>NC_133423.1:17500-748333 GCF_049350105.2 Macaca mulatta
GTCTGATCCGGTTTGAAACGGTTTGAGCCGGTTTGATCCGGACTGAACCGGTTTGAGCCGGTTTGAACCGGTTTCAGCTGGTTTGATACGGTTCCATCCGGTTTCATCTGGTCTGAACAGGTTTGAACCAGTTAGAGCCGGTTTGATCCGGTTTGAACCGGTTAGAACCGGTTTGAACCGGACTGAACCGGTTTGAGCCGGTTTGAACCGGTTTCAGCTGGTTTGATAAGGTTCCATCCGGTTTCATCTGGTCTGAACCGGTTTGAACCAGTTAGAGCCGGTTTGATCCGGTTTGAACCGCTTAGATCCGGTTTGAACCGGTTTCAGCTGGTTGATCCGCTTCCATCCTGTTTGATCCGGTCTGAGCCGGTTTCACCCGGTCCGAACCGGTTTGATCCGGTATGAACCAGTTTGAGCCGGTTTGATCTGGTTCCATCTGGTTTGATGCGGTCTGAACCGGTTTGATCCGGTTTCAACCAGTTAGAGCCGGTTTGATCTGGTTTCAAACGGTTTGATCCGGTTTGAGCCGGTTTCAGTTGGTTTGATCCGGTTCCATCCGGTATGATCTGGTCTGAGCCGGTTTGATCCGGTATGAACCCATTTGAGCCGGTTTGATCCGGTTGTATCCGGTTTGATCCGGTCTGAACCGGTTTCATCCGGTCTGAACAGGTTTGATCCGGTTTGAACCAGTTTGAGCCGGTTTGAATCGGTTCCATCCGGTTTGATCCGGTCTGAACCGGTTTCATCCGGTCTGATGCGGTTTGAACCGGTTTGAGCCGCTTTGAACCGGTTTCATCCGGTCTCAACAGGTTTGATCCGGTTTGAACCAGTTTGAGCCGGTTTGAGCCGGCTCCATCCGGTTTGATCCCGACTGAACCGGTTTCATCTGGTCTGATCCGGTTTGAACCGGTTTGAGCCGGTTTGAACCGGTTTTAGCTGGTTTGATCCGGTTCCATCCGGTTTCATCCTGTCTGAGCCGGTTTGAAGCAGTTTGAGCCGGTTTGAACCGGATCCATCCGGTTTGATCCGGTCTGAACCGGTTTCATCCGGTCTGAACCGGTTTGATCCGGTTTGAAACAGTTTGAGCCGGTTTGATCCGGTTGCATCCGGTTTCATCTGGTCTGAACCGGTCTGATCCGGTCTCAACCGGTTTCATCCGGTCTGATGCGGTTTGAACCGGTTTGATCCGGTTTCAACCGGTTTCAGCTGGTTTGATCCGGTTCCATCCGGTTTGATCTGGTTTGACCCGGTTTGATCCGGTTTGAACCCGTTTGAGCCGGTTTGATCCGGTTCCATCCAGTTTGATCTGGTCTGACCGGTTTTTCCGGTCTGAACCGGTTTGATCCGGTTTGAACCAGTTTGAGCCGGTTTGATCCGGTTCCATCTGGTTTCATCCGGTCTGAACCGGGTTGATCCTGTTTGAACCGGCTTGAGCCGGTTCGAACTCGTTCCATCCGGTTTGATCCGGTCTGAACCGGTTTCATCGGGTCTGATCCGGTTTGAACCGGTTTGAGCCGGTTTGATCCGAACTGAACCGGTTTGAGCCGGTCTGAACCTGTTTCAGCTTGTTTGATCCGGTTCCATCCGGTTTCATCCGGTCTGAACCGGTTTGATCCATTTTGAACCAGTTTGAGCCGGTTTGAACCGGTTCCATGCGGTTTGATCTGGTCCGAACCGGTTTCATCGGGTTTGATCTGGTTTGAACTGGTTTGAGCCGGTTTCAAACGGTTTCAGCTGGTTTGATCCGGTTCCAGCCGGTTTCATCTGGTCTGAACCGGATTTATCCGGTTTGAACCAGTTTGAGCCGGTTTGATCCGGTTCCATCCGGTTTAATCCGGTCTGAACCGTTTTCATCCAGTCTGATCCGGTTTGAACAGGTTTGAGCCGATTTGAGCCGGTTTCAGCTGGTTTGATCCGGTTCCATCCGGTTTGATCCGGTCTGAACCGGTTTCATCCGGTCTGAACCGGTCTGATCCGGTTTGAACCGGTTTGAGCCGGTTTGAACCGGTTCCATTCGGTTTGATGCGGTCTGAAACGGTTTCATCCGGTCTGAACCGGTTTGAACCGGTTTGAGCCGGTTTGAACCGGTTCCAGCTGGTTTGATCCGGTTCCATCCGGTTTCATATGGTCTGAGCCGGTTTGATCTGGTTTGAACCAGTTTGAGCCGGTTTGATCCGGTTCCATCCGCTTTGATCCGGTCTGAACCGGTTTCATCGGGTCTGATCCTGTTTGAACCACTTTGAGCTGGTTTGATCCGGACTGAACCGGTTTGAGCCGGTTTGTTCCAGACTGAACCGGTTTGAGCCGGTTTGAACTGGTTTCAGCTGGTTTGATTCGGTTCCATCAGGCTTCTTCCGGTCTGAACCGGTTTGAACCCGTTTGAGCCGGTTTGAGCCGGTTTGAACCGGTTTCAGCTGGTTTGATCCGGTTCCATCCGGTTTCATCCGGTCTGAACCGGTTTGAAGCAGTTTGAGCCGGTTTGAACCGGTTCCATCCGGTTTGATCTGGTCTGAACCGGTTTCATCCAGTCTGATCCGGTTTGAACCGGTTTGAGCCCGTTTGAGCCGGTTTCAGCCGGTTTGATCCGGTTCCATCCGGTTTGATCCGGTCTGAACCGGTTTCATCCGGTCTGAACCGCTTTGATCCGGTATGAACCAGTTTGATCCGGTTACATCCGGTTTGATCCGGTCTGAACCGGTTTGAACCAGTTAGAGCCGGTTTGATCCGGTTTGAACCGGTTTGATCCGGTTTGAACCGGTTTCAGCTTGTTTGATCCGGTTTCATCCGGTTTGATCCGGTCTGAGCCGGTTTGATCCGGTGTGAACCCGTTAGAGCCGGTTTGATCCGATTCCATCCGGTTTGATCCGGTCGGAATCGGTTTCATCCGGTCTGAACCGGTTTGATCCGGTATGAACCAGTTTGATCCGGTTTGATCCGGTTCCATTCGGTTTGATCCGGTCTAAATCCGGTTTCATCCGGTCTGAACCGGTTTAATCCGGTATGAACCAGTTTGAGCCGGTGCGATCCGGTTCCATCCGGTTTCATCCGGTATGAACCGGTCTGATCCGGTTTGAACCGGTTTGAGCCGGTTTTATCCGGACTGAACCGGTTTCAGCCGGTTTGAACCGGTTCCATTCGGTTTCATCCGGTCTGAACCGGTTTGATCCGGTTTGAACCAGTTTGAGCCGGTTTGATCCGGTGATATCCGGTTTGATCCGGTCGGAATCGGTTTCATCCGGTCTGAACCGGTTTGTTCTGGTATGAACCAGTTTGAGCCGGTTTGAACCGGTTTCAGCTGGTTTGATCCGGTTCCATCCGGTTTCATCCGGTCTGAACCGGTTGGAAGCAGTTTGAGCCGGTTTGAACCGGATCCATCCGGTTTGATCCGGTCTGAACCGGTTTGATCCATTTTGAACCGGTTTGAGCCGGTTTGAACCGGTTCCATCCGGTTTGATGCGGTCTGAAACGGTTTCATCCGGTCTGATCCGGTTTGAACCGGTTTGAGCCGGTTTGAACCGGTTCAAGGTGGTTTGATCCGATTCCATCCGGTTTCATATGGTCTGAGCCGGTTTGATGTGGTTTGAACCAGTTTGATCCGGTCAGAACCGGTTTCATCCGGTCTGAACCGGTTTGATCCGGTATGAACCAGTTTGATCCGGTTTGATCCGGTTCCATCCGGTTTGATCCGGTCTGAACCGGTTTGAACCAGTTAGAGCCGGTTTGATCCGGTTTGAACCGGTTTGATCCGGTTTGAACCGGTTTCAGCTTGTTTGATCCGGTTCCATCCGGTTTGATCCGGTCTGAGCCGGTTTGATCCGGTTTGAACCCGTTTGAGCCGGTTTGAGCCGGTTCCATCCGGTTTGATCCGGTCTGAATCGGTTTCATCCGGTCTGAACCGCATTGATCCGATATGAACCAGTTTGATCCGGTTTGTTCCGGTTCCATCCGGTTTGATCCGGTCTGAACCGTTTGAACCAGTTAGAGCCGGTTTCATCCGGTCTGAACCGGTTTGAGCCGGTTTGTTCCAGACTGAACCGGTTTGAGCCGGTTTGAACTGGTTTCAGCTGGTTTGATTCGGTTCCATCAGGCTTCTTCCGTTCTTAACCGGTTTGAACCCGTTTGAGCCCGTTTGAGCCGGTTCCATCCGGTTTGATCCGGTCTGAACCGGTTTCATCCGGTCTGAACCGGTTTGATCCGGTTTGAACCAGTTTGAGCCGGTTTGATCCGGTTGCATCCGGTTTCATCCGGTCTGAACCGGTCTGATCCTGTCTCAACCGGTTTCATCCGGTCTGATGCGGTTTGAACCGGTTTGATCCGGTTTCGGCCTGTTTGATCCGGTTCCATCCGGTTTGATCCGGTCTGACCCGGTTTGATCCGGTTTGAACCCGTTTGAGCCGGTTTGATCCGGTTCCATCCGGTTTAATCCGGTCTGAACCGGTCTGATCCGGTTTGATCCGGACTGAACCGGTTTGAGCCGGTTTGAACCGGTTTCAGCTGGTTTGATCCGGCTCCATCCGGTTTCATCCGGTCTGAACCGGTTTGAACCAGTTTGAGCCGGTTTGAACCGGTTCCATCCGGTTTGATCTGGTCCGAACCGGTTTCATCGGGTTTGATCCGGTTTGAACTGGTTTGAGCCGGTTTCAACCGGTTTCAGCTGGTTTGATCCGGTTCCATCCGGTTTCATCTGGTCTTAACCGGATTTATCCGGTTTGAACCAGTTTGAGCCGGTTTGATCCGGTTCCATCCGGTTTAATCCGGTCTGAACCGTTTTCATCCAGTCTGATCCGGTTTGAACAGGTTTGAGCCGATTTGAGCCGGTTTCAGCTGGTTTGATCCGGTTCCATCCGGTTTGATCCGGTCTGAACCGGTTTCATCCGGTCTGAACCGGTCTGATCCGGTTTGAACAGGTTCGAGCCGGTTTGATCCGGACTGAACCGGTTTGATCCGGTTTGAACCAGTTTGAGCCGGTTTGATTCGGTTCCATCCGGTTTGATCTGGTTGAACCGCTTTCTTCGTGTCTGATCCGGTTTGAACCGGTTTGAGCCGGTTTGAACCGGTTTCAGCTGGTTTGATCCGGTTCCATCTGGTTTCATCCGGTCTGAACCGGTTTGAAGCAGTTTGAGCCGGTTTGAACCGGTTCCATCCGGTTTGATCCGGTCTGAACTGGTTTCATCCGGTCTGAACCGGTTTGATCCGGTTTGAACCAGTTTGAGCCGGTTTGATCCGGTTGCATCCGGTTTCATCCGGTCTGAACCGGTCTGATCCGGTCTCAACCGGTTTCTTCCGGTCTGATCCGGTTTGAACCGGTTTGATCCGGTTGCACCCGGTTTCAGCTGGTTTGATCCGGTTCCATCCGGTTTGATCTAGTCTGACCCGGTTTGATCCGGTTTGAACCCGTTTGAGCCGGTTTGATCCGGTTCCATCCGGTTTGATCCGGTCTGACCGCTTTTTCCGGTCTGAACCGGTTTGATCCGGTTTGAACCAGTTTGAGCCGGTTTGATCCGGTTCCATCTGGTTTCATCCGGTCTGAACCGGGTTGATCCGGTTTGAACCGGCTTGAGCCGGTTTGAACCGGTTCCATCCGGTTTGATCCGGTCTAAACCAGTTTCATCGGGCCTGATCCGGTTTGAACCGGTTTGAGCCGGTTTGCTCCGGACTGAACCGGTTTCAGCCGGTTTGATCCGGTTCCACCCGGTTTGATCCGGTCTGAACCGGTTTCATCCGGTTTGAATCAGTTAGAGCCGGTTTGATCCGGTTTGAACAGAATTGAGCAGGTTTTAGCCGGTTTCAGCCGGTTTGATCCGGTTCCATCCGGTTTGATCCGGTCTGAACCGGTTCGATACGGTTTGAACCAATTTGAGCTGGTTTGAACCGGTTCCATCCGGTTTGATCCGGTCTGAACCGGTTTCATCCGGTCTGATCCGGTTTGAACCGGTTTGATCCGGTTTGAACCGGTTTCAGCTGGTTTGATCCGGTTCCATCCGGTTTGATCTGGTCTGAGCCTGTTTGATCCGGTTTGAACCCGTTTGAGCCGGTTTGATCCGGTTATATCCGGTTTGAACCGGTCTGAAACGGTTTCACCCGGTATGAACCGGTTTGAGCCGGTTTGAACCAGTTTGAGCCGGTTTGATCAGGTTCCATCCGGTTACATCCGTTCTGAACCGGTTTGATCCGGTTTGAACCAGTTTGAGCCGGTTTGATCCGGTTCCATCCGGTTTGATCCGGTTTGAACCGGTTTCACCTGGTTTGATCCGGTTCCATCCGGTTTCATCCGGTCTGAACCGGATGTATCCGGTTTGAACCAGTTGGAGCCGGTTTGATCAGGTTCCATCCGGTTTCATCCGGTCTGAACCGGTCTGATCCGCTTTGAACCGGTTTGAGCCGGTTTGATCCGGACTGAACCGGTTTGAGCCGGTTTGATCCGGTTCCATCCGGTTTCCTCCGGTCTGAACCGGATTGATCCGGTTTGAACCAGCTTGAGCTGGTTTGAACCGGTTCCATCCTGTTTGATCCGGTCGGAACCGGTTTCATCCGGTCTGAACCGGTTTGATCCGGTATGAACCAGTTTGAGCCGGTTTGATCCGGTTCCATCCGGTTTGATCCGTTTTGAACCGGTTTCAGCTGGTTTGATCCGGTTCCATCCGGTTTCATCGGGTCTGAACCGGATGTATCCGGTTTGAACCAGTTTGAGCCGGTTTCATCCGGTTGCATCCGGTTTCATCCGGTCTGAACCGTTTTCATCCAGTCTGATCCGGTTTGAACCGGTTTGAGCCGGTTTTATGCGGACTGAACCGGTTTCATCCGGTCTGATCCGGTTTGAACCGGTTTGATCCGGTTTGAACCAGTTTCAGCTGGTTTGATCCGGTTCCATCCGGTTTGATCTGGTCTGAGCCGGTTTGATCCGGTTTGAACCCGTTGGAGCCGGTTTGATCCGGTTATATCCGGTTTGATCCGGTCGGAACCGGTTTGATCCGGTCTGAACCGGTTTGATCCGGTATGAACCAATTTGAGCCGGTTTGATCCGGTTTCATCCGGTTTCCTCCGGTCTGAACCGGTTTGATCCGGTTTGAAATGGTTTGATCCGGTTTGAACCGGTTTCAGCTGGTTTGATCCGGTTCCATCCGGTTTCATCTGGTCTGAACCGGATTTATCCGGTTTGAACCAGTTTGAGCCGGTTTGATCCGGTTCCATCCGGTTTAATCCGGTCTGAACCGTTTTCATCCTCTCTGATCCGGTTTGAAGCGGTTTGAGCCTGTTTGAGTCGGTTTCAGCTGGTTTGATCCGGTTCCTTCCGGTTTGATCCGGTCTGAACCGGTTTGATCCGGTTTGAACCAGTTACAGCCGGTTTGATTCGGTCAGAACCGTTTTGAGCCGGTTTGAACCGGTTCCATCCGGTTTGATCCGGTTGCATCCGGTTTGATCCGGTCTGAGCCGTTTTGATCCGGTTTGAACCCGTTTGAGCCGGTTTGATCCGATTCCATTCGGTTTGATCTGGTATGAACCGGTTTCATCCGGTCTGAACCAGTTTGATCCGGTTTGAGCCAGTTTGAGCCGGTTTGAACCGGTTCCATCTGGTTTGATCCGGTCTGAACCGGTTTCATCCGGTCTGATCCAGTTTGAACCGGTTTGAGGCGGTTTGAACCGGTTCCAGCTGGTTTGATCCGGTTCCATCCGGTTTCCTATGCTCTGAGCCGGTTTGATCCGGTTTGAACCAGTTTGAGCCGGTTTGATCCGGTTCCAACCGGTTTGATCCGATCTGAACCGGTTTCATCGGGTCTGATCCCGTTTGAACCGGTTTCAGCCGGTTTGATCCGGACTGAACCGGTTTGAGCCGGTTTAACCGGTTTCAGCTGGTTTGATCCGGTTCCATCCGGTTTCATCCGGTCTGAACCGGTTTGAACCGGTATGAGCTGGTTTGATCCGGTTCCATCCAGTTTAATCCGGTCTGAACCGTTTTCATCCAGTGTGATCCGGTTTGAACTGGTCTGATCCGGTTTGAACCGGTTTGAGCCGGTTTGAACCGATTCCAGCTGGTTTGATCCGGTTCCATCCGGTTTGATACGGTCTGAACCGGTCAAAACCGGTTTCAACTGGTCTGATGCAATTTGATCCGGTCTGATCCGGTCTGAGCCGGTCAAAACCGGTTTGAAGTGGTTTGATCCGGTCTGATCCGTTCTAAGCCGGTCAAAACCGGTTTTAACTGATCTGATCCGGTCTGATCTGGTTCGATCCGGGTTGAACCGGTGTAATCTGGTTTGATCCGGTCTGAGCCGGTCAAAACCGGTTTGAACTGGTCTGATCCGGTTTGATCCGGTCTGATCCCGTTCGATCTGCTCTGATCCGGTCTGATCCGGTCAGAGCCGGTCAAAACCGGTTTGAACTCGTCTGATCCGATTTGATCCGGTCTGATCCGGTTTCGATCCGGTCTGAACCGTTCTGAACCGCTCTGATCCGGTTCAATCCGGTTTGAACTGGTCTGATCCGGTCTGAGCCGGTCAAAACCCGTTTGAACTGGTCTGATCCGGTTTGATCCGGTCTGAGCCGGTCAAAACCCGTTTGAACTGGTCTGATCCGGTTTGATCCGTTCTGATCCGGTTCGAACCGGTCTGAACCGGTCTGAACCGGTCTGATCCGGTTAAATCCGGTTTGAACTGGTCTGATCCGGTTTGATCCAGTTGGATCCGGTTTGTACTGGTCTGATCCGGTTTGATCCGGTCTGAGCCGGTCAAAACCCGTTTGAACTGGTCTGATCCGGTTTGATCCTGTCTGATCCAGTTCGATCCGGTCTGATCCGGTCTGATCCGGTCTGATCTGGTGAAAACCGGTTTTATGCGGTTTGATCCGTTCTGATCTGGTCTGAGCCGGTCAAAACCGGTTTGAACCGGTCTGATCCGGTTTGATCCGGTCAAAACCGGTTTGAACTAGTCTGCTCCGGTTTGATCCGCTCTGATCCGGTTCGATACGGTTTGAAGAGTTCTGATCCGATTTGATCCGGTCTGAGGCGGTCACAACCGGCTTGAACCGGTCTGATGCGGTTTGATCCGGTATGATCCGGTCTGAGCCGGTGAAAACCGGTTTGATACGGTTTGATCCGGTCTGATCCGGTCTGTGCCAGTCAAAACCGGTTTGAACTGGTCTGATCCGGTCTGATCCGGCTCCATCCGGTTTAAATCGGTCTGATCCGGTTTCATCCAGTCAAAACCGGTTTGAACTGGTCTGATCCAGTTTGATCCGGTCTGATCCGGTTAGATCCGGATTGAACCGATCTGATCCGGTTTGATCCGGTCTGAACCGGTCAAAACCGGTTTGAACTGGTCTGATCCGGTCTGATCTGGTTCGATTCGGATTGAACCGGTGTGATTCGCTTTGATCCGGTCTGAGCCGGTCAAAACCGGCTTGACGCAGTCTGATGCGGTTTGATCCGGTCTGATCTGGTTCGATCCGGTTTGAAACGGTCTGATCCGGTTTGATGCGGTCTGAGGCGGTCACAACCGGCTTGAACCGGTCTGATGCGGTTTCATCCGGTCTGAGCCAGTGAAAACCGGTTTGATGCGGTTTGATCCGGTCTGATCCGGTCTGAGCCGGTCAAAACCGGTTTTAACTGGTCTGATCCAGTTTGATCCGGTATGATCCGGTTCGCTCGGGCTTGAACCGGTCTGATCCGTTTTGATCTGGTCAAAACCGGTTTGAACTGGTCTGATCCGGTTTGATCCGGTATGATCCGGTTTGTACAGGTCTGATCCGGTTTGATCCATTTCGAACTGGTCTCACGCGATCTGATCCATTCTGATCCGGTCTGAACCGGTCTGATCCGGTTTGATCCGTTTGTATCCGGTGTGATCCGGTCTGATCCGCTCAAAACCTGTTTCATCCGGTCAGATCCGGTTTGATCTGGTCTGAACCGGTTCGATCCGGTTTGATTCGGTCCGATCCGGTCTGAGCCGGTCAAAACCGGTTTGAACCCGTGTGTTTCGGTCTGATGCGGTTTGATCCGTTCTGATCCAGTTTGATCCATTCTGATCCTGTCTGGCCCGGTCTGATCCAGTCTGATCCGGTCTGATCCGGTCTGACCCAGTCTGATCCAGTCTGATCCGGTCTGAACCGGTCTGATCCGGTTTGATCTGCTTTTATCCGGTATGATCCGATTTGATCCTGTCTGATCTGGTCAAAACCGGTTCCATCCGGTCTGATCAGGTTTGATTCGGTCTCATCGGGTTTGATCCGGTTTGAACCGGTCTTATCTGGTTTGATACGGTCTGATCTGGTCACAACCGGCTTGAACCGGTCTGATCCGGTTCGATCCGGTTTGATCCAGTCTGATACGGTCAAAATCGGTTTGATCCGGTCAAAATCGGTTCCATCAGGTCTGATCTGGTTTGATCTGGTCAAAACTGGTTCGATCCAGCCGCCACCACCTGGCCGCCCCCCTGGCTTCTGGGAGCCCCATCGCCGGGGGGTCAGGCACCCCCCAAGATCGGGCTCCCAGCCGCCAACCCCGGCCCGCCCCCTAGCTTCTGGGAGCCCCATCGCCGAGGGTGCAGGCACCCCCCGCGATCGGGCTCCCAGCTGCCACCCCCGGCCCGCCCCCCTGGCTTCTGGGAGCCTTGTGGACTCACAGCCTCTTTCTGATATTGTGAGTAATATCATCTCCCCATCTGAAAATTTTCATCTCCTTCTCAGACGATTGTACACCCCCAGTGTGCACATCCTCAGAGGGAGTAACCCCCTCTGTATTAGGAGTCATATCAGCCTCTTCCTCCCTGAATATTCAGAACAGTATCCCAGGGTTGTTTCTACTTCCAGTGGTACTGATTGTCATATCCTCCTCTCCCAAGCAGAAGTTCGAAACACTATTATGGGGGGTGTACACCATCTGTGATATAGAAATTAAGATCGTCCTCTCCCTGGTGGATATCAGGAACAAGTCTATTAATCATTAATATTAGTAATTATATTAATATTAATAATAATTATTGATATTAATGATCACAATAAAGAGAGTAAAAATTAATACTGGTTTAAAATGTTAATGATTTGTAACAATAATTATTAGTAGTATCACTATTAATAAGAATATTATATTAGCAATTAATGTGACTTAAATCAATACCCAGTGATGCTGGGAATCAAATAATAATTAGTATTAGGAACTAATATTATTTGATGACATTAATATTAATAATTAATTGAAAGCATGCATAATCATGTATTTAAAATCATTATCCGTAATTAATAATGGTATCCTATAAATTTTTAGTATCATTCATAATTATTAAAATCGATCATTGATGATTAATAATCATATTATTGTTCCTAATTCCACAGGAAGTGTAAACCTACTTGTGATGCTGTTCTTAATATCCAGGGACGGAAAGCAGGATTTTAGTTTTTTTTTTTTTTTTTTTTGAGATGGAGTCTCGCTCTGTCGTCCAGGCTGGAGTGCAGTGGCCGGATCTCAGCTCACTGCAAGCTCCACCTCCCGGGTTCACGACATTCTCCTGCCTCAGCAGCCTCCCGAGTAGCTGGGACTACAGGCGCCCGCCACCTCGCCTGTCTAGTTTTTTGTATGTTTTAGTAGAGACGGGGTTTCCCCATATTAGCCAGGATGGTCTCGATCTCCTGACCTCGTGATCCGCCCGTCTCGGCCTCCCAAAGTGCTGGGATTACAGGCTTGAGCCACCGTGCCCGGCCAGATTTTAGTTTTAATATCACAGTAGGTGTACGCTCACCACGTGATGCTGATCCTAATATAAAGCGGGGTAGAGTATCACATGACTCCAAACATAGCAATGAATGGATAGCTACCTGGTAATATTGCTCCTAATATTCCCGGAAGAAGCCTATGCTATTAGTCCGAATATGGCACTGAGGGTACAGCTCTTCTGAGATACTGTTCCTAGTATGCGGAGGGGGAGAGGATGATAATAATTCGCAGGCTGTGTGCTCCCGCCCAGTGATATTGTAATTACTATCCTGGGAGGGAGAGGATGATATTGCACTCTGTACAGCAGGAGGCGTACACCCAGTCTGGGATATTGTTCCTAATATCCATGGAGGGGACAGGCTGATATTACTCGCAATGTGGCACAGGGTGGACATTCACCCTGTTTCATCCTTCTCAATATTCCAAGGCCGAGAGACTGATATTAATCTCAGTATCACAGACACTGTACAACCCCTTGTGATACTCTTCCAAATATCCAGATCAGGTTCCCAGCAGCCACCCCCAGCCGGCCCCCCTGGCTTCTGGGAGCCCCGTCGCCGGGGGTGCAGGCATGACCCCCTATCAGGCTCCCAGCCACCACCCCAGGCCCGCCCCCCCGGCTTCTGGGAGCCCCGTCGCCGGGGGTGCAGGCACGCCCCCCGATTGGGCTCCCAGCCGCCACCCCCGGCCCACCCCCCGGCTTCTGGGAGCCCCATTGCCGGGGGTGCAGGCACCCCCCGTGATCGGGCTCCCAGCCGCCACCCCCGGCCCGCCCCCCCGGCTTCTGGGAGCCCCGTCGCTGGGGGTGAATGTCCCCTTTGTCCTTATCAGCATGTAGCTAGCAATATTGTGACATTTTTACTGCAGAGTGAATGATGACTGGGGCATCTTAAGAGGAGTTGTAGGGTGTTTCTTTCTGCATAGGTACCTCTTCTCCCTCCTACCCGCAATTGACAAGTGCCCATCCACTCCAGCATTAGAGATGCTACTAATATGTGAATTTTTGGTGGTCCCTCCAGGTGAGCCTTCCCAGACTTTCCCTTTTCCAGGAGCTCAACCTCCTGTTCATGTCTAGCTGTCTATCTACTCTAACAGAGCCTACTATCCTGTGTCTTTCCCAAAAATAGTGAGGGAACAATGAATTGGAAACCATAGCAAATGATATACATGTAGATGAAAACTTTACAACTTACACAAATAATCACTCAAAATCATCCTTACACTAAAAATGCAAGACTATACAATTTCTAGAAGAAACTATAGAAGAAAAGCTATGTGCCTTTGGGTTTGGTAATGAATTTTAACAAATGGCAAAAAAGGTTGATATACCCAGAAGAAACGACAATGTGAATTTCTTAATATTTATAAATATTTAAAGTTTATACTCTGGAAAATACCTTGTGAAGGGAACAAAAAGACATGTCACATATTGAAAGAAAATATTTGCAAAATACAGATCTGAGAAAGACTTTGTATTCAAAATACATACAAAATTCTTAAAACTGAACAATAAGTTAAACAGCCCAATTAAAAATGCACACAGATCTGAACGAACACCTCACCAAAGATGATCTACAGAAGGCAAGTAAACATACCAAAAGATGCTCAACATAGTACATAACTGAAAACCACAATGAGATAGCACAGCTGGTCTATACCTCTTACAACTGCTAAACTCTTTAAAAAATGACAAATTGCTGGAGGAAAAACAAGAACTCTTTTCATTGCTGGTGGGACACTGTGTATAAGACCAAAATATGCCACCCTAAAATATAATGGCAGGAAACCAGAATATGCCACCCAAAAATATGTCCCTTTGGCTTAAGAATTATTCCAAGCTGATTATTTTGAAAAAAAAAAAAAAAAGCCAACAAAGGAAGTTCTGAAAACAGTAGAAGTTACCCTTGTGTAAGGAAAATTTACATCTATAAAGGAAATCCCCATTTAAAAGCTACCTCTCTCTCTCAGCACCAAGAAGAGAAGGGTAACTAAATCACTAAAGAGTTTTATCAATAAGGTATACATGTTTTTAAAACTTTTCTGTTTTTCTCATTTTAATCTGTTGTTTGTTACAGAGGGTCCTATCTAAGAATTCCAAAAACACAGAAAATTGTTTGTCCTCCCCTATTACAAGTTGGGCAGTTTTTTCCAAAGCTAAACAACTCTCACCTTACAATCCAAAAATCACATTCCTAAGTATTTTGACAACTACTTTGATGTTATTTCTAAATAAAAGCTACCATGCAGTTATTTACAGAAGCTCTATTCATAATGACCAAAGGAAAAAAAGAATCAGAAAGTCTTATAGTAGATGACTGTGTGGGAATCCACTCAGACATCAAGAGTTCTTATAAAGATTACTTAAACGAAAACATTTGAGATACTGAAGATAAAGGAAGAAATCTTACCAGAACTTACTTTATCCAATTAAAGCAGAGCTCCCAGAAAAATACAGCTGCCATTAACTCCATCCAAGGAGTTTCTTGCAAATTCAGCTGCCATGAAGACAGTGTACTCTTTCCCATTAGCATTGATAAATGAAAATGAAATCCTAAGCTCCCAACTGACTGAACAGACCAACTCTTGGCTGAGGGAACCCCAGAGTAACTTTCAAAACTGAGTTCTCAGCTTGGCCAGGATGGGATGATGGGGGTCAGATACACCGTGTTATTCCCCCTCGTTTGCTAACCATGATGAGGCTTTCTTCCCTAAGGATTAAACAGAAACAAGCCCTTTCAAAGGTGCCACCACTGATATCAACCTCTCCTTTCTTGCCTAATAAGAGACCACCCATGATGGAGAGGTTCTGGCCTGTGTACAGAGGATGCACAGAGCGAGTTTTCATGTCCTCTGCTTCACCTTTTAATGTCAGAGGGCTGAAAACTCTACCCTGGGATCGTGCTAACACTGCCATCTTTTGTACATGGGACCCATGAAGAAGCAAGAAACTCAATTGCACAAGCATGCATTTCTCCTTTCATAAATATTCATGACTCCTCCTAGAGTTTATTAAATATATGTTTTTGCCAATTCCACTCAGCATAAATTACTATTTCCTTTACATCTCCCTTGAAGCATCTGTTTCTGGCTTCTGGCTGGAGGCTATGCTTCCCAGTCTGTGAGAAGGACAATCCTGCAGGCTGCAACTCTTTATAGGAAATAAATCTCTCATTGGGTGTGGTGGCTCATGCCTGTGATCCCAGCACTTTGGGAGGCCAAGGCAGGTGGATCACCTGAGGTCAGGCGTTTGAGACCAGCCTGGCCAACATGATGAAACCCTGTCTCTACTAAAAATACAAAAAAATTAGTCAGGCTTGGTGGTGGGCATCTGTAATCCCAGCTAATTGGGAGGTTGAGGCAGGAGAATCGCTTGAACCCAGAAGGTGGAGGTTGCAGTGAGCCGAGATCGCACCATTGCACTCCAGCCTCGGTAACAAGAGTGAAACTCTAAAAAAAAAAAAAAAAAAAAAAAAAAAAAAACCATAAAAATAAAGAAATGTCTCCTTTCCAAATTTATGAAATTGTCATTTTGTTAATCATTTTGGATGCTGAAGAACTTGTAATCCAATGAGTAGAAATGTTGGTACCCCATTTATGGCTGTCAACCTGCCAATTCTCAGGAGTTTGTATGATCCTAAATCTGAAAGAATCTCATCCCATTAGGATTCTTGTCTCCTTTTCTGTTGCCTTTGCCCACTGGCTCTGCCAACAGGGGTCTTTCTTTCTCCTTGGCTATCTTTGGATAGGGGGGCTCCATCTTCTGTACCACCTTAAGGAATGCCTTTTGCATGCATGGCTAAGTCATTGAAAAGCCTACAGTTTCAGTAACATTTTGAGTGAGTACTCTGTGAAGCTGGGTTGGAATCTCAGGCTTCTTTGTCTGGAAGGTAACTCTTGGGATACAAGTTTCTTATCCTAGCTTTGGTTTTGAGGCCTCTGTGTTCTCCTCTTGGGTTGGAAGTTATTCCTGGCTTTTTGTTTCATGGTGTCTCTGTGATCTTGATCTTGCTCTTTTCATGGGAACTTCTCAGTTGACTAAATTCTCCCTTCTCAAACCTCTGCTGACTATGTGTTCCACCAATATGGAGCTAATTCTGTCTACTTCCTTTCCTGTTTGCATGACTTTACTAAGAATAAGAATTATTTAGAACTTAAATGGCTCCTTTGAGAAAATTTTTATCTTCCAAACTGCCTCCTTTTAGATCTTTCTCTTCCCATTTGAGTCTCTCAACTCCCTACAATCACTGAAACTTTAGGCACCCTGCTCCATGCCTTGGAGGCTCTCAACATGCTCAAGAATCTGCAAAAGCAAACACCTGGGGCTGAAAAATAAAACAGAAAAAAAAATTATTTCTCAGCCTCTGTAAGATTGTATGTCAAAACAAAAGAAAATCTTACAAATCTCCAAAATTATTAGCGAGAAAAAAGCTTTAGCCCTCATATGAAGAAGGTAAAAACTTGTTCCGTTTTCCAGAAACACAGTTATAATACAAATAAAAAATGGGGCAAAGACAAAAACCAAGTCTTCTGTATAAACTAGTAAATTTTGTATTATTGTAATCACATTAGTCAGGGTTCTCCAGAAAGACAGAATCAATGTGATATATGTAGATAGATAGATGAGAGAAGACTCATTAGGGGAATGGGTTCACATAATTATGGAGGCTGAGAAGTTCCACGATAGCCTATCACCAAGTTGGAGAACTAGGAAAGCGTAGCATGGCTCAGTCCAGGTCAAAAGGACTCAGAATGAGGGAAGCCAATGGTGTAACTCTCATTCTGAGGCCAAAGGCCTGAGACCCTAAAGTTCTGATGTCAAGGGCAGGAGAAGAAGGATGTTTCCATTTCAGAAGGAGATAATTCCCCTTTCCTCTTCCTTTTTGTTCTATCTGGGTTCTCAACCAATTGGATGGTGCCTGTATTCATCCATTTATACACTGCTATGAAGAAATACCCGAGTCTGAGCAATTTATAAAGAACAAAGAGGTTTAATGCGCTGACAGTTCCACATGGCTGGAGGGGCCTCACAACCATGGTGGAAGGGGAAGCAAAGACGTCCTTCTTCACATGGCAGCAACAAGGAGAAGTGCTGAGCCAAATGGGAAAAGCTCCTTATAAAAACATCAGATCATGAGAACTCACTCACTATCATGAGAACAGCATGGCAGTAACCACCACCATGATTCAATCACCTCCAACTGGATCCCTCCCACGACATGTAGGAATTATAAGAACTACAATTCAAGATGAGATCTGAGTGGGGACACAGCAAAACCATATCTGTGCCCATCTACATTGGGTCAGGGTTATCTCAGTGTCTTCCAGAAATACCCTCACACATATGCCCAGAAATTGTGTTTTACCAGCTGTGTGTCTCTTAATCCAATCAAGTAGATGTCTAAAATTAACCATCAGAATATTTATGCCTGATTCATGCCTGAAATTTCAGGATGAAAGCTATGAAATCTCTATTTGTGTTTGTATGTCTATTAATGTGTGTTATGTATATGTGATATTTTCTTAACTCAGGTTAGGGTTGCAAAATTCATTTATAAAATTCTTTAAAAGTGTTCTATTCTAACTTGGCTTGGAAAAAAATAAGCATTTATAAATAAATATTCACCAAACTCCTAGAAATATAGGAACTGGTCAAATGTTTTTTAAGTTAACACGATTTGGATAAAACTTAGTTAAATAAGGTTAATATAATATTTTTGGTGTAATAAAACAACTATGTCTTCAAAGTTACCACTATCGAATATAAAGCAAACATAAATTCCTATTCTGCTTGAGTTCTACTCAAATAAGCTAATATTATACTTACTAGAAACGTAAAATCTTAAAGCTTTTAAATTTGATTCTAATTAAGTTGTCATTCTTATGAAAAACATTATTTCTTTTTTATGGTGAAAAGATATACATATATTTAGAGTTAGTCAGTTGGACTCGGTTTAGATGATCCCAATTTTGTTGCAACATCCAAAGCATCATAATCAGGAGCGAGTCGAACATATGCCTTCTTCTCTTTATCAGGTCGAATCAGGATGTTGACTGTGGCCACATCCATGTCCCAGAGCTTCTTCACAGCCTGTTTAATCTGGTGCTTGTTGGCTTTAACATCCACAATGAACACAAGTATGTTGTTTTCTTCTATCTTCTTCATGGCCGACTCAGTGGTCACCGGAAACTTGATGATAGCATAGTGGTCAAGCTTGTTTCTCCTGGGGGTGATCTTCTGAGGATATGTGGGCTGCCTCCGGAGTCGCAGTGTCTTGGGCCACCTCAAGGTGAATGACATGCGGATCTTCTTTTCTGTATGTTGCTGTGGACACCTTTCAACACTGCCTTCTTGGCCTTTAAAGCTTTGGCTTTGGCTTTGGCTTTAGGAGGGGCAGGAACTTCCTTCTTCACTTTCGGTGCCATCTTGTGAAAAGCGAAAAACATTATTTCAAAAATAATTTGTTTACTGTAAATCTGCTTAATAGTAGTTTCCAAAATACTTTTGGTAATTTTTAATCTTAAAGTTAAGCTAAGTAAAAGATTTGCATTAAATATCTAGACCATTTATAAATAAGATACAAAACTAAAACATTAATTACTGAACATAAATAATTAAAGTTTATATAATTTTCGCTTCTTATTTTTACAGAAAGACTAAAGATATTTTGGACCATTAATAAACATGTTTTTGTCTACCACAATGAGAAATTGTACGATGAGGAAACACATCCATGTAGATGTTGGGAGATGGTATACTCATACATTTTCTAACCTACTATGGAATGCTAATATATGACAGTGTATAACTGTTTACTTGTTAGTTTTCTCTGGAAAATAAAAGATTACTAAGTATTAAAATTATAATCAATATGTGTAAATAAAACTACTAGAAGCAATAGAATAACTAGAAACAACTCTATGCAAAGCATGCAAGAAAAGTAGGGCATGATTCACAAGTAAAGTAGGATGTATTTTTTATAAGGAATACCTTACAAAAAATACAAATAAAAAGAGATATCTAACCTTCCCTGTGTTATATTTGTATCAGTAAAATGTTGTTTTCACAAATTATATAAAATTCCTGGAAATTTGTCAATGTCCTCCTTATCCATGCTATGTGCCAGTATAGAGTTATGAGTCATAATTCCAATTATTATTCTAAATGTTGTGCCGGGTGCAGTGGCTTATGCCTGTAATCCCAGCACTTTGGGAGGCCGAGGTGGGTGGATCACAAGGTCAGGATATCAAGACCATCCTGGCTAACATGGTGAAACCCCATCTCTACTAAAAATACAAAAAATTAGCTGGGCGTGGTGGCGGACACCTGTAGTCACAGCTACTCGGGAGGCTGAGGGAGGAGCATGGCGTGAACCTGGGAGGCGGAGCTTGCAGTGTGCTGAGATCACGCCATTGTACTCAAGCCTGGGTGACAGAGCGAGACTCTGTTTCTAAATAAATAAATAAATAAATGTTGTATGCCACAGAAAAAATCAAATATCCTTGTCAACTGTGGTATAATCACAGCCATTTCATACTCTTTGTCATTTAGATATTATTTCCCCCTGATGCTTTCCTGAAAGCTCCTGCGATCAGCTACAGGTCAGAATGTTCATCTCCGATACAGGACTCCCTCTGAGACTCATGGAAAAGAGTATGACAGGTACTCTGGTTAAAGACTTCTGATGATATTGCTTAAATAACTTTAAGACCATACACTTGACTCAGTGAAGATCTCCAGAAGCCTGGTGGAGAAATTGATGGGGTCATGAGACTGCTAACCCAAGATCCAGCAAGACTGGAATTGATTACGTGGCACTGAATGAACTGATGAAAATTGATTATAATTTTATAGCTTTTTAGAGCATTGCTGGTTCTTTAATGTTCTAGTTTCTGAATTTAAGAAATCTCTTTCTCTTAATTTAACTGTAACTTACAACAATTTTGTAGATTATACTTTTGTAAACAGAAATGAAGCGTTTACATTTTTTTCCCTGCCTAATCTCTCCAGAATTTTGAAATTCTTACTGAATACTCTTTTTTTCATGATGATATAGTTATTAGCAAAAGTCCAGTAAGAATCTGTTCACCTTATAACAGGACATAATTGGAAAATTTGGTTATATTATCAAGATTTTTACTGGAACATCATATTTTAGAAGTGTACCTAAGATCAGTTATGACCAGCAATTTTAAGGAAGTAAGGTTGACTATTATGGAGACAATGCTTACAAAGCACTGTGAGAAATGGGAAAGTTCTTCTTCAAAGATTGTAAAAAGTCACAATTTCTTACTATAAGATTGCTATCCACTATTTGTGTGTGTGTGTGTGTGTGTGTGTGTGTGTGTGTGTGTGTGTTCCAAATCAGTTGTCCTAGCTTGCTCTGGCATGCCTGGACAGAACTAGACAAGCCCCAGCCCATAGTGTATGCCATTCCTTATTTGGAGATGCTTCCTTAACTATCCCTGGCAACTTCCTTTTCTTTCTTTGTTCTATTCCCCTTACCTAATTAAGAAAGTTTTAAACTAATAGCCAATTGGGTAAAGTGTAAAATGTGAGGTCCTATTCCAGCCAATGGTAACTGGACACAGCAGTAGGGTAGACACATCAGGTTATAAGTAACTCTGTCTCCTTTGTTCGGTGTGCTCTTGTGGCTGGACAGCTATTGAGTAGCACCCTTTCTGCAGAAAGTAAAGCTCGCCTTGCTAAGAGATTATTTGTTCCCATGTTAATTCTTTTTTTTTTTTTTTTAGAACACCAAAAACTTCGTTCCCAACAGCACTCTGAGAAAAGTCAGCCTGATACTTACATTACAGGGTTCACAGCCTTACAGGTTAGTAAAGAAGGTCATTTCCTGGTAGGCCCAGGAATTTAGGGATATTTGGGGGGACTCAAGAAGAGAGGAATTCACACAAAGCTATAAGGACTGCAGCTGAAATTTGATAGTATGTTCTTAGCTTGGTTTTTAGCCTGAATGAGGCCTTTAAAAGTCAAATCTGAGATTCTGTATGAAAACTTCCAGCAAAGAAACTTGAAAGCACCTATGTGGTCGTCTCCTGTTCTTGCTGCACTTACGTAAATAATCAAGCAAAATCTAACAAAACTATACTTAGATTTAAAACAAGAATAGTCTTACTTTGATTATGGTCAAAAATGATGGTTACTACAGAGAATAATTTTATGTTTCAATGGAAAACTATAACTTGGCCGGGCATGGTGGCACATGCCTATAATTCCAGCACTTTGGGAGGCCAGGAGTTCTAGATCAGCCTAGGCAACATGTTGGAAACCCCGTCTCTACCAAAAATATAAAAATTAGATGGGCACGATGATATGTGCCTGTAGTCCCAGCTAATCAGGAGGCTGAGGAGGGAGGATCACTTGCACCAAGGAGGTAGAGGTTACAGTGAGCCGAGATTGTTGCACCTTTGCACTCCAGCCTGGGTGACAGAGCCAGACCCCGTCTTGAAAAAAAAATTTTTTTTAAGGAAAGCTATAGTTATTGTGGGTTATCAGATTCTAGTCTTGTTTCTTGTTTTTGGGCTATTTTTACCTCTTTGTAAACTGGATCCTGCCATCTGATGAATTTTGTCCCACAATGATACTTGTGGAATAAGAAGCCAAGTATTGTCTCTCCTACTAATGTATCTATTGTCAGTTAATTTGAAGGTCTCCAACCCTGAAACAAAGTTAGAAGAGGTAGGTTTTGCTCCCCAAAATGCATAACAAAACTGTGGTACATTCATGCAATGGAATACTATTTAGCCATAGAAAGGAACAAGCTATCAACTCACACAAAGACATGAGTGAATCTTGTATGCACATTGCTAAGTGGAAGAAGACAGTCTGAGGAGAATACACACAGTGTGACCTCATTTAATGAGACACTGCAGAAAGCAAACTACACAGATGGGAAACCATTGGCTCCATGGGGTGGGGGTTTCAAGCATTTCATATGATACTTTAGTAGTGGGATACCTACCACAATGCACTGGTCAAAATATGCAGAATTTTACAACCAAATGGGTAAATCAAACTCTATTCAAATTAAATAAAATTACTCAGGATGTGGAGTATCCCAGGACAGAATACATCATGTGAAAAATAATTTAACTATGCTACAAATTACTGTGGTTTGGATGTGGTTTGTCCCTGCAAAAACTCGTGTTGAAATTTGACCCCCAATGTGGCAGTGTGGGGCAGTGGGGCCTAGTGGAAGGTGTTTGGGTCATGGGGACGGATCCCTCATGAATAGATTAATGTTCTCCATGGGGATGAGTGAGTTCTGCTCTCACAGGAATGGATTAATTCCTGCAGGAGTAGGTAGTTAACAAGAGTCTGGGTTCCTTGGCTTCCCTCTTGCTTTCGTTCTTGCTATGTGATCTCTGGTGCACCCCTTGCTCCCCTTCCACTTTCCACCATGAGGTGAAAAAGACTGAGACTCCACCAGATGCAACTGCCCAATCTCAGACATTCCAGCCACCAGTATTGTGAGCCAAAAGGACCTTTTTTATTTATAAATTACCCAGCCTCAGGTATTCTGTTACAGAAGCACAAAACAGACTAAGACACAAATGTAGGAAAAAACTCACTGAAGGTGTAGGGAAAATGGTGTTGACCTGTCACTTTGAAAATTAATAGAATCCGTATGCTGAAGGCAAACAAACTATACTTCATCACTGGATTCTATTTTATAAAATTCTTTCCAACAGAAGCAATTGTGAACAATTGTAAAACCACAGTATCTGTATCTGGAATAAAACAATGACTTACATAAGTCGCAGATGGTAGTAACCAGGTTTCTCACTGTTGAAGTGGGAGGTTACAAATTAGCACGGGGAGAAGGCTAGAATGATTCATGTGCTATTAGATCAGAGGTGGAGACATGAACGTAAACTTATGTTTAGTTTAATATAGATACACACAGTTCTACATAGAAAACTTTATAATTAGGTGTGTATAGGTAGGTTACACACACACATATACTTCCTAGCATTGCTAATGAGGAACAAGTGCTCATTCAACAATGTGCTCATTCGGCAGCCAGATGTAAGTTTTCCTACCATTCTGAAAGGAATGAGGCTCTTTGAAGAAATGTCTGATACTAGAACTGGGACAGTAAATATAGGAGTCGGGATAATCTTGAAGTATCAGAAAGTAAGTACTAAAAAAAATTAAAATATATCAAAGAAAAATAATAGCCAATAAAAACAGCTACTGATGGCCAACACAGGAATGAATTGTAGTGTTGAATAATAATTAAAGCTGAAAGTAATTATCTAGGTGTCTGTATTTGTATACACAGGTGAATAAGAAAACAGAGTTGCATAGAAATCTCCTTTGCAAAAGAATTCCAAGTAATTGATGTAGACACTCAGCCATCAATAATGTGGAGCCAACTCCTCACTCCGTAAGTGTGGGCTCTGCACAGTGACTTGCTCCAAAAGAACACATGCAGTATGGGCAAGGAGGAAAAATAACTTCACAGTGGAGAAACCTGACAAACAGTAGCTCTTCCAAATGATTCAAGTGAACATAAAAGGTGACAGTTCACCTTGAGAACATGCAGTGACAATGGGGGACATTCTACAAAATTCCTGACCAATCCTCCTCAGTACTATCAAGGTCATCACGACATGGAAAGCCTGACACACTGTCACAGCCAGGATGAGCCCACAGGGACGTGATGACCACATGTCATGCGTGATCCTGGATGGGATCCTGGGTCAGAGTAAGACAGAACCAAGGGCATCCAAATGAAATATAAACTTTAGTTAATAATAGTCTATCAGTATTGGTTCATTAACTATGACAAATTATGTAAGATATTAATAAGCCATGTGAGACACACTGATAGAAGATGTTAATAAGAGATGAAACTAGGTTGCAGCTACATGGGAAATCTCTGCATTTTTTGGGGGGCAATTTCTGAGTAAGTAAAAAAAAATGATGTAAAATAAAACTTTATTGAAAACAGTTATAATTTTTGAATACTTCTTTGTTTAATTATTTATACCACGAATTACTAGTAATTGACACTGTTAACTAGTCCTGTTTTTTTAAATAAGAGCATTTATGACACAAAAAATTAAACAGTACAGATTGATATATAAATCAAAACAAATGCTCTTTACATGTTTTCTGTTAGAGTAGTCACACATATGTGTAAACTTAATTATCATACTTTTTTCTTGTGCTGTAGTTGTGTCCTGGTTCATTCTTTAAAATGCTGTTCGCCTTAGACCGGGAAAAAAAACCTTACAGACTCTGTTTCAATTCATGGCTAAATATTTTCAAAACAGTGACTTTGTAAAAATATGTTCCAATGGAAAATTGATTCATTGTGATGGGATCACTTATTCCAAAGACTTCTTGTCTTCATTTCGTGTCCATGGCTACCTTTTAGCCATAATACAACAGAATTGTCCATGTGTTTCTTGTTGTTCTGAAGGGTTATAGATATACAGGGGTTGGTTATATTCGTGTTTATTTACATATATGTTTAAAATTGTCCATATAAGGGTTTTAAAGATTACATTGGAAGCCTTATGTTTTAAAATGTACTCAGAATTTGTTTTAACCAGGGATGTTAAGACCTGGAGACATGGAAGTGACTGTCCCATTCAAACTCATAGATCCCTAGAAATAGGAGGCACAGGGACGCCCCAGGCAGAGGCAGGAGAGGGGAAGGCACGGGCAGGATCCTCTGCTGTAGTCTCTGTGGGACAGCAAGGGCAGGCAGGGCAGGCAGGCTTAGGCTGCCCAGCGTTAATAGCTTCAGCAGGCTCTGGGGCATAGGGGCCATTTCTAGTTGTCTAGTACCTCACCCTGTGGTGATTAAGGAAGGGCGGTATTGTCTCCTACAGTATCAGAGCTAGATAAAGTAGGTGGTTAGGAGTATGGGTTCTGAATTGGTAGTTTAATTGGCTGGTCCTGGGAAAGACAATCTTTTCCCAGTATACACTAGATGCTAGAGCGTCAAGAAAACAGAAAATAAGAAAATATAATTAATGCATTCTGTGTGTACAGATGGAGTCTTCTTTTGCTTCCCCAAAGGAAGAGTCCACAGGAGCCTGGCACTCCTGGACCTGAGGAAACCCTGAAAATGTTGGTATCTGCAGATCCTCTCCAAAAAGAGGTCGCCAATCTCCTAAGACTACAAGCTGATCCCAGCATTCTGGGAGCCAAGAGGGAGAAAGAATCCGCTGATCTCCCTGCTCAGTAAATTGGCTTTCACTAAATACTGTCTTTGCATAAGCAGCATTATCCAGTGTCCTGGAGCTTAGAAAAGTTCTGTTTCAGTATCTGAAGAAAATAAATTGTTTCTTTTTCTGATGTCAGGGAGGAGCATTTGACTGCCAGTGTGGACTGAGGGGTCTTGGGATCAGTCTTCCCAATGTGCTTTGAACCGACCCTCTGTGTCTGCCTCACCATCTCCTCAGCTTACCTAGACACTT
Organism: Macaca mulatta; assembly: GCF_049350105.2. NCBI lineage: Eukaryota > Metazoa > Chordata > Mammalia > Primates > Cercopithecidae > Macaca > Macaca mulatta. The sequence goes on from NC_133423.1 coordinate 42,660, forward strand.
GGGAACCCTAACACAAGCCCTTCTAGGAGTCTGTGGTGTGGCTTAGCTGCCTCTGTAGGAATCTCTTGGGGTTAAACATTTTCCACTCTGCTAAGTCAGTGCCATCTGTTCTTTGGCTTCATCTTCAGAAGACCCTGAGCCCTTCCCCACCCTCCTTGCCCCACCCTCCACACCAACTGCGTGGCGCCCTTGAGGCCATAGGGTTGCTACCATAGGATTTTTGTATTGAGTGCTCTGATTCCAAGCAACTGTGAGAGATTTCTATGGCAGGGCCTCCGGGTTCCTGTCAAATTAAATTGTAGTTGACTGGTGGGTGCTATTTAAGAAGCATCCCCCTTTCTCCTTCCTAACAGAGCCCTGAATTATTCAGTCACGTGGTTTGAAACATGGGGTGGGTCCCGGTTGACTTAACCAGCACTGTCTCACCCTGTGTCACAGTTACTGGTTCCAAAGTGAGTGCATAACTGAGGCTCATGCCAGGTGCCACACAGCACTCCCTTGGTCCCCCTAATGGACTTTGGGATGGGCGGGGTCTGAGTTGTTCCAATTAGAGTCAAATACAAGTTGTGCTAGGTTGTTAGGAACAAGGGTGTGCTTGTTCATGCTCCCTCTTTGGTGAAGAATGCAACCTCAGAAATTGTTCCTGGAGATTTTGCCACATGCAGAATTATTCTGACTTCACTGAAGGCAGAGCAGAAAATTGGGAAGAGACTGAGTCCTGGTAACATCCATGAGCTTCTGTGCTCAGATTCACACTGAAGCCTGGCCTCCTTCTGAACTACCCACCTGAGTCAATAAATTCCCCTGTATTTAAAGTAAAATTGAGCTGGATTTTTAGTTACTTGCACCTGCAGGTGTTCTGTGAAGCTGGTACTGTGAGTTTGCATCTGAGAATATTTACAGTGTTTCTCTCATGGTTGAGTCAATCATTTCAAGGATGCTCTGAGGGTAAAAAGAACGATGAATTGTGAAGCAGTGAATTGTGCTGCCAGGCACAATTCATTGGACAATAGAAAGCCTCATCTCCTGGGCAGTAGAAAGTTTCATTGTACATAAATTACATATCTTGTTTCTGTCTCAACCTCTTATTTTTTCATATGCAAAGGAGGTAAGGAAATCCAAATAAGTCCAGCAGCTAATATGTCTCTCAGACATGATCCAAAACAGAATTGAATTATGTAAGCCTTGTTAAAATTCATCATCATTCATATTTCTGAATATTTAAATTAGAAATTCTGAAAAAGTAGTTTGTTTCAGAGGTAGTTTGTATGTGGGTAGGTATTTTTTCAGGATCAAAAGTTTATTTTTTATTATCTAATTGAGTTTAATTTACATATAACAAAATTTAGTAATTTTAAGTGTACAAATCAATGCATTTTGACAAATATACATATAGTCATGTACACAACAGTACCATTAAAATACATTTCATTACCCCCAAAATTCTCTTGCATGCTGCTGTAGTCAGTGACCCCTGCCCCACACCACAGCTTCCGGCAGTTGCTTTCTTTCACTCTAGTTTTGTTTGTCTTAGAATATGATACAGGCCACATGCAATGACTCAGGTCTGTAATCCTAGCACTAGATTGAGAAGCGGGGATCACTTGAGCCCAGGAACTTGAGACCAGCCTGGGCAACATGGCAAAACCCCATCTCTTAAAACACACACACACACACACACACACACACACAAATTAGCCAGGTGTGGTGGCACACCCCTTTGGTCCCAACCGCTTTGGTCCCAGATACTCAGGAGGCTGAAGAATCACCTGAGCCTGGGAGGTCAAGGCTGCGGTGATCTGTGATCACATCACTGCACTCCAGCCTTGGTGACAGAGTGAGATGTTATCTCAAAAAAGAAGTATTTGATATAAATGGAATCATATAGAATATTCTCTTATACCTAGTTTCTTTCATGTATTCTAATGCCTTTGAACGTCCATGTGATTTCCAGTGTATATGTCATTCTTATGTTGGGCAGTAACCGTTGTAGGAATATATTACAGCTTATCTACTCTTCAGTGATAGACTATTTTAAAAATATTTGGCTATTAAGAAGAAAGTTGTTATGAATACTTATATTCAGACCTTTGTGTCAACAGATTTTCACTTCTCTTGGTTGAAAACTTAGGAGGAATTATTATTTTTTTAGGTTACGGATTTTTAAATGATTGTCAGTTGCCAGTTACTTTAAAAAAAATGTAAGTTCTTAAATTTTAAAGTTTAGGATGCCTGACTACCCTGACAAAAACAAGCAATGGGGAAAGGATTTCCTATTTAATAAATGGTGTTGGGAAAACTGGCTAGCCATATGAAGAAAACTGAAACTAGACCCCTTCCTTACACCTTATACAAAAATTAACTCAAGATGGATTAAAGACTTAAACATAAGACCTAAAACCATAAAAACCCTAGAAGAAAACCTAGGCAATATCATTCAGGACATAGGCATGGCCAAAGACTTCATGACTAAAACGCCAAAAGCAACGACAACAAAAGCCAAAATTTACAAATGGGATCTAATTAAACGAAAGAGCTTGTGCACAGCAAAAGAAACTCTCATCAGAGTGAACAGGCAACCTACAGAATGGGAGAAAATGTTTGCAATCTATCCATCAGACAAAGGGCTAATATCCACAATCTACAAGGAACTTAAACAAATTTACAAGGAGAAAAAAAAACCATCAAGAAGTGGGTGAAGGATATGAACAGACACTTCTCAAAAGAAGACATTTATGTGGCCAAGAAACATATGAACAAAGGCTCATCATTACTGGTCATTAGAGAAATGCAAATCAAAACCACCATGAGATACCAACTCATGTTAGTTAGAATGGCGATCGTTAAAAAGTCAGGAAACAACAGATGCTGGAGAGGATGTGGAGAAATAGGAACACTTTTACACTGTTGGTGAGACTGTAAATTAGCTCAACCATTGTGGAAGACAGTGTGGCAATTCCTCAAGGATTTAGAACCAGAAATACCATTTGCTCCAGCAATCCCATTACTGGGTATATACCCAAAGGGTTATAAATCATTCTACTATAAAGACACATGCACACGTATGTTTACTGCAGCACTATTCACAATAGCAAAGACTGGGAACCAACCCAAATGCCCATCAATGATAGACTGAATAAAGAAAATGTGGCACATATACATCATGGAATACTATGCAGTCATAAAAAAGGATGAGTTCATGTCCTTTGCAGGGACATGATGAAGCTGGAAACCATCATTCTTGGCAAACTAACACAGGAACAGAAAAGCAAACACCGCATGTTCTCACTCATAAGTGGGAGGTGAACAATGAGAACACATGGACACAGGGAGGGGAACATCACACACGGGGGCCTGTTGCAGGGTCGGGGCCTAGGGGAAGGATGGCATTAGGAGAAATACCTAACATAGATGACAGGTTGACAGGTGTAGCAAACCACCATGGCACGTGTATACCTGTGTAACAAACCTGCACGTTCTGCTCATGTATCCCAGAACTTAAAGTATATAAAAAAAATAAAAGTCACAGGATGTTTGTGATAGTATCTATTACACTGATGTTGACATCACACATGGCTGACTATTTGGAGACTCCAAGTGAAATTTCTTGCAGTTCTCAGTGCCAGGAAAATATGTATTTCTGGATAAAAACTCAAAAATTTTAGAAAAACTTCCAAGTTTCATAGTCTAGAGCTCTAACACTGGAATCTTCCAAATTTAAGGATTAATGATTTACCTAAATCTAAAAATAGTAGGTTGCAGATGTATTTAAACAGTGTGCCTAGGTAGTATGCTTATATATTAAGATTAAAATGGTCTTCTAAAGTTTATTAATTCTAATATAACCTTTATTGTTTCATGTAGACATATCTTTCTGGTTCCCAGGATAATTTAAACAATTAATTCTAAGCAACTATTAACTTAGTTCTAGATTGGGATATCTATTTATGCATTTGAAGCTTTAGATATGTATTTCAAATCAGAAATGTGTGCTGGTCATGGAAAGTTGTGACTTAGAGCCTCAGGTAAGTTTTTTTTCATGTGAACATACTGCTTCCAATTGTTGTTATGCCCAGAGCAGACAATTAATAAATACCCTTGGAACTGAATGAGTGATTAACTGCAAATATCACAATACATCTTCTTAGCGGGCATGATAATTAGACATATTTAGTCCTTGCTGTAACCTAAGAAAGGAATTCTTTTCATTAAATGTTTAATGTCTCACCCTGTTCATACAGCCGGAGTTACTGATTCAGTTTGATGTGAATTCAGTCTTATAAAAGACCCATCATTAAAACCTGCACTTATGCTTCCTATAGTATTGGAACTTCCAACTTGTATACAAAATAGATATCCTTCATATTCTTAAAAACCACAAGAAATCTCCCTTTATTCATAATAAACACAGAATTAGGTATTCTATTAAACTGAACAATAGAACTCACTGGGAGTGACCGCATAAACTATATCACGAATTGTCAAAGTGTCTGGAAAAGTCAGTGGGCCATTTCGCTCCACGCTGTGCCATGAGCCAACCAAGAGGGTTGTCAGTGACTCTGCGTGGGTCACCCAGGGCACGTGGTGCTGAGGCTGTCAAAGAGCAAGACGGGGCTGCATCTAAACTCAGGCCTCTGCTAAGTGTCCGAACTCGGGCAAGATGCTAAAGACTTTAGAGACGTTTCCTTTTCTATGATTGGGGTTATAACACTCACCCTGTCAGGTTCTCCTGTGCGTTGACAAGGCCGGCACGTGACACACCAGGGGCAGAGCTGGACGGGAACCTTCTTCCTCAGACATCAGGGTCCTCATGAGCATCAACAAAATAAAGAGAGCAGGAGAGCAGGAGAGCAGGAGAGCGGGGGAGCGGGGGAGCGGGGGAGCAGGGGAGCAGGGGAGCAGGGCATCTCCAGCTGTGTCGGGACTGCAGCAGGGACTCAGCAACAATCAGTCTCTTTCTCTTGTTTCATCCAAATCATATATTTAAAAAATAGGTAGGGTTATCATGGATGTTTATATTGATTCCTGGGATCAGACAAATATACCTTTCCTTGTCATGCTGTTTTCTCTTCCCAGATGGTTTGAAGAGCTTCGTTTTGGACTTGATATTCCTGGAGTGCATTTCTTTTTCTAATTAGTTCAGTCTTGACCCTGAGCCATCACCCCTCCAGAGTAGCAGGATATTCCACTCCACCATTGTTGGGGTGCCACAATTTCACTACTAATCAAAGGCTCCTTGGTTACTGAAAAATGAGAGACGTACCTCTAATAATCAGTCTAGATTGTCACTGCTCACTTCCTCATTTTCCAATTCCACAGGGGCCCCTCAAAGCCCGGAAGGTCTCATTTCAGACGTCTTATAGACCATGGGAACCAGGAGACACTGGGAACCCTAGGGCCAGCACCCACCTCATTTGCACCCTGTCTCTGTTTCCATCACCCTCTAGATATTGCCACAGAGCAGTGTTGGGACCCACTGGAGATCTGACTGCTCCCAGTCTGGGAAACTGCCTTCTCTCCCTCCACTGATATCGTATTTCTACTTTCCACCCCACAGAAATCCTTGAACTAATCACAAAAGGGATTGGTAGTTACCTGGTGTGAAGCAGAGCTGAGCCAAAGGATGAAGCAATATTGCAATGGACTCTGTCATTGATATCACTAGTTCGCAAATCTGTTACCACTATGGTCAAATTTTTATATTCACTTTAAAATTATAACTCATTCTGCTCATTGTATTCAAGGCAACATCTACCCTAAAATATACTCAGGCATTAATTTACGCTCTTCTGTTTACAAATGAGAATTCATAAGCAAATTGAGGTAGCAATTACATTTTTTTAAACTGAAGGCAAAACAGAAGACATATACACATACGTCAGAGAAACAAAACAGAGAGCCCAGAAACAGATTGAAATACAGCCAGCTGATCTCTGACAAAGGAGCAAAGGCAATTCAATGGAGAGAGGAGAGTCTTTTTAACAAATGATGCTGGAACAAATGGACATCCATGTGCAAAAAAAAAAAAAAAAAAAGAATCTATAAACAGACGTTACACCTTTTACAAAAGTTAATGTAAAGTAGATATTAGATCAATATATTAAATGCAAAATTTTCAAACTCCTAGAAGATAACATAAGGAAAAACTCTAGATAACGTCGGATTTGGTGATTCTTTTAGATACAACACCAAAAGCATTATTCACGAAGAAAAATATTGGGAACTTGAACTTTAACATAAAAAAACTTTAGTTTTGTGAAAGATACTGTTAAGAGAATAAAAAGACAAACCAGAGACTGTGAGAAAATATTTGCAAACTATATCTAAGGATTCATATCTGAAATATGCAAAGAACTCTTAAAACTCAATAAGAAAACAAACAACCCAATTAAAAATGGGTAAAAGCTGAACATTTATGCAGATGGAAATTAAGTATATGAAAAGATGCTCTGTATAATGTCTTATTAGGAATTGCCAATTAAGACAACAGTAAGATACCACTACTTACCTATTAGAATGGCCAAAATCCACAAGACCAAAAACAGCAAATGCTGGTGAGGATGTGGAGCAAAAGAAACTCGCATTCATTGCTGTGGGCATTATGTGACATTTTGGAAAAGGGAAAATTACATAGATAGCAAAATAATCAGTGGTTGACAGGGGTTGGGGAGAGGAAAGGATGGATGGGCAGAGAGCCTTGGCTGTTTAGGGCAGTGAGACCACTGTGTGCGATTTCACAATAGTGGACCCACGACAGTGTGCAGATGCCCACACCCATTGAATTCAGACCACAAAAAGGTATTAATTACATAAACCATAAACTTTCATAATGAAATAAATGTTTTTTAAAAGAAGATAGTGTTGTTCAGTTACTGTCTACTTTCTGAAATGGAGATGGTGGAGCGCTTCCATGGTTGTGAGGATAAAAATAGATTAGAGAATGTAATAACTAAAATAGGTGTATAAACATTGTTAAACTATTTTATTCTCATTTTAAAAACATGCCTTAAATATATTTGTTATGCTTTACAATTGAGCAAGTAGTGCAAACACATTAATATAATTCTCCTCTAGCTCCACTGAGAAGTCAGGACTGCAGGGCTTCAGTGCAGGACTGCACAGCTCCACCTGCACCTGCCAAATGCAACAACCTCTTTCAGTGTCATTAAAATATTTCAATAGGAGGATTGAGTTTAGATCCAACCTGTGTTTTCTCCCCTGGAAAAAAAGGTTTTTTTGAAACAAAGAAGGTCTTTACCGTCTTCATCCGAAATGCTGAGGCATCTGCAATGTCTGCTGTAAGTGACACCAGGCTCTCCTCTGAAATCTAGCAATGGGAAAATAGACTGTAGATTCTGCTTTCAGAAAGGGGGGAATCAGAACTAAGTCAAAATGCCATGTCCTCATTCATAAACATCTTATTTTACAAATTCCACAGGTTTAGTTATTTTGGGATTAATATGGGCCTATATTACAGTGCATTTATTAATTTAGCATGAATTGTTCAAATGCATTCTGGATCCTGAGCTGACATCCAGCAATGCTGAGTGTGTGCCTGTGTGAGTCACCAGCAATGAAGAGCCTCAGGTTATTGTATTTATAAAATGAAGGGGTTTAGGCTTGCTCTGATTTTTTAAAAACCATTTTTAAAAGTAAAAACTGTTTTTCTTGCTATATAAAAATGTACAAGAAAAACTCAAACATTACAAATGATAAATTATAATTTTATTAATATAAATATTTTTGTGAGCTCAATTTATATGACTTAGTTATTATAAAAGAAATAAGCAAGGCCAGGCGCGGTGGCTCAAGCCTGTAATCCTAGCACTTTGGGAGGCCAAGACGGGTGGATCACGAGGTCAGGAGATCGAGACCATCCTGGCTAACACGGTGAAACCCCGTCTCTACTAAAAAAATACAAAAAAACCAGCCGGACGAGGTGGCGGGCGCCTGTAGTCCCAGCTACTCGGGAGGCTGAGGTAGGGGAATGGCGTGAACCCGGGAGGTCCAGAAACACCGTTTTTACATTGCCATAGCTAATGTTAACACCTCCTAGAATAAAGGGGGAATCACCACCAAGGGTCAGTTCTGGTTCAGACTCTGGAGTGAGGGCATTATTCTTTTTGCATATAATGCAGTGACTCCACATTGCACCAGTGGCTTGGTCAAAAAAGACAAAATTTCTGGGGAATTAGTGTTGATTATTTTTAGATATCATAATCTTGGCTTTATGGACACCTTATATTAAACAGATCTCACTTGCCAAATGCCACAGGATGCAGGCCAACAGACAGGCTCCGAGGGCTCTTGTGAGCTGGAACTGCCATATAAGCAGAACCAGAAGAGAGAGAGAACACTGCGTATATCCAACACAGCATAGCCACCCTGAAAGCCTCACCCTTTCTTTTAGAAATGTGTTTAGATTTTATACACTTTTGCTAGATTTTGTTATGTAAGATTTATGTATTGAAAGGTCTTAAAGATTTTTAAATGTTGAGTAAAATGTTCACGAGTATAGTTTATATATATAAATGTATATGAAACAAACCTGTCATGTAATTTATTTTCTTTAAAAACAAGGCACTGGCTGGGTGCAGTGGCTCACGCCTGTAATCCCAGCACTTTGGGAGGCTGGGACGGGCAAATCACGAGGTCAGGAGTTTGAGACCAACCTGGCCAACATGGTGAAACCCCGTCTCTACTAAAAATACAAAAAATTAGCTGGGCATAGTGGCAGGCACCTATAATTTCAGTTACTTTGGAGGCTAAGGCAGAAGAATCACTTGAACTCGGGAGGTGGAGGTTGCAGTGAGCCAAGATCATGCCACAGCACTTCAGCCTGGGTGACAGAGTGAGACTCCATCTCAAAACAAAAAACAAAAAACAAGACCCTTATACAAATTACCCTTGGAACTTTTATTTAGAATTTAAGGTTATTTGGGGTTTAGTGTCATGTAAACAAAATTCTCCCAATTGCTAGGGTCCTCTTGGGGTGCTGCATCCTGTAAGATATGATCATGCCAGAAAAACAGACCCTTCTCCATCTAGGAACTCAAATGCCAAGGGTGATGCCAGATCAACTTTCATTACTGAGTCATATATTCCTAAATGCAGTGTATCATAGAAAAACAGACATACCCTTAACAGTTTAACCTGACAAAGTTCTGAAATACTTCCGTTGCAATAAAAGTTGTGAAAAGGCTATCTTGCTAGAGATCTCTGAATCAGAGAAGAAAGTGAAGGCTGGGCACAGTGGCTCATGCCTGTAATCCCAGCACTTTGGGAGGCGGAGGCAGGTGGATTACTTGATGTCAGGAGTTCGAGAGAAGCCTGGGAAACATGGTGAAACCCTGTCGCTACCAAAAATAAAAAAATTAGCTGGGCATGTTGGTGGGTGCCTATAACCCCAGCTACTCGGGAGGCTGAGGCAAGAGAACGGCTTGAACCCTAACCCGAACACGAACCCTAACCCTAAACCTAACCCAAAACAGAACCCGAACCCTAACTCGAATCTTAATCCTAACATGGAACCAAACCCTAACCCAACCCCAACCCTAACCCCTAACCCGACCCCGACTCCGAAACTGACCCTGACCCTAACCCCTAACCTCTAACCCTCTAACCCTCACCCTCGCCCTCGCCCTCGCCCTAGCCCTAAAACCCTAACCCTAAAATCCTAACCCTAACCCTTGGGTGGAGAGAACCTCTGTGCGCAGGATTCAGAGGGGATTTCGGTTTCCCGTTTTCCACACTGAACCATTCTAAGTAGTCTCTGACCTTCGTTATTCAGGGCTAGAAACAGGAAGTATTTTATTCACTGTGGATGCGGCCCCGAGTTGTCCCAAAGCGAGGCGGTGCCGCCAACGTCTGTGCTGAGCACAACGCAGCTCCGCCCTCGCGGTGCCCCCCACGCCAGGGTCTGGGCAGGGTACAACGCTGCTCTGTCTTCACGGTACCCCCGAGGTCTGTGCAGAGGAGAACACAGCTCCGCCCTCGCGATGCTCTCAGTGTCTGGGCTGAGGAGAATTCAGCTCCGCCCTCACAAACGTACAGCACCGGCGCTGGCGCAGAGTCGCACGCCAGGCGCGGGCGCAGGACGACGCAGGCGCAGAGTCAGAGGCCGGTGAGGCGCAGGCACAGAGTCGCACGCCAGGCTCGGCGCAGGCCGGCGCAGGCGCAGAGTCGCAGGCTGGCGCGGCGCAGGCCCAGAGTCGCGCGCCAGGCGCGGCGCAGGCCGGCGCAGAGCCGCAGGCCAGCGCGGCGCAAGCGCAGAGTCGCACGCCTGCGCAGTGGGGGGGGGGAAAAAAGAGGGTCGCGGCGCAGGCGCAGAGACGCATGCTTAGAGGGGAGCGGCGGAGACGGGCGAAACATCAGTAATCTGAAAAGCCGGGCTCCGGTGACCTCTGCTTGCAGCCGCGCTCTACAGGACCCTCTTGCTCACAGTGCTGTGCCAGTGCGCCCCTTGCTGGCGACTACAGCAACTGCAGGGCCCTGTTTCTTGCAGTGGTGGCCAGCGCCCCCTGCTGGCGCCGGGGCACTGCAGGGCCCTCTTGCTCGCAGTATAGTGATGGCACGCCACCTGGTGGCAGTTGGGGACGTTGCAGGGCTCTCTTGCTCACAGTGTAGTGGCAGCACTTCCGATGCTGGCAGCTGGGGACACTGCCCGGCCCTCTTGCTCCAAGTGAAGTGGCGGCTGGCTCCGCAGCTGGCAGCTGGGGACACTGCCGGGCCCTCTTGCTTGCCTTGTAGTGGGGGCACGCCCCCTTCTGGCCGCTGGGGGTACTACAGGATCCTCTTGCTCACAGTGTGGTGGCAGCACGCCCCCTGCTGCCAACCAGGACGCTGCAGGGTCCTCTTGCTCATGGTGTGGTGCCCGTGCGCCACCTGCTGGCAGCTAAGTACACTGCAGGATCCACTTGCTCACAATGTAGTCGTCGTATGCCCCCTGCTGGTAGCTGTGGACACTGCCGGGCCCTCTTGCTGGCAGTGTCGTCGCAGCACAACACCTGCAGGCAGATGGGGACTATGCAGGGCCCTCTTGCTCCAGGTGTGATGGCTGGCGCCCCCTACTGGCCACCTTCTGCACCACTTAACGTTGGAGCGCCAGTTATTAAGCGCCATCAGTTCTGGAAATTCAAACTGAAACGGAGCTATTACTGGGGAGAGCTGATGTCCCAGTTCTTGTCTAACTTGGAAGAAGTATTTTCACCAAGAGGCAATACAAAGATGGCAGATAACTTCATTGAAAAAAATACAGTGTGAAGAGCTTATTGTAGAAAAATAGGAAGGAGTAGGCTGATCGTGCAGGAAAGAAGCCTAAGAGTCCTGTGCAGGGAATTTTATTTTGGACTTCTTCACATTTCTGCCTCTGTCTCAAGTCTCCACCTGTTTTCTTTGTCTGGTTTTCCTGCTACTGCCTTAGGTCCCCAACTTGCCCCACTTAGGCTTGTGGGACCTCCTCACTGTTGGTTGAGGCACATGTGTGGTGATCAATCCGAACTCACTCTGGCACCAGGCTCCTTCCCACCATCCCAGGCAGGCTGACAGCAGTCACATTTGTATCTACTGTGCCTATCTCTTTTGAATGTCCTTCTCTGCCCTAATCTGTACTTATGGTGCCAGGTTTCTTTTAAGAATGTCCCCTTTGTCCTTATCAGCATGTAGCCAGCAGTATTGTGACATTATTACTGCAGAGTGAATGATGACTGGGGCATCTTAAGAGGAGTTGTAGGGTGTTTCTTTCTGCATAGGTACCTCTTCTCCCTCCAACCCACAACTGACAAGTGCCCATCCACTCCAGCATTAGAGATGCCACTAATATGTGAATTTTTGGTGGTCCCTCTAGGTGAGCCTTCCCAGACTTTCCCTTTTCCAGGAGCTCCCCCTCCTGTTCATGTCTAGCTATCTATGTGCTCTAACAGAGCCCACTATCCTGTGTCTTTCCCAAAAATAGTGAGGGAAAGATTAATGGGAAACCATAGGAAATGATATGCACGTAGATGAAAACTTTACAACTTACACAAATAATCACTCAAAATCATCCTTATACTAAAAATGCAAAACTATACAATTTCTAGAAGAAACTATGGAAGAAAAGCTATGTGCCTTTGGATTTGGTAATGAATTTTAACAAATGACACAAAAGGTTTATATACACAGAAGAAATGACAATGTGGATTTATTAATATTTAAAGTTTATACTCTGGGAAAGACCTTGTTAAGGGAACAAAAAGACAAGCCACATATTGAAAAAAAATTTCCAAAATACAGATCTGAGAAAGAATTTGTATTCAAAATACATACAAAATTCTTAAAACTAAACAGTAAGTTAAACAGCCCAATTAAAAATGCACACAGATCTGGACACCTCACCAAAGACAATCTACAGATGGTAAGTAAACATACAAAAAGATGCTCAACATAGTAGATAACTGAAAACCACAATGAGATAGCACAGTTGGTCTGTATCTGTTAGAACTGCTAAACTCTAAAAAAATGACAAATTGCTGGAGGAAAAACAAGAACTCTTTTCATTGCTGGTAGAAGACAGTGTGTAAGACCAGAATATGCCACCCCAAAATATGTCCCTTTTGGCATAAGAATTATTCTGAGCTGATTACTTTGAAAAAATGCTAAAAAAGGAAGTTCTGAAAACAGAGAAGTTACCCTTGTGTAAGGAAAATTTACATCTATAAAGGAAATCCCCGTTTAAAAGATCTCTCTCTCTCTCTCTCTCAGCACTAACCAAGAAGAGGATAACTAAATCATTAAAAGAGTCTTATCAACAGAGAACGCATGGAGTTAAGTCTGTATAAGAAAACTTACCCTTGTCTACTGTGCTTTTGCTTGCTATGTCCCCACTACTGAGCCTCAAATCTTCTTTCTTTAAGTTGAAGATAGCATTTACACTTGAATTGAAAGCCACCTACTGGGGATTTACTCATTTTTCCCTGAGTATCTCCCATGTATCCATAAGGTATACATGTTTTTAAACTCGTCTACTTTTTTCTCATTTTAATCTGTAATTTGTTACAGAGGGTCCCATCTAAGAATTCCGTAAAGGTAGAGAGAAAATTATTTTTCCTCCCCTATTAGTAGTTGGGCAGTTTTTCCCAAAGCTAAACAAGTCTCACCTTACAATCCAAAAATCATATTCGTAAAGTATTTTGACCACTACTTTGATATTATTTCCAAACAAAAGCTACCATGCAATTATGTACAGAAGCCCTATTCATAATGACCAAAGGAAAAAAAGGAATCAGAAAGTCTTACAACAGATGACTGTGTGGGAACCCACTCAGACATCAAGAGTTGTTATAGGGGCCAGGCACGGTGGCTCGCTCTTGTAATCCCAGCACTTTGGGAGGCTGAGGCAGGTGGATCACAAGGTCAGGAGATCAAGACCATACTGGCTAACACTGTGGAACCCTGTCTCTACTAAAAAAAATACAAAAAAAATTAGCTGGATGTAGTGGTGAGCACCTGTAGCCCCAGTTACTCGGGAGGCTGAGGCAGGAGAATGGCATAAATCTGGGAGGCGGAGCTTGCAGTGAGCCAAGATCGCACCACTGCACTCCAGCCTGGGTGACAGAGAGAGACTACATCTCAAGAAAAAAAAAAACTTGTTTGTTTTATATTTAATAGTGATAACTCTGAAGACATAGTTGTTTTATTACACAAAAAATATTAAATTTATTTTATTTAAGTTTTATCCAAATCACATTAACCTGAAAAACATTTGGATCGGTTCCTATATTTCTAGGAGTTTGGGAATATTTATTTATAAATGATTTTTTTCCAAGCCAAGTTAGAATAGAGCACTTTTAGAGGATTTTATAAATGAAATTTGCAATGCTATCCAGAGTTAAGAAAAATCAAATATACAAAACATACATTAATAGACATACAAACACAAATAGAGATCTCATAGCTTTCATCCTGAAATTTTAGCCACGAATCAGGCATAAATATTCTGATGGTTAATTTTAGATGTCTGCTTCATTGGATTAAGAGATACTAACATAGCTGGTAAAGCACAGTTTCTGGGCATAAGTGTGAGGGTGTTTCTGGAAGACACTGAGATAAGGAAGATCCACTCTGACCCAATGTGGATGGGCACTGATATGGTTTGACTGTGTCCCCACCCAGATCTCATCTTGAATTGTAGCTCCTATAATCCTTACATGTTGTGGGAGGGACCCGCTGGGGGACGATTGAATCATGGTGGTGGTTACTGCCGTGCTGTTCTCATGATCTGATGGTTTTATAAGGGGCTTTTCCCCTTTGACTTAGCACTTCTTGCTGTTGCCATGTGAAGAAAGACATCTTTGCTTCCCCTTCCGTCATGATTGTGAGGCCCATCCAGCCATGTGGAACTGTCAGCCCATTAAACCTCTTTGTTCTTTATAAATTGCTCAGCCTCAGGTACTTCTTCATAGCAATACAAAAATGGACTAATAAAGGCACCATCCAATTACTTGAGAGCCCAGATAGAACAAAAAGGAAGAGGAAAGGTGAATTATCTCCTTCTGAAGCTGAAACATCCTTCTCTTGTCTTTGACATCAGAACTTCAGGGTCTCAGGCCTTTGGCCTCAGAATGAGAGTTACACCATTGGCTGAACTGATTCTGAGCCCTTTGGACATGGACTGAGCAATGCTACCAGCTTTCCTAGTTCCCCAACTTGGAGACAGCCTATTGTGGACTTTCTCAGCCTCAATAATTATGTGAACCAGTTTCCCTAATGAATCTTCTCTCATCTGTCTATCTACATAAATCCGACGGATTGTGCCTTTCTGGGGAACCCTGACTAATGTGATAATAATAATACAAAATTCACCAGCTTATATAGAGGACTTGGGTTTTGTCTTTACCCCATTTTATATTTGTATTATAACTGTGTTTCTGGAAAAAATGGAACAAGTTTTTATCTTCTTCATATGAGGGCTAAAACTTTTTTCTCACCAATATTTTTGGAGATTTTTACGATTTTCAAGATTTTTCTTTTGACCCTAACCCCTGAACCAAACCCTCACCCCTACTGCTAAACCCTAACCCTAACCCCTACCACTAAACCCTAACCCTAACCCTAAACCTAAACCCTAACCCTAAACCCTAACCCTAACTCTAGCCCTAAACTTAACAGAACCCCAACCCAAACCCTAAATCCAACCCCAAACCCAACCACAACCCTAATACTAACACTAACCCAACCCCATCTCTAAAACCATGACCCTAAAATCCTAACAACCCTAAATCTAACAACCCTAACCCTAACAACACTAACAAACCTAATGTTAGCAACCCTAAACCTAACAACTGTAACCCTGACCCCTGACCGTAACCCTTTGTATAAATATCAAGTGATCTTGAATAGACAAAACACTCCTGAAAACGAAAAGCCTACTTAGTGGCTCACATTTCTCATTGTCAAATATTACTGCAAAGGAATAGTAATCAAGACAACATAATACTGGCATAAGGAGACAAATATAAATCAATGGAACTGAATGTCCAGTCCAGAAATAAAACTATACCTCTACGGCCAACTGAGTTTTGACACGAGCCAAGACCACTAAATTCAACAAACGCTGCTAGCATCTGACTACCTAGAGTCAGAGGTAACAAACTGTACACTTACCTCACAACACAGAAAAAGTAACTAAAAATGGTTCAAAGCCCTACATATAAGAGTTACAAATAGAAACTCTAGAAGAAAACAGGGATATATCTTCATGACCTTGGATTTGGCAAAGGTGTTACAGATCTGAAACCAAAAGCACTAGCCACAAAAGAAATAATTTCCTCAAAATTAACAACTATGCATCAGAAGACATTATCAAGTAAGTTGGCTGTGCACTGTGGTTCACGCCTGCAATCCGAGCACTTTGGGAGGCAGAGGCAGGAGGATCACTTGAGTCCAGGACTTCAAGACCAGCCAGGATGACAGAGCAAAACCCCATCTCTACTAATAGTACAAAAATTAGCCAGGAATGGTTGCACACAGCTGCAGTCCCAGCTACTAGGGAGACTGAGGCGGAAGGACCGCTTGACTCCAGAACGTAGAGGTTGTAGTAAGCTGAGATCACACCACTACACTTCAATCTGGGCAACAGTGCAAGACCCTATCTTAAAAAAATAAAGAATGGGTATGATGGCTCACGCCTATAATCCCAGCAATTTGGGAGACTGAGGCAGATGGAACACTTGAGGTCAGGAGTTGGAGACCAGCCTGGCCAACATGTCGAAACCTTGTCTCTACTAAAAATACAAAAATTAGGGCCGGGAGCGGTGGCTCACGCCTGTAATTCCAGCTCTTCTGGAGGCTGAGGCAGAAGGATTAACTGAGGACGGGAGTTCAAGACCAGCCTGACCAAGAAAAGCAAACCCCATCTCGACTAAAAATACAAAATTAGCTGGGCTTAGTGGCACATGCCTGTAATCCCAGCTACTCGGGAGGCTGAGGCAGAAGAATCATTTGAACCCAGGAGGCGGAGGTTGTGGTGAGCCAAGAGTGCACCACTGCACTCCAGCCTGGGGAACAAAGCAAGATTCGGTCTCCAAAAAAAAAAAAAAAAAAAAGAAAGAAAGTGAAAAGACAACCCACAGAAAACAAGAAAATATCTGCGCATTATATATCCAACAACGGTCTGTTGACTACAGTATATAAAAAATTTGTATAACTCAACCACAAGGACAACCAAATTACAAATGGAGACAGAGTTGAACACACACTTTGCCAAAAAGACATGCAAATGAAAAACAAGCACATGAAAAGATGATCAATATCATTATCATTATGGCCATCCAAACTGAAACCACAACCAAATACTCTTTCACACACACTAGAAAGGTTACAATCCCACAAATGTAAAGTAACAAGTGTTGGCAAGGTTGGAGAGAAATCAAAACCATTAAATACTATATGTAGAATATAAAATGGTGCAGCCTATTTGTAACATAGTTTGTTATGTCCTCACAAAGTTAAAAACACAATGGGCATGGTGGCTCATGCCTGTAATCTCAGCACTTTGGGAGGCTGAAACAGGCAGATCACTTGAGTGCAGGAGTTCAAGACCAGCAGAAGGACATAACAAAACCCCGTCTCTACTAAAAATACAAAAATTAGCCAGGCATGGTGCCACACACCTGTAGTCCCAGCTACTAGGGAGGCTGAGGCGGGAGGACCACTTGAGCCCAGAATGTGGAGGTTGCAGTAAGCCGAGGCAACACCACTACTCCAGCCTGGGCAACAGCGCAAGACCCTGTCTCAAAAATAAAATAAATAAATAAATAAATAAATAAACAAACAAATAAATAAAGGCCGGGCATGGTGTCTCAATCCTGTAATCCCAGCACTTTGGGAGGCAGAGGCAGGCGGATCATCTGAGATCATGAGTTTGAGAACAGTATGACCAACATGGAGAAACCCCACCTCCAGCAAAAACACAAAAATTAGCCAGGCATGGTGTCCCATGCCTGTAATCGCAGCTACTCGCATGAACCCAGGAGGCAGAGGTTATGATGAGCCAAGAGTGCACTACTGCACTCCAGCCTGGGAAACAGAGCAAGACTTGGTCTCCTAAAAAAAAAAAAAAAAAAAAAAAAAGAGGAAGAGAAAAGACAACCCACAGAAAAGAAGAAAATATTTGCCCATTATATGTCCAACAACGGTCTGTTAACTACAATATATATAAAATTTATATAACTCAGCAACAAGAACAACCAAATTACAAATGGAGAAAGAGTTGAACACACACTTTGCCAAAAAGACATGCAAATGGCAAAGAAGCACATGAAAAGATGATCAATATCATTATCATTATGGCCATCCAAACTTGAAACCACAACCAGATATTCCTTCACTCACACTAGAAAGGCTATAATCCGATAAATGTAAAATAACAAGGGTTGGCAAAGTCGGAGAAAAATCACAACCATTAAATACGGTATGCGGAATATAAAATGGTGCAGCCTATTTGTAACAGAGTTTGGTATTTCATCAAAAAGTTAAAAATAGGCCGGGCAAAGTGGCTCATGCCTGTAATCCCAGCACTTTGGGAGGCTGAAGCAGGTGGATCACTTGAGTCCAGGAGTTCAAGACCAGTCAGGATGACATGGCAAAACCCCGTCTCTACTAATACAAAAATTAGCTGGACATGGTGGCACACAGCTGCAGTCCCAGGTACTAGGGAGGCTGAGGTGGGAGGACTGCTTGAGCCCAGAATGTGGAGGTTGCAGTAAGCTGAGATCGCACCACTACACTCCAGCCTGGGCAACAGTGCAAGACCCTGTCTCAAAAAAAAAAAAAAAAAGAAAGGGCCAGGTATGATGGCTCACACCTGTAATCCCAGCACTTTGGGTGGCTAAGGCAGATGGATTACTTGAGGTCAGGAGTTGGAGACTAGCCTGGCCAATATGGTGAAATCTTTTCTCTAGTAAAAATACAAAAATTAGCGCCAGGCTCTGTGGCTCACACCTGTAATCCCAGCACTTTGGGTGGCTAAGGCAGGCGGGGCACTTCAGGTTGGGATTCGAGACTAGCCTGACCAACATGGACTAACCCCACCTCTACTGAAAATACAAAATTGGCTGGGCTTGGTGGTGCATGCCTGTAATCTCAGCTACTCGGGAGGCCTAGGCAGGAGAATCGCTTGAACCTGGGAAGCAGAGGTTACGGTGAGCCAAGATGGCACCATCGCACTCTAGCCTTGGCAACAAAAGCAAAACTCTGCCTCCAAAAAAAAAAAAAAATATATATATATATATATATATATATATATATATACACACACACACACACATACACACACAAAAATTAGCCAGTGTGGTGGCGCACACCTGTAACCCCAGCTACTCAGGAAGCTGAGGCAGGAGAATTGCTTGAACCCAGGCGACAGAGGTTGCAGTGAGCCGATATCAGGCTACTTCACTCCAGCCTGGGTGACAGAGCAAGACTCGTCTCAAAAAAGAAAATACATGGGAGGAAATGGTATATCCTGAAATGAGGACTTTCATTCTGGACTAGGGTTTCCAACGAAGGTGACAGTTTATCCTTCAGTCTCCACAGGCCAAGAATTTGCCATCCAGCAAGAGGCAACAGAGGAAGCCCCCCAAGTCCCATGCCAGAACTATGACATTATTACATTCCATTTCAATACTTAAATATTAATAATTCATCCGCTTAAATATCTACACTTACTTTACCAATTTTCCATTGTATTGATGAAGAGGTTTCCAAATTTCATATAGGTCGTCATGATGTGGACAGGACTTTTTGATAACTATACCAAATGACTATATAAAATATAAGTGTTAAGGCCAGGTGTGGTGGCTTACGCTTGTAATGCCAGCACTTTGGGAGGCCGAGGCGGGCGGATCACGAGGTCAGGAGATCGAGACCATCCTGGCAAACTTGGTGAAACCCCGTGTCTACTAAAAATACAAAAAAATTAGCCGGACGTGGTGGTGGGCGCCTGTAGTCCCAGCTTCTCGGGAGGCTGAGGCAGAAGAATGGCGTGAACCTGGGAAGTGGCAGAGCTTGCAGTGAGCAGAAATAGTGCCACTGCACTCCAGCCTGGGCAACAGAGTGAGACTCTGTTTCAAAAAAAAAAAAAAAAAGAAAGAAAAAGAAAAGAAAAATATAAGTGTTTAAACGTAAAATACCTTGCAACTGCTAACACAGGGCTAGAGAATATAGCAAGGTAATAGTCTGTCCAGTAAATTCTTCTGAAAAAAAAATTTTTTTTTGAAACAGAGTCTCACTCTGTCAACCAGGCTGTAATGCAGTGCCACGATTTCAGCTCAATACAACCTCCACCTTCCAGGTTCAAGCGATTCTCCTGCCTCAGCCTCCCAAGTAGCCAGGACTACAGGTGTGTGCCACCACACCAGGCTAATTTTTGAATTTTTAGTAGAGACGGGATTTCACCAACTTGTCCAGGCTGGTCTCGAACTCCTGACCTCAGGTGATCCGCCCACCTCAGTCTCCCAAAGTGCTGGGATTACAGGAGTGAGCCACTGCGCCCAGTCTTCTTCTGCAATTTCGACAATCAACTGTGCGATTTGCCTTTCCTTCAGCACCGAGATTTTATTTTTCTTTCCTAATTATTTCAAACATGAATTTTTGTTCCAGGGAACTAGTATTTCCTTAATTTATAAATTGAGGGTGGCTGAGCATGGTGGCTCATGCCTGTAATCCCAGCACTTTAGGAGGCCAAGGCAGGCAGATCACTGGAGGTCAGGAGTTCAAGACCAGCCTTGCCAACATGGTGAAACACTGTCTCCACTACAAATGCAAAAATTAGCCAGCTGTGGTGGCAGGTGCGTGTAGTCCCAGCTACTAAGGAGACTGAGGCATGAGAATCGCTTGAACCCAGGAGGTGGAGGTTGTGGTGAGCCAAGATCATGCCACTGCACTCCAGCCTGGGTAACACAGGGGGACTCCATCTCCAAAAAAAAAAAAAAAAAAAGAGGGTCATCTCACAGATGATCTAATAAATAATGCTTTGTCTTTAGAAATTCACATTATTAACTTTTCTACTTTTAGATATCGTAACTGCTGTGACTTGAAGGACTTATCTCAACAAAGCCTTAAAAAACTAGGGTGGGCAGTGGGTGAATGGGTTGGGGGAACCCACACAAAATCCCCAAGACATCTGGAAGCCCATGACCCCATGAGAGGGACTGCAGGCAGCTGTAGCAGACTGGATGGGAGAGGACAGCAGGCAGGAGAACTCAGGGTCTGGAGGCCATGGTTCTAAGGCCAGAGGAAATCATTGGCAAACTTAAATCCAGAGCTTGACAGGATGAAATTTGTGATTGTAAATGAATATTTGCCATTACCAAGTGAGATCGCCAGTGGTTAGGTGCTCCTCCATGTGGGCCACAGTGAGGAGAACATGGCATCAGGCCAGGGTGTTCCTACCAGGAATGCAGGATCTGCACCTGTTTAGGACGAAACGCTGGGCAGACCCAGCTTAGAGTCATCTCTGCTCTTTACATCTGTCAAGGCTGTGAAAACTGAGAGTCGCCCAGATGCGGTGGTTCACACCTGTAATCCCAGCACTCTGGGATGCTGAGGCGAGTGGATCACCTGAGGTCAGGAGTTAAAGACCAGCCTGGCCAACATGGTGAAATCACATCTTTACTAAAAATACAAAAAATTAGCCGGGCGTGGTGGTAGATGCCTGTAATTACAGCTACTCCAGAAGCTGAGGCAGGAGAATCTCTTGGAACAAGGGAGGCGGAGGTTGCAATGAGCCAAGATGGCACCACTGCATGCCAGCCTGGATGACAGAGTGAGTCTCTGTCTTAAAAAAAACAACCAAAAAAACCCCCAGAAAACTGAGTCTCATGAACAGTTCCCGAAAAAGAAATTGGGCCCACATGAAAACACATTTTTCTCCCAGCTGGGGCAGGCAATGAAGTGAAATAGGTCTGCGGACTGGACTTTCACATAGAGACCGTATATTTCCTAATTTGGGGGTTATGTGGGGATCATCTGGAGGACTGTTCCTGCTTTTGGTGAAACACAGGGAGGTATTCTTTGTGAAGCTGCAAATATGGCACAGCAATAACCACTGGGGAATTGGAGAGAAAATAGAAGGCATACTAACTGCTGTTGCAAGTTTCCCAGAAGTATGACATTATTGGGAAGTAAACTGCTTCTTAAATCAACTGTGTCAATACCACGTCAGTAAGGCACAGACAACAACATGAAGTTTCATGACAGGCCAAATCTAGCCCAAACCCAGTCCGGCAGAGGTTGTCAACCCAGCGCCCCAGCAAGAGCCAGAGGGTCCCATCCTGGGAGCTGCAGACGCTCTCCTGTGGGCTGCAAAGGCCATGGCCGCATCCTGGACAGGACGTAAGCTCTCAGGGATACATGCATGTTCCTGGGGTTATATGAGTGTGACGGGTGTGGCATTAGTCTGACGGTGTCACGGGCATTCCAGTGGTTACGTGTGTGCTCGGAGGGACAGATGCGTGTTCCGGGGGTTATATAAGTGTGACAGGTGTGGCGTTAGGCACACGATTTCATCCCCGCATTCTGGGCGTTACGTGCGCTCTGAGGGACACATCCGCATTCCTAGGGTCGGATCTGGACAGCAGCTGTCACGTTACCCTGACGGTGTGATCTCTGTATACAACGGGTGCTAACACCAGCATCACAGATGGAGTGTTATTAGTACTACGGGGGTTATTATCACTGTGGTGGGTGTTCCAGTTGCTTTCCTGAGGCTACATTTCTGTTCCGAGACCGTGGCTTGGCTCCGTGGCTGCCTCGCCTTGGGTGCAGAGAACGAACCTCAAGTGTGCTGGATTCACAGGGGCTTTTGGTTTCTAATTTTCCACAGGAAGGGTCTCTGCCCCTCAGCTGCCAAGGCTGAAAAAGGAAGGATTTTATTCACCACGGACGCGAGCTCGAGGTGTCCAAAAGCGAGGGGCGTATCCCAGTATGTGCTGAGGAGAACGCGGCTCCCGCTCTCGCAGGACTCAGGCGAGGAGGTAGCACTCGGCCGCCTCAGGGCTCAGAAAAGCCGGGCTCGCGCGCACTCTGCTGGCGGCCGGGGGCACTGCAGCGCCCTAGAGCTCACTGCGCGTCGGCAGCCCCGTGCCCGCTGCTACACATCCCGCTGCACCACTTAAAGACAGCACGGAGTGTTTGGCGCTATCGTTCTAGAAATGCAAACTGACACAGAGCCCACTAGCCTGTGAATTTCTAAAAATGCAGAAGGCACAATTAATTGGAAACCATAGGAAATAAAATCAACATGAATGCACATTTTACAACTTATGCAAAAATTTACTCAACATAGTCCTCAGACTTAAAACGCGAAACTGTCAGAGGCCTCTTAACCACAGTGACTTTATTTTAAATAAAGGTTTTAAAAAAGTTAAATCTGGGCAGGGCGCAGTGGCTCATATCTGTAATCTCAGCACTCTGGAAGGCCAAGGCGGGCAGATCACTTGAGATCAGGAGTTCAAGACTAGCTTGGGCAAATTGTGAGAACCCTATGTCTACAAAAAACACACAAATTAGCTGGCATGGTGGCACGTACCTGTAGTCCCGGCTACCCGGGACGCTGAGGCGGGAGGATTGCTTGAGCTGAGGAGTTTGAGGCTGCAGTTAGCCCACCATGATCACACCACTCCACTCCAGCCTAGGCGACAGAGTGAGACCCTGCCTCACACACACACAAGTTAAATTTGTTGGATTATATATTTAGGGGGTTGAGTACTTTTGGTTATAAAATATTTATGGTTGCGGGAACAAGTTAATAAATAAAGACATAAAACTTATAAAAATGTATCAGGACTTTAAGAACAAAAAAGCATTCTTAGTTTAAAAATAAGTTTTACTTTAAAGGTAATAATACACTCATAAATTCTTGTTAAAATCCACAGTAACATAGACAAGTAACAATATTAATAGCCTGTCACAAACTGATCACAAGCCTTTATAAAAGACAACACTATTTATAATAACCTATATAAACAAACATTAAGCCCGGGCGCGGTGGCACATGCCTGTTATCCCAGCACTTTGGGAGGCTGAAGCGGGAAGATCACTTGAGACCAGGAGTTCCAGACCAGCCTGACCAACATGTGAAACCCAGTTTCTACCAAAAATACAAAAAATTAGCCGGATGTGTTGGCACGCGCCTGTAATCCCAGCTACTTGGTAGGCTGAGGCAGGAGAAACATTGAACCAAGGAAGCAGAGGCTGCAGTGAGCCGAGATCATGCCATTGTGACAGGAGTGAAACTCCGCCTCAAAAAATAATTTTTTTAAAACAGGTGCATTCCTCCTCTTGCTTTCTGAGGACGCCCTGCTATGTAGTTGAGTAGTCGCTAATAAACTACCTTAACTTCACTATACTCTGTGATTCGCCATAAATTCTTTCCAATGTGAGATCCAAAAACCCATTCTTGGGGTCTGAGACAAGATCCCTTTTCCGGTGACAAAACTATACAAATTCTAGAATAAAACACAGAAAACTATGTGACCTTGGGTTTGGTCATGAGTTTTAACACATGACACTGTCAGAGGCATTTAACGCCTCCTTTATATGAACTCCAGGGTGGTTTATGTTCCATTGGCTAAGAGGAAGTTTTCTTCCAAAATGTAACATGATTTAAGGTCAAACATTAATATCAAGTAAACTCAAAAGATGGAAAAGATAGCATTAGTTCTGGGAAAACCAGAAGTGTGCCTTTTTTGGAAATAATCATCGGTAGCACAAACTTCAGATTCTGCAAAGGAAATAAAAATGAGTTAACTTACATTTTTCACAAATTAAGATATAAATCAAGATAATGAAATCCAGAAATCCAATCTTACTGCTTTTAATGTTCATTAAAAAAAAAAAAAGACATCTTTATCAAATAGCCCCAGCAATAGTCACCAACTAAGTCTTTACTACTTAAAAGCAAAATCCACCTATCTCCTGAACAGTATCCACTTTACAAGCCTCATTATACGTACTGGAAACAAGTTTCAGAAATAAATATATGCATGTATATATATAAAAATATATTTCAAATAAAAAATACTTTTAGATAGTGGTATTACAATACATTTAGAAATTAATAACGGAAGCAAATTATGGGAGATCATCCACGCCTGTCCCAAAGGTACCGAATTTATAAATCATCTCAGATGCGGTGCAGGACAGGTTGAAAATAGGAACGCAATGAACCCGTGCGGAGCAGCGGCCGGCGCGGTGTCCAGGGCAAGACCCTGCCCGGTCCAGGCCCCTCCGGCCCTGGGCCCGACGACTGCTACGCCTCTGACTCCACGCTAACGCGGAGCCCGAGCGCGCGTCACAACGTGTGGGGCCGGGGAGGCTGCTACCCAGAGGCGGAGTGCGGGATCGCGAGGGTGCCTACCCGCCTCTCGCTCCCGCCGGCACGTACAGACTCGGGTCCCCGCCGGGCGCCGACTGGGCAGCAGCACCGCCCCCGGCACAAGAGGCTCACGCGCCTCTTACCTAACAGGAAGTTGGAAGCAGCGCGCCCCCACGGTGCACTGAACGCACTCAAACAGAACCGGACGCAGACACGCGCTTTCAGCCCAGGGGAAAAACTGGCAGGGTCGGAAAAGCAAGCAGCGCGTGCGGGAGCTCAGAATGCGCCCTGCCTCGGCCCGAGACCCCGCCCCGGCCCGGCCCCGCCTTTTTGTCTGCCTCACCCCTCCCCGCCCGGCACGTACTGGCCCCGCCCTTCGCGCGGCGTTTTTTGTTGACCCGGAAACGGATTCTCCGGAGCCAAGGTCCGCTCGGGTGAGTGCCCTCCGCTTTTTGTGGCCAAACCCAGCCACGCAGTCCCCTTCCTGCGCCATCCTCCATACCCGGGGTCTGTGGGTCTCCGCGGACGTCACAGGCTCGGCAACAGCCCCACTGTAGGCGGGGAGCCCCGCGACGCCCTGAAATGCTCCGAAGCCTGTCGCTCAGCTGCCAGATCTGCGTCTGTGTCCGGTTCCGTCACTGAGGTCGCCCCGTCCAGCCCTTCTACCGTAGTTCTCTTCACCGTCCGCCCATCCTATCGCGCGCCGCGTCAGGTCCCCATTCGGCACATGGCTTGTCTCCCGTCGTCCCCACCCTTGCCCCTCTTGGCAGCTCAGGGCAGCCCTGGGATTTGGCAGACGCCAGTCCTCCCTGAGATGTCTCCCCATCCTTCCCTCCGCCAGGCCCTACGTCTCCGCAAACCCCCCGCTTCGGGGTGACCGCTTCAGACAGGAAGCTGAGTCCGGGCCTGGGGTAAGGGACCTGCCCAATCCTGTGACAGCCCGCGTCCTTCTGACAGTCACCTCCCACTAGCGGTGACCTTCCCGGTGCCCCACTGAGAAGTGGGCTCTTCCTTGGCAGGGGCTTCTTCACTGTATCGCTGTGGATGTCGAGGTGGGGCAGGATCGTGAGGAGAAAACAAGAGAAGAGGGAGGTAGGGCCAGCGAGGGACAAAAGGGGAGGGAAATTTAGATGGGAAGTGGATGGGTGTGAAGAATTTGAACAAACACTGAGAATGAAGGAGAGTGACCTGAGCAAGTAGTAGTGGGGTAAATGGAAATAGACAAAACGGCAATCAGCAGAGATGTGGAGGACAGAATACAATGAGGGGGCCCTGACTGTCAGTAGCAGAGGGGGCAACAGAAGCCTAATTCTCAAATTCCTTAGATGATTTTCTGATTTCCAAATTAGTTTCCCTTTGAAATTTGTTGTATCAGGTTCAGTTTATGAGGCCTCAATACTTTTCAGTCTTAATTATGTATTGAAAATACTTTTTGTTTGGTAAATACTTTTACATTAATTCAGTGTGCACTTTGTAAGAATATTGATGATTTGAGTTAGTTTAGTTTTCAACATCTTCCTCTATTCCTTTATATGATCTCTGTATTTAATGACTGTAGGATAAAATTTCCAACTAAGTATAAATATCAAGTTTTCTTTGTGCTGTTTTCTGCAATTATTGAAGGATGGGCTGAATTGTCCTAGAACTTAGTTCCAACAGATTCCATGTGTTCATAATGAATAAATTGCTCAAAGATATTTCGAAAGCTCACCTTTTGTGTTTTTTATTGCCAATAATTACATCTTTTTAATTTTTATATTTTTGGATGACTTAATGTGATGTTCTGGAAAAGACAAATGCTTTTAGTCAATATGATTAAAACCGTGAAAGACAAATTGCTGTTACTTAAGAGTGTGAAATTTGATCTCAAATCTTTAGGGGGCAGGGATGTTAAGGGAAAACTGCCACTGTCGCATCCAGATCATGTCATTCCTGTTAAGCTGGTGCTGGTTACTGTCTACTGGCTTCTGTTCACCTTTCCACCTGCCCCAAGACATACACATAGTGACATAAGGCAGTGGATAGGGAAAGAGCAAGACTTTTTAAAGTAAGCACAGAACAAAGGTGTCTTTCTAATGAGGAGGAGCTGTTGGTTCCGGGAAGGAAGCTTGGAGGAGAAAGGGCAATAAGATTTGGGTATTCAGGATCCAGAAGTGAGAGAGAGCTTGGGAAGCTCAGGAACCGGAGAAAGAAAAAGCATTGCCCATTCTCACCCATGACCCTGTGCTCAGCAGGTACTAGCAGAGACTTCAGCAGGAACCAGAGAAAGAAAAAGCATTGCCCATTCACACCCATGACACTGTGTTCAGCAGGTACTAGCAGATACTTCAGGCTCTGTGACTAAAAGGGGTCAGACCAGTTCATATACCCACAGCTGCCATGTAAGGATGTGTGTGGACTTTACTAGGGAAGAAGGGTGTTATGAAGGAAGGGGCAGAAAAACTCACCTGTTTGTCTCCAGGTAGAAGTTTATTGTCCCGAATTCCTGGAGGTTCAGTGAAAAGCAGAAGACTGTCTTTTTCACATGTTGAGTTATGCCCCCATATATGTGGTTGTGGTAAAGAAAGAGGGTATGTCGATGGGAAGTCCTGAAATGCATGTTCCTAACATTCAGCAGGGACTTCTCAAGACACATCTTGCCTTAGAAAGAAGCTCAGAGAAGAAAAATGGAGAACAATTAGATATGACATTTTCACTGGAAAAAGTCATATTATTCACTGATTGTTTTGTCATCTCCCTCCTTAAATGTTGTTTTTAGGATTTCGTAATATCTGACCCTGCCTAACACATTTCCTAACTCACTCATAGCCTTCCCTTAACTTCATCCCATCTTCACAGTATCACACTGTGACCCAGTGATTTCTAACTTGTGAAGTTCCATTCGGGGGATCATATGGGAAGGCCTTCACACCCAGATATGGTGTGGAAGTGGGCCACATAATGTCAGTGAGGCAAGTATGGATCGTTTAGGGATGATGCACTGTCAGATCTTGTTGACCATGATTAGAAACACTGTGCATATTAGTAGTGAATTAATGTTGGGAATACCTGACAAATCCTGGAAAAGAAGATTAATGAGAGGAAATTTGTTCTGCCCAATTGTATAATGCATTTGAAGCTTAAAACAATGAATCAGTATTGATCTAGCCTCAAAATATTAATGATTTGGATTAGAAGGAAGACTTTAGAAAATGATAGCTATGACAAATTAAAGTAGCATTTCATCCACACGATGGAGTTTGTTTATTCAGTAATTGCTTTAAGAATGGAATCAACGTAAATGTCTAACAGGAGGGTATTTTAGAAATTGTTCACAGCACGTCTGTTCCAAGGAGACCTTGATGTTCATAGATTTGTAAAGAACGCTGCTTACTAGCACACTGACTTATCTGCAAATGTCTGAGGGTTCCTCCACTTGGGTAACTTGGGGGTTTGATCACAGAGTAAATAAATGGTACATTTTATATTGTAATATAGCAAGATGCAGCCCACAAACTGTAGATACTCTTAACTACCACATAAAGTTCATCTACTACTTTAACCAGAACTTGATACTGTATGTATGTTTTTTGTAGATTTGGATAAAATGACAATTCATTATTATTTCCAGTTCACAAAGTAATTGTGAGGCTGAATACATTTTATTATTTTATAGATGTATGTGTAAAATGAATTTTTCTGCGTGACTCATTTTTGATGTATTTTAGATGCTATTTTATATTTTGTAGTTTAATTGTATGTACACACACACAAATACACACTTAGGTGTCTTATTATGTTTCTGTAGCGAAACCAAAATCCTTCCTTCATGCCGTTTGACTTTATGTTTTCCTCAGGAAGGCAGGACCTATTTTATATGATAAAATATTATGTTTTATTGAGTCCACTTATGATATTGTTTAATATTATGAATATTTACATGACTTATTTTAAATTTCCAACTAACATAGATTTACATGAAATTTGACATCTTTATTTTTTTCTTTTCACAACTATTTTGACTATATCCTCACCAAAAATCAAAATTTAGACAAAATTGGCTTTTAGACTAATTCTCATTTTTTACATGTGAAAGACTACATGTGACTTTTAAGTCTAGCTTGCCCTGAGTCTGCAGTCACCGGGGTTTTATGTCACTGTGTCCTCCAATCTAATAATATTATTTTCAGGCTATATTCATGTCATTTTAATGTCCTCATTAAGTTTTAAAATTTCTTTACATGGGCCTAAAAATTTATTTCAAATGTTCCTCATAATATTTTGCTATTGTAAATAGAGACTGATTTTGTGTGTTTGCTTTGTTTAAAGATTAATGTTACTAAACAGGAAATACTGATTTCAGCTTATTCAGAATAGTTTTGCCCACTTTTTAAATGTTCTTATTAGTATTGATAATTAGAATGGATTCTACTTTTTCAAGTTTACAGTCACATCATCTGAGAATAACTACAGTCTCATGTCTTTGACTCCATTTTTGTAGTCCCTCTCCTTTTCCATCTTGTTTTGGTCCCACCTCAGGCATCATGTGCAGTGGTGAATGGCATCAGCCCCAGCCAGCCTCCTTATTCCAGCCTTACCTTAAGTGGAAATGGTTCTTTTGTTAACTCTTCAATATATAGTTTAGATTTTATTGATTAAGAATAATTAGTCCTCACAATTCGATATGATTTTTAAAGATTTTAAATTATTTTTAAAGATTTAAATTATTTGAAAGTGTTTTTTCAAACATCAGTTGATGTGATTGTTTTTAATCTTTAAAATTAATATGTGAAAGTAATACGTTTTCTAGTATGGAATTATCCTTTTATTATTGCAATTAACTCCACTTTACAATGCTCTGGTATTATTTAACCATACCAGTGATGGCCAGGTGACCAAAATAAATAGCCAAATGGCTAAAAGTGTATTAATGATTTTTGCAAATATAATTAATGAAAATTGTTGGTTAAAATTCTAGTTATTGTTGCATTTATGTTCATTTTGATTAGCATAATAAACTAATGAGGACAGGCTTATTTTTCTCCTTCAAAAGCATTTACATTACAAAGGAGGTAGAAGTGATTTGACATGAACTCTGATGTATAACTTAAACATTAAAATTAGCTAATCAGATTTTTTCTGCTGATTACTGAGGGAAAGTTTTAACTCTATTTTCATGGAAATTAATCAATGTATCATGTATTCATGTTAGAATACAATTGTTCTGATTTCTTAGATTTTGAATTACTACTTTTAAATAAATACAGTCTCTTTTATTTACCTGTGTTTTTTCTTTCCACCATGAGTCTTTTTGGTTTCATGATCTTGCTCTCAAAACTTTTAAACTATTGATTTCTGTCAAATCTGTTCATTCATTACATTATTTTATTATTTATTAAATTCTTTTAACTTTTTAACTTTTATTATTATGTACTGCATTTGTAACAATTTGGAAAGTCAAGTAACTACTGTTTTATTTTTCTTTATCTTGGTTTATGAGTGTTTTTAAAGTTTTACTTTCCTTGAAGATCACAGCTGTAGCCCCAATTCTATGGTTCTGGCTACTTTTATTTATCAGACTTACTAATATCATGAATGTAATTGGAATACTCCTTTGATTTTACTGATGACATATACCCACTAGTGTACTGAGATGGGGAAAAAAAGTCTTTACAACTCAGATAAATATAGAGTTGATATTTATTATTTATGTAAGTGTGATCTTGTTATTAAATTCCTCTATCATATTTATGGAATTAGCAATTTCTCTTTGAATCCAGACGTTTCTAGTCATGTGTATTTCCAACATATGTTTTTAGCCACATACACTTTTTTGAATATCATATTTGGTGTTTAATTTTTGCTAGGATTATAGGCTGGACTCCAGATCCAAACTCGACATGTAGCAGACCCACTAAAAACATACATTAAGCCCCTAGCACTGTTTTAATCTCCGTGGCCTGGCTGAGCTTCTGCCATCTGTCCTCCTAGGCACTGTGAGGTCTGGACATCTCATTTGGCATAACTCAGCAGTGGCCATTGGTGGATCTCATCCTTAGTACTACTCCCTGCTGGCAAGGGTGGCCCAGGCCCACATAAGCCATTGCTGGGCTCCTTGGAGGACTTAGAGAATCCTGAGATTGCCCATGAGGATTGGCATGCCTCACAGTCTAGCACCCATCTTTACTGATGCCTGTAGAGATTTAGAAGCTCACAGGGGTCTTTGATGTCTTTCTTATGCCTCCATTGTCTGCAGTGTGACTCCCATACTCCTAAGCCAAGGTAGAGAATTTTGAGGAGGCTTGTATGGAGGTTTATGTTGACCCCCATGGTTCTGTGAGACTGGTAGAAGGCACAGACCCCTTAGACTTCTCCCCCAGAGGAATATGTGAGACTAGTGGAGGAAAGGAGAGTAATGAAGTATGCATTTGGCATCCCAGGCTATCATTGCACAGCTCTAAGGAGAAATACAGGGTGTCTTATGGCAACTGGCACAGCTCTGTGAGACTGGGAGATATTGAACAACCTTGAAAAATCAAGGAGATGTGACCCTACTGAAGGAACAAAATAAATCTACAATAATTGACCATAAAGAAATACAGGTTTTTGGCTGGGTGCAGTGGCTCACACTTGTAATCAAAGCACATTGGGAGGACGAGGTAGGCAGATCACTTGAGGCCAGGAGTTCAAAATCAGCTTTGCCAACATGGTGAAACCCCAGCTCCACTAAAAATACAAGAAAAAAAAATTAGCTGGGCATGGTGATGGGCACCTGTAATCCCAGCTACTCAGGAGGCTGAAGCAGGAGAATTGCTTGAACCCAGGAGATGGAGGTTGCAGAGAGCTGGTATTGTGCTATTGCACTACAGCCTGAACAACAAGAGTGAAACTCCGCTAAAAAAAAAGAAAAAAGAAAGAAAAAGAAATGGAGGTTTCTGAATTTCCTGATAAGAATTAAAGATAAATTGCCTTAAAGGAGCTCAATGAGCTGTGAGACAACACTGATAGACAAGTAAAATCTGGAAAAGAATACATGAACAACATGAGTATATCAACAAAGAGAAACCATAATAAAAGAAATGTAGATTCTGGGGCTGAAGAACACAGTAACTGAACTAGATCAATACAGGGTTTCAAGAGCTGACTTGATCAAGCAGAAGGAATAACCAGTGAACTCAAAGACCGGTTATTTGAAATTATTCAATCAGAAGAGCAAAAAGAAAAAGAATCTTTTAAAAAGTGAAGAACCTCTGTCTGACTTTGCTAAAAATTGGAGGTTCCTAAGAACTCCTTCCCCGCCACCCCCTGAAAGGCAGACTCTTGCTCTGTCACCCAGACTGGAGTGCAGTGATGTGATCTCGGCTCGCTGCACCCTCCACCTCCCAGTTTCAAGCGATTCTTGTACCTCAGCTTCCCAAATAGCTGGGATTACAGGTGCCTGCCACCACGCCCAGCTAACTTTTATATTTTTAGTAGAGAGGGGGTTTCACCATGTTGGCCAGGCTGATTTTGAACTTCTGACCTCAGGTGATCCTCCCGCCTTGGCCTCCCAAAGTGCTGGGATTACAGACATGAGCCACCATGCCCGGCAAGAACTCCTTTTTATGTTAGATTTGCTAGGGTTTAGCAGCTCACAGAACCCAGGAAAACAGTTTGCTTAGCTGATTTATTACAAAGGACATTTTAAATATTACAAATGAACAGCCAGCTAAAGAGTTACATACAGCAAGTTTTGGAAGGGTCTTAGTTTTAGGAGGTCTGTCTCCAAGCAGTTGGCATGTACCATTCTTTCAGCATGTGGATGGCTCTTCACTCATGCAGAAGCTCTTTGAATCCCACCATTCAGGGATTTTTACAAAGTGTTCATCTAGTAGACATAATTGTTATCAACTCGATCTCCAGCCTCTGCCCTTTACCAGAGGATAAATCATTAAAAAATTGATCCCTTTTGAGGTAGAAGGATCTCGTCCTCATGCTCCTCAGTTCCTTCCAGAATCAGCTTCCAGTTCAGCTGCAGAACAGGTTCTGGTGCTGGCTGGAGTAGCCCAGACAGGTGCCGTCGGGTCTGAGTTCACACTGGTGCCCATGTGGTCTCCAGTTACGGTGTGGGCTGTGGGGTCTGAGTTCACACCGTTGCCCATGTGGTCTCCAGTTACAGTGCTGGCCATGGAATCTGAGTTCACACTGGTGCCTGCGTGGTCCTCAGTTACAGTGCTGGCCATTTGTGCCTTTCTGGAAAGTTAGAAGGAGGAGCATTTCATCACCTCTCTGTCCTCCCACACCTGATCTATGCTGGGCTACCGTGAATTCTTCCTTTTAACTGTTTCTCTCATCACGGGCAACGCTGGTGTTCTGTGGTCAATGTTTGCCATTTCTGAAAACGGATTCTGTGTTTCTTTATATAATCACGTGGTCTCTTTTACGAATTTCGCTTTTCTTTAAGAAAATAATCGTGCTTTTATCTCTTCAATCTCAACTCTGTTCCCTGACACAGGCTCTTACCAGCTCGAAAATTAAAGGTAATCTTTGATTATACTTAATACTTTCTAAAGTTTTCAAAAGTTTATCAGCACGTGGGTTACTGAACATTGACTGTTTATTTAATGGAAAATTACATTCTAAGTAGAGTATTAGTTTGAAAATGATCTTTTGATTTAATTAAAATATTCAGGTAAAAATATTAAAATGCCTTCGCCAAACTTCATGCCTGTGTATCGTGAAAACATTAAGCTGCTCTCTGCTCCCGGGAATACATGAGTAGAGTATGTGTTTGAAAGCGTCATTCCAGTCTTAAGTTTTAGGTATTCTTAAAGGGGTTGGCTGGAG
This sequence comes from Macaca mulatta, assembly GCF_049350105.2. Lineage (NCBI taxonomy): Eukaryota > Metazoa > Chordata > Mammalia > Primates > Cercopithecidae > Macaca > Macaca mulatta. The sequence continues at coordinate 76,315 of NC_133423.1, forward strand.
AAGTGACATTTAACATTGAGTGAACGTTTGACAAAGATTTGTCTCGATATAAAAATAGTTAAAAACAATGTTTAGTGTTTCCTGTCAGGGTTCACCCATTAAAGAATGGTCTTGTAAAAAACTCCTCCAGAGTGTCGGCGCCCAGAGGTGCTACCTTGCCCACAGTTGTGTCATCTGCTCTCACCAGGCGACACGCCCAGCGTTTAGCTGCGCGTCAGATGTGGCCACGGGGTCACAGGACATCCCTGCGGACGGATGTTCTTATGCAGATTAATGAGGATGGAGACCACTGCAGAACTGTAAGCCCCCCAGGGGCTGACGGAAGCCTGGGAATACCCGAGACACCAGAGTCGCTGCTGCCCTGGGTGGAAGGAAACCTGCCCTGGAAGATGGGAAATGCAATAAGGAGAAAGTACCAAGGTACATGATGCTGTGAAAATGGAGATGTTTTAATTAAATTAACAATTAAAATCATTTTAATTATGTGAATTATTTGAACTCATGTTAGTTCTTTTTAGGAAATTAATACTTAAAGCAAGTTTGTTTTCTGAATTGTTTGAATTAATTGAGTCAGCACAAGAGTTAGCATTGATATCTGACCCTCTTCCAGGGTTGGGGCAGAGGAGATGGGGGCAGAGGAGACGGGCCTCCCACCTGCTTTCCCCTGGAGCTCAGCCAGAAATTCCCATTGAGGAGCCCTCAGCTCCCCGAGAGCCAGGAGCTCTTGCGGAGAAGCCGCTGTCGGCATGCCACCCGCTTTGATGGCCCTGCGCTGCCATCCCTGCGCTCCAAGGGCCGGAACCTGCCACTGCCTGTGCCAGACGGGTCTCAGGGAGGTGCCAGCAAGGGGGTATGCATGGCGAGGCCTGAGCATCGCTGTCGGGATTCCGTGGCTGGTGGTTTCATTCTCTCGCTGTTTGTCCCCCTAGCAAGACTCATGAGGTTCCTTGAGGACAAGACCCCCTCCTGCCACCTGGTCTGTTTCCTGAACATTCTCTGCACTAGTACAGCCCCGGGATGCAGCCCTCGGGAATCAGGGTGTCGGCCATAGTAGGGTGGGTCGCTCTGCAGGGCACCATGATGGATGTTAGCCGCTATGCTTCACTTTGGGGACATGTTTAAGTACAAAAGTAATTTTAAAATTTCACCATTATTTCAAGACAGCTGAGAGCCTATTAGCACAGAATCCCTGGTCTGAATGAAATCAAACGGTTCTTATTAATTATTCATGATACCATGAATATGTAGCCTTATTTTTTATAATTGCCAGTCTGTATAATTAACCTTTCATTTGCTAAAGTACTTAACAGTAAGTAGAGCTGTAATTTCAACTGTTTATAAAACATATGGAAGAATGTTTAAATGTTTAATTAGAACCACTTTTTTTAGTTTCATAGAGAATTTTTTTTCTTGTCAACAAGAGTCTTTAATTATTTAAACCAAAAGAGAAAAACAGACCAGAAAAGAAAAACAACTAGTAAAGCTCGGAACTGCGAAGGTGGCATCATTCCGTTAGTCTCGGATTTTGCTTCCTGGGTTTGTGACGTGGTCAGAGTCCTTGTCTTTGATTTCCTAACACAAGTTGTTAAAGTTGGAAGTGAGCGTGAAATTGAGTTAGTCTAGCTTTATTCTTTCACGGATGAGAAGTGAATTATCCTCAGCAAGGTGGGTGCGGGCGTGGTCCCCGGGGGTCACTGTGGTGAACAGGCCGCCCTTGTGGGGAGCCAAGTTCGTCATCACTGGGACAGAGCCCAGGACACTTCCCCGGCTGGCCAGCCTCTTCCTAGAACCCCACACATTGCAAAGGATGGAGTCCAGATCTATGCCATAAAGAAACGAGGGTGGTTACAGAAAGCACCACGATCTCAGCTGAGTGGCTCTGAGCACCCCAACGTTGGGGCACCTCAGCATCCTGTGTGGCTCAGGCTGTGCCCAGCAGGGAGGCCGGCCCGATCGAACTGCGGTCTCCACCCTGAGAGTGAGGGCTCCTTCCCCCAGCGCGGGTTAAAGCACCGTGTGTCCACCTGTGCAGTGGCTGGTCCCAGTGGCCCTGGAGGGCTGAAACCCTGGGTCCTGCCACTGGTCCGGGGCATCCGTTTCCCCTTCCTGCAGTTCCTGTGTCTGTGTGTCCAGGGGCTCCGATCCCTGTCTTAGGACCATGGCTGAGGGGTCAAGTTCACCCTCTTTGGAGCTGGCCCGGATCTTGGTTCTGTGGATCCTCGCTGTGTGGCTCTGGAGCAGTTCTGTCCTCAGGAGATGGATCCTCACAGCAGCCTCTTGGGGCCATGAGGACAATTGATAGGACGACCCCCGGGTAGCTGCTCAAAGCCCTGTGCGGGGCCAGCCCTGTGTCTCCACCAGTTCCTTCGCTCTGTGCTCCCCCCCACTGTGACATCGCCAGCCTTTATTTCCTTTTCCTTGGACCCAGGCAGTGAATGCTCCGCTGGTCTTGGCAGCCCCTTCTCTAGTCTGTCCTCAAATCACTTCCTGACGGACAGCCGTGACTAGCCATCGGCGTGACCAAAACCCCACAAAATAGAACCCAACTTTCCTATTAAGCTGTACAGAGCTGTCCCAGCCCCACTTTTCACAGGCTGGCCTCATTCGCCATGGGATCCGTGGTTCTCACCTGGGGCTCTGGGTGCCCCTGGCATCTGGTGGGGAGTGTCAGGGATGTCCCTCCAGGCCCAGTACAGTCCCCCAGCCGGTGGCCGGCAGACAGCAGCACCCAACCTGATGTCCCTGTGGCTTCTGGTTCCCCGAGGCTGGCTGTGCTTTGCTGCCTCTACATGCTCTCAGACGGGTGCCCTCTCTCCACCTTCACTGGTTAGCAGTGTTCCATCCATTAGAGCTCAAAACACTGCCTCCCGGCAATGCAGCCCCTTCTCCTGGCCTGCCGTCTGCCTGTGCCACGCGGTCTGTACCGTGTCCTCACGGACCCATCAGAGCGAGGCTCCCAGGGATGGAGAGGTTCCTGCTTGTGTCTCTGTCCCACCTTCTCTGGACCTGGCACCGTGCCCTTTGCCAACAGAGGTCTTGGGTTGATTGTCAGCGAAGCAGACAATCTTTATGGCTCTAAATGACTGTGAAGATGCTTGATTGGGTTATTTTAAAAATAATTGTATATGTAAACATTTGAGTGTGACACAGGTGGATTTTTGGGCTAATGGTCTTGTTCTTCAGGGAGTAACCACAGGCCCATCCACAAGGACCATTTCCAGCTGATTTATGGAACGCTGTTCTACCTGGTTAATTTTCAACCTTATCTCACCCTGAGAGGTAGGTCAGCATGTGACGAAGATCACTGGTTTGAATCCTAATCTGCTCCTTAGGAGCTGCACCTTCCATTCCTTCGTTTCTTCCTTGGTTAGGTAGGGAAGGTATGAGCTACCTCAGAGTTGTGAGTGAGGCCTGCATCGAGTGACCGCATTAAAGTGACAAGGACTGCACCCGGAGTGTTGATATTTAAAGACCTTTAAACATCGCGATGCCGCATTTTGGTACCCAGGTAAAACAGCAAAGTTCTTTCAGATGCAGACACAGACCCTCGGTGAGGTGGGGGGCTGAGGCAGGAGATGGACCACCGACCCTGTAATGAGGGCGTGGTCTGTTCGAGGCTGAACGAAGTGCACATCATTGCATGTACCACGGAGGTCCCTCTCGTGAAGTCCTGGAAGGGTCCATGTGGCTAAGCCATGTGGTCTGTCCATGATGTCCGGCAGGAGCAGAGCTTTCGGGTGCAGCCTTGCTCTTGTGCGCACAGCCCTCAACGGTCTCAAAAGTCTGAGGCTTAAAGCAGGCTTGGGGTTTCCTTACACCTCCTGGACATCTAATTTGCCTGGCAAACATGTTTTTCTTGGGTGTAAAGGTGAAGGAGTGGGTGATTCTGGTGAAAGTGTACTAATTACTGTACTTCTGGGTCAGTGGCGCTTGGTTGAAGACACTATCTGCCCTGGATGGACATCTCTGGGGTGGTGAGAACCGGTGGCTGGATGTCGCGGGGTTGCCAAGAAGATGCCAATTTTCTCCTTTTTCCTGAGTAACAACACCCTGCTTTGTTTAGGGAAGCAGCACACCCAGCTGAAAATCCAATTCTCTTGCACGGCTGAGCGGCTGGTGACACAGGTCCAGATGCTGGGATGCTGATGGGGTTCCTGGAGTGGGAGGTGTCAGGAGGCTTTCCCGACCCACAGCAGCCCTGGGCCCTTGTCCGGCCTTCTTGCCCGGGGCATGACACCTGGAGGGAAAGCAGCTTCGGGGGCCCGAGAGCCAGAAGGCAGAGTCCTGGCGTGTGAGGCAGGCCTGGGCCAGGCTCCTCGGAGGATGTCACAGACCTGCTGCCCATGCAGGGACCACCCACCTCTGACCCCCAAGCAGATTTTCCTCCGTAGCTGAGTAAAATCCTGGTACGGCGAGTGAGGCAGTCAGAGGCACCTTTTGTGGAAGGAGGACAAAGCTGGAGAGAAAGAGGTTTTCCTAAAGGCACAAGGCGCTGATTCTGCGTTAGGGATAATTCCTAGGAGTGTGGTTGCTGGTGGGTGGAAAACTGTAGCCAGAGAATAAGTGGGAATGGCACTTGCTGGTATTTAACTGATTCGTTCACGAATGGTCCGAACCGTTCCAGTGAAAAGAACATTGCGGACACAGAAGTTTTCATCCTGCCTGACAATCAGTGTGACTGTGGGCTGTTCCATCCTTCCTGGGCGACAGTGAGAGGGTCTCAGTCCCTTCCGGCCCTGTGCTGGCATTTCCCCAGGGTGTGTGCCCCATCCCGAATAGGCTGGAATGCCTCTGGGTGCAGCTGAGCCTCTTGAAAAGGGAAGAGATATGTGATATGCTCTGGCTGAACAGGAAAATGAGGGAGGACAGGGAGAGGGGCCTGGAGGTGAGGAGGATGGTGAGCAACACTGGGGACAGAGGACGTAGGGTAACACCAGGGACAGGGGGACGGAGGGTAACGCCGGAGACAGGGGCATGGTGGGTAACGCCGGGGACAGGGGATGGAGGGTAACACCACTTCTCCAGGTGCCTTTAGGGGATGCTGCTGCCTCTCGCACCCCAGAGTGAAGTCAACAGGATTCTGTCCCGAGGAGCCCCAGAGCCTGGCAGCTGGGATTGTCGCAGTATGAACCACTGTTCACTAGCTCTGCACCCTGGGACAGGCTCCCTGGTGTTTCCACCCTGGTTTCCCATCTGGACAGTAGGACCCTGAGTGTCCCCGTCCCAGCTGCACCCAGAGCCCTGGACTCCAGCGTGTCGTCAGCACTCATTAGCGTTTCTTTTGTTGTGATCCGTGGACGAAGTGGCTCTCTCTTTGTGTGTTCACAGCCCTCCTGCTCACTTTACCTTCTGGGAACACTTTTTACATAGCTTCGTATGTGGGGAGGACTCGAGTGATTAATCGAATGTTTCATTAGGTGCAGTTCTTCTGTTTCCCAGTTTTGACACAACATTTGGTGAAATTTCCAGGGACTCCTGTGGTCAGCCTCACGGTTTCACTCTGTCGCTTTCTAATGCAGTATTCTTTGGGAGTCTTTTCAATTAAGCGCCATCATTTAAAAATAAGTTTTATAATATGCAGTTTCAGGTTAATTCTTTACCTTTGTGTCTCAGGCAGTAGCTACCTACCTGTGAGTAGTCAGAAAGGTTCACGCAGTTTTCCAGGGCGGCCTTTGCATTTACTGGAACTATTAAGAGCTTGTTCCTGCTTCGGTGGCGATTGACACGCAGTACACGTGAGGTCATGCGTGGCTTAGCATCTTCTGCGGGCTTAGAGGTCACTTTCTGTTCTTCCCCAAGCCTGCTGCGCTGTGCCGAGTGTTCACTGCGGGTGACGGTCAAGCTGTCTGGCACAGGCCACCGAGGCCACAGGGCAGGCTCCACGTAGGGGAGCCTGCAGAATGGCAGAGCCTGGCTTCCTCGCCGCCCTTTACTGGGAGCAGAAAGCTCAAGCCTGTGATCAGAGCTGTGCTAGCCCAGAAAGCCTCCGAACAGGCTGAATTTAGGAATTGGCTCCTACCAACTGCCCACGTTTAGGATGTGTTTGAGTTTTTGTGATTTTTCCTGCACTGAAACTACTGGGCTGGCTCTGAGTCACCGTCATGGGACTTCATGTTGCCCCGACAGGAAACGGCGTGGGTGGAGGGCTGCACAGAGGCTTGCAGCCGTGATAATGAAGGGCTTGTTGCCTCTTGGGACAGCGAGTTCAAGCTCTTTGTGATTGTCAGCATAGAGTGACCCGCTGAGGACATGGCTGTAATTCAGGTTGGCATGGTTGATTGTCATCGTTGATATCAGGTACCTGCCTCTAAAATGACGGTACCCGTAGTGCGGCTCCAGGAGGGCAGCTCCTGCCAAACACACGTGCTCCTGGGCCCCTGCAGACAAGGTCGTGTTGCCAGCCAGGCCTGCAGCTGTGGGTGCAGAGGGGTCTACAGGGCACCGAGCGCCTCCCTCGATTGTTTGTGGTGCCCAGCCCTCCGTCCCTCCTGGTCCCCAGTGCGGCTCCTCCCAGGATTCTCCGAGCCCCGTGCACACCTCCGTCTTCACAGCTTCCGTAGTTTTCTCGTGGGTGCCCCAGGTGGGCGCCTGGGCAGGGTTCGTGTGTTAGTTGAGTTCTCTCTAGCCGTCCCTGGCTCGTAGCTCAGCAGGTCCCTTCAGATGAGTCAGCCAGCTGTGTACCTGCATGTTCAGGATACTTGTCAGGGGCCTTCCTCAGAGCAAGACCGACGCTCACCTCATCCTTGGGACTTTGGAGCCCGCCCTGGAGAGACTACAGCCACGTCCAAAGGGGCCGTCCGGGTCCCGCAGGCTGGTGGGAGTGACTTCTGAGCCACTCCAGACCACACTTTGTGTTCCTACACCCCACAAAGCCACTTAAAGTGCCATGTTCTGGTGCCGTGTGCCTCACCAGTGTGCCACACAAGCCTGCACGGGGATCTGAGCGGGCGCTGCCTTCCTCAGGCTATGCTTGAGTTTTGGGGCAACTGGAGCACTCGTGGCTGTGATTCTCGCCACTGTCTGGGCTTCCCTAGAGGGTCTCACCCGCAGCCTGAGGACCACATCGGCAGCCACCGAGGAGCCGCCAGGTGCCGCGTTAGTAGTCCCACTCAATCCTTCTCGACTTTGGTGAGAGAGGAGACAGCAAAACTTCAGCTGGGAGCCCCAGGCCTTCTCTGCTTGGGGCCCTGGGACTGACATAGCACAGATCGTGCCATCCGCGTGCTGGAGGCCCTGCCGTGCGGCTCCCTCCTCTGGTCAGGGGCTGTGCCCTTGGGCTGTGCAGCTCTGGGTTCTTGCACTCAGGGCCCCAGGGAGGGTCGTGGATGAAGAGAGAAGGAGAAGGGCTGCGGTTTGAGCCCATCCTCTGCCTCTTGTCCCTAAGTACATTTGCAAAGTTTTCCAGGTGAAAACTCAGAAGGGATTTTTAATGACTGGAATCTGTGAATTCCATGGAAGCCAAGTCTGTCCACCTCTTTCAGCCAACTCATTTCTCCCCGTTGGGGCTGATTTTGGCAGCGTTCATAGGGGCATGGACGGAAGTGGTGAGGGCCAGCCATCGGCCCTGTGTCCCTCCCCTCCTCCCCTCAGCGCCACAGCATTTCGGTGTCATCCCCTTCCCTGCACGCGTCCTCATGAAAACCAAGTGCGGCTGGAGGGAGATGCCTGCGCCCACTCCCGTGACCTTCCCGGCCAGCCTGGCTGCAGCGGCCCCTCGGCAGGCATCTTTCTGGTGCGGCCTCCGTGCCCCTCCCATCACCTGATGCTCGTGCTCCTGAATCTTCACGCGTGTTCTCCATGCAGCCACCTCACGGGCTCCCTGGGAACGGAAACAGTGTCTCCGTCCGGTCAGAATGCTCTTCTCTGTCCACTGAATAGTCCAACACAGAATCACTCCTCTGTGATTATTTATGCTTTGTTATGTAGAACTGAAATAAAGAAAAAGTGATTTTAAACATTACAGCCATCAGGTTGAAGCTTAGTAATTGCATTAGGGAATTAAATGGAAGCAATTGAGCTTCTCGAGTTCTAATTCCACATCTTCGTATCCCCATCACCCCATACCCAGTGTCTAACAGAGCTCTTGGTCTAGGAGTTTCTTGATAAATGTTTACTGAATTGAACTGGACTGAGCTTAACATTCTCACCCAGAGTTAGAAGCCAGTCCCTGAACGAATTGCATTTAGAACATGAGTTTGACGTTACTGTGGTAAGGGGTATCCTACACGTCATAATTCCTAGTCAATATCGGGTATTTAGTCAAATAGACTCAGGTATAGACAAGCATAGGCCCATCTGGCAAAAGGGCAAGGCACGGTGCTTTAGGTCCAGGTCCCCAATATCAACTATGAAAATAAAACGTCAACTCCAATGACAGCCCTGTCCTCAGCTGGTCACTGTTTACGCTAACAATTATAAACAGCTTGAACTTGCTGTCCTGAGAGACAACACACCCTCCATTCTCTCTGCAGTGTAGCTGCCTTGGTGGATGGAACATGCCCCTCCCCCCTCCTCTCTCCCTCCCTCTCCCCTCCTCTCTCCCTCCTTCCCCCCTCCTTCTTCCTATCTTCTCTCACTTTTCTCCCCCCACCTTCTCTCCTGGACAAGGGGCAGAAGAGAGGAGACCTCCGGAATCTTCTGCTTCATCCAAGCAGCTTGGGGGCAGCATCAACAGCTGCAATTTGGCTGCCCCAGCAGGTGCCTCAGGGCAGCCTTTCTAATGGGAATCCTGGAATCATGTCTTTCCTTAATGTGTCCTAAAGGCTGGAGGACATGAAGTGAAACAATGCTCCATGCTCAGTCCTGTGACTTTGTGTAATTATTGGTCTTACTTTGAAATTTAACTAAATGATACCCAAGGTAGAGCATGAAAAAAAAGAAAAAACAGGCTATGGTGTTTGAAAAACAAACAAAACCGTTTGGTTTGTTGGTTTGTTCTTAGACCTTCACAGGCTCCTAGGTCACACGTTTCAGTTTCTCAGCAAGTGACATTCTCTGCAGAAGCTGTGTCAGTCTCTTGTTTGATGATGTCAGCCACAGCAGAAAGAAGCACTCCGTAGGCCCCGTGCTCAGCACCTTGGCGTGAGCTCCTGCCATCTTCTGTTCATGCTCATCACAGCTCTGTGCAGTGGGCATCCTCTGATCCCTGTGGGAGGATGGAGGATGGAGGCGGAAGGGTGAGTGATGGCAGGATCACATGAGGGGTCTCTCCCGAGGTCGGGAGGGGAACCGGCCCAGAACCTTAGTGCCCATCGCATCCTTCTTCCTCCTCTTCTGCCTCTCTGTGACTGTTTGACTCAGGCTGCAGGGACAGCCATGAGTATGTGCAGAGCCTGTGTGAACCCCGGGAATGTGTGCTCATATTGGCAGGGAGGGATGTGAGTGTGTACAGAGCGTGTGTGCACACCTTGGCGGTGTATGCTGGCGTTGGCAGGGACAGATGTGAGCGCGTATGGAATGTGTGTGCACACCTTGGGGATGTGTGCTGGCATTGGCAGGGACAGATGTGTACAGAGCGTGTGTGCACACCTCGGGGTGTGTGCTGTTGTTGGCATGGACAGACGTGAGCGTGTACAGAGGGTGTGTGCACACCTGGGGGTGTGTGCTGGTGTTGACAAGGACAGATGTGTTCAGAGCGTGTATGCACACGTGGGGGTGTGTGCTTATGTTGTTTTGTAACCGGCAAATACGTGGCCCGTTGCGTCAGGCGGCCCTGCGCCCATGCTGAGCCCGTCAGTGGCCCTCGGGTTGGGGTCTCCATCTGCCCAGACAGCACTCGAGTGGCTTGAGGTTTCAGATTCTTCCTCTACGGATACTTGGGCCTCCTCAGGACCAAACATCAGAACCAGCCAACTGCAAAGTACAAGAACGTTCAAATGCATCTTCAGTAGGAAAAACAAAAGCAATTGGAAAAATTTTCCAACGTGACCCCGTGGTTAAGCCTTTAGATACTCCAGCCAACAGATTGAGTCACTTTAAAATTCACACCAATTAAAATGGTTGTGAGAGTTGCAGAGCTTTACCGCTAAACCTTGAAATAATTGAAGCATTCTGCTCCACTTGCTTACAAACTAAGGTTGGGGATACCTTTCAGTCCAAAGTAGCAACCTTCTAAATCCAGCTTAAATGCGAGGCTCCCACTGACACAGGAAGAGAGAGTGGCCCTTGATTATTCTCCTGTGTTCAGACACTGTGTCATTTTTTTTTTTTTTTTTAATATCCTGATCATCACTTCTGCTTTTCCAATTCAAACTAAAGGGAGTTTAGTTCTGTTTTGGAGAAGCTGTGGTTAGTGGTTTCTTTTCATGGTTTGCTTAATCTCTTAAGTCTGGTGCTTACATTACCCAAATAGACTTTTCTTTAGTACGACAGTGCCATAACCAAGGGCTTCTCCCTCCATATCTGCTCCCCAGGAGGCTCGCTAGGAATGGGCGCTGGAGATCCAGCCCCTCTCCATGTGCCGTTTTCTTTGAGTCCAAGGTAGGTTTGGCTCAGAGAAGAAAAGAGGCCTCCGGGTTAGGTGTCTCTGACTGCTTGCTTGTGAAATGTTTAATGATAAGGCGACTTCCAAACTAATTTACACATTGATAGTTGTAGCTTGAAGTATCACCGCAGTCATAAGAACAAGAAACACTCCCATAAAGTAGATAAGCAGAAAAAAGCCATAGAAGTTTAATAAAGCGCAAATAAAATGGTGTTGTAAGAATGTCCAGTGGGAAATGCTCTCAGTCCAGCCAGATCCAGCTGTGGCGTCAGTCCAGCTGTGGCGTCCTCCTGTAAAAACATTCAGCCACGTGTGGCCCTGATCGCAATCACTACTCTGAATTGTGATCCAGAATGTTGTTGGGGGCCGATGCCGGGACTGTTCCAGCAGTTGAGTCTGATTGGGCGTCACGGTGGTGATGTGCTTAGCGCGGCCAGCTGGGCTGAGTGGTGGCCACCCGTGCACTCGCCACGTGCAGCCGTTATTCTGGTGATGGGGTTGCATGCGGCGCGGCTGGTCCACCTGGGCAATTAAAGTACTGGGAACCCAAAGGCGGGCGGTTGCCTCCCGACATGGGAGCTGTCTTTTTTATCCAGGGCCCTGTGGCGCTGCAGACCCCTGCCGCCATTCTGAGCTCACAAGGAGGTACTGGAGGGCTCTGCTGGGGCATGGAGGTCCCTGAGCAGGTGGTCACTTATTGCTTGTGGAGTGGTCCCTGGCCTGTGAGTTTATTCTCGGGGTTTGTGTGGGCGAGGTTAAGCAGTTCACAGCTGGGCACTTACCCCTTACACAGGTGACACTAGTTAAAGTGGAATCTATATTAGCTCACACGGGAGTGTGTGAGGAGCTGGGAGGGTGGGGAGGCTTGGCCTTAGCACTAGATCCCGGTCTCCTGACATTTCTGCGTCTTCCAGTTGAGGGGCCGCCAGAGCCGCTGTGGGTCCTGAAGACAGTGGGTGCCATATGGACCAGGGGATGCGGAAGCCTCTAGAGGCTGCGGGAGGCAAGGAGACGGTCGCTTCCCCAGAGCCAGCCTTGCCGACACTTCGACGTTAGCTGGTGGGACCTGTTTTGGAATCCAGCTTCCAGAAATGTGAGAAAATAAGTCAGTGTTTAGGGCGCTAAATTTGGGGTGATTTAGTGGAGAAATAGAAAACTAGCCCACAAAGGTGCACGCATTGAAATGTGCTCTGTCCAGGTGTTCACAGTGGTGTGAGGGGGATGGCATCATGGTTCTGGGAACTGTGCAGTTTTACTGAAGGAAGGGGGCTCGCCACGCCTTTCCTCATATAACTGAAGGTATGTATGCCTGCCGCACTGCCCAGGAGACAGGGACTAGAATTCTGACTTTATTTCTTATGGGAACCAAGCCACAGTCAGAACACGGTGAGGGCCGAGACGAGCTTCCTACAGCCTGAACTGGGAAGAGGAATCGCAAGTAGTTTGTGTTTTTCTACACAGACCTGTCCTTTTCAGGTTTTGTTAAGTTTTGGAAAAAGGGAGAAGCCAGGCACACCTCGGCGAGGGACAATGTTTCTGGAGGTGGTGCGGCTTCAGCCTGAAAATGGCCGTGTGGTTGGGAGGCTCAGAAACTGCCCTCCAAGGGCACTCATCTATTCCTTATTGCAGTAATACCTCGTTTACAGAAATCCACAGAAATTACAGTGTGGGAGGCTTCTGGTCTGGATGGGTTTGGACCGAGGTCACGGGGTGTTTTCCCAAGTGCTAATCCTGATCTGGCAGAGGCTCTGTTCCCAAATAATTATTCCACAGTTTCAGAGCCTATATCTGAGTGATAGTCTTTTAACTTTGTTGCATAAAAGGAAACAAAGTATGTCTTGAGGGTCCAAAAATCCATGTGGTAATCATGGCTGTAAACTCATACCTGGGGCTTTGGGATGGAGTGAAAACCACCGTCACCTGGCGTGGACGCTGCGTGGTATTTTTAGCGTGGCGGCCTGCTCGTGCCTTGAACTCTATCTGCAGTGTGAGCAACAGCTGTGCATTTGAGAAATGTGGACAGGTCAGCTTGCTCCTCCAGGGGCCTGCAGGCATCCGGGTGAGGGGCCTGGGATGAGGCCACATCAGTGGGAAGGAGCTTGGTTGTGTCAGCAGATATGTCTGTCTCTACAGGCCCGCAAGCCAGCCAGAACCCAGTTTTCCTTAGGTCATCTAATGCCAGAAAAAACCTGTTTCTTAGAGATTCTCATAATTTATATTAATGAACCATTTCACCGTACATAAAATGTTGTAAATGCATGAGGCTTTACAACTTGGCAGATGTGTAACTCACATGTCGTTGTATCAAACTGTTGAAGATATTTGTTTCACTTGAAGGTTTTTAACATTTTATGTGCAAAGCAAATACCAGTAGCATTTTGAAGGAGTATTTTGGAATTTTAAACACAGTGGGATAGTGCTGGGTCTCTGGGATACTGGTGAGGTGGACGTGACCTCAAGCTCTTGTAGCTTGCAAGCAGGATTGCTAAATTGTCACAACTGCAGTGCTGGAAAGTCAAAGTGGATTTCTGTAAATGAGGTATTAGTGCAATAAGGAACAGATGAGTGCCCGTGGAGGGCAGTTTCTGAGCCTCCCAGACACCCCAGGAGGAAGCGGGGGACGGGGGCAGTTACCCACCAGAACCTGGACGGTGAAGCTGGGTTTGCTGGTGGCCCTGCTTGGCAGGTCATTACGTGCAATAAGAAACAGGTGAGTGCCCTTGAGAGCGGTTTCTCGGCCCCCTTCAGAACCGCAAGTGGAAGACGCTCCAAGGTGGGGGGTGGGGGTTCGGTTAATCCACAGGAGCCTGGATGGTGGAGCTGGGTTTGCTGGTGGTCCTGCGTGGCAGGTCATTACATGCAATAAGGAACAGGTGACTGCCCTTGAGGGCGGTTTCTCGGCCTGCTTCGGAACTGCAAGTGGAAGACGCCCCAAAGTGAGGGGGGGCTGGTGGTCGGTTATCCAGTGGGGCCGGATTTGCTGGTGGCCGCTGCGTGGCAGGTCACGGCGTGGAGCGATGGGAGGGGAGTGGAGTGGGAATAGAGGATGCACCCTCCACAGCTACTGCTGGGAGTTGGCTCTGGTAGCAGAAGGGGCATAGATAGAGGGATTCCCATCAGGGGCAACACGACTGGGGTCCCACGTGTGGTGGATGCCGAGGTGTGGCTATATGTAATCTCAGTCTGCACAGCCGTCCTGGTGAGTGGGTTCAGTTACCTTCCCATCTCACATTTGAGAAATCTCGGGGGCTCACATCACAGCTAGGTGGGTTGGAACTAATGTCTCAGGCAGGACGTTGGCCCCAGAGCCCAGATCTTACCCGCCCCCGCTCTTTTCAGTCCACCAAGCTTGTAGAGAGGGTTGTGTGGTGGTGGGTGGCGGCTGAGAAACCAACACAGAAGGCGGGGAGGAACTAAACCAGGCAGGAGACACAGGCAGTGCTTGGGAGGTCTGCACGGGGTGTGGGTGTGGGAGACACCTCTGGGCCTGTGAACCCCGTTCTGTGCTCCTGGCTTGCCCAACCTTGGCCCTCAGCCACATGCTGCGTGCTTTAGGTGAAATCCTCAGTCGCTCGTGTGGTGCGGGCATCTTTTCTCCCTGGCTTTGCCTCTCTTTAAATCACGGAGTCTCAGTGGGGATGGCGGGGCGGATGGTGGTCCATGGAATTTGCCCTCCACCTCCCCATCCTTGTCCTGTCCTGTCTGGCCTGTTACCTGAATCTGTGTCTCTTCAGAGCCTGCAAATGAGTGGAGGCCACGACAGCCTCTCGCTGACCGACCTCTCAAACTTTTATTCATCAGAATAGTGTTAAATGCCGATTCCTAGGCACCCCCATTGGACTCTACGCCTGCCTAGCATGGGTACTTTGGGGGAAGGTACAGAGGATTGCTGGGCTGTTCCAGGGGGGAATTTGCATTGTTGAATGTCTATTGTGTTCCTTCCAGCACTCTACTTTCCACGCACACGTGGCATTAAACCTGGAAGACCTCTGGGTGCTGTGCTGGTGAGGAAGCCCCGGCTGGACGAGGGGCTGCTGGGGCTCGGACTTGATTCCTGGGCTGGGGGCTGCGGGCTTATTCTCTTCAGTGGGTCTGCTGATGGGATGCCCTGAGAAGTCCTGCTGTGCACTCAGGGGAAGGTGCAGAGACAGGCTCAGAAAAGACAGACCATGGATTTAAAAATTCCTACTGGAAAATGTTTTATGAGCAAAGTAATTTGCATCTAACTGAAGACAATCATTGCTTGAATAATTGGTTTGTTTACAAAGTTGGTCCTATGAACAGATTAAAGTTTTCATTCATGCCTTATCTATAATGTGAATAGGAGCTATTACCGCAACTTAAATTAGCTTTAAATTTCGTATCAGATTGCAGTCCAGATTACAAACGGCTGCTTGATAATCTAATTGATAAAACGGAGGAATTTAGTGCTTGGAACCCAGAGTGAAGGGAATGGAATTGCTTTGGTTTCTCAAAAGGGTGTTGACTGAGTGGTGACCTGGGGTGAAGAGAAGTGGCTAGAGTCATTACACTCGAGGAGATGATCTGCCCCCGCCTTTCTCAGCTGTCTTCTGGACAAAACAAAGGGTGATAAATGGAGAAAATTCAGCACTGAGTTCGTCTATGCCCTGAGCTTCTCATACAGTCATTAATGGGCTGTATCTGTGAAGCCTCCATACAGGCACAAAGGAATTAGGCTAGAGTAAGGCGGCCGGCGACCTCTGGCGTCTGGACCGCGTGTCACTTCCTAAAGCCCTTTTGGGTGAAATGACAGTGGCAATGTCGTTGTTCGGAGGAGTGTAATCTCACGTATGAGATGCAGATTTTAAATGATGCAGATTTTAAACACCAAAATCAGGAAGCTTGGTGGGAGTGGCTGTCTTCCAAGTGGTTTTCTGTGCTGCCATGGATGAGGCGTGGATGTGTCATCTGTTGGTGAGATCCACTGGTGAAGGGGCTAAGCAAACCATGGAGGTCGGGGGTGTGAAGCTGCATCTCTTCTGGCATCCCAAGGAAATACATCTTGTAAAACTTGTGAATTTGACCCTGACCCTAACCCCAACCCTGAGTGTTGAAGTCTGGTGCAGTGTCTTGAGCCCTCTTCTGCATTGAGGGTGAGTGACTGTAAATGACCGATTCCTCAGTGGTGAAAGTTCAAATGTAGCTTCCCTGAGGAAGCCAGACCTCGGTCACCCGTATCTCCATTGTAAACACTGCGGCCCCTACGCGGGTGGCTGCAAGTTTCCAGGCCTTCCTTGGAGAAGCAGCCGTGAGGTGCTTGATGATTTGATAACATCAGCCACCTTCTGTCTTCTGTCTAATCACGGTACAAATGATTCTCCTACAAGGAAATGGATCTGGTTTCTTCACGATCGTTGGAAGAAGCAGCCTGCCTTAGGGACTCCACCGTCCTCTGCACTTTCACAGCGAAGCCTGTGTCTGTCTCCAAGGAGTGTCACGTGTGTCGTGGGAATCGCTTCCTTAATTCTTCCTGCTTTTGATAGCTCGGGTAGCTCTGCCTGTTTCAGCCGGGATGAGCAGCGGGTGGTCTCTGGCTGCTGTGGGACTAGGGCTTGGGGGTGCATCATCACATCCGGTGGCCTGTCCAGGTGGGCATCATTGTCTTTTGCCTGTTGCCTGAGGCAGCTGTGATGCCATGGGGGTCATGCTTGTCAGGGCCAACCCAGTTCTTCCCGTGTACACCTCTCCTGCTGGAGTGCCTTTCCTTATGATGACTTGTTGAATTAACGTGGAGAATGCAGAGAGGCTCTGGGCCTCTCTCTCTCCCATTCTTACTCCCTGGAGCTGTGAAGCCCGAGAGGGGAGCCCATAGCCAGAGGCTCCTTTAAATTTAATTAGAATAAAGATTTGATTACATAGCTAAACACAATTGAAAAGAACTTCACAGATTAAATTCCAGATTCAACCCTTCAGGCCCAGTGGCCACGTTTCGGGGCTCAGCAGCTGTAGGTGGCTGTTGTCTTTCTGTGTTGGCTGAGCAGATTGGGGCGTTTCCAGTTCAGCAGGCAACTCTCTTGCATGGCTCTGCCTGTGGTGAGGGCACCTAGGCTGGAGAGCCTCGTGGGGATCCCTTAGGCCTCTGGCTGCAGCCAGGCTGCACGGTTCCTGTGCCCCGGGTCCTCTGCAGGCCCAGATGGATCCCACCACAGAGCCAGCACTGCTAAACTTGGGTACTGTGTGCAGACAGCAGAGGGTCACGTCCGGGCCTTGCAGGGGCTGGGGTGACTGGCCTCCTTGGCCAGGCTCCTGTTTCCGAGTCTTCAGGGGAAAGGCGTCCACACTGTGCACCAGAGGAAAACTGCAGGCTTCTCTGTGGATGGTAAATTGAGATCATGCAGAGTGACTAGGTTTGGGCTCCTGACCAGCGTGGAACCTGATACCTTTAGGTGGAACCTGACATGCCTCCATGTGTACATGGCAAAGAGAATGCAGCATTGTCAGCTTGAATCCAGATGTGCTCCCGTTTTGAGGTGGAAGGTTCTGGGAGTATTGGCCATTGGTGATTGTGCTGCCGTGGAGGACTTTGAATGCAGGCACTGGTTTGGGATAACCCTGGTTTCCTGGTCCTGTATGTGGGCATCCCTGAATATCCCGGACTGGAGGAAGGCAGGGCAGATGGGAGGGTGACAAGAGGTGTCAGGTGTTTCCAGCTTTGGGGACTGATGCCATCAGATGGCCGAGATCAGGATGGTGGTGGCCAGGGACCAAAGCAGGGGTGCGTGGAAATGCCATGTTCCTCGGAGCATGGGGAGGACCTCTTGAACTCTATTCCTGGGCAACAGTCCTTCCATTCTCAGGAATCTGTGCCATTGTAATTGAGTAGCAAATTCTGTAATTGCTCTAATTACTTACTGTTAAGTCCCCATGCCAATTACCATAAATTAGCAACAGTGATAACAGTTTGCCTGGTCAAACCTTACCAAGAAAAACCAGTGCACCTAGTTTTAGTTGCCTCCAGTTCCCTCCAAATCAGATTCCTTAGCGGCTTGTGTCCCCACACTTGCTGCAGTTCCTCCTGGGCCTGGCAGGCACATTCCAGACATTCACATCTCCGCTCAGATGCAGGCGTGCACATTATTTATAGAAAATCGCACTGCGCTGTGATCGGCTTGAGCTGACGTTCTCTAGGTGGGAGGTGGAGGTTCAAAAGTTCTAATGGGATGAAATTAGAAATATGAATTTTAAAAATTCACGTGTTATGAACTCTGTTCAGTGATTTTCTCTGAAATGAGAGACTTTGCAGATGAGGCAGTCAACCTGCAGCTCTCCTTAAATCTGTCCTAGACCTCGATGCCATCCTTCGGCCTCTTCCTGGGTGTGGGGTGCTCTGCTTGAAGCAAAACCAAAGGAAAGAACGTGGTCTGCATCACTACTGCAGCCAGCTCAACGCGCACACCCACTAGGAGGGGCGTTTGATCACTTAACATTTTAAATGCATTTAACATTCAACCAGCAAGTCAGCCAGTGCTTTCTGTAAGCAAGCTGCCTGGCTCATGGGAACCTGACACTTGACTTTTTGGAAGAGAGTACTTGCTTCTGTGGAGTCTCAATATTTGTCTCATTTCTTGAGACTCTGCTCAAAGTGATGAACGTGAGTAAATTAGGACTCTTTTTTTTTTTTTGTAAATTGGGCCACAGAGCTCTCTAGGCACAGTCAGGGGAGTAAACGGCTGTGAAAGATGCCGCCTGATGTAAGCCACGGCCAGGCACTTTGGAACCTGGGATCCCATCTCCAGCCTTTCAAAGGACACAGACGAATATAAAATGCAGATGGGAGAGTTCATAATTTGGGCATCTCTGTTCTTTTGAAATCAAAGTGCAAAGAAAAAGTTTTGCCTTGAGGTCTTAACCCATACTTGTTTTTCTCCTGAGGTTTTAAGATTTTCTTAACTGCTTTTTTCTCCCCCAATCCTTGAGGAAGTTCTATCTTCATATCTTCTTAAAAGATATGGTTAAATTCAACACTGAAATATAAAAACATGCTTTCATATTTTTCTTTAAACTGATGTATCTGACATTGGTGAAGAACTAACTGGGAGTATTGGTTTATTTTTTTTTGAGACAGTCTTGCTGTGTTGCCCAGGCTGGAATGCAGTGGCACGATCTTGGCTCACTGCAGCCTCACCTCTTGGTTCACGCCATTCTCCTGCCTCAGCCTCCTGAGTAGCTGGGATTATAAGTGCCTGCCACCATGGCCGGTTCATTTTTGTATTAGTAGAGACGGGGTTTCAACATGTTGGCGAGGCTGGTCTTGAACTCCTGACCTCAGGTGATTCGCTCACCTTGGCCTCCCAAAGTGCTGGGATTACAGGCACGAGCCACCACACTCTGCCTGGGATATTCTTGATTATAATTGTAACATATCCCTTTAATAAAAACAAAACAGAACAACAACAACAACAACACAGCTGTCTGAAAAGTCTCGAAATTAAAGAGCTCACTTGGACAGGGATTTGGACACCAGTTGAATGGCCCAGCACACCATAGTTACATGGGCCACTCGGCCTGTTAGGTCCTTAGGGTATTTGAAGTCATATGGATATTTGCATTTCTGCCTCTGGATATCATGTTAGTATTCGGCTAGTGTTTGAGGGCCAGGCTCAGATCCGGGAAAACAAGAGCCCCTGCCCTCACGGCACTTCTCTTCCATGTGTGTGTGTTAGGAAAATAGAAAGCATAAGATATTTTTTTCAATGAGCTGGGAAGATGGAAAAACAAGCTTAAGATGTTTACTTGTTCAGAAGAAGGGAAGTGCAAGGAACACTCAGCTTTGTTGCTGCTGAAGGAGGCCCCTGGTGGAGGCTGTTTCAGAGGTGGGGTTTCTCTGAGAAAGGTGGTAAGAGGCAAATAGGATGCCCCATCTGGTTTGCCAGAGATGGGGAAAGTTAGTATCCCCAAAACAGCTTCAGCATTCTGGCAAAGCTTTGGAAAACCAGCTACGGTGTAGGACCTTGTTGGCCGCTGGGTGGAAGGAAAACATTGCTGGTCCTGAGGGCTGTACTGTTGTTCCACTGCTATAAAGAACTATCTGAGGCTGGGTAATAAGGAAAAAAATGTTTAATCGGCATACAGTTCTGTGGGTTGTACAGGCTTCTATATCTGGGGAAACTTACAATCAGAGTGGAAGGTGAAGGGGAGGCCGGCATGTCTTCACATGGCTGGAAGGGGAGAGAGAGTGAAGGGGAAGGTGCCATGTACCTCCAAACAACCAGATCTCAGGAGAACTATCATGAGGACAGCACTTGGGGGATTATGCTAAACCATTAGAAACCACCCCCATGAGTCAATCACCTCCCACCAGGGCTCACCTCCAACATAGGGTTAGAGTTCAGCATGAGATTTGGGTGGGGACACACAGCCACAGCATGTCAGGCTTCCCATTCTTCTCCTGCACGTGCTTCGCAAATGGTTCTGTCATTGGATTTTGTTTCTGTTGATACATAATATATGTACATATTTTCAGAGTGCATGTGATACCTTGATTCACCCCTATATTGATGAAATCTGTGTACTTGGGATGTCTTTCACTTTAAATAGTTTCTTTTCCTTGTGCTGGTTATGTTAAGTTATTCTCTCCTAGCTGTTTTGAAATACACAGTAGATGACCCACTGCCATCCCCCTGCTGATTTATCAATAGTAGGTCTCGTGTTCCCATTAGGCTCTGTGTTTGTGCACATTACCAGCCTCTGCCCATCCTACTTATGAGTGGGCTCTGCTGGGCCCTGTTGACCACCTACTTTTGGCCTCCATGAGATCTGCTCTCAGCTCCTGCTTATGAGTGAGAACATGCGCCGTTTCCTTGCTTGACTCGTTTGCTTAACGTAATGTCCTCCAACTCCATCCACGCTGCCGCGGATGACAGGGCTCTCCGCTGTGTGGTGGAGTATTGCTCCTGTGTGTGTTCGGGCCACGTTCCCTTCATCCCCTGTTGACGGGCACTCAGGTGATTCCAGACCTTGGCTACTGTGGATGGAAGCTGAGAGCAGTCACTGGCTTTATACTCGGGGGACGTGAACCACTTTGATGTTCTCAAGCAGCCTATCCCCAAAGCCCTCCGTAGAATGCCGCATTCGTTTGTACTCATGGCTTCTTCCACTAGGATGAACAGCTGGGAAGGGGCTTTGAGTGAATGCTTGGGTTTCTGTCTTTAATTGGTACCCAGCTACACTGGCCAAGTAGGGGTCCCAGTGACCCTGGACACTACCTCACATAAGGTCCAAAGATGCAGTTAGGTTCTTTTTTTAACTTAAAAAAAAATGCTTTTGACCTGGGTAAGCTATGGCATTATCAGTTAGAGTTTTTCATATTGGAAAGGTGTATATTTTATTTTCTAAGAAGGAAAGAAATCCTGTTAAATACTCTAACCACAGATTAAATCATGTCAAGGAAAGAGGTACTATTTTGGGGGAAAATTACCCCTTCATGTCAAAGATCAAGGAGATGACTTACATTGTTTAATTGAGTTAATTATGAAATCTTAAGTGGTTTTAAGAAGATGAGCTGTGGATCCTACAAGACATGAGACTGATACTGATTTAATGTTAGTCAGCCCTGACAGAATGTGGCTAATATTTAAAGCTTGCTCCAGTATTGCTTGATAGATTGTAAGTTAATGTAAAGATCTGTTTGACGCTTTTATTTTACAAAATATTATTGAGAAAAAGTTTGACAGCCAAGGAACGGCCTTCAACCAATTTCTTCCTAATTTCTATCACCAGAAAATTTTGTCCTGTTAATTCCAGAATTTACTTTTGGAAAGTTCCCGTAAGGAGAGCAGAGGTATTGGTGGTTGAATGGTGACTTGAATTTAGGTGAAGATCGTTAAATATTTCATAGTCATGTTTGTCTTGGTGGTTTTAGCAATTTTATATTAAATTTAGAACTGTGAGTCAAACCAAATGTGTTCTTTTGCTTTTGTGATACTCCTTTGTATGACTATACTGGTAAAGAATGATAAAATGTGTATTGGGTATTTTTTCTGTGTAGATATTAGGATTTTTAGGGGAACAAATTAATCATTCTTCTAATATACACTGTGCTGTGTGTTGGGTCCTTTGTATATTAGTTGAATCACTCTAATGAGGACCACTTGAAAGTCTGTTTCTATAGCAGATCTTTTATATGTTGACTTGTGTTATGCAAAATCCTTCATCCTCTAAGAAGACTAAGCAATGGGTTGGAGGAGAGATTTAATCACCCATTAGGTCTACTTCGAATGCCCAGAATTGAATGCAAGTACTAATTATGTTTTTGAAGTGGTGTGTGTGTGTATGGGTGTGTGTGGTGGACTCCTTTTTAGGTGATGGGAGGGAGGTAAAGCGAAGATGAGATTTGCTGATGAACATTTGTGCATATGCTAGTGGAGAAGTCATATGACTTGACTGCACCTGCGTACTCTGATTTTGGTTTCGTTAGTGTCCGTAGCCACAAGCCTCAAACGCCTCTGGGACCCACCCTGAGGGGCTGTGGTGAGGGTTATTACAGAATCGTGCGTCTTAGTGAAGGGCACAAACGGCCTTGTGGGCCTACTTTGGCTTTGTTTGAACCTCTAGATTGTTAAACTAAGTTTAACATTTTGAGGATTATAAATTGTGATTCTTGTCTAAGAAGAGGTTTCTGTTGTCTCTGAAGACAGGAGCCCCAATACAGAGGGTCCCTGGCTCCCAATTGTTACATATCTGATTTTTTTTTTCAACCTTGTGATGGTGTGAACTAGTCACACTCAGTGCATTGTTTGGCCCAAGATGGGCTGCCTCTGGATGAACCCGTTGTAAGTTGAAACTATGATGTCAAATGCACTTTCTATTTAGGATATTTTCAGCTTACGCTGGGTTTATTGGAACAGTTTCATCCCATGGTAAGTCAGGGAGCATATGTGCTCATAAAAGTGGAGACGATCTCATAGATACCGTGAGATATAATGTCTCTGATGTTATAGAGATACGATGAAAACAATCAAGTGGGACTTGGAAGCCTTGGAGGGACTCACATGGGCGGCTCCTGGAATGCAATCTTGAGCGCCACTGGCTTCTGGATGTGACATCTGTACCTTCTGCTTAGCCCAGTGTGTTATCGGCTGCTCTCGAGGGCAGAGAGGTCCAGCGTTCCTGTGTTTAGGTATTTGAGCTGCCTTAAGAGGCTAGGTCAATTCTCACTGGTGTCTTCAGGGCTTTAGGCCTTCTGAACAAGCAGGAGGAAGCACGACTTTGTAGAGCTTTGGAAATCTCAACGGACTTCCCCTTTGGCAGGAGAGAGCCCCACTGGAGGCGAGCAGGGTGCCGTGCGGGCCTGTGCTGGGCCCAGGCATGTACGGACGTTGTGAGGGCCACAGGACACAGATCGGTCTTGGTTCACAACTGGTGTCGATGGCCACGCAGCATTTCTGCCAGGTACATGAGTGTGGGGACTTGGGTTTTGGGGTTGCCTAGTTGCTTGGAAGACCCCCATTCAGACCCCAGCCTGAGTCACCGTGACAGGCCTCCTGCTTCACACGCCACACGGAAGCCGTGGCATCGGTCACAGATGTCCACCAGGTGTCAGATGTGCGTGTGTATCTTCCTTGGTCTCGGGATGTGTCTTGTTTTGAGGTTATAGTAAACGTTCTTTACGAGGGGTTTTGGATTTTTTATGTTGTTTGCAAGGAGGCAGCAGGGAGTGCTTGAGCAATGAGATCCCCTTTCCAACCAATACAATTTCAGATCCCAGCAGGTAATTAAGGCAGCGGAGCTGTGGGATCACCTTTGCAACCAATGAGAATTCAGATCCCAGGAGGTAATGACGGCAGCGGGGCGGGTGGCAGAACCCTGAACTGTGGCTGTTTCTGGTGTCTTGCCCCGCGGACAGAGCGTGCTGGGGCCTCCGTGGTCCTCTGTGGGGTGAGTGGAGCGCATGAGCTGGGTGCTGCTGGGCCCTGGCTGGCTCCCCAGCCCGGGGTTTATGCAGGACTCGTTAGACAACTTGGAACCCAGAAAGCAGCACGAGGAGAACGGGATTGTGCCTTTCTGGATCCTTGGTGCTTCCCAGTCTCAGACACTGAGTAGGCTCTGAGGGGTCTCGCCGAGAAGACTTGCACAGTCGGCCCCCAGGATGGAGTGGGGCTGCAGCGGGTCTTGCAGGAGCTGGAAGTGGGGGTGAGTGTTTCGCAAGCGGGACCTTTCAAGTGGGCCCAGCAGGATGCATCTGTGGAAATGGTGCCACGTAACGCAGGGCTGCGGCCAGCAGGACCTGAAAGGCTACAGCGGGCTGTGTTTCTGCTCTCTCTCGAGTCTCTGCACGGTTTTCCTTGGTTTTTGTCTGTTTGGAGGACGCTTCCCCCTTTCTTGCGCTTACCTAGCCTTCTGAGCTTCTTTGTTGAGTATGACAAAGCCCTGAGAAGGCATTTTTATCGCATAATTGTGTTATCCTGGTGGCTGGATAAATGACCTGCAAATGTGGGTGACTCAGTAGCTCTGAGGGTGTTCAATATCCAAGACAGAGGTGGGAAGGAAATGTTCAGGCAGGCATCAGAGGATCTGTTCTCTGCTTTACACTGGGGCCCTGGTTTGCTGACAGTCTTCACACTCGATCCAAAATGGGGGATAATGAAGTCTCACGGATTCGGCTTCAGCTGAGAGCTGCCTCCAGCACAGTCTTGTGTGAGTAACAGTTTCTATGTTTGGTGCGAAGGGCGGGCGTCAGTCAGTTGATCTTATTTGTGGTGGTGCTTATGGTGGGTTTTCCGTAAGGAATGTAGACTTTATTAGCTTTGGCAAGGGAATCCTGAGTGATAAATTGGAAGAATGTCTCAGGAAATTCTGGAACCTGCAGTGAATCTGGAATCTGTATGAAATTGAGATTTGGATTCTCACGATTTCCTAATGCTACCCCGAAACCCAGTAGTTGAGACAGTCGTAGAGCTTCAGTTGTGCTACCCCGGTTCCCCATTTTAAAAGGAACACGTTGCTTTCCTCTAAAATGTTCTGAGCTCTGAGTGCTGCCGGCAGAGTGACCAGCTCTCTGCATCAGAGGGGAAGCCAGGGCTGCGTTCACGGCGTCGCGGCAGCCGGGAGCTGACCCTGGACCTCAGGCACGTGTGATGCTGACCATTTTCTGTAAACTCCAAGGATGTAGTGGTCTCCTTGGCCCTTTACAGTCTTCTGAAGCTTTTGATGTGTCTGCACTTTGTAGATTTTTCAGAAGTAGACAGCCTTTTCCCACACCCTTGGGCTGAGTTTCGTCAGAGGCTGGTGTGTGGGAAGCACCACACCCACATTCTGACAGGGAAGACTCTGGTGCCCAACTGAGGTCAGAGTGGAAATTTGTTCTTCCTTCCCTCCAGTCTGGTCCAGCTGCTCCCTGCTTGGCCAGAAGAAAATCATGCTTATTCAAGTCGTAGGCAAACCCCCGAAGTCAAACATTTGTCTTTTTTCTTTAATATGCCCATTTAGTTTATATGGAATGATAGCTAGAGAAATGCCTTTTAGGGGAAAATTAATTTCCTTAATTACAGAGAACTTTTTGGATAAAAATCAGGAGGCTATTTTGTAATAAGATCTAGTTAAATACTACAGTGGAAAGCTCCTTATATTTGATCTTACACTTGGGCCCTGTGTGCGTGTCCGCATGCTCGTGCTCATGACGCCAGGCGCAGATGTGAACTACGGGCACAGTACATACTTTCTGGTTGCTTTTTTGAATGTCTTATTGCTTGACCTCTCCGACTCAAATGTTGAGTTATGTTGATTCTGTTCAGAATGTTTATCCCTCCGTCTAGGGTCCAGTCGTCTTTCAGGGAGGAACCGTCTTCCTCATCTCTGTCTCCTACAGTATTGTATATTTAATAGTCAAATATTTATAGGTTACATGGGTGACTGATCTGTTCATTAGGAGGAAAACAATGCCAATTTTCACATCATTAGAATGGACTTGTTAAATGATTGTTAGTATAATGAAGTTTCCATGGCAAAAGAGGCTTTGCAGATGTGAGTGTAACGGACAGTGAGATGGGAGAGGACCCTGGGTTGTCCAGGTGGGTCCAGTGTCTTCACATGTGCCTTTTGAGAAGGCAGTACGAGGGTCTGCCTCAGAGGAGGAGACCTGAGGACGAGATAGAGGCCAGAGGGCTGTGGGGGTGAGGGCGAGTGTGGGGCAGGGGCAGGGTCCGGAGGGGTGCAGGGCTGAGGCCGGGGCAGTGGTAGGAGGGGTGTGGGGCTGTGAGTCAAGCTGCATGGTGGCTTCTATGAATTGGGAGACTCCAGGCAGGAATACAAGCTACTGACCCCTTGACTTCAGCCCTGGGACTCCTGACTTCCAGGGCTGAGAGGAGGTTTGCATTTGTGGTAATTTGTTGCAGCAGCAATAGGAAGCTAATGCATTGTATCTGTTCTTCACCTCCAAACCTTTGAAAAGTGACCCTGTTGTATCGGCCTTTTGTGTGCCCTAAATTCTAATGAGATGGTTTGTAGGAAATAATGGACACAAACGATGGCAGAACACAAAGTTGGACAGAAGCAGTGTCTTCTGTGGTTCTGTAGTTTGGGTCTGGGAAGTTAGATTTCGGTCAGAGTGTGTGGTCTTGTTCAGCGTATACCTGGAGTACTTGTTCAGAGCTCCTGGGGGAGTGGTCTTTAACACTGTTAGGATTAAAACTCCAAGCACATCAGGGCCAGAGTTCCTGAGTCAGTGTTAGGCGACCTTTGAATAAGAGTTGGCATGTAGAGTCTGCCCACTTTACTAGTATGAAGCAGCAAAATCTTTTTTTTTTTTATTTTTTGAGATGGAGTCTCGTTCTGTCACCCAGACTGGAGTACAGTGGCGAGGCCTCGGCTCACTGCAACCTCCGCCGCCTGTGCTCAAGTGAGTCTCCTGCTTCAGCCTCCAAATTGCATGATTTATTTTCCTGTTTTATATACTTAGTATGTGAAAACTCTGCAAACTTTATTAATACAAATGACATGCCAGAACTTAGGAGAATCTGGTATTTTCCCATGCAAATTAGTAGTGATGTGGAATTCCTGGGCTGATTTGGTTTTATAAGACATGGGGCAGATTCTTTGCCTTATTTCTGTGGAACTAACAATTGTTAATCACCCAGCACTCTTACCTCCCCCAACAGCTCAGGTGAGGGGGGTGTTACCCCCACTGTCGTGATGAGAGGCAGGAGACTGAGGCTTAGATGAGCAGGTGACACATTACTGTCCAGCCCCACCCACCCTGTAGTTTCCTGCCATGGCTCAGCTGTCTTCCTGCAAGAAAGGACAGACACCCTGGTGCTGGGTAGAATTCCTTGTGAACCCCTTTCCATCCTCCAGGGAGTTCTTGCTTTACAGTGGTGGCTCATGGGGAGTCCTCTGGCCCACTGAGAAAGTGACTCATGTTGTGACATTACTGTCTCTGTCCGGCTGCTGTCGATTGGGTGATTTGTAAAGAGACATTTATTGCTCACAGCTCTGGAAGCTGGAAAGTCCAAGGTCAAGGCAGTCCAAGGTCAAGGCACCTGCACATCTGGTGCCCCAGGGCCTGTGGCTCACAGACGGCAGCATCTCGCCGAGTCTTGCGTGGCAGCGGTCATCTCGTCAGAACTCACGTGGTGGAGGAGCAGGAGGGCTCCTCCAGGCCTCCCAAGAAGGACACCAACCCTAGTCCTGAGAGCAGGACCTCCCAAAGGCCACACCTCTTAATGTATCCCTTCGGAGATGGTTTCAGCATGAGGTTTTGGGGACATTCAGGCCAGAGCCATTGCTCTGCTGTGGTGTTAGGGCTGCATGGCATCATTACTGCAGCAGAGCCACAGTTTCTTATCTGCATTTGCTGCAGGAGAAGGACGCAGGTGCCTGTGCAAGTTGGGGTTCGGTGCAAGAAGTGGAGACCCTCTGGGAATCTTAGCAGGAGGAACTTAAGGACTTTGAGAACTGACACCTTAGGACTGTAGTTTTCTTCAGACTGTAAAAACCTTGGTGTGTGATAATACTGAACATTGCCTGAGCCCTGTGATCCTGCAAAACAGTGATGGTTAAGACATCCACAACTGCGCCCCCACTTTTACTGCAAGAAGCCCGTTCCCATGTGGCTTAGGCTGACTGGTGGGATGACAATTTACCGAGGACAAGACCAGGTACAGGCCTTCAAACCCCCCTTCTCTGCCTTATAAGTGATTAGCTAAACTGCCTGTTCCCACTGATCAATCACTTCCCACCTTGAAATGGTTCTTCGTGGTGCAGTTGCGCCTAGGGGGATGGACTTGTCTTTGACTGTCGCCTTCCACAGAGGACAGTTAGGGTGGGCAGGAAAGAATTCTCTGCTACAGGTCTGCATTCCTGGCTGTTTCCAGAAGTGGGAATTCTGGTGCCCTGGAGTGTGGGAATGGATTTCTAGTGTCCCAGCTTCAGGTGGAGTTGAAATTGAGTGAGGCAACCCACCACACCCATCTGGAGCCAGGAACTAGAGCCATTTTTAAAGTGGCAGTTTCTCCATAAGATTACCCAAAAAATGCGCTCAGCACGTTTCTTTCTTTCTCATATGCATTTGGCCATCTAAAATGGGAATGGTGGTTTTTTGGAGCATGGATGTAGTTTTAAATTTTGAGTATTGTAAACCTTAATGTAGCTTCTTAAAATGTTTGCCTGATTATCTGGAGATTTACTAAACCTTTGGAGTGGTAATAATGAGTTGATCTATATGACTTTGCTTTCTATGATGCAATGAAAGTACTCTAATTAAAACCTCTGCAGTTGGGTCAGCACGCGATTGGCCAAAACAAATTTTGCTTTTTGGGTTTCTTTAATCAAACAAGGGAGTAGAGTGTAGGCTGAAGTGGCAAATTCATTTCAGAGCACGCCAGAGCCCTCGTGACACCACAGAGCCACACCTAGGAAGATGTGGTTTCTGTAACAAGCTTTGGAAAACCAAAGTTCAACTTAATTATCCAACTTTGTTACAGAAAAAGCTTAGACCAGATGGCCAAAGACCTGATTGTTTCATGGTTGAGACATGGTTATAAAATTGCCCTTACTTGGTGCCAATCAGTGTTGGTCCACAGTGATACTCCTCCAACCTCACTGAATAGTTTGGAGACTGATATGAGACTGTGAAAATCTCCTTAAGGTGAAAAGGGCTCTGGAGCACCTGGGAATATCTGCACACCCGTGGCCATTCCCCTATAAGATGGAAAGGACGGCTGGGTCACGCGGGAGCATCCGCACACCAGTGGCTGTCCTCTTTAAGACGGAAAGGGCTGCTGGGGTGCCCCGCAATATCTGCACACCCGCGGCCATTGTGGCTGTCCCCCTTTCTGCTCAGTCACCTCTGTGTTCCCGCATTCAGGCTTTGGGACACTCATGAACAGCTCGTACCCTGGGCTGGTGAGGAAAGAGTGGGAGGTTGTTCTGAGGCTCTGTCACTGTCTGCCCTGTCATGAGCTGGGCAAGGCAGTGGCAGTGACCCTGGAGGAGTCTGGTCAGTGAGGGCTCCGGCAGGAAGTGCTGAGGCTTGAGGTGGCTCTGCCAGTCGTAACCAAATGTCTTCCCTCTTATTTCCATGATTCCTTCTAGTTCTTCACCTTGCACTGCAGAGTCTCTGTGTATCTATAAATACACATGAGTTACGATACAGGTGTCTCTTTCCCCTCTGTCTGCGGCTGGGCCCATGGAGTGAAGTGCAAGACCCCCTTACTGCTGGATGCCCACCAGCACGAGGCACTGCCTGCCCTGCTGACGAATGCCTACAGCGAGTCCTGGAAGCCTCCTTCTGAGCACCTGGCCTGTTGACGGTGTATACGGGAGACAACCGAGCTCCCCTTGCCCCACCCTGAGCAGAGACTGGGGAGGCGGGGGCAGCACTGCCCCCGTGGTGCATCCTTGGTGCATGGAGGAAAGTCTGTTTAGCCGGGCGAGGTGGCGGGCGCCTGTAGTCCCAGCTACTCGGGAGGCTGAGGCAGGAGAATGGCGTAAGCCCGGGAGGCGGAGCTTGCAGTGAGCTGAGATCCGGCCACTGCACTCCAGCCTGGGCGACAGAGTGAGACTCTGTCTCAAGAAAAAAAAAGAAAAAACACAGCCCATCCTCTCAAAAGCAGGATGACAACCACATTTACTTCTGGAATCTTAAAAAAGGGCCTGTCTCTTTGAGAGAAGAATGTGGCATGTATGTGTGTACCTCCTTTGTTTTTTTTTTGAGACAGTTTCCCTCTGTCACTCAGGCTGGAGTGCGGTGGTGCAATCTCAGCTCACTGCAAGCTCTGCCTCCCGGGTTCATGCAATTCTCCAGCCTCAGCCTCCCAAGTAGCTGGGACTACAGGCACCCGCCACCACGCCTGGCTAATTGTTTGTATTTTTAGTAGAGACGGGGTTTCACCGTGTTAGCCAGGATGGTCTCGGTTTCCTGATCTCGTGATCTGTCCACTTCGGCCTCCCAAAGTGCTGGGATCATAGGTGTGAGCCACCGCGCTGGGCCGTATGTGTGTACCTCTTTACAAGTCTTGCCCGATCTTTGCATTGAAAAATTATTGAAAACCTTAAGGATGTAACTGACAAGAACTTTATAGATTTCTCCAAGTAAAAATTTGGAAAAGTGAAGTGAACCCATAATTTGTTTTATTTCTGAGTCCCACACTTGGATTTTTAAATGTGGGCAAAACATCTGTATGTTCTTCAGCCTGATTTCCGTGGAATCGTGAATGAAACGTGCTGAAGTTGCCGTGCGGATTTTGTTATGTGGCGGTGACAAGTGGGGCTGGTCATTAAACAACTGGAGGGATCCCTATCCTTTCTGTGCTCCTGTTGGACACTAGGCACGTGCTTGGGTGTTTTCTGTGTGTGTGGACAAGATGAGGACAGAATTTCCAGATTCACACGGTGGTATCTTCTCCCTTTTCTGTTAAAACGTGTCTTCTGCTGCTTCTACATAGACCAAGTGTTTCTTTCTCTGGCCTGTCTACAGAAACGCTGTTTAACAAAAACTGCATTGTAAACATGTGAAGCTGAATTCCACATGATCAAGCAGATAGAGATGACTGAGTATACTGTTTTGTGGAAGGAAGGTTTAAAATGATTTTTAGCTTTTTCCCTGAAATAGGGAATACTTTTAACTTTTTCCCTGAGATAGGGAATAATGAAATGGGAAAATAATTAAATTTTCCCATATAATTGTTAGATTATATTTAATTATTAGATTATTCATGTATTGCAAGGGAAAAAGGAACTCGATCACCCCATGTACCCAAATGAAAATTTAAAGGGTATGGGCGAGTTCATTTGAACTCCTTTAATTTGTTTTTGTTTGTTTGTTTTTGACAGTCTCACTCTGTTTCTCAGGCTGGGTGCAGTAGTACAATGACAGCTCACTGCAACCCCAACCTTCTAGGCTCAAGTGATTCTCCTGCCTCAGCCTCCCCAACTGCTGGGATTTACAGGCGTTAACCACCACACACAGCTTATCACCTCTTGGAGACTAGCTATGAGTTTGGGCATTCACTGAACTATATTTTGGTTAATTCTCAAAGTTTGTCACTGTTTATCTTTAATTTGCTAAAAATCTACATGTATTGTAAAATGCGTTACATTTCCTTAGCATTCACGGATTCCCTGTTAGTGGGGCAGAGACGCAGAAGGGCAGAAGGCATTCGGACATCATCAGGTTTGCAGTTGAGTGCTTTCCCCGAACACACTGGAGCTCTGGGCTTTGTGGCCCCACGGGGGTCCTCTGTCCACTGAGGGGGCCAGGTTACCTGGAAGGTCCCTCCAGCCTCTGCAATTTTGCCCTTTTCAGGTTAACATCTCATCGTTGTCCTGGACAGCACTGCCTTTCGTTCACTGACCCATGAGTGAAGAGCTGGTCAGTGGCTAGTGCTGCTTCCTTCAGCTGGGAGGTGGTGATGTGATAACACTTCCGTGGAATTTGGTTCTTGGTGTATTAAGGGTTCAGTTGTATGTTTATTTTTAATCTGCACCTCTGAATTGGTCTTTTGATTGCAAAGAGATTGCTTACTGGATTTGTTTCTGAATATTTGGTGGATAACAGGAGAACCTTGCTTATCTGTGTGTTCATTTAATGTGTTTTTGCCAGGCATTTATATGGGTGTGTTAGCCCTTAGCCCACTTTCTGTGTGTGGTGGAGTCATTGAAATCATTTATGTGAAGTCTCTCTTCTATCAAGGCCAGAGGACGTGGGGTGGTGTCTCCCTAAACTAGAGGGAAGTGGCATTGTTCTGCCCTCCTCCCTGGGAATGCTGGTGTTTCCAGGTCTCTGAACTTGGCTCCCACACTGGGAGAGTGGCTGTGGCTTCTGGAGCCCGTTTTGGGCGGGACTGACTCCTTCATTTCCTTTATTCCCCACCGTCTTTGCTGCTTTGTGATGCAGGGATGAGGGAGTTGGGCCCGAGGTCCTTGCCTGTGCCTGAAGGGCCCGATGCAGAAAACTCCTGGTGGGAAGGATGTTCCTTGAGGGCAGCTTTTGGAGTCTCTTCCTACTTTAAGAAGCAGCTATTCACATGGTTCTATTCTGCTGGTGTGTTTCAAAATAATTGGTGTAGAGTTGCGAAGATGTCCGAGACACCCATGATCCACTCCGGGCAAGTGCCGGGCATTGTGCTCAGATGCCTTCAGACCACATTCACATGCCAAAGATTCTTGCTTGGTTATTCTCAAACTTAAGAGAATCTAAAACGCGAGCCACGGTATGGATTTTCTCTTGAGCCCCCATGACTTTGCCTTGTATTTTGGGCATGAATGACTTCATCAAGGGGAAAGAATTTGAGGAAGGAGCCT
Source organism: Macaca mulatta (assembly GCF_049350105.2). NCBI lineage: Eukaryota > Metazoa > Chordata > Mammalia > Primates > Cercopithecidae > Macaca > Macaca mulatta. Next base: position 108,557 of record NC_133423.1, read on the forward strand.
CTGAGGCTAGGAGGGGGTGGGAAGGGGTTGGGGGAAGAGGAGGGAAAAGGAGCTGTAGAGGGAGGAACCAGGCTGGGGCTGGGGCGTCTCCCCATGATGCTCCCCCACCCCTGGCGCGAGGCCCCAGGGACTGACTGATTTTCCCACAAGAAATGTGTATGATTGCGTGTCTGTTTTGTGGGCTGACCATTTGGATTGAGGGAATGTCTGTGTTGTGATTCCTTATTGATTCGAAGTTTGGAAAGGTTTGTGCTCAATACAGGGGTCTCTTGGTGCTATGGGAAATGTGATCGCAGCTGCCTTCTGGGTGGGGAGAGCCCTCGAGGCCATCAGTGGTGGCCGGTGTCGGCCTTCGCTTCCCTGGGTGAGCTGCCCTCAGGGTGGGAAGGGAGGCCCTCGGTGGTGGCCGCTGTTGGCCTTCTCCTCCCTGGGTGAGGGCTGCTCCATCCCCGGCTCTCCGACTCCTTGCCTGGCACCTTCCTCGTTGGGGGCCGTGATCTATCAACTTTGTCCACGCGTGTCCTGCAGACTAGTGCTGACTGCAGGTTGAGGAGTGGTCAGAGGAGGCCAGAGGAGGCCCTCGTGATGCAAAGCTAAACGTTTAATGATGGCGCTGCTGAGTGCATGAGCCACGTCAGCCCAAGAGTCTGAGTAAGAGGAAACCGCGGGGTGGAGGGAAGACTGGACAGATGGGTGCTTTCCTCGGCCCCTGGGAGCATGGCCATGTCCACGCTCAGACCTCCTGGTTTCTCCCATATTTCCATAAATAGCAAGGGAAGGATATGGGGCACCCAGGGACCTCAGGGGTATAAGCTGTGTCCTCGCGTGGCCCCAGCTGTGGCCAGTGACGTTATTCTCTTTAACCTCAGGCTTATTTTCTATAAAAACACAAGGGGACAGAAGTAGTTCAAGGGCCTGTAAAGACTTACGTAATTGTTAATAGGCCTACTTTTATGCTTTCTTATGTATTAAGAGCAAATCATGAAACAAACTCATTTCTGTTTGAAGAAATCTTTACTGCTCTCATTTTTGTGGCAAGCAGCATTGATTCTTTGCTTAGTGAGCGTTAGTGCCCTCCTGCCCAGTGCTGCTGCCTGGCGTGTCCTCGCACACACCTCTGTCCATTGGTCTCCGTTCACATTTCCGCCTAGAATTGTAGGAGGGGCGCTGGGATCTTAGGGCTAGAAAGAAACCCTGAAGACCACTTTTAGGGGCGACTTTTAGTCAGGGCTTCCAGAGAGACAGCCAGCCAGGTGTGCGTGTGTCTCCAGGGCGAGGCCTGCTGCAGGAGCTACAGAGTGCAAGAAGCCCCAGGACCCACAGCCTGCAAGCTATAGTCCTGAGAGGGTGTGGCTTGAAGACTTGAGAAGCGGAGGTTGCAGATCCAACCAGGGTCTGAGGAGCTGAGACCCAGGAGCACGGGCTGCAGAAGACAGATGTCACTGGCCCATCAGCCAGACAGGTGGAGTGAACCCAGTTTTCCCCGCCTTGCTGTTTTACTCGGGCCCTGGGGGGATACGGTGGTGCCCCCCACACCGGCGAGGATGGGTCTCCACTCAGTCCAGAGACAAACATGCATCTCACACAGAAATAATGCAGAACCAGCCATCTGGGCACCCCGGGCATGCTCAGGTTGATGCACAAAACCAATGCCGCGCGTGGCCCTGACATCTGCGTGTTCGCATCACTCCACACACATTGCTCAGTCATCGCCTTGGTGAGTTTGTAAGCTCGTTGTGTGGTTCTGGGGCTCTTTGTCCCTGGTGATGAGAGGCTCCCCACTGTCCCAGCTCAGGTATGGAAGGTGATGGCACCAGCGGCTCCTTGTTTCTCAGACACCTGAGTGGGTGCTCTGTGCAGCCAGTTCAACCTGCAGCAGCATCTGTTTCCTATGCGGATTCCATTCAGAGTATGTGCCTCCCTTTTGTTGAGGGTGCAGCCTTCTTGAAGGGAAGAACTGTGTCCTGTTCGCCTATATCTCTTGTGGTGTATCTCATGGCTGAATAAGTAGCTATAGGATACCTCGGTGGCTGAATTATAAGCCGCATGTTCTCCTAGGTTCTGGGGCCCTATCATAAGCCGCGTGTTCTCCTAGGCGCTGGGACCCTCTTGTAAGCCGCATGTTCTCCTAGGCACTGGGACCCTATCATAAGCTGTGTGTTCTCCTAGGCGCTGGGACCCTATCGTAAACTGCATGTGAGGGATCTCGGAGGTGCTCCTTATGAGGATCCGCTGCCTGACCTGAGGTGGAACAGTTGCAATCCAAAACCACCCCCCAGAAAAATTGTCTTCCATGAAACCCATCCCTGGTGCCAAAAAGGCTAGGTGACAGCTGGCCTAACAGGTACTAAGATGTCAGTAGATTTTTGGACTTGGGCCTCAGTTGAAGAGGATTAGATTTTGAAAGGTGGGGTTTGAAGGCTTCTAAAGGGCAGATTTTTATCTCCTTTGGGGCCTGGGCAGAACTGGGTAGAACTGACCCAGAAGCTGACAACTAGTCAGGCTGGCTCACTGCCTGTGTCCTGTGTGTGCAGCCTTGCTGTTCATTCAATTGGTGTTGTGGATTCCATCCACAGCGTCAGAGTAGTGGAACCCATTATTTCAGGGCTGACCTTATTTAACTTTATCAAAAAGACATGAAAATCATTTAGTATAAATCTTCCAGATAGCTGTATCCTTTCTTTTCCCAGAGGCTTTTAAGTATTGCAACTTAAAAATCTTCAAAAATATCTTTAAAGGAAAACCTCTAAGTACATTTTTGATGAGCACCCTTGACACCTTTAATATGTGAAGTAAATTCCCTTGACTTTTGTATTCCTAGAAACTCGTTCATGTTTGCAGAAGACTTTGTATTTTGTCAACAGTGGCCACTGTTCAGTGACCATCATACCTGCCGTGTCTCATTTAGAAAGTTGGATGTGGATGTATTAACTTTTCAGACACACTAACACATGGGCTGTTTGTTTTTGGTTTTGATTTTTTTGGGTTCCCCCCCCCCCCAGCTGAATTCAAGAAAGGGAAACAAGGAGACAGAGTAAGTCCCTGAAAGCGTCTAAGTGGCTGGGTGGGGGATCCTACTATGGTGTTGGATTGTGTTCTGCCAGACATCGCTCCTCGAAAAGCTGACCCTGAAAGGGCTAGCAGTGCCCTCACCCTGGGACATTCGTCTGTCTCACCAGTAAATGAAGAATCTGCCAGGGTACTGTGAGTCAAATTCAGTCAGAACTCGATTAACTAAGAGGGTTTGTCTCAAAGGCCAAAACATGAGGACACATTTTTAATTTTTAAGGATCGCTTTATCATGAGTCAGTTCTGACGTGTACTGCATTAGGAAACCTCTGAACTTCCACGGTCAGGCCCAGAACTCTGAGGGAAAGTGGTTGTGCCCTTCCCACTGTTTTTGTCACTAGCTGTATTGATTTCCTTAAAACCCTTTTTATATGAGTTCTATTATAGTTTGAAAAAAATTCACTGAGGTAGAACTGGAAGCGTTTCCGCAGTATTAATACTCATGACCCGTTCTGGGTCTCGGTATATGTGTACTCTATAAATGTACATGTGTGTATGTGGTGTACGCATACTACGTGTATTTCCACTGTGCATGTATTTACAATGTATAGGTATGTACACTACCTTTGTGTCCTACACACGTGCATGCTGTAGGCATGCATGTACATGTGTATATGTGTGTATCTATGGTCACTTTGGTTATATGCACACTACTTGGACACCTATCTGTTCTGCATGTGTACATACATGCATGTATTTAATGCCATATACATGGCTGTGTACGTACACCATGTGGGTATGTGCACATTATTTCTGCAGATGTATATATACATATGTGCACACAAGCATGCATGTACACTATGCACACTGAATAAACTTCTGGATATGTACACACTAATACATATACATGCTGCATATGTATGTACACTGTTGCATATGTGTATACGCTTTATAGGTTAGTGTACTGATGTACGTTGTATACATGTGCATATGTGTACACTGCGCATGTGTATGCATGCTGTAGTGCACCTACGTACATTGGATAAGAGTGTATACTATTGGACGGGCGCGGTGGCTCACGCCTGTAATCCCAGCACTTTGGGAGGCCGAGAGGGGTGGATCACGAGGTCAGGAGATCGAGACCATCCTGGCTAACACGGTGAAACCCCGTCTCTACTAAAAAAATACAAAAAACTAGCCGGGCGAGGTGGCGGGCGCCTGTAGTCCCAGCTACTCGGGAGGCTGAGGCAGGAGAATGGCGTGAACCCGGGAGGCGGAGCTTGCAGTGAGCTGAGATCCGGCCACCGCACTCCAGCCTGGGTGACAGAGCGAGACTCCGTCTCAAAAAAAAAAAAAAAAAAAAAAGTGTATGCTATACGCACGTGTATACATATAGCAAATAGCATACCTATGTACATACGGATGTGCATGTGTATGCCATATGCATGTACATAGAGGTTATAGTATACCTGTGTACGCTGTATGCATACACATGGGTGTACGTGCTATGCATGCGCATACGTGTTAGCATACCTATGTACATTTGCTATATGGATGTGTGTATGCTCTATGCTTTTACACACGTAGTGAACTTGTTTGTACACTATATTTGGATGTGTGTACACTCTATGCATGGATACCACATGGATCTGGATGTGTGTGCACTCTACGCAGGTAGTGCACTTATGTACACTCCACGTATTCGGATGTGTGTACGCTCTATGCAGGTACATGTGTTACAGTGTACCATATACGTACACTATGTGGATGTAAATGTGTGTGTGCTCTATGGCACCAGGAATAGGGCTCCCGCAGGGATCCAAGAACACACCATCTCGCTGGCACCAGAGAGTGTAGGATGAAAACAGTTGTTTGTTGCAATCTAGTTGAAATTTGGCAGGTTGCTATATCCTTTGCAACGATTTAGGAATAGTCACTTCATTGATGTGTGTGTTCCTGAAATCATAAACAGCTCTGTGAGGTGTGTCTCATCCCAAGACGAGAAAGGGAACCGAAACAACAATGACTCGGTCACTTAAGTGAGGTAGAACTAACACAGCAGCTGTCTAGCTTTCTGTATTATAACTTTGTCAGCAGCTCAATGAGAAATCGGCACTCATCAGGAAATGTGTCCACTTTCTACTGTTCTTTACTCGTGGCGTATTTACTGCCTCGTGTTATTCCTCACGATGTAGCAAAATCCCTCCTAGAGTTGTGAATATAAACAGTTCATGACAAATGTAGTATCTTCTTTGTTAACATTGAAAATGATATGTAAGTTCATCTTCAGATACTGTTTGGAAGGATGAGAAAGAAGATGTTTAGGACAAAAGAATAGAGAGCTTTCAAGTAAACAGGGAAAATAAGGACTTTGTGCAAAATATTTCCAAATTTGAAATTTGAGAATACTAAATCTCACATCTAAGATCGTAGGTAGTTTTTTGGGGGGGGGGTTTCAAAATTAGTACTTGGTTTTCCATGCCTTTGGGAATTTCACTCCTGATGGAGGATTGCAAGAATAACCTGATTTTTCAGAACAGAAGGATAGTCTGTCTCAAAGGTAAATTCCAGGTTCTACCATAGAGAAATAGAAATTGCTGTCAACTTTCTGTAAGGTTCTTCAGTTCTTTCCTCTTCTGTGGTTAAAAAACCATCTCTGGGTTTAGTCTCAGCGAAGTTCCTCTTATGAGTTTGCCTTACATTTCGCACAGCTGTTGAGAGTCTTCATCATTCGTAGTTAACTCGTCAAAAGTAAACTTTGTACTAGTTAGATCTGGGCACCTTGAAGGCAGGGCTTTGTTTTATATTTTTAATAAGCAGCAGGGTGATGGCAGGGCTGGGGCCCTTCATCCCATCATGCGTTCCTCTGAGCTTTCGGAGTTCTCACTGCGTGCCGAGTGTGGTGTTGGCTGTGTAGCGTTTAAATAGGAATATGAGGCTCTGTGACTTGGGACGCTCTTACCACCTTCATAGAGAGCTTGGTGACAGCTTAGCATGACAGCTTACACACCTGTTGTGTATACTTTATTACGGCCCCACAGAAAGGGTATTGATTTAAACGTGACTAATTTCTCGTATTTATTTTTGCCTTTATTCCTAGTTACAGTCCCGATACTTTTTCTTCCTTTAAAATCTTGCTAATCGCTGGTGAATTAGTGATAAACTATATTTATGTAAATCTAGCGATTTAATTGGAGGTCGTTATTCTTGTACCATGTGTCAGTGCTGTGTCAGGAAGTCTCAGTTTTACGTTGTCAAAGGATTAACTAGAGCAGGATGCAGTCTTACTGGAACTTGCTCATTTATGAAATATAGGCACTTTATTTTTTGTTATACTCGAGGTGTGCTCAAATGTAAACATTTTGAGCCGTGTTAGAAGGATATACAAGATTGTAATGAAGAAATCAACAACTTGATCAAGTACCAGCTAATGAACTTTATGTTTGAAGTATATGGAACATGGACCTTGGCAATCAGTTTTCATCTTGACCTTTTATTTTTTTACTAGAATCTTGGTCTGTCACCCAGGCTGGAAGTGTGGAGCACAGTAGTACGATGTCCGTTCACTGCAACCTCTACTTCCCAGGTTCAAGTGATTCTTATGCCTCAGCCTCCCTAGTAGCTGGGGTTACAGGGTGTGTGCCACCATGTCTGGATAATTTATTTTTAGTAGAGATGGGGTTTTGTCATGTTGACCAAGCTGGTCTGCAACTCCTGACCTCAAGTGATCCACCCACCTCAGCTTCCCAAAGTGATAGGATTACAGGTCTGAGCCACCATCCCTGGCCTGATCTTCTGTTCTAATATTGGTTATTCAGTCTCAATGATAGCGCCTGGTTGTATTAACTTGTTGTAGAAAGCACAATTGCAATGAATTTGGTTGTGTATGTACGTGCTGACTTAGCGTTCATGGCAGCACTGTGAGGTGGGCATTGTTCCTGAAGGAAGGATGGATGGGCAAGTCGGGGCTTAGATACGGGACTTGTGGGCAGTCACTGTTGTCCCATGGCTGAGATCAGGCCTGTCTGTCGCCTGTACCCTGAACTCTTTTTTTTTTTTTTTTTTGAGACGGAGTCTGGCTGTGTCGCCCAGGCTGGAGTGCAGTGGCCGGATCTCAGCTCACTGCAAGCTCCGCCTCCCGGGTTTACGCCATTCTCCTGCCTCAGCCTCCCGAGTAGCTGGGACTACAGGCACCCGCCAACTCACCCGGCTAGTTTTTTGTATTTTTTAGTAGAGACGGGGTTTCACCTGTGTTAGCCAGGATGGTCTCAATCTCCTGACCTCGTGATCCGCCCGTCTCGGCCTCCCAAAGTGCTGGGATTACAGGCTTGAGCCACCGCGCCCGGCTCCCTGAACTCTTAACACACGAACGAGCAATGGTCAAGAGTCGGTGCTCGAGTGTGATGTGGCCTGTGGTGTGTGCCTCTCAGCCTTGCTTTGGCTCGGGGTAGCAGGGCAACAGCTCCGTCCCTCATGCGGCCACCTGGGAGTCCCATTAGAACCCACTGATACCGTTTTTAAATGCCGGGCATCGAACGTTCTCCTTGGTACCAGCACATCTGGAATCGGACAGTGCAGTTGGATTCTCGGCCAGCAAACCTGTACAAGAGTGTGTGAAGTCTGCGTTTGCTTCTCCCGGACAAAGGTGAATTCCCGGTCACTAGTGGATGACAACAGGTGTGGCCTCAGGAGCAGCACGGAGACAGGCACCCGGGTGCAGGAAGAGCACCTGCAAGAGGGGTTGGGGAACGTGACAGACGCACGTGCGAGTTTAGCTGTTACCGTGGCAGGTGGGGGGTGGGTGAGACCAGATTTTCTCATTGTTGCCCCTTTCTGAAAAGGGCCCTGAATTGACTTCTCTGTGGCTCCTCGCGCCTCCTTGTCAGGTTGGAGGAGACTGCTCCCCTGGCTCAGGCCCTGCTTGCGGCGAGACGGAAGCTGCTGTTGCTTGCCCTGCCCTCCCTGTGACGTCGTCTGTGCTGTTGTCCGGGAACAGTTCTGCCGAGCAAGCTTGCACTCTGCTCCCTTCTGCTCTTGGATTTCATGTCTGGAAGGCTAGTGTTCTTTCCTGATTTTTGATAATGCTGAGCTATGTTTTCGCAAGGATCACACGTGCCCATACAGGGAGAAGCTCCTTTGCAACTTTAGCATCTTGACGCTCTCAAGCAGAGCTTGCTATCGAAGTTGACAGCCTCCTGTGTTTTTGTTTTGGCAGAAACTGAATTTCAGTCCTAGGACAGCTTCAGCACACTTGATCCTAGCTCTTCTCTCTCACTGCTCCCCTTGTGTGTGACAGAAATCATATGCCCTGAAGTTTACCAGTCCCTTCATTTGAAAATCAGTTAATGTATGCGATCCTCATGAGAATTTTACTTTTTATTAAAGCAATCGCAAAGACTGGGTTTTGTGAAACCACTGTTTTATGTGTATATTACTTGCACTCACAATGAGCTTTGTCTTCTGAATATTTCATGTTTCAGATTAGCCCTGGAATCATGCCCTGGAGTAGTTCTACTTTTCCGCTTTTATTTTTGGCTAAGGTAAAGTTGAGAACATTGTGATATTAGGTGTAGTGAGCCCTTTTAGTTTCTTCTATGTCTGTTTTCCTTTAAGCCAGAACCAGCAGACGGATACCAGTTTGTGAGCACCTGGCATCTCCCAGGCCTTTCCTGGGTCTCCCCTCAGCTGTCTCGTGGACAGAGCAGTCACTCGTGGAACGTGAACCTGAGAATTTGTGCGTGGAATTAAGTAAATATCATAGCTCTCTTCTGTGACGAACGGAATCACATTAAGCCCAGTAAATTGTAACAGCAGGTTTTGCACATGCAAAGCATTGAACACCAGGACAGGTAACCAGGCTGCGACGCTTCTGGTCCTGCACAAGACCTCCGGTATCACAGCACATTTAACAAATTGGCTGCATTGAGTGGTTGAAAACGTTGTGTATGTACCATGTCCGTGATTTTCGAGGGCCTGGAAAAACACCTCTGTGGTTATAGCAATCTTGATCGTTGGGAGCTTAAGGTTAGTACTGGGGCAGACTGTGTTTTAAAGAATCAAGGTCTCTCGAGTATGTTTCGGTTTTCCCATGAAGAAGAAAGATGTTAGCTGTTCTTTCCTGGACTGTGGCTATCAGAGTGCCCCACCATGGTCACTCACACGTTTACTTCATTTTCATTTAAGCGGGCTGGGCTTGGGCCAGAGTACTTCGGTTGTCAAATGTCATATGAGGCTGAGGAACTGTCTTCTGCTTCATCGTTGGCACATGGAAATACTGTTTTTCAAAGCATACTCTACTCTCTCATTTGTGTTTATATAAAATAATGGAATGGTTATTTTAACTGCAGTTTCCTATGCTTGCTTATTTAATTGCGGAAAGATAATGGTTTTATTTTGCTAAAATCTGTGCTAGGAATTGTGCAAAATCTTTGTGAAATGCCCATTTTACTAGCTTAAGTTATAGATCTTTCTATAGAAAAGAAAAAGCCTATTGCTACAAGGAGCATTGTCTTTACCGATGCAAAAAGCTTTAGGCTTATTGGCCGTGTAGTCAGTAAAATGCATTAGAATGTGGCGAACATTGAGAAAAGCATTGAAGTTTTAAAATCTGCTATGCAGTTTTCTTCAACTCCCTTGCAAGATACTTAATTTGAATAAAAGATAGAATAAAGTGTTCCCATTGAGGAAAGGGGCAAGAGGACTGTTGAGAATGTGTTCTGAACCTGAGCAGTCCTGCCACGCTCATCTGTGATGTGGTGGTGTCCATGGTATCACTTTTACAGAACTTTAAGAATGCTGCTTCTGTGAATAAAATACATTTATTCTTAGCATTTCAGTTTTGAGTTTTGAGAAGTGTAAAAAGTGTTAATGGTTTCTTTCCCTTACAGAATTTGCTTGTTCTTTTTTTTTTTTTTTTTTAATGCCTACAAGACTGTGAAGCACATTAGTCACTTAAAAAGAAAAGAAAACAAAAAAGGGCCGGGCGTTATGGCTCACGTCTGTAATCCCAGCCCTTTGGGAGGCCGAGGCGGGTGGATTGCTTGAGCCTGGGAGCTTGAGACCCAGGGAACCGGCCTGGGCAACCTGGTGAAATCCCGTGTCTACTGAAAACACACAAATTAGTTGGGCGTGATGACTGCACACCTGTAGTCCTGGCTACTCCAGAGGCTGAAGAGAGTCGCTTGAGCCTGGGAGGTGGACCTTGCAGTGAGTGGAGATCACGCCCTTACTGTCAAGCCTTGTTGACAGAGTTTGGACCCTGGCTGATAAACAGCAACGTTCATAACGTATGGGTGAACTGCCCGGCTGCTCTGTCTAGAGTAGAATAAATCCAATTACGTTTTTGTCTTTTATTAGCATTGAAATTTTCTTAATCATCCCTTTGTTTTCATTACATTGTAGCAATATATTGCTGCTTAGAGTCTGGAACAAGTAGGCTTCTCTGGATCAGGTTCTTACTGGATTGCTAAAACTTAGAATGATTTTTCCCCTCTTTGGATGTGACTTATAGAACTTTGCCTTTTGGGGTGATGTGTTGCATTTCATAGCGGACACAGGAACGCCCAAAGAATTCACTTACGGGGCTAAAATGTACGTACTTTGTAGTGTTTCCCTCCTAGAATGAAAACGGTACCTCTCATTTGTGGGTCGATGATGCTATTTGCTGAAAACATTTTAAATTTTATTTATTTTAATTTTTTGAGACAGAGTCTTGCTCTGTCGCCCAGGCTGGAGTGCAGTGGCACGATCTCGGCTCACTGCAAACTCCACCTCCCAGCTTCACGCCATTCTCCTGCCTCAGCCTCCTGAGTACGTGGGACTACAGGTGCCCGCTACCATGCCTGGCTAATTTTTTTATTTTTGGTAGAGAAGGGGGTTTCACCGTGTTAGCCAGAATGGTCTCGATCTCCTGACCTTGTGATCCACCTGCCTCGTCCTCCCAAAGTGCTGGGATTGCAAGCGTGAGCCGCCGCACCCGGCCGAAAACATGTTTCTTTACTGCCTCAGTCCTCAGTTGGGTAGTCTGTTCTTTGTAAGACATTCAGGGAGCGGGGACATCTTGAGTCTTGAAAGGCGCTCTCTGTGAGATGGGAATCTTCCGGCTGCTTATTTAGGGAATCCTGCCGGCTGTCATTTACTGGAGAGCGCAGTTTCCTGGCTGCCCTGGTCTTTGAGGGGAGGGAGACTGAGGGGTCATTTTCCCACCTGGACCAATGTGTTTATTAAACCTGGCTTGTGTATCATTTGGATCTTTTTATGAAGGAAAAGCCACATCTGTGACTTTAAGATGAGTGGAAGTCATGTTAAAATATATATATATTTATATATGAAATATATATATATATATTCTGGCTACTATGGAGAAGTTTTGTCCTTGTGACCTGTGAATACAGTCACAGGAGAGCAGAATGTTCACGGTGTGGGTGCTTACAGTGTACATGCAGAGTCACATTCTTCACTAGTATAACGTTAAAAAGTGACAAATAAGAGAAAAATATTTTGCTCATTACAACGTCGGTAAGAAGCTGGCAGCACTCTTGTTTTTGGAGGGGTGTGAAGGGAATATTGAGAAAGTGTCATCAACATTAGACTCGCCCACTCTGCAAATCCTGTGCCAGCTGGAGTGAGGACCCCGTGATGGAAAGATGCAGCCCTCTTCCCGGAAGGAGTTGAATCTTTGTAGCGCTCAGGACGCATGGTTCATCTCTATATAAAGGCAGAGTGTGAAACGCCGTGGAGGCTGAGAGAAGCGATGTGGTTAGCAAGTATGAGTGAGATGTTTGGGGCTTGTTAGCACCTGGCGTGTGTGCAGCAAGCTTTGCTATCTGCACATGTGTGATTCTTAGAACACTGGCGTCTGGAGCCATGGGGGCTGTCGAGGGCCCCAGTTCCCGGCGGGCTGAGGAGTTCCCTGTTACCACCAGGATAACCGTGATTTTGAAGGCTGTCACTCAATCCCAAGTCCTGGAAGGGGCTCCTTTCAGAGAGGAAAACACCCCTAGAGCCTCGGGCAGAATTCAGTGATTTTTCTTATAATGTTGCTTAGATTTCGCAAACATGAAACCAAGAACATATTTCAGAATGCTTATGGTTCTTTTGTAACCATGGAAACAAAGTAAGTTGCAGTCGATGGACAGTTTGCGGAAGCTGAACTGCCTACATCGTGAGCACGGCGCTCTCCCTACCGCCCTGGGCCTTGCTCCGGTTTGCTGGGGAGGCTTTGCAGGGCCTCTTGGGTGGGATACCTCTCTCATGTCCCATGTTGCTACTCCTGGTCACAGCCATACTGCTGGGCACCTGCGCCGTGAGGTCACTGAGTGGACACGGAGCCGCGGGGCAGCAGTTGGTCAGGAGGTGGCATCCACATGGTCCGAAACAGGTTTCTGTTCATTAAGAATGATCATTGCAATAAAAACAGAGTGAAAGAAAACTCTACTGACCTGAGAATGCATCCGCTGAGTTGCATAGGGAAGTGCAGTGAGGAAGGTGAGGGCTGAAAGGAAATGAGGGAGGGAGAGGAAAGGAGAGAAAGGAAGCGAAAGGGGGAGGGCGGATGGGAGTGAAGAGGGAGATGGAGGAGGAAGAAGAGAGAGGGCGGTGGGCAGGAGCCTGGGAAATGTGTCCCAGAGCCGGTTCCTGACCGTCGTGGGTGCGTCAGAGCTGATCTTCCAGGAGAGGTGGCCTGGGAGGATTGACCCTTAGGAAGTGAGGGCCAGGGGGAGCTGATTTTTTGGCCCTCAGCGGGGCTGTTGTTGACCTGAGATACAGTCGATAGTTTTCCTGAAGAGATCGTCTGCACAGCCACCGTTTGCTGCCAGGTTGGAGAGAGAAGTGCTCCTCCCCATGGATTCTTTCTAGTTTGTGGATTTTTCCCAGTTTACCTGAGCAGCCTGTCAGTGGAAATGTCGGGGATTACTAACATGTCTCCATCCTACAGAGCAGTCGACCAGCTTCTGATCCTGTAGTTGTTGGGGGCACCATTCCGGTCCTGTCAGTGCCGGCCCAGCGTGGAAGCCGCAGCCCGAGGCGCTGGGAAACCTGCGGGGCTCTCACTGCCAGGGTTCTGATGGGAATCGAGCGCTGGAAGAAAGATGTCCTTAGGGCAGAGCCTGGCGAGGAGGGGGTGCTGCTGTTGCAGCAGTACATGGAATTTCAAATGACAAATGAAACAAGCTTTTAATTATGACCAGAGCCCTATGCTCTGCGTTTCTTCAAATGGAAATGTTGTGCTGAAATGAAATTGCTGTTAATCGGTTGCCTCATGCAAGACGCAAGACGGAGGGCTGGGAGCAAAGTAGAACGTGGACTTATCTACAAAGCTTCCTCCTCTCAGACTATCATCAGTTGGATGGTGCTACACAGGAATATGTGAGAATTCGTGTGAGAAAGGTGATGGGTGCAGACCTGTGTTACCAGCAGGTGTGGGGGAGGTTTGAGAGAAGCTTTTGGCTGAAGTGATGTCAGATGCAGGTGCTGAAGTGTGATGTCTGTCTGGATGGAAGAGCACACACGCCTCTGGGCTGCGGGAAACAGATAAAGGAGGAGGTGGACAGACGTGAGTCGTGTCTTAGGAATGGTAGCAATTCAGGCAGACCCAGGATCAGGCTCCCACGGGGGAGGAGTGGATATCAGGACCCAGGGAGCGTGGGACGGGTGTCATGCCCAGGCCTCTGCGGGTCTTGCTCTTGTGTCAGCAGGGCCCTGTGCTTGCCCTCCTTAAAACTTTCCTGATCCATAAAACGGGCACGACAAAATCCACCTTGTGACACTGAAGCTTAAATGAGATGATGTACATGGTGTCTTCCTTCCCTTCCTGACACATCCTAGACTCACAGCTATGTTAGCAGCGACAGACTGGATGGAATGCTGGAGCCGCTTTGCGCCTGGTGAAGCCACATGGATTTGTGCAGTGCTGGCGACTGTCTCTGAAAGCCTTTGGTCATGGCAGTGGCAGCCTGGAGTGGCTCTTGGCATACTTGAGTCTGTGGAGTGCAAGGTTGACTGGAGCTCCGAGGCCATTGATACTATCCAGGGGTGAGCTGATGAGGCCCTAAAACATGGGGGGAAGGCCGAGAGGACTTGGCTGCCAGAAGCATTGTAGGTTTCTGGCTTCGAGAACTTGCTGACTTATGGACATAGGAAGGGAAACCCAGATGGCTCCAAAATTGTAAGTCCAGAAGAAAGGTGGGAGGGTACAATTGCTGACTAGGTCATGGTTGCCTAGTCCCTTTGTTTCTGGCCATCGTTTCTCCTCCCTCCCCCTGCCTTTGTGGGCTGGAGGGCCTGAGCCTGCACAGCGGTCTATTTCATGATGACAATGGCCGATTATTACCCTGCAGTAAGAAGTCTCTCCATTTTATTTGGCAGCAGTAGTTAAATAAATTTAAGGAGTGATGGTGTAGTAGTATTTGTTTTGTTTGTGCTTTTTTTTTTTTTTTTTTTTTAGTGTCATTTAACTGAATGTTATTTCCAATTTCACTGATCACTTTGAGAGGCCAAAACATGCTTTGATTTGTTATTTTGTGTTTGAGCTAGTTTATTGCCTCACAGGAATGCCAAGTATTCTGTTGTCACACATCATTAAGTATCTCAAATTGTGTTACTATAATACTTAGCTGAATTACCTCCCTTATTTTGGCTTTTAAAAATCTAAAATCTGTGTGAAACACAGGATGGTGCATCTCCATTGAGGGTTGTTGAGAAGTGTGACTTTTGCTGACATGCTTGAGAATCAGTGACATTATTTTATAGAAACACTTTGTAACTGACAGCAAAGCTAGAAGCTCCTGTAAAGGGCAGAGTAGGCAACGTGTTATGCTTTGAGGGCCACAGAAGTCTCTGCATATATTTCTTTTGTGAAAACGTCAAAGTGTAAAAATCACTTCTGGTTCCCTGGCCAAGGCTCGGTCGGGGATCGTGGTTTGCTGACCCTTGACAGCAGCTTAGCTGAAAGCTGGTCTCCCATGCGGTGAGCAGGAGCCTACCTCATTGCTTCAGCCAGAAAGATGCTGCCCTCATGCTGGAATTTACTTCAAACAAACTTGAAAGGTCTGGAACCACTGCTCATTTCCATACTGTTGCAGGCTATCTAAAATACGGAGGATGCCTTGGCGTTTTGATTTCGTTACTCCTCTTGAAGGGCTCTGAGATGGCTCATCATGAGTTAGACATTTGCAGAAATGATCAAGCAGAGCTGCAGTCATCTTGCAGATCAAGTGAAGTTTTTTCTGAAAGCTTGTTACAGGCTTAAATTTCTGATCCCGTTCCATCCACTGATCTTGTATGATTGGCTTTGTTTTGCACCCATTTGGGTCTGTGAAGCGTCTCCCCACCGTGGTAGAACTTTAGCTCTGATGTCATGCATGATTCGATATCCTTACTCCTCTTCTGTGAGGAGAAAGCGCTGTAGCTCCTGCGTGGTTTCCGGCCGCTCCCTGCACGCGGATGGATTGGGAGGTATTTGTGGTGTGTGAACTTGCTACCCCCAAAGGCTCCTTGTTGACTCCCCTGGACCAGACTCTTTCCTACTCCCATGGACTGCACTCCTCCCTCCTGGTTCATTCCCCGGACCACATTCCTCCCTCCTCCTCCCTGGCTCACTCCCCTGGACCACACACGTCCCTCCTGGTTCACTCCTTGGACCACACTCCTCCCTCCTGGTTCACTCCCTGGATCACACTCCTCCCTCCTGTTTCACTCCCTGAGCCGAACTCCTGCCTCCTGTTTCACTCGCTGGGCCGAACTCCACCCTCCTCCCTCCTGGTTCACTCTCCTGTGTCCCCACGCCTCTCTCCTGGTTCACTGTCCTGGGCCCCCATGCCTCCCTCTTTCTTCACTCCCCTGAGCCCCCACTCCTCCCTCATAGTTCACTCCCCAGGGCCCCCACTCCTCCCTACTCCCCTGGGCCACTTTCCTCCCTCCTGGTTCACTCCCCTGGGTCCCCACTCCTCCCTCTTGGGGTCGTGTTAGTTTCTGCTGTGCTTGTGCCAGCACGATAAGGCTGAGTGGCAGCTCCAGGGCTATGGCTGCGCGCGCAGCTGTGGTGTTAGTGCAGAGAACTGTGGGGATGCAGCTGCCCTTGCTGTGATGCTTCGAGTGTCACAGTCGGTATGGGAAACTAGGTGGGATGTGGATGTCCCAGGAAGGGACAGGAGCCTCCCCTCAGCCTCTGTCAAACAGTTCTCAGCCAGGCATGGTGGCTCATGCCTGTAATCCCAGCCCTTTGGGAGGCCGGGGTGGGTGGATCACCTGAGGTCAGGAGTTGGAGACCAGCTTGACCAATATGGTAATTTTTGACACGTTAAGGATTAAGGAAAATGACTCTCACTCGTTTGCCTTGCTTTTTAATTGATGATTGGTGTAGCCCAGTAGTCTGAACTTGTTAAGCAACCATTCTTACTGAAAGACTAATGTTTAAAAGTCTCTTCCTCTGGACACGTCTTTGGCTGCTGTAATCAAATGCAATGTAATCAAATGCAATGTAATCAGCACTGGTTAATGGCTTTCCTTGTTTGGCTAACAAATGCTCCTCAGAAACTTTGGTTTCTTGTTATTTTCATTTATAATTATGTTTTAAGCCTTCTAATTTTTCTAGCTTTCCTGCAAGTTGGGAATAATTGTGATGGGTGCTTAGTTTGGGATGTTGACGTATACTCTATGCCCAGCTACTATGCCATTGTGTGAACACTGATTTCTCACTTTCTCATGAAGACTGATTTCTCCTAGTTTGGTAAATTCTATTAATTTTAAGGAAGGGGGTGCAATGCATCTACTGTTAGGAGGCTTTTTTAAGGATGGGGAAATGTTGCCATGATTATTACCGTTACAGAAGGAACATAAAAATACGTGCTGCCTTCAGTCATGATGAATATGTAAGTCCGCATCTGTGACTGCAGAAAACGGCAGCCCCAAATCTTAAAATCGTGTGGATGTACCAAGCCCATCTGCAGGGCACTGTGGAGCAGCCTGCATTAGCCGAAGTTGGCCCACAAGCCCTGAGGGATGGTGTCTGAGTTATGATAAGGCTCTGACTTGGGATTTAACAGATATCCTAATACTGTGATATTCTAAACAAAGACACGATACTGCCCAGGGAGCCCAGTGGGCACCTGTAGGCAGTGTAGGTGAGAAAAGGTTCCAAAGAAGATTCCTGCAGCTCAGCTAGGAGGATTCTGTAAGGCAGTAGACACATCAATGTTCACATGGGAGTGTTGAGCTATATTCATTCCTTTTAAGCAGCCAGGCTTGTGTGTGTTTTTAGAGGCACTCACATAGCGCCCCTTCCACCCTCACTGCCGGTTGTGCCTGTTTGATGTTGCGGATTTCTGTGTTAAGTGTGTCCACTCTCCAAATGTATCTCTGTCTCTAGAATATTTTAGAGTAGATCATTTATTGTTTAAACGCTTGCTTTTAGTGAGGAAGAAATCTTTAAAACGGGCCATACAGACCCTGCTATAAATGTTGAACAATGGAATGTGTAATGTTTAACACGTAGTGTTTAAAGTAGAAGACAGTTTAATTTAGAAATCCTGTTGGAATGCCAACTTAAATTACCACCATCCGTATGCATATGGAAAAGAATGAGAGAGAATGTACAGAATTGGAATTTTGTCTATTTTGTCGAGATTCTGTAATGTATCAGGTACAAGCCTCACTTCATGATTTAAATGCATGAAGCTGAAATTACAAAACTTGACAAAAACATGCCTTTGAATAATGAGCCTTTATCCTCCTTGAAATAGTGATTTTTTCACTAAAATGTCCACCTGCAACTTTGTCAAACACATTTGTTGCATTAGTTCTCAAGTGAGCTCAGTTTTCCAGACAGGGAGATTATTATTGCTTAAAGTTTGTCCTGATGATGTTGGTGAACAGGGAAAATCCTATGATGTGGATCCTCTGTATGTGTTACACAGCAGACGCGGCCTGCCCAACCCTCTGCCTGTAACTGGGAACCTTGACTGTCAGGATCATTGTAGAGAACCTTGAGGAAAGCAAAACAAAAAGCCTCTGGAGTAGCAAAAGATGTAGCTGATTTCATGCAGTAAAACTTACACATTTTTCTTTAAAATGCATCCTTCGGAACCTCAGTTTGCTGATTATTTTAGAATCACTGTAGTCTGCTGACAGCAGTCGTGGGAACAGGTGCATGGCCCGGCTGGTGCAGGGGGTCTCAGAGCGGAGCCACACTGCTGACACCGAAGGAGGGGCTGGAGCCATCACGCTCGTGACTCGTGCAGATGGCCTTGGCTGACCTCCAGAAGAGGAAACGTCAGTATCCAAGGAGGAAAAAGTCTATTAATTTCATGAGTGTTTGCCTTCGCAGTGGCTACAACCCTGAGTTTGTGGCACCTGCTGTCTCTGGAATGAGGAGTCTTCCCTTCCTGGCAGACAAGCTCTAGATGGGAACAGGAGCTGTGGTTGCTGGATTGAAGAGGTTTCCTTCTTGGGGAGGTGGCCTTCGAGCCTGACATGAAGGAAGCTGTGACTGGCGGGAAAGGGCCTTGGAGAGAGTGTATTTACCAGGAGGGTCAGTGACTGAGAACCATCCTGTTCCGAGTGTTGCCATTCTGGTTCTAGAGTAAACTTGGGGAGAAACAACAGCCAAAAGCCTCGAGGAATATTCTGTGATGTTGATCACGTTTGGTAGATTTGTTGCTGAGACTCTGAAATGAGAAGCCCGGGAGGTGCAGGTCTATCAGGCCGTGGGACGTGGGAGAGCTGCTGCTTCAGGGGTTGGAGTCCCCGTGCCAGAGGCTCAGTCCTGCAGAGACTTCTGCACAGTGGGCAACTGCTGCCTCTGGTTGATTGTGAGTCCCCCAGATGAATACCCATGAAAGGTACCATGTCAGTAAAGAGTCAAACTCTGTGAAGCATTTGGAGATTTATTCTGAGCCAAATGAGTTACCATGGCCCTTGTTATTACCCTCAGGAGATCCTACGAACGTATTCCTGAGGTGGTCAGAGCCCAGCCTGGTTTTATAGCTTTTAGGGAGACATGAGACAATCGATCAAATAAATGTAAGATGTACATGGGTTTGGTCTGGAAAGGTGGGACAACTGGAAGCAGGGGTGTCCAGGTCATAGGTAGATTTGAAAATTTTCTGATTGACAGTTGGTTAAGAGAGTTGTCAGATAAGGGGTTGTGGAGACCAAGGCTTTGTCATGTGGAGGAAATCCTCCAGGTAGCTTCGGAGAGAATAGATTGTAAATGTTTCCCATCAGACTAAACGTCTAAGTTCTGTCTAATTCCAGAAGGGAGGTAGGGTGATGAGGCAAGTCCGACCCCCCAGCGATCATGGCCTGGACTAGTTTTTCAGATTAGCTTTGGAATGCCCTTGTCAAAAGCCGGGGCTGTTCAGATGGCCAAAGTGGCTTCGAATTCTAATGTTTTTACAACCAGAAGGTGATTGTGTTTTTTTCTGTGGATGACAGCCAGTGTGGTAATTAATATTTTGTTAGCAGATTAAGCTGGAAGTCAATGTGTTTTCAAGTATGTTAATTATTATGTCATCAACAAACAGAGAAGGGCTTACTTTGAAACCAGCCTGAGACTCAAGAGGCTCATCAAAGAAAACGATGGACTTGGGAGAACTGATTCACGTGTTTACTGCGCCAAGTTTCAGGCATTATGAGAAGTCTGTGCTGATACATTGTGACTTGAGAACTTAAATCTTGATGGACTCTTGAGAGTGAGGCTTTTTTCTTTTTCTTTTTCTTTTAAACGGTCAGCGTTTCTGTCTCCTGTGTTTTGTCTTCCAGCTGTGGAGCACTTTAGATTTGTGTTCACGTGGCGTTGTTCCCTGAACCACCAGGTTTGTGGCTCCGCGGTCCTGCCCGCCTTGATCGCGTCTTCCCCGCCCCGTGGGTTTTATCCTGAGGACGGTTCTCCGCTGTGTGGAGTGGAGGATCAGTGGACACTGGCTTTACCGACTCATTTTCTATGTAGCTCCCAGTTTCTCAAAATCATAATTGTCTTGGATTCCCTGTGAACTGGGAGTCAGGCCTTGGGCACAGTGCTGGGTGGCCTTGGGTGCAGTACTGGGGAAGGAGGGAGAGATGAGAATAGGAAGGATGGGTTTGTCAGGGGAAGGAACCCTTTGCCGCATTCCTGTGTCTGTTTTAGGTTAAAGATGAATGGCAGGGTGGTGGATGTCTCCCCTGCTGTGGCTGGACCTTGCTGTGCTGAACCCTGAGCAGGGGCCCCAGCAGCTGCCTCCTGCCAGGCCGGGGCCACAGGGCTGGGCTGCTGCCTCTAGGGTGGGTTGCGAGGGCTCGTGCCAAGTTGCAAGGGTCTGCACCGCTCCTGTGTGACCTGAGGGGCATGGGGGAAGCTGGTCTGTGCTCCTTACCTGGGAGAAGTTGAGCTCACCTGGGCCAGAGCCTCTGGGAAGGTATTAAGGCAGAGGCCTGGAATTCCTGCTTTCCCCAGACAGCAAGAAAGCTCAGTGTTGCACCTGCTCTGAGATGCCCTCAGCAGCCATATATAGTTGACTTGAACATGAGGGAAGGTGCCAATTAACCCGGCTCTGTGGAGAGCTTTGAGGAGTCCAGGCCCTGGGCCCCGGGCTTTTTAATATGTTCCTTCCTGAACAAAAAAGAACAAAAGATCCCTGTGGCTGATGCCGACTGCATGGGGTAGGACATGCCGAGCTTGCGTGGGGCTTGCCCCTGAGTTTTCCTGGTGCTCCTCCCAGCCCCCACGGACACCAGCCTTTCCAGGCCGAGGCTTGTCCTGTTTAGACCCTTGTTGGTGGGGTCTGTGGTCCTGGATCGAGGGCCCAAGCACATCTTTCATGATGATAAATGATTCACCAGAGACGCACGGCTGCCCCCAAACATCTCACGAGCATGAGATACAGCCAGTGTCGCCGCCGCAAGCTCATAATTCTAGTGGAAAGAGGAAATTTTACTTTTAATGTGCTCGTGTGACTCAGATGCAAATATTTAATTCCCGTTCAACTTTCAAGACCTTGAGAACCTCTGAGATTCCTTGAAAGCTGTTCCTTTGCCCCACGACTAACTCTCCTGTGGAAGGAGGCTGGGGTGGTCCGCGGGGTCTGGGATCCTGCTGCGTTCTCCAGGATTCCTTAGGTTTCATCATTAGTCCCAGCTCTTCAGCAGGTGGAGCTGATTGACTCTGACATTTCCATTATATTGTTCTTGTATTGCCTCAGTTAACTTAGAATAATCAGTATTTACCAGAAATAATTGATGGCGAGATGGGAATTATTGGTGATTCCCTGACATAGGCAGCCTGTATAGATAAGCGTGTTACACGGTGTCTGATTTCTGAGATGTTGGTCCAAACCTTCTCAGCAACACACTTTGAAGGGTAGATTCCTGTGCAGGAGAAGCTGCTTTTCCCCGAGACACGGTGGCGGCCCCTGCACTGGCATGGCAGGGTGGGCGTGTGACTGGGCAGGGCTGGACCTGCTCCTGTCCGCCTCTGTGCTGGGCGCGTACCTCCGCACCACATGTGTGTCGAGGGTGCCTGCCTTTGTTCCCCCAGCTCGAACTCATAGAATTGTATACCTTCCTGACACATTCCTGCATAGAGATGATTAGATCTGGGGGCTGAATCTCAATCTGACATGCATGTAGGTAAATTATTCACGTAAATGACTTGGGTCCTCCACGTTCAGGGTCAGGAGGCGCGGGGTGGGTTTGGAGACAGCTGCCTGGCCTCAGGAAGTTTCTCTCAGAGCCTGTTTCTTTCTCTAGCAAAGTAAATGATGCCTTCCTCACGGGGCTTGACACACGCTCAGTACTCAGATGCTGTCTGGTCTTTATTATAGTTAGTATTTGGGGAACAGCATGGCTGGTAAGAAAATGCGTTATCTTTAAATTTATAGAATGTCACACAAGGCAGGCGTGAAACCGGGACTCTACCCTAATCTGAAGGTGCTGGTGCTTAGTCTTCTGAATCATTTTGTTGTAATTCTGGCGTGTGTCAGCCAAGTCATATGATGGCACCGCATGCGTGATGCCAGCTCAGTTACCTTGGAACAGGGAGCCTGAGGCTGCCAGGGAGCAACCCTCCTACCTCCAGCCTTCGGCGGTTTCTCTCTCTCCTTCCCTCTGTCCCTCCCTATCCCCCACTTCTCCTTTCCACTCCTGCTCCCCTCCCTACCCCCCTCACTTACTCTACAACAGAGGTCCAGACTTTGACAAATCCCAGCTGGGCCTATTTATCACTGGGCTGGGAAACCAGAGGGAAAGGGGCCCAGTTACTACAAAAATAGAGAATTGAAATAGAATGTGAACTACTTTTGCGTATTTTTTATTTTAATCTGAATATGAAAGGCAAGTATCAGCATAAAAAGGGTGCTAACTGCGCCACACAGCTCCAAGTCTGCCTTGTCGGGGCTCCGTGGGTTCCCACGCCCTGGCCTTCTCTATGAGTGTCTGGACACGCCGTGGCTGCAAAAGGAGCATTCAGTTATGGTCCTTTGAAT
Organism: Macaca mulatta; assembly: GCF_049350105.2. Lineage (NCBI taxonomy): Eukaryota > Metazoa > Chordata > Mammalia > Primates > Cercopithecidae > Macaca > Macaca mulatta. Next base: position 131,023 of record NC_133423.1, read on the forward strand.
GTTGCAGAGTCATGTTTAATAAAAATCTTCACGTTTACCCACAGCCAAGTCTTGATTTAATAACAGGTACTGCAGGTCTCTGGGTGGGCCTGAGCCTCTGTTTTAGAAGCAGCCGCACCATCCGAGGGGCAGGTCCGTGTGGGCTGGCAGGCGGCCTGGTCCTTGGAGCACAGGGTGGACCTGACCCAGTCCTGGCAGTGGGGGGCCTTGCAGTTCTAGAAGGTAGTGATGCAACCTGTGGCATAAATAAAAAGCCTCATGTGCCCCCATGAGAAGCTGGGGCTTCCCCTCAGTAGTGTGGTGTGCTGTGTTTGTGATCGTGCAGATGTAAAAGGGTGAGGGAGATGTCTAAAAACTAGGCTCCCAAAGACAGCCCTTCATGTCGGGTGCTTTCACGTGTGTATGTACACCTGTTTGACGAGTGTACACCTTCACGCGTGCACCTGTTTCACGCATGTACACCTGTTTGTGCATGCGCCTGTTTCACACTTGTGCCTGTTTCGCGTGTGTGTGTGCCTGGGCATTCCCCTTGTATTGCGTCATACGTTGTATTTTACAGATTGTTTTTTTTCAGTTTGTATCGTGAGCTTGTAACGACGTCGTGAAGAAAAGAGGGGATCCTGGCAGCCTTTGGCTCTGAGAAACGTGATGTCACGGGAACAGATGAGACAGCCCGGGTGAGGCCAGCAGAGGCCATCGTGGCCTGGGAGTCTGTGCACATCCACTGTCTGTCGCTGTGTGACAAGTGACCACAAAACTAGGGGCTTAAGGCAAAGTACACGTACGACTGTACAGCTTCTTCAGGTTGCAAATTCAGGGCAGCCCTGCTGAGCGGCTCTGGCCCAGTCCCCCGGGTCACTGTGAAGATGCTGTCCAGGGTTGCAGCCATCTGTAGGCTCAGCTGGGCTGGAGGTTCTGCTCCAGGATGCCGTGCTGACGTGTCTGCGGGCAGAGGCCTGGTCCTCCACACCTGGTCCCTCCCTGGGGCTGCCAAGTGCATTCCTGCCCAGGGCCGCTCCTTTCCCCAGAGACGCAGCAGTGCTGGTCTTATGCCCAGCGTCAAGGTGGCCGGGTCAGGAGCAAAGACTTGTTTCCCCGACTCGGCGACTACTCCTGCAGGACTGGGCGACAGTGGAGGTCGCGCAGGAAGGTGTTCGCTGAAGACCGTGCTCTGTGACTTGACGGGTGTTCCTCCCAGGAGGGTGAAATGGAGACTGGACGCTGGGAGCGGCATCCTGCGTGACCCCACGTGTAGTGGGCTCACAGCAGAGCTAAGTCCTTCCTTTACAGATACTTTTCAGAGTTTGCCCGTCTTTAGATTCTCTGATTAACATGTCTGAGGAGGGTCCCAGGAGTCTGCCACCTGCCAGGCCAAGGAGGTTCCCTACATGTAGCTGGTACCCTGACACCCTGAGAAACGTGACTCGAGAGGATCACCTGAGTTTCCTAAATGAGTCACCTGCCTTCTCTTCCCTTTGCTTTTTATGCCTCCCCCAGGGTGGGTCAGTCCTGTCAGCCGCAGCGATACCTGCATGCTGGGGTTCCAAGGAGATTGGGGGTGTGTCGGGTCCCCCAGGGAGATTCGGTGACAAAGGATGCTGTCATAGCAGCCAACATGTCCCTATCGTTTTCACTTTTAATGAAGTTCAGTTACTAGGTTTTCTGAGGCACAATGATGTCCTTGTGAAAAATTGGTGATCAGGGAAGCTAGCAAGTGTGGGAAAATGATCCTGCCCTTAAATCTAAAAGATGAAACAGCAAAGAGCCCTGAAGAGCCCATGAACCTCCTCATGGGGCAGTGAGGAGACACCTCAGTAATGGCTTAAAAAAAAATGAGATCATACTGAAGAAAAAGTACACTAAATTTTGGGTCTCCTATGGGTAAAGAGATTGTGGTTTACATTTTGGAGGCATGCATTTATATACTTATTTTTCTTTGCTGGATTTAGAATTAGTTGAAATAATTGTGTTTTTTAAATTTAAAAAAATGGGGTATACGAAGTCTAATCTCTTTGTGACATTTCTGTACTGTGAGACTCCACATACAAAAGTGAAGCCCAGACTGTCTGTCTCTAACGAACCAGAGAGAGGTGGTCATCTCCTACAGGCCGGTCTGGTCTCCAGGCATCTGGCCATCCTCCCAGTCTTGGGCACACCTGCATCACTGGTGCTTCCTGCCAGACTGTGACTCTGCCCAGGTTTCAGGAGCACCCGGAACAGTTTTCCTAGGGCCTCCTGCTTTGTCCTGGCTCCTGGAAGCACAGGCTTTTGATGAAGGACTCTCCCCACTGCTAGGTAAATTGGTGATTGCCCCACAGTCTGTGTTTCTTGCATGGGGCGCAGAGAGTCTGGGCGTGGTGTCGTGGCCCTGGAGCCAGCTCTAGGACTGCCCGGCGGCCTTGCCTCCGCCCCTCATCTGGGAACAGGGCGGTGGGGAGGAGAAGGGAAGCAGGGTCTTGCCCGTTCTGCGTCTCGAGAACACGGGAACACATCGTCCCATTGCCTCGCACCATTCACAGCCCAAGCTTGTGTGAAGTATTATTTTATAACCTCCCCTGACAATGATGTATTTTATATAAGCAGCACATAAAGTGGTAATTTAATACCCTATCGAGGAGGATTAAACAATAAGGAGCAGATATCACTGTAGAAAAGTTACTTTATCCGGGAAACATTTATCTACTGCAGGTGGATGCGAATCATGGCTTCCTCCTCGGTGGCTCCTGACGAGCCTATGAGATTCTGTCCTGTTCGCCACTGTTAGTTATAAGCTACACCTTTCCTTCTATGATGTTAGTTACAAGCTCTACCTTTCCTTCTATGATGTTAGTTATAAGCTCTACCTTTCCTTCTATGATGTTTATTTCTTGCCTATTCACCACTGTTAGTTACAAGCTATACCTTTTCTTCTGTGATGTATATTTCTTGAAGGCATGGACTAAATCCTAATTCCACAGTATTTGATGAACACGCTCAAGAGATACTTGTTTGAATGAATGGATTAATGGAAAATAGAAGTGGTGACTTCACTTTTAATTCATTATGTCAAACTTTGTTTACATGGAAAATTTTATGGTCCTTTGGATAAACAGGGCCTCTGTGCAGGGTTGTTAGAGATTGTGAGAGTGCCTCAAATGGCTCTGTGGCTCTAGGCTCACAAAGGTCTTCAGGGACTTGGTGGCGGCACCTGTGTTGAAAACTGAGTTCTGCAAATCCATTCGAGTGACCTGCCAGCACACACAATCCTACTTCCCAAGTGATTTCTGCACAGAGGCTTCTCCTGAATGCCCCAGGTGAACGTGGGTTTAGCCAGCACTGCTGGGCTTCCACAGCAAGCCAGGGTGCTGCAGGGATGAGAGAGAAGAGGGGCAGGACCAGGATCTTCCTGGGACCCAGTCCCCGTGTGGGGACGCTGCCTGGTCTGGCTCTTCTGGGGGAGGTCAGGGAAATGATGGCATGGAGGGACTGTTGGCATGAGCTGCTTGCTCAAACATAGATCCCAGGTCTGTGTGGGAGGCAAAATAGAAATTTATATGGATATCATCAGTAACATAGCAAACATGGGCTTCTTCACTAGGGTGGCTGACCCTCTTGCTCATCTGCTGAGCAAAGGCCCGGCCCGGCCCGGCCTGGCCTGGCCTTCTACGCCTCCACAGTGAGCTTTTCTCAAGCTCTGTCCACTCCATGGAGATAGCCGGAGCCAGGGCAGATATGGGGTGTTTTCCACTTTTTATTTATTTTTTCTTTTTTGAGATGGAGTCTTGCTCTGTCGCCCAGGCTGGAGTGCAGTGGTGTGATCTCGGCTCAGTGCAAGCTCCACCTCCCAGGTTCACGCCATTCTCCTGCCTCAGTCTCTCGAGTAGCTGGGGCCACAGGTGTCCGCCAACACACCAGGCTAATTTTTTGCGTTTTTAGTAGAGTCAGGGCTTCACCGTGTTAGCCAGGATGGTCTCAATCTCCTGACCTCGTGATCCACCAGCCTCGGCCTCCCAAAGTGCTGGGATTACAGGCGTGAGCCACTGCACCCGGCCAGGTATTTGTCAGTTTTTGAAAGCTACATTTAAAGAATGAAATAGACCGAACAGAATTACTTCCTTTTGAATATTTAATACTCAGTCTACCAGAACACTTAAATATAGTTAATGTATTCAAATAATAAGAAAGAACTTTCCCTCTGTTCCAAAGAAAAAGTATAAACAACCTTTTACTTGTCAGGGATTTCACTATGTTTCTAAAAAGCCAGCAAGCACTTTTCCTGAAATAGACCCGTCTCTTCCTCTGCATAGATCCTATGAACATTTTAGCTACATTTCTGCTATATCTTGATGTGTGATAGATTATAGAAAATTCCTTGCTACTGGAACTTCACGATGCTTTCCTTTGAAACATCAAATAGAAAGTATGGATAGTAAATCTTAGATTAGTTGCCATTCTTGGTCTTGGTAGAGCTGCCACCAAAAGCCTCTGTCAATTACAACAGAGTGTGTCTCCCTAGCAACTAGGTTTAGATTGCAGACCAAGCCACGATCACCCAGGATTCAGTGCAACGTCTTCCAAAGCTGTAGCCACTGCTCCTGGAAAAGATTTGAGAAGCCCTCCCTTTGATGCCTGTGCATGGCTGTTCTCAGATCACAGCAGCTGCAGCAGCATCTCGGAGGATGCCGGCAGGGGTGTCCTGGGTACTGACTCCACGGCAGGGGCCTGCAGTATCTGAATGAAATGGCCGTGACACTGTGCACCCTAGAGGAGTCCACAGCCACGTTTCAAAGGTGCAGTGGCCCGAGGTGAACCCCAGAGCACTGAGGAGCCTGGAGTTGACCTGTCACAACTCCATCGAGAGAACTGACTGAATTCCGTACCTGTGCGGGCAAAAGATGGCTATTTGCGCTTGGCTCCTTCCCAGGACAGGGCAAGGGAGGTTGTCTGTACAGCTAGTGGGAGCTTGACTCTGTTCACACTCGGGGCTGAGTCACTCTCCTTTCTGTGAGCCCAGGGAAGATAGACATGCCTAGCTTTCATGGAAGAGAGCCATGATGAGTCGAAGCTGAGCTTCAAGATGGTTGGTGTTGTAGTGTGCCTGGCGGGTTCCGAGTCGGTGTGTGCTGAGTGGGGACCCGGCTGCTGCTGTCGCTATTGGGCTCAGCAGACGCTGCGGGGGACGTGGCTCCTGTGGTACTTGGTTTTCTCCTCACAGAGGTGGGTTTCCCTGCGGTGAAGGTGTTGGTGCTGTGACAGGCAGCCTGGCAGGAGGAAAGGTGCTCGTGGGGTTGTGCCCCGAGGCCCCCTTCCTCTTGAGGAGCAGGAAGTGGGTTTGGGACCCAGCTTCCCGCTGCGCTCCCTTGCTAGGTTCTTGGCCTCGGGGGCCAGGAGAAGCTGAGTGCAGGGCTGAAACCTGGACCCCTTCCACAGCCTCCGCGGCACTTGTGGTGGTATGCGGGACATGGCCCTTGGAACTCCAAGCCCTACCCTGGCATGCCCGCCCGTTGGGGCGTCTCGGGCACCTGCTGTGTGCTAGGCTCCGTGGTGGGGTGGGCGGTAGCAAGGGCTGTGGGGTAGAGGGGACACGGTACGCAGATGATGATGAGAAGCATCAGGGAGGCAGTCAAAGCACAGCTGAGACTTGCAAGGAGGGGACTGGCTGTGGGTGTTGGGACTCAGGGAGATGCCTCTACCCAGAGCCACAGTGGCCAGTGAGGGCAGAGCAGGGGACCGAGGCCCAGGGAAGCCGTGTGTATGGTTCGCATCAGGTGTGCGGGTCTGCCGGGCTGTGCGGTCCTTCTCAGTCCTGGCTGGGCCTGGGGTCCCAGAGGGAACGGGGGGTCTTTGCATCTCCCTCCTCTTGCTTCCCTGCTGCTTCCTGATCAAGGGATGCTTCTTTATTGCAACTCTGGCAGTTATTCTGCATATTAAGAGGAGTTTCACAAAATCATAGGGGGAGAGGCGGACTAGGGATTCATTTTTTTTTCTCCCCCTGATTTTATACAGAGGCTTCTACTATCCCTTAGTGTGGAGGCAGAGTGCAGATGCTCTACAGTTCTCTGTCCAGGAAGAGAAGAGCTGCTGGGAAGCCACAGAGCTGATCATTGCAATAGCTCTGACATTTTAACGTGGGAAAATGCTGATGTCTATAATAATCAGAGTAAAACTTCAGTAGCTTCAACATAAAGATGTCGAGATGATCTTAGAGCCATTTCATCCCTAGATCCTTCTACAGTGTGGAGTGTGACATCTCTACCAGCCTCTGGTCAGTGGCCGCCTGTGGGTAACTGAATGCTTGAAGTGTAAATGAGAACTTCTAATTTTATTTAATTTTAGTCAAATTTAAATAGCTATATGGGCCGGGCACCGTGGCTCATGCGTGTGTTCCCAGCAGTTTGGGAGGTCGAGGCTGGTGGATCATGTGAAGTCAGGTGTTCAAGACCAGCCTGACCAACAAGGTGAAATCCCATCTGTACTTAAATATATAAAAAATTAGTTGGGCGTGGTGACAGGCGCCTGTAATCCCAGCTACTCGGGAGGCCGAGGCAGAAGAATCACTTGAACTCGAGAGGCAGAGGTTACAGCAAGCCGAGATCGAGCCACTGCACTCCAGCCTGGGTGACAGAGGGAGACTCTGTCTTAAGAAAAAAAAAAAAGATTTTAAAAAACCCTACATGCCCCTAGTTGCCTCTGTAGGAGACGGCATGGTTCCAGAAGGTAGACTTTGTGTTGAGGACTCTGCAGCGTCAGGCTGGAGACAGTCTCCCTTCCTAGCAGCGTGGGCCGCTGGGCTGCTCTTCTACCAGAAGGGATGGTGGCGTCTCTGGGAGGTATTTGTGGACTCAGATCTGTGTGGATTAGTGACTTGTGTTACTCACAGATACTTAATTTTATGGGTAAATGAATACCTGGACTGGCTGCAACTTCAGGGCGAGATTCGGGAGTAGGGAGTGAAAAGTGACGACGGAACCCTGGGCTTGTCCTGCCATCCCCAGGAACCGGTCGGGGCGCCTTCTCGTCTGAAGTCCCAGCACGTGGTCAGGGTACCCCTCCCCTCTGAACCCCCCCGGAAGTGATTGGGGCACCAATCCCCTCTGAAGCCCCAGCACCTGGTCGGGGCACCCCTCCCTTCTGAATCCCCCAGTACCTGGTCGGGGCGCCCCTCCCTTCTTAAGCCCCCAGACCCTCCTGGCCTGCGGTGCTGCTTCTCCAAATTCTGCCCTTGGCTGTTTTCTAGGAATCACCTGTACCCGAACAGGCTGCGTGTGTCACTTCTTGTCGGATCTGGGTCGACGGTGAAGCTCATTTATCTTGTCTTCCTCCTCACGTGCCATATCTCACCTGTTGTCTGTCTGAGTTTGAGTGCGTGTTGTGCGTTCTCAGGCTGTGCTTGGTGCTTAGGTGACAAGAACGTCTTAGAGCAAGGGACTGCCTGCTCCAAAGGACGCTGTGAATGAATCGAGACACGGTTTACTTTGGGGTTTAAATTTCCTGGGTGTTGGAGGCAATTAGGGGGAAACAAGGTCTAAAAAAGCCCCTGGGGATGAGGAAGGCAATAATGAAAAAAATTATACACACTTAGCAGTTGGTTTAATTTGTAGGTGAATTTTGCATTTTGGGAACTACTAAAGCTATTTTTTGTAGGGATTCCTTGATGAGCTTCTTGTTTTCTGTCAAGTAGAAAGTAAAGTGGATCGGTTTTGCCTTTAATTCTGACTGACTAGAATCTACTTCCTTTTTCCCCCCATTCACGTTAGGGTGGGGATTGGACTAGAAGAGCTGTAGGATCTCTTTATTTCTGATCTTAAATGAATTTTTTCTTTAATTAGTTTTTTTGTTTGTTTTGTTTTGTTTTTGGTGAGCTATTACTTTTTCATTCAATGCACTGTTCTTTGGTTTGGAAAACGGGCTCTATTTGTACCGTGCTTTAAATGTACACAATGGTTCTAAATTGCTACTTTTCGTTAAAGTTAGATACAACGTAATTAAAATGTCATCCATAATTGAGGCACAGTCTGAGGCCTGGAGACCCCTCTTGTCACTTCCAGCCGTGTCTCCTTCCCTGGCCACGTTGCCCCTGGCCACATCTCCTCCCCCCACCACACCGTGTCATCCCCCCACCACCTCACCTCTGCTCACATCAACTCCCTTCCGGCCACATCACCTCTGGCCTCACTGCCTGCCTCCCTCTCTCCCTGGTAGCCTCTGTGACTCCTGCTTTCTACCCTCCCGAGGGTCTGTTCAAGGCTCCTTCCCCGTTTTCCACTCCTGAGTGGGTCTCAGGGCCTGGATGTTTCACAGGATGCAAGTTTCTTCCCTTCCAGCCGCGGGTCTCTGAGCGACAAGTCCAGAGAGGGCACTAAGCTCTCCTTACCCACCTCGGGGTCCCGAGCCCTGACCGCCGACCACCAGGGCTTTTCTGCAGGGTGTGGGGCAGACTCATGCGTGAATTGGACAAAAAAGGTGATTCCAGGAATCCTTGTTTTAAGTGCACTGGAGCAGAGATGGGGAGAGGGGACCACCGGGTTTGCTCAGAATTGGGCCCTGCTCACAGCCAGTGAGGCAACATAAGCACCTCCTAAATGAAGCATTCCACACACTGATTTTACACATGACGGTTGTGATGGCTGGAAAAGGCTTCACACAACGAGTGAGTTTGAGCTGCATTTGAAGGAAGAACAGGTCCCTGTAGGTGGAGATGAAAGGTAAGCGTGACCCAAGCCATCAGCAGCAGCGGGGGTGGGCTGGTGCAGACTCCCCATGGATGGTGGGCATGGCTGAAATGCAGGAGAGGGCAGGGGTGCGAAGGAACAGCAGGGCGGCAGTAAAATTCCCCTGCAGAGAGGGGACGTGACTGAGATATTACCACATGTATACAACTGAGAGATGATCTGAGGATGATTTCTGGGAGCCTATGGGAAGAGCACGTGGTCATCATCAGTTCTCGGGATCTTTTTTTATGAAGTGAAAACAGTCATGCCTCTGCCTATCTTGTGAGCTGTTAAGATCAAATCGGATAATCTTCAGCGAGCCTTGTAAATGCTAAAGGTTATGACAGACTGTTCCAGCCCGCTTGTCTCCACCCTCCTTTCCTATTCGGTAACGTGAACCCTGCTGGGTACCTCACTATCTGCCTGGCTTTCTCCTCCATAACGTGAGCCTTGAGTACTTGCTGGGTACCTCGCTGTCCACCTTCCTTCCTCAGTAACGTGAGCCCTGAGTATTTGCTGGCTACCTCGCTGCCTGCCATACAGCTGGCTGTAGAATTGTCAAACGCACTTGACTGGCACATAAACAGAAGTGCTCGCCAGGCCTTGGGAGGGCTTTCTGACATGTGGGTGCCTTCTGTTCCCTGTTAGGCTGGAGCTGCAGGAGCCCTCCTAGACCAGACAGAGGACCAAGGCTGGGGCCTCGGGGTGGGGGCTGGGGGAGCTCCCTGGGTTTATTGTGTGGGTGAGAGCAAACTTCAGTCCCGCTGTGGCATTGGGATTCAGGGTTCCTTCTGGAATGTTCTGAGTGAGAAACAGGAAGTGTGCACAGGTGCGTCTTCTGCGGATTTTATGGTTATCTTGGGAGAGCACTGGTGCCTCTGAGCTATGAACCTGCAGAACCACTTGTTCCACTAACGGCCGCCTTTATATAAAGAATGACTTACAAAAGATGCCACTTCAGATGGAGGTATTTGCAGGTGTGGCCTGAAAAATGAACAGAATGACTTTCATCTCAAGGAAAGTACCTTACATTATTCTCAATGATAGACATTTGAGCTTTCCAGCGAATATTAAAATATAAAAATCTTGTGTCTACCACTTTCTCATGTGATTAATGATATTGATGCGGTTTTGTTTTGTTTTGTTTTTTACATATAACGAAATGTGGAAGCTGCTCATAACTCTGAATCAGTGTTATCTAACCAATGTGTGATTACAAAATCGTGTGCTGGTAAAAGCCATTCAAGTGCAAGACGGGACCAGTCGACTTAGAAGGAATTGGGGCAGAAAGGTCCAACGAGCAGAGCACAGACTGTGTTGCAGACAGCCTGTACGGAAGTGCCACTTGTTACATTTGGCAGCAGAGAATAACTAAAGTGATCTGAAAACACAGTGAAAATACCGCTTCCTAATTGTATATCATTATGGGATTGGACTTTCTTCATAAACTTCAGTCACGGTTCTGCAGCCCACTGAACGCAGATGCAGGCATGAGAATCCTGCTGTCTGAGGTGCAGAGATGTTAGGTGTTTTCACAGCAGCACAAACTGTTGCCACGCTGCTGCTTATTTTGGAAAATGGTTTCTTCTTTAAGACTGTGTTAAGATGTAATGACTTTATCCTTGTAAAAGAAACTAAATTGTTACTTTTTTTTCTTTTTTTTGAGACGGAGTCTTGCTCTGCCACGCAGGCCGGAGTGCGGTGGTGTGACCTCAGCTCACTTCAACCTCTGCCTCCTGAGTTCAAGCGATTCTCCTGCCTCAGCCTCCCTAGTAGCTGGTACTACAGGTGTTCGGCACCATGCCAGGCTAATTTTTGTATTTTAGTAGTGACGGGGTTTCACCATGTTGGCCAGGCCGGTCTCGAACTCCTGACCTCAAGTGATCCACCTGCCTCTGCCTCCCAAAATGCTGGGATTACAGGCATGAGCAGCCACCACTCCCGGCTTGATGAGAAAGCTTTTTTGTGCTCTTTAATAAAGTGCAAAGGGTTCCTGAGACCCAAAAGTTTGAAAACCACTGGCTTAAACTGACAAAATTGTCCACGATTCTTCAGTGTATCTTCTAATCTGTTGATGGAGAAAGGACGGTAAGGGTTGCTTTACTTTTTGCCTTTCACAACTCAGTGGTGCCGGGACAACTTGGGTATCCACATGGAAAAGGATGGACTGGACCCTTCCTCACCGTACAAGCAAAGCTCAACATGAATCCAACGTAAGGAGCTGACTGAGACCCATTCTGTCAGTCTGCTGGGTACTATAACGGACACCACAGACCGTTCGACTTAGACAATAGCATCTTGTTTCCTTTTTCCTGGAGACTGGAAGCCTGGGATCAAGGTGCGGGCAGGGTTGGATTCTCTGGGGCCTCACCCCATGCTGTGTAGATGGCGTCTTCTCTGTGTCTTCACAGGTTTCTCTTATGTGCATGGAGCACTAAGGACTGTGTCTAAATTATCTTAAAAGAACACCAGTCATTCTGGATCAGGGCCTACTCTTAAGATCTTATGGGACCTAAATTACCACGCTAAGGCCCTGTATCTAAATACAGTGACATTTTAAGTTTCTGGGGTTGTGACTTTAACATGGGAATCTTGGCGGGGGGGCGGGAATGGGACAGTTCAGCCCATAACACCTTCAGGGGAGAATCCTTGAGAAACTGTTAGGTTGGATTAGGCAATGTTTCCTTGGCTGAGACGTCTAAAGCTATAACAAGCAACTGAAGGGAAAAAGACGGTATCAAAATTAAAAATGTTCATTTCAGAGGATACTATTAAAGTAAAAAGACAACCCACAGAACAGGATACATTATCACGATAAGGACCTGATATCAAGAATATATTTTAAAGCTCTTAATAAAAATCCAATTTAAAAATGGAAAACGGATTTGAATAGACATTCTCCAGAGAAAGACATATAAATGCCTTAAAAAGCACATGAGGGCCGGGCGCGGTGGCTCAAGCCTGTAATCCCAGCACTTTGGGATGCCGAGACGGGCGGATCACGAGGTCAGGAGATCGAGACCATCCTGGCTAACCCGGTGAAACCCCGTCTCTAGTAAAAAAAATACAAAAAAATAGCCGGGCGAGGTGGCGAGCGTCTGTAGTCCCAGCTACTCGGGAGGCTGAGGCAGGAGAATGGCGTAAACCCGGGAGGCGGAGCTTGCAGTGAGCCGAGATCCGGCCACTGCACTCCAGGCTGGGCGACAGCGCGAGACTCCGTCTCAAAAAAAAAAAAAAAAAAAAAAAAAAACCAAAAAACAAAAAAAACCATGAGATGTTTAGCAGAATTCGTCATCTTAGAAATGGAAATCAAAACCACTGAGATACCACTTCACAACCACTGGATGGGTAAAATCCCAGTATTGGACAGTGACTTGGTGGTGAATTTGGGAAAACTGAAATCTTGATATATTGCTAGTGGGAAGGGAAGTAAAATGGTACAGTTGATTTGGAAAAGTCTGGCAGTTCCTCAGAAAAATTATGCATGAAATCACCATACGACCCAGGAATTTCACTCCTAGGCATATGCCCAAGAAAATTGAAAACATTTTTACAAACAAACAAAAAAATCTTATGCAAGAATCTTCATAGCAGCATTATTTGTAGTAGTAGAAACAGTCCAGGTGTCTGTCAACAGGTCACTCACTGTGAGATTCCACTCACCTTGGACGTGAAAGATGTCAGCACCGAAGGTCACGCCAAAGGTCATGCACTGTACGATTCTTCTCACAACAGATGTCCAGAATGGGCAAATCCAGAGAAACGGAAGTCGGCTGGCGATTGCCAGGTGCTGGCGGAAGGAAGGAGCAGGTGCTGACTCTTAATGGGTTCAAGGTTTCTTTGGCCCATGGTGAAAAAGTCCCAGAATTACATACTAGTGGTTGATGTGCAGCTTTGAGAATGTGCTAAAAAGACTGAATTGTATCCTTTAATATTGGGGCTTTTATGGTTTGTAAATTCCTTTCAATTTAAAAAGGAACTCAAGAACTTCTTTGGTGTTGATATTTAGATGGTGAAAGAGACAGTATCCAAAACAAGTTACTATGTAACTCACGTCGACAGAGTTAAACTTCATATTCTGAGGATCTTAAAGGAAGCGTGTGAGCCTAGGAGACACAACGATCCTACACTAGATGTTACACCCCATCTTACTGATTTCTATCTCACATAACCATATTCAGGGAAAACCGACATGTAAACGTGAGCTGAATGCTATGCAGAGGTACACTCCTCTTACCCGGATGATCTTTAGTGGTACAGTAAGAGATGAGGTCATAGCAACGTTAGTTTAGTTAAATTTCTATGGCAACAGAAATTTGGCACATCTGATGAGTTAGATCTCTCTGCACAGCTCCTAATGGGGTTGCCCATTTCTGTATGGTGTCTGTGTATATTCTCGCTGTGGAAATAAGTGATAGCACCTGCACAAACACTTGCCCGGAAACGTGCACGCAGCTGGTGAAGGCAGAGGACAGGCAACAGGGAAGCATGGCTCAGCCCTGGCAAAGAAGACCGTTATTCCGAACGCAGAAGATTCAGGAACACAGTCGTTGGGAAGACTGCTGATGTCCGTGGATCTCACTGCTGTTGTGTTGTATCTGTGCAGCGAGTTACCGGAGCTGTCAGAACCGCACGTGTTGGTATTGGTATCATCACTCAATGCTTCTGACTTTTCCTGGTGCTGAGGATGACTGCATGTGGCGGAAGCAAAGTACTGACCTAGCACAGATCATCAGATCCCAGTTCTTTTTTATGAAGGGGGGCAGGATTAGAACCATCCCCCCACACTCCCCAATCCTATAAGAACTGGGATCTGATGATCTGTGCTGTTGAGAGAGGCAGGGTTAGAACGCCCCACTCCCCAATCCCATTGTTGAAAATAATAGTTGGCTTGGGAGGGTTTTTTCTCCTAAGGTTGAAGCTGTGCATTTCTGGAGCCTGGGCTGTCAGCCATGGTGGCTGGGGAATGCTGGGGCTGCGGTCGTCCGGCCGCTGGTGGGTCCTGCCTCTGTGACACCGTTCATTTCTGAAGCTTGCTTTCCCCGGTGTTGGAAGTAGCAGCACTGGAAGAATGGCCGCCTTCCTACAGTGAAGCTCTGGCAGAAGAGGAGAAGACACGGAGCGTCTGTTCAAGGACGTGACGTCCTGGGCACCGCACCATGCGTTCTGCTTCTCAGCGGTGCCTCCTGGTTGATGTTACCATCACCTGGCATTTCCCAGGAGGTAACTCGCAGATGTCACACTGATGGAAAGCCGCAGCAGCGCGGTTCATGTCCAGGGCCAGCTGGAGCACATCAGCAAGGTCAGGCTGGATACATGTGCTTGCTGACAGGAAAATGACAGGAAATATGTCATTTCAGGGAAATGACAGGAAATGTGCTTGCTGACAGGAAAATGACAGGAAGACGACAGGAAAGAGGCCCATGAGGAGAGGAACCAGTGGATTCAAGGCGGGGAACTGAAGGAGCGAGTCATCACAGGGTGGGAGGCTCAGGAGCCAGCAGGCAAGTGGGATGTGGCCTCAGGGTGCTGCTGGGTTGGTGAGGGGCCTTCTGTGACTTTTCTAAGAGTGCAGTCAATTGTAGGGGTGGGTGCCGGCTCCCGGCTCCCGTACATAAGAGCCAAGCGTCTTGCAGGAGACCAACGTGTGCACTGGGAGTTCCTAGTTGGGTGTCCCAGCATGCGGCCCAGAGGCCCCTGACAAAGCTCAGTGCACCAGGGACACAGTGGACTTTTGGTTCCTGACCCAACGAGGACGTGAGGGAGTGAGTGAGGGCCGAGACACAGATGCAAGGATGCACAGGATGGGGTGCAGTCAGGTGGAGAGTCATGCTGTGGGGTCCGGGAGAGATGGGTTCGAGAATAAATGGGACCGGGTTGCAGTCAAGTGGAGAGTCATGCTGCTGGGGTCTGGGAAATGTGTTGTGTTTGCTTCTATGTGAACAGCGGGACCTGAGCATGTCTGTGCTTTGACGTTTAATCTGTACACTATCCTTGGCAGGGTGTGTATCTCTGTGGCAGAGGACACCCCGGCCACAGTGGATGTCAGTGGCGGTGGCTGGACTCACGGTCCGTGAATGTTGCATGATCGAACGCGTTTGGTACATTCTCAGCTCCTGCCCAGGTGCCTCCCGAGTATCCGGTGCTGTGGCTCCCCACACCCTTCCCATCTGTGTGTAGCATGACCACCATCTTCCTACCATGTGTTTGTGCTACCACGGCTGCCATGTCTAACGGGCGCTTTGCTTTCCAGCTACTTTCCTATAACCAAACCCTTGAACGACTTTGCCTGCGTTTCAGAGATGATTACGGTATTAGTCTTTCAAGATTGCTCTGAGGATTTCCAAAAGCAAATGCAACTTACAGGGTGCAAGATATTGGAAATGACAGTAATTAGAGATGAGTTTTCTCAGTGTGTTGATTGCGGTAAAATTACATAGCACTCTATTTTTAAGTGTATGGTTTGGAGGCATTAAGTGTGTTCACACTGTGGTGCCACGATCACCGCCATCCATCTCCAGAACTTCCTGGTCTCCCCACGCTTGAAACTCGGTCTACCCAACACCAGCTCTCCTTCCGCCCCAGCTCTGGGAAGCACTACAGGTTGCTTACAAAATAGGCTTTTTCAGTAAGAGAAGGGGCAAGGAAAAGAGCTCTAAAGACTGTCTTGAGATTTGAGGAAGTGTTTTGGGTTTTGCTGTCTGGTTCCCGGTGTAAAGGAACTATTGAAGACGTGGGAAGGTGAAGGTCTGTGATCTCAGGAAGTGCTGGGCTGGGCAGCTTTCCCACTGTGACGGGGGCACTTGTCCTCAAACCCGCCTGAGATAATCGCGTGAGGATGGTGCTGCATTGTGACAGCTCTGAACTTGGTCTCCTTGAACGTTGCCAAGTACATAAGCTTTGGCGGTTACCGTCTAGTGTCTGCGGGAGACCTAGAATTTGAACATTGTTGACTTTAGAACACTCTCATTTTGATAACACTCTACCTGTTCTCAACAATAGGAAATATGCTGTGTCCTTTTTTTTAATGCCTTAATATTCTGTGTTGTGGTGGCAGTAGTTGCAGTGGACGCTACTTCTGGTTCATGGTCATCGCCAAACACAAGCGTCTGGAAACCGTGTGAAAAATGAAGGGGAAAGTGCTTTTCTGCAAAGGGCTTTTTTGAACATCCTGTTTTTTTCTGGAATATCTGTGGTGGTGTAAAACGTTTTCATATTTAGGGGTTTGTAACGTGTTTTATACTGGTTAGCTTTGAAACCCCATGTTTTTGCATGTCATGGGGCTGCTTTATCCTATTCTATGATATAGCTGGTTTGCAAAACGATTGGTTATTTCACTTTAAAAACCAAAGCAGCTTACAGATTGAGTGTGATTCTTGTAAGAATTTCATTGTAAAATTGATTTGTGTTCAACAAGCTTACTGGATAGGCTAGATCCGTGGACAAAAAGATAAGAACATGTCAAGTCTCTGGGCCAGGAAGGACTTCCAAATAATACAAGTGATACACGGTAATTTCTTAACAAACAATTAGATTTAGTATATAACTGGTTAAAACCTCTATATTTTCTATTATAGCCATTCCACAGTGCCCATGGGGGTGGGCTGCAGGACTGCCTATGGAATCCAAGGTCTGTGGGCACTCAGGTCCCTGCAATAAAATGGCATCGTGTTTGCATATGACATATGCACATCCTCCTGCAGACAGTCATGTCAGGGTTGCTCGTAACAGCTATACCATGCACATGCCATGCGAGTAGTTGTTTAATGAATAATAAAGTCTGAATGCTTAGTACAAACACATTAAAAAAAAGTCTTGATCTATGGTTGGTTGAATCCACAGGCCTGGAACCCCGGGAGAGAATACAAACTCTAGAAGCAAAACGAACAAAGCACTTGAGGTCAGCAGTGACGGGTGTGGGATCACACTGAATCTCATGTGTTTTGCTGTCTGTGTCACTGTGTCCCGTGTAAACGGGAATCATTTGTAGCTTAAGGTAAAATAGGTAACAGGAAACACTACAGAATGGGCACGAAGGCGCGCCCCTCATTACCCCGTGTTAGAGCCAAGCATCTGCCTCCTGGGGAAGGATCTGTTCTGTGGGGAGACTAGATGTTGATGATTTCCGGATGTGTGAAGGGAAACTCCCTCCGAGAAGTGTGGCTTTGGCCAGAGCATGTCAGATGAGAGTTAGCGCGGCATGGAGTTTCCACAGTGCCTCTCAGGCCTGCTGCTTCTCTCCTCTCCCCACCCCTGGCCCTGACTCTTACCAAGGGAGGAAAGTTCAGCTCCAGCTGAGCCCCGCACAGGGCTGTGGGTCTCTAGGGCAGGTGCCCACCTTCGCCTGAACAGGCTGTGTCAGAGGAAGGTCTGGCTGTACTTGAGCTGTGAGAGATGCTCTCAGAGATCCAGCATCCTGAAAACCCAGGTGCTGAAGGTTCCTTCTCTTCCACCATCCTGCGGGGAAGGGGGTCTTATCCTGCTTCCCCTCAACCCAGGCTGACTTCTTGTCTGTTCTGTACACCTAGGTTTTCAGAGCAGTTATTGTTAATCATCTAGCAGACAAACAACCATAAGGTGACAGCCTGGGAGGGTAGACGGCGCTGGAAGGTAGTTTTCTGAATAACAGCGTTCAGTTTCCTGTTTTGCCGTCATTTGACCCAAGGCCCCAAGATAATTGAAATACCGTCAGCCAAACACCGATTTTTTTACCTGAGGGTTTTTTTTTTTCTTTTTAAGTTATGGGTGCAAACTTATAACCAGGGACCTGACAAAAGAGAAGGATTTATTTGCAAAGTGAATGTCGGGGATGGTTGGCATTTGCCAACTCTGACTAGCAGGGACCCAGGCTGCTTCCGTTCTGCCGCCCAACTCCTGAACCTCCAGCTCCTGCCCCTGTTCCCACCAGCAGGAAGAGGAGCGGGAAGGTGCCTTTTCCCCTTTAAGGGGATGAGGTGAGAGTTGCACCTGCCAGTTTGCTAGTCCCTGGGGTGATTCTCCAGCATGGGTGGGAGTTGGGTTTGGAGGCCTGAGCCCCGTGAAGCTGGGGTTGCTGTTCCCTGAGCAGCAGGAAACTGGACTCTGGGAAGTGGGGTCAGAGGGTAGCATCCTCAGGAGGGGCCTCTCGTCCCGTTTGACATCTTCATTGCAAAAGGGGGTGTGGGCTTCATGGTCCATTGACAAATAGAACGTTATTTTTGTGTTGTTTTTTAAGCACATCGAATCCTAATTCCTTTGGCCTTTACTAAAGTGGCATTTTGTAATTCCACATGATTTCATTGATATACTCGCAGGAGAGAATGCTTCCTGTAAACCAGAAGGATCTCTGAGACGGTTCTCGGCCCATAGAGAGTTCATTTTCCCAAGGTTAAAGACACAGCCTCAGGCGGGGTTGAGGACACACTGCAACAGCCTCAGGACGTCCTGGACATGTGTCCAAGGTGTTTGGGACACAACTTGGTCTTACACATTTTAGGGAGACGTGAGACATCAATATATATGAGATGTACGTTGGTTCGGTCCAGGAAGGGAGGCTCGGCTCCAAGCGGGTAGGGGTTTCCAGGTCACAGGTAGATCAGACAAATGCGTTTCTGGTGTACCTTTCCAGAGGAAGCAGCCAGATCCGCATTTATCTCCGTGTGCAGATGGGGACTTTGAATTCTCTCCTCTGTCCATGAGGAATTTCCTTGTGCATCCGTTGTGAGGGAGGTACGTGGCTTTTTTTTCCCCTTCCCCCAGTAGCTGTCTCTGTTCGGAAGAGCATGGGAGGCAGGTTTGGTCTAAGCTCTTCCTCACCTTGACGTCGCTTTAGCGTAGTGATTTTGGGGTCCTGAGATGTAGTTTCAACTTCATGTTTCTGAACACACTGGCACTCGAAACGGTATTGTAGGAGGTATCTAACTTACTTAGAAGAAGAATCTATTTGGAAGGACTTGAGCACCTTCCTCCTTGAGAGAACCAAGCCTTTGTTTAGTTTGCTTTGCCCCGAGGCTGTTACGCTGCCCCGGGCTGTGCGGCCTTAGAAAGCTGTGCCCCTGTGAGCTACTGCCTGTGGAATCTGGTGACTTTGAAGTTAATCCAGCAGCTACATGTTTTGGAAAGCAGATTCCCTCTTAAAGTGTTGGTGATTATGATTCTAGCACTAGAATTTCAGTGCGTATTTTCCACCTTCTTACTTTGTCTCCTCATACACTGAGGTACTGCTGCATTTGCCCTTAGGCTTCACGGAGGGAGGGTCAGTTCTGACCCTTTCTTAGATATTGACCTTGAACGGACAGAATCGAGATTCAGAAAAACTCTCGAGCTGTGAGTGTGCGCTGATATCTATGTAAGTGGGGTTCATGTGTCAAACTCAGGTTTAAGAAAAACCAATTCTAGGCTGGGCATAGTGACTCACACCTGTCATCCCAGCACCTTGGGAGGCTGAGGTGGACAGTTCACTTTTGAGCCCAGGAATTCGAGACCAGCCTGGGGAACATAGCAAGACCCTGACTCTACAAAAAATTAAATAGGAGTGGTGATGTATACCTGTGGGCCCAGCTACTCGGAAGCTAAGGCTGGAGGTTCACCCAAGCCTGGCAGGTTGAGGCTGCAGTGAACCATGATAGCACCACTGTACTTATGGTGCACTGTGCCTGAGTGACAGAAGAACAACCACCCCCCCACACACAAAGTATCAATTCATGCAGTGGCCAGTTCTGCTGGGACCACCTGTTAAGGCTACTCTGGGCCTCACGGTGTGAGAAGGGTCTGTCCAGCGGTGAGAAGGAGTGGCTTGAAGGCCTAAAAGCCAGTTGCTGTGGTTCAGCATGACTGCGGGTGTGGAGTTGGGGGAACGGCTCTCCATGGCATGAGTGGGTAAACGGATGGGCTTCCAGAACGAGCCCCTGTGACTTTGCCTGGTTTGCATCCGTCCAATACAAATCCACAGGCTCTTACTCTAGAAGCTTCTGCCGGGGCTGATGGACTGGCCTGGGGACAGAGGGTGTCCTCAGAGCCTCATGGTGCCGTCTGGTTTAGGAAGAGCACTTAGTCACCTAGATCTAGGATTTATGACACTACAAGGGGACTCGTCACACTCGGAGCAGCATCCATCTGCATTCTAGACGTGGTTCTAGGTGAAGTATTTTGGAGCCTGTTGGTACCCTGTGTTCTGTTTATGTGTAAAACAAGTTAGAGTTATAACTAGTTAAAACCTATTTTTAAAGTTTTGCCACAGAATATGGCAGTTGTGGTGGAGCCTGGCCAGAGACCCCCACACTTAGACGCTGCCGTGTGCTGGGGCTGCAGGCGTTGACTGCATCGGCTGCCCCTCCCAGCGTGTCTGTGTTCTTGACACGGGCGCCCATCGAGGCTCGGCCTGTGAGAATCGTGCCACCGTTTGTCTCCGTGTTCCTCTGAGGTTCCGCAGACTTCACGGTCCCATGGCAGAGCGTACGGTATCTGCTTGCATCCTGATTTCCCCAAACCCCAGGACAGGCCAAGAGTTCGTTACACACAACTGCAGAGGGCCCCGTGGTGTGGATTTGCGGTGACACAGCCTTTCCCCAGCTTGGCCTTCGTCTCCAAAGTTGGCTTTAGAGCGATAGAAGCTTCCTTCAGACTGGGGGGCCCTGAAGCTTTGGTGCTAGGAATTCGGTGACCAGCACGGATGATACCCCATTTCTCTGCATTTGTAGCAATAGTTGTTAACACGACCACGAGATGTAGAGAGGAAGGAAAAAGGAGGTTTTATTTTCAGAGTAACACTCTGTGCTTTGGGAAATGTGGTCTTGGGGGAGCTGTAAGCACACGCCCCTCAGGAGGAGAGGAGGCCGCGGCGTTACACGTTCCGGGGTTTGTTGGCTGTGTGTGTTCATCGGGCTCAAGGAATGTCTGAACGTTTACAGGGAAAGTGGGGTTTGTTCATCCGGTTCGTGCAATGTCTGAACACTTACAGGGAAAGTCTAGCACACATGCAGTGAGTTAACCTGTAACATCCATGTTCGCCTTGGGGCGAGCGTCACATTTGAAATGAGGTGGACTGGGCGTGTCATGTACAAAGGTGAGCTGTTGAGCGCAGACGTTTATGCGCAGCCTCAGTCACAGCCAGGACTGGCTCAGGGTCTGCAGCTTGTGGCGGGAAAGGACATTCACGAGGTCATTCTGTCCAGTTGGGGCTGCCGGCAGGGTCCCGGGGGGGGGTTGTCTGGGCAGCCAGCCTCTGGAGTCCACCCAGGTCCCGTGGACAGCGTTCCTCTAAACCAGGCTTCTGATTGTGGAGGAGACTTCATGCTGGTTAACACACTGTACAGGAGTAGTGCCGTGGGGCTTTGGGGTTGACCTTCCCTATGATGCCAGTTACATTTCTCTCCAGATCTCATCATAGCCACAGAGATTGTACCTCCTCTGACAGCTGGCGGTGCCATGTTGATATAGTAATTTATTGCATTAAACTTTTTATTACTATTTTAATACCTTTTTTTTTCTTTTTCAAGAGATATAGGGTATTGCTGTGTTACTCAAGCCAGTCTTGAACTCCTGGCCTCAAGCAATCCTCCCACCTCGGCCTCCCAAAGTGCTGGGCTTATAGACGTGAGCCAGTGCGCCCAGCCTACAGCCATGTTTTTAAAACTCAGCAGTTCAAAAATCCTACTCCTTTCACCCCCTCAAGCAGGCTGGTTGGCCTTGTGCAAACTGGGGTGTCACGATCTTAGCCTCCCCCTTTTATTTTTCACTTTGGCCTCAAGTTCTGATGAGAACAGCAGTTACAAAATGGGCATTAGGTGATTCTTCTGTTACTAAAGCCAGAATTCTCACCAGTTGGAGATGTTTGTCCCCAGGATCCCAGAAAGCTGCTTTGAATCAAGCCCGTAGTAAATAAGTAAGGAACTAAACTCTTGGTCCTCTGCTTAGTACCAGGGGAATGGGTTAGTTGCTGATACCCTTTGATCTGTGCTCACGTGCTGCATCTCATCACGGGAAGCAGAGTCGCCCTGTGGAATAAAGCCCGGCTCAAGGTGGCGCGTCGAGACGCTTGGGGCTGTCAGTCCTTTATACAGCGGCAGACTTGGAGACTCAGTATCGCGTGCAGAGCCCAGGCAACCGGAGTGCATCCACCTTAGAGACCACATGGACGGTCGGCAAGGTGGATGTCCGGGCATATGGCCTTGACAGGCCCACTGCGAGGTGAATTAGGAATTCGTTAGCAAAGAAATCAAACTCGCCTTTGGGTCCCAGCTGCTTGGAAGGCTGAGGCGGGAGGATTGCTTAAGGCAGAAAGTCAAGGCCGCGATGAGCCGTGATTGTAATACTGCACTCCGGCCTGGGTGACATAGCGAGACTCCAAGTCAAAAAAAAAAAAACACAACCCCTCAAACCTTACTCTTCATAGCAGGAGGGAGAATTTGTCAAAGTAACTGCAACAAAATCTTAGATGATATAATTTCAGTGGCTAAGTGAGCTGTCCATCCCACGTGGCTGGCTCACAACGCAACAGAGCCAGGTGCTGCTGCAACTGCGCCCCTCCCCACCCGATCGCTTGTGGACATTTTCTGTTTTCCCATATCTCCCTTTTGGATACATAGCTCGCTACTTTATAGCTAAGCATCAGTAAAACAGGTTGTCTATTTTGAAAAGTAACTATTATGTCTTTTAAGGACAGAAAATGAAGCAGGTGACAATAGCATGGCAACCTGGTGAATAGATTTAGAGGAATATTTAATACCTGGCACCACTCTGAACCCTTCTTCTCTCATGCTTAGTTACAGCTACCGCCTTCTATGACAAAACACTTTCAGCTCTGTGAGTAGGAATTAAACATATTCTAAATCAGGAGTTTTAGTTAAGCAGTATTTTACGTGAATGCCCAGATCCTAAGTGTTCACTGTACTGGTGTGTGGTGTTGAAGAAGGAACGAGGGCTTGGGGCTGCGTTTATGGTGCAGCGTCCGCGTTCCCATATGTGAGATGAGGGCCATGAGACACGGCCTGGAAGGTTCAGACTGTGGGATTGAATGGATCTACCCAGTCCTGGAAAGCCTCAAGTCTAACTTGACTTGGGCTGGTTTTAGGGAGATGCTGGCAGCGCTGTCCTCACAGGTTACCGGGAGGGGCTCTGGCACCGTCCCCGTCAGGTGTCTCATGATCAGCCCAGCTTGCTCATCTCAGAAGCTGCTGGTCGTGTTCTCGTTCCTGTTGTTTGTTGCGTGTTATTTAGGGTTCTGTTCATCTGGGGACCTAGGAGGTTTCACAGTGAGAGGAGAGCCGCTGAGCCGCCTTCCTGCCTGGACGCCAGCCCCACGGAGGACCGTAACTGCTTGAGGTTGGCTTCTGCCCCCGGCCTCACCTGTGGAGGCATTGATGCAGTGGTACTTTCTAAGCTCCTGGGGCACACAGTGCTGTTGTGTGGATCCACAGGCCACTGTGGCGTCCAAGCACGTGCTCCCGGAGGAGAGGATTCTGCGGGCACTGATAGTGGGAGCTGGCTGAGAGTCCAGCAAGTGAGACTCCCTGTGACGTGCACAGCTGCCATCTGCACAGCCCCTCCTGACGCCAAGATGGTCGTGCGATAAATGCACAAAGCGCGTCTCCAGCAAAAAGCCGCCAAGTGTCCACATCCAGGATATCCACCAAGGTGGCCTTTTGGTGTTAATACGATGAATGTGAGCAGCAGGTGGTCTGTGTCGAGTGTGACTGTGCCACTGCAGTTTTGTTCTCATGTCTTGATGAGCATGAACGGTTCCTGACGAGGGTAGGTAAGGATGCTGTGACCTGAGACTCTGCAGTATTGTAGCTTGAGGAACCAAGGAGTTCTTCTCTCTTGCAAAGCCGTCGGGGAGGATGTTCCAGGCTGGTGACTGCTCCATGAGGTATTCAGAGATCCAGGTTTCTTCCCGACCCCTGCTCTGCGTTCCCAGGGACATGGCTGTCCTTGCTGTGGTTGGGACTGGGCGATTGCCATGCTGGCAGGGGAGGCTTAAGGTGAGAGTGGCCCTGATTTACCTAATCTACATAATGACAGGGAGCCTGGGAGTAAAGTGTAGCCATGGCCTGGAGGATGGATGATGGATGTTGGTGAACGACTGGCTGCACTCACCGCAGCTGGCCCAGGAATGGGAAGGATGGCTGAGTATGCCATTCAATGGTACCTGGTTCTTTCAGATTTGACTTCCTTATGGATTTTCTGCTGTAAAGAGGAGAGAGCCTGTGGTTCTAGGCCAAGCATCTCACTCATCTCATAACATCTTGTATCCCTCAGCCAACATTTATGTCAAGTTTTAGAAGTCCTATCAAACTGGCAAGCATTTCTCAATTTGGTTTAACCATTGGATTTTAAATCGGTGTCTGCATCTCTATTTTACATCTATGTGGTTATTTGACACTCTGTAGTACCTTTGTAATAGGTTCTATTTGGTGGAAGTTACTTTCAACAAACCCTTGCTGCTACTTGAATTTTCAAGGTTGCAAGTAGAAAGGAGAGAATAAAAACCACATCTTCTCTAATTTTAAAATTTGTTGTTTCTCAAATCACACCAGAAGTACAGATATTACAAATTACAAAAGCAGCCAGAATCAAGGATAAGAGATTTCTGGGCGATTCTGGCTAATCAGCAGTATTTGCTGAGGTGTGTGCAGCAGAGCAACATGCCAAAACGCCCGGGACGGGGGAGAGATGGGAGGCCCGGCTGTGACTTCGGAGGTGCTGTTGCCTCAGGGAGAGGAGCTAGATGTAGAGAGGATAAATGGACACAGGTGTGACCACCGCCATCCTTGCGGTGGCACGGAGGTCTTTGTACAGGGACCTTTGTGAGCTGAGTTAAAAATTGAAACTGAGAGAGTGCAATGCATTCTTAGTTTTTAAAATAAAATGCTAATAGAGAACGTTTTGTTTGTAAGAATGTAAAATGTTACATCTTTGTTAAAGAATAATAATTTGCTTCTGAGATCTTTGTGACTGAGATTTGAAATCTTAAGTATGGTTTTTCCTTCCATGTTTTATACATATGCACGTATACACATATATGTAAGGTATATAAAAGGAAAATAAGCATATCTGTATTCACATTTATATACACTTCCATAATGTGTATACTTCCAGTCACACATAAGTCTAAGAGACTATGACTTGACTTGATAACCATGAGAGGGTAATTAAATAATTTATCTGCTCTTAGCCTTGCTTTTGTATGTGAGCAGGGACCCTGCGAAACGCGCCTCCTGCGTTCCAGGCCTCACACAGCCCGTGCCAGGTTTTGGAAGCAGGAGTTTGTCTGCGGCCACTTCGGGAAACATGTGGTTGCCAGGATTGCCTAGAGCTCCAGGCTGTCTCCAGTCCCAGCCTCCCTGGGGTAGAAGCTGCCCTACCAGGGGCCTGGACATGGACGTTAGGGCCTGGAGCCAGGGACCGCTCCTGAAGCGGGGGGCTCCCCTCACGGCTGGGCATGAGAACCGAGGATAGGAGGCGGAACCAGCCTCGGGCCAGTGCACGGCCTCCCTGAAGTGCTTGCGGGAAGCCCCAGCTGTTCTTTGCTGACCCCATAGACAGCACCACACTCTGTGAGATCCCCCTGGCCCACCCCTCAGGTTCCTAAAATGATGAAGGTTTCCTGAGCTGTGAATTTTTAGGTCTAGGCTAAAAAGTCCTGGGACAGGCTCACAGGGTTGTTTATGTAGAAATGATGAGTGTGCTGGTGACTCAGAGCAGGCACTGCACCCTCACTCCAGGGTCCTTCGTGCCAGGTGGAAACGAGCGTGTGGGTCACCCAGAGTCCCTGCATCCTCACTCCAGTCACTGCTCTTTGGTTTCTTAATTAAAAGCCTAAAAGCCTTGATAATGAAAATGCATTCTCCCCAGAGAGTCGAGTTTCCGGTTATGGAGGCTCACCTGTAAATGCCGTGCCAGGTCAAATATGCTGAGATCTGGGCCAGGTCCTGCTTCCTGCTCACGGTCAAAGCAGGTACTTCATTTGGGAGGTGACCCAGGGAGATATCTGAGAGGCCTGCCGGTCCCCGAGGGATGAATCCGCTGGCCTTCACATTCTGCTCCGGCCTCCATCAGCTCCTTCCTACCTGCAAACTGCCGGCTTTGACGTTGCAATCATTGGAGATATGTTAGGGACTTGGTATGGGTTGATGCCCATAGGACCAGCAGATCGTGAAAAGGTGGGAACCATGGCTGGGAGGGTGGTGACCACGGCCAAACTGAGAACCGTGGTGGGCTGGGAGGTCCATCTTCTGTCTGAAGTGCTTTTTAAAATAAAAAACAGTGTCTCAGGAGCATGAGAGGGGAGGCCACAGACGGGGAGAACGCATCTGTAAAAGACTCATCTGAGAAAGGCTGTTATCCAAACCGTGCAAGGAACTCTCAAAACTCAACAAGAAAATGAACAACCTGATTAAAAATGGACCAAAGACCTGGACAGATACCCCAACAAAGAAGACACACAGATGGCAAATCTACACGTGGAAAGATGGCCCGCGTCTTATGTCATAGGGCGAGGCGTCACTGTGCACCCATCGGCCTGGCCAAAACCTGAACTCCGACACCACCACGTGCTGGTGGGTGTGTGGGCATCAGGACCCTCACTCATCGCTGGGGGAAGTGGGGCAGCTCCTGTGGGAGGCAGCATGGCGGTTTTCCTTGGAACTAAGCTCTCCGACCACAGAAGCAATCACAGTCCTGGACGTTTACTCGGAGGAGCTGAAAGTTTACTTCCATGCGGAAATGTGCACACAGACGTTGACAGCAGCTTTATAATTGCCAAAACTAGAAAGCAACCAAGATGCCCTTCAGTAGGTGAATGGATAAACTGTGGTATGTCAGATACTGGGATATTATTCAGCACTAAAAAGAACTGGACCCCTAAGCCATGAAAAGACACAGAAGGATCATAAACGCATATTGCTAAGTGAGACTCCAATCTGGAAAGGCTGCCTGCTCTCTGAGTCCAACCACAGCACAGTCTGGAAAAGGCAAAGCTGTGGAAACAGTAAAACAATCAGCAGCTGTCAGTGGTTGGGGAGGGGAGAGATGAATGGGAGGAGCATAGGGGGTGTGTAGGGTGGGGCAGCAACTCCAGGTGGGGCTTTCATGGGGGATCCATGCCGTTCCACGTCTGTGAAACCCACAGAGTGAGCAGCAGCAGGCCGAGTCCTCGTGTGAGCTGTGGACTGTGGGTGGTGGTGCCGTGTTGATGCGGGTCTGTCGGTCGTAGAGACATGCTGGTCTGGTGAGGGCAGGAGAATGATGGAGGCTGTGCCTGTGTTGGGAAAGGATATGTGAGGACTCTCTGTACTTTCCTCTTGATTTTGCTATGAACCGAAAACTGCTTTTAAAAACGTCTATTGAAAAGGCAAACAAAAAAGTGCTGGCCAGACAACATCAGTGTGAGGGTGTGGCCTGTGTTCTACGTTCAGAATTTCCCTTTTAGAATACACGTATCTAAATTTTTCAAAGTTAAACCTTTGCATTAAGTAACTCGCTACCAAGTTACAGTATCAGCTTGAGCACTGCCAGGATGGCCAGGATCCTGTATCCTGACCAGCTTCTCCCCTTACAGGTGCAGTTGACGTCCATGGCCACATCCCAGTAAGCGGCAGGGCTGGAATCAGGAGTCAGGCTTTGCGGGACAGAGAGGAAGTGAGATCTTGTAAGCACGTGGCTGAGGGCGGGCAGGGAGGAGCCCGTGGCGCAGGGAGCCGGCAGGGATGACTTTTTGACCAGTTTTCCTTATCGCTGAGGCCTTCTTAGACTTGGGGAGTTGGGAGTCCCCACTCTCGGGTGCCTCAGAAACCAAAGGCTGCTGGTAATGCTCAAGTTCCAGATGCCTCAGGGGAGGTACCTGGGTTGTTGGGTACAGTTCCGTTATTTGCTGCTCGGTGGGATTTGCCCGCAACATTTCTGATTGTTTATAAGAGCTGATGTTTGAGCTGCTTAAAATCACATATGGATGTCGATTTATCTATAAAAGTTAAGAATGGAATTTGAGTGCAAAGAGTTGTGAAAATGCTCAAGGTTATGTACTAATGTATACATTACATTTGTGGAAATATTTGAAAGTGCAGGATTTACATTAAACACTTCTCTTGATTTTTGTAATATCTACCTGTCATTTTCCCATTTGATTAATAGATGTCAGAGGGCTTAAATTTTGAGTGCCTGAATTCACTGAAATTAAAACTTCTTACATCAAATGTAATTGAACTGAATGTAGCAACAGTGCATGCTTTTATAAGTACTGATTAAAAAATATATAAAAACACATATCCATGAACATGCAGATGGGGGCAACATATTAAACCATGGAAGTAGAATTCGTATTGTTTTCTGAGAAGACAAATTTTTAAAAAGCTAAGGGGTCTTATAACTTTCTAGTTTCCAACTTATTTACCCTAAAGTGGAAGATTGACAGCAGCAGAAGAGGAGATCCTGGGCCAGTGCAGTCTCTGGGAGCAGCGGGGTGAGTGCTGGAAGGAGCTGGCTGGAGGCAGAGCCAGGGAGGTGCTCAGACAGGCCAGGACGGCCTCAGGACACGCGGCTCAGTGAGTGAGAAAAGGTTCACATTTCTTGGAGAGCCCTTGACTCTGCCCACGGAAAACCCAAACTCCTTCCAACGGGGATGTGCATCTCATGTAAAAGTTGTTACTCCCAGAAAGAAAGCCAGTGGATGTAGAAATTTTACGTATGCAGAAATTACTTCAAATTTGTTTCTAACCTTATCCTTTTCTTCCCCCATCTTAATGTGTGGTGACTTTCTGCAGGTGACGCACACATCTTAGGAGAGCGCTGTATTTCAGTTGCTGTTGGCTCTGATGTGACTTTGTGGTGTCCGATGTTCTTGTTCTGAGGTTCTGCCCAGAACGTGGCTCCTCCCTGCTGAGCGTTGCTTGTTGAAGGCCCGTGTGGAAACTTTCCCTGTAAGCTCGTTGACCGCAGCAGTCTTGGTTAAGAAACCTTTGGACCTCCTGAGACTTCACACAGCCTTCTAACCTTTCTAGTGTGTCCTTTTCATTTTACTGTTCCCCATTAACCCAGATGTTTTCCAGAATGTAAGTAATCTGCTGAATGCAAGGTGGGGGGTGCCCTCCGTTGGCTCTGGGGAGAAGCATCGCTGTTTCTCCGGGTGGAGCTTCCCGCCCACCATGGTGTGCTCCAAGACGCAGCAGGGTTCTTTGGCAGAAATAATCGTCGAAGGCCTGCATCTCCGTGGCAGGGTGGCTGTGGGTATGGGACCTCGCGGCCATACCGGCCCCTCCCCATCAATGGCACCACGGAGAGGAGCAGGGGGAGGCTTGGGATCTGTCTCCAGAGTCACAGCTGTGCTTCCGAGACTGCGTCGTCCATATGTAACTAGACATGCAGAGAAAGTGTTGGAGATCAGCAGGAGACGGTGTCTGTCCCTAATGAGCTCAGGCGTGCCCTTGAGGGGGTCAGGTTTCTGTGCGGCTGATCTGGACTCAGCCTGGCTGTGGCAGTGCAGGTGACTGCTGGGCTTTGGCAAGGCTGCACCCACTATCTGTCTGAAATGGCCCCCTTCCTTGGCTCGCGGTGCCAACTGGGCCCCCAGGCCTGAATTCCCGCCAGGACGGAGGCCCTGTGTATGTGTCGGGGAAGGGGGAGGTGGGGGTCCTACTTTATTGCCGTATCCAATGCCACGCGGGGTCAGCACTCAGGAAACATGTGCTGTGTGGGTCAGCGATTGAGTTCAGAAACCTGGAAAATTCAGCAGTGTAGGCTTTGGGCATGACCCGTCCAGCCTTGGGGCTCTTTCTTTCTCTGAATTTCCTTCCATGGCATCCTCCTCATCCCAGGGGCCCCTGTTCCCATATGGCTGTTGGCAACTTCACAGGTTCCTCTGCCTCCCCTCCCGGGCCCTGGTGTGGCTGGGGCAGCTAGTAGCTGTGTAGACCCCACAGCCAGTAGATCATTGGTGCCAACGCCTTGGGCCTGGTTTACTTGAGTCAAGGACGGCAGTACATGGCTGAGCCCACCCCGAATGCCTGGATCGGAAGGCCTTGGGTTGCAGAGGGGTGGGGATTGGATATTGGAGGACAACCTGCAAAGCAGAAGGGGAAATGGCTGTGCTGATGGGCAGCTAGAGGAGTCTGTGCAGAGCCTGGGACCCAGTGCAGACACAGAGCTGACATGGGCAATGCAGTGACACGGCCACCGTGGAAGTGGGCAAAGTTACAGGCTTCAGACCGATATGGAGCGGCTGGTCTAAAACGATCCTCATTTTCCTTTAATCCTAACAATTGCTGGCTTACAGGGTGGGGGAGTGAGATCTGTGGTGGCCGCGAGGAGAGACAGGGATTTTAATTAAACCCCTCTTTCTGGGAGAGGGAAGTAGCCGTTTCTGTAGGGCGGTGAGCATCGTCATCTCAGGCAGCTCAGGCTGCTGTAACGAAACACCATTGACTGAGCGGCTTATGAACAACAGGAATTTGTTTCTCACAGTTCTAGCGGCTGGAAGGCAGGATCAGGGTGCCGCACGGGTGAATTCTGGTGTGGGCTCTTTCCTGGTTGGCACACACCTTCTCTCTGGCCCTGACACAATGGGAGGGTGAGGGATTTGCTGGGCCCCTTTCTGAGGCACAAATCCCATTCAAGGGTCTCCAGCCTCGGGAACTCATTACCTCCCAAAGACCACCTGACAGCATCACATTGAGGCTGAGGATTTCAACCTGTGTTTTGAGGGGCAGGCAGGCAGTTTGTAACCTTCACCCTCTTTGTGTATTTCTGACTCAACATTGAGTCTGCCTTTGGCTCTCCAGTGGACAGAGCCTGTGTGGACACTGAGCAAGGTCAGAGCTGCAAGCATGTGCACATCGGGGGCAAGGGAGCTGCCAGGGGTGTGAGAAGGGGGTTTCAGCGTCAATCGGAGCTGCTTTCCTGGCAAATGTACTCATAAGCTATCCTGGCAACATTTGCTTTTCACGAAGAGTCGATGAGGCAGTGGGGGCAGTAGGCGGTGTTGCCAGAAGCTTGGAGCTGATGAGCAGCAGAGAAGGGGCAGAGGCCACGACCTTGGGGTAGTCAGCAGTGCCAGGTGTCTGCCCTCCAGGCCTCACGTCTGTAACTGTGTAGAGACCGAGCCGACCGGGGCTTGCCGGCCAGTGTGGCTCTCATACAGGTGATTATCGCGTTGTGCTTTCTATGTAATGTTCCCTCAACCCCATGCCCACCCCACCAATTTCTGTGCCTAGCAGAAATGATGCTGCGTTTCCTTGATGAAGCCTTGAGTTTCCTGTGGAGATGTAGGAATAGCATGATTTGGCTCACGTCAAAATACTTTGCAGTGAAGCTGCACGGAAGAGGTTTCTAGGCTTCCATTTGACGTTTTCAACAATGCCTGAGTGTTACAGGACCGTCTTGCTTGTTAATAAAGCACCAGATGAAAAAGGCTACTGGTTAATAAAGGAGACTTTTTACATTAGCACAGAGAGGGTGGCTTGAGATAAATTCAGCGTAACGTAGGTGTGTTTGTAAGCCGTCAAAAGGACCATCTCTCTGCTGGCGACACATGTTTTCCGGTATTGGTTTTGTTCTGTAAAAGGATGACTGGCATTCGGCAGAGTCATTCCAGAATTCACCTGGAAGGCGTCCACATGGTGCCTTGTTTTCTCCTGACATTCTGGGCACCACGAGGGATTATTCCTGTCTTCAGCACTAGCAGGAGACTTTTCCTGAACACCTGCTCCTCTTTGGCGTTGTGGGTGTGAAGGGGTCAGAGTGACCCTGTCTTCATGGAGTTTTCAGACACCATGGGGATAGTGTGGCTCGGGTGGGAGGGGGACTTTCCCCAGAAAACAGCTGCCGATTCCAGGACGGCCCTCGACCCCTCCTCCCTCTGTTCCTCTGCGTCATGTCTGAATTAAGGCTGTTCTATCGTAGCGGGGGTGTCATGTTAACTGGAAGTGTGCTTTTTTACTGGGCAGTAAGTAAATTAATGGTACATTTTCCAAGGGCAGCGAGGTTTGATTTGATGAATCCAGTGGGGGAAAGGAGAAGGGGCTTGGCTGTGTGGGGATGTGTGTGATGGGAGCAGAATGGAGTAGCCATGCAGGCTTTTGGGATGGAGGGGCCACGCCCACATTTCCATGGGATCCGTCGCTGTTTGTGCCACTAGACCTGAACCTCTGTCTCTACTTCTAACACCCGTATAGTGAGGAAGCCCCTGATGGGCCTGAGTTGTTACTTCCCATGGCCATCGCTGGGAAATGCCCCAGACGCCTCTCCAGGCTGGTGACGGCCCTGGGGCTGGACACTGGCTTTGTCCTGAGTTGTTTCTTCTTGTGGCCATCGCTGGGAAGTGCCCCGGACACCTCTCCTGGCTGGTGACGGCCCCAGGCCTGGACACTGGGTTCGTCCTGAGCTCTGCGAGGGGCTTGGGCTCCACGTGCAGCAGGCATCTGTGCATCCCTTTGGATGTGAGATGTTGGCGCTCGGCTTGGAGGCCAGCGCAATCTGGGTGTGGTCAGGATCCAGTTCATCCTTTGGAGAGAGAGCACCTGCCCGGGGACCCCTCTGAGGTACATAGTCATGCAGTGCCCTCACAGGATGCCCGGTCCCCCGAGAACTTCCCGCCATTCCCCTGGACCCTCAGGTATGGGAGTCAAGTGTGGTGTGTGTGTCACAGGCGGGGGTACTGAGGACACCACGTGCCTGCTCGTGCGAAGACCTGAAGTGCTGCGTGAGCTCGTTCCCAAGGGGCCGTTGGCATCTGGGGGCCTGTGGGTGTCTTTCCACTGGCAGGAAATAATGGGTGGCCCATGTTACCTTTTGTGTCTTTTTTTTTTTTTTTTCTTTGCCGAAAAGCCCTAATGCCAACGTCGCTGTCCTGCTATTGGAACCGCCCACCTCAGGCTCAGTGGCCCTCCTGTTTCTGGGCTGCTGCAGTGTTGTGTTGGGGTAACTGTATTAACTTCGTTTGAATTTTCTTCCTGTTCTTTTGGAATAAGTGTTGATAGTTTGTGCTGCTTGTTCACCCCAGAGGCGAGGATGTCCTTTAGGCCTGGAGGAGCACAGGCCCTGGAGGGAGGTGCCGGGCCTCTACCTCTCATGTCATCAGCAGCCCTCTCCACACGTCTCCTCTTCGCTCCTAGTGCCCACGGCTGGGGTCACGGGCCGCTCGCTCTGCTGTTTGAGATCCTCGGAAAAGATGTTTGCCCTGAAGAGAGGTTGGGGGTGTGTGGCTGATTTTAAATAGGAGGAAATGATTGTAACAGAATGAGCAATGCCTAGCACTTAGTCTCAGGCTTGAGAAATTGTGTTTTAGAAGCAAGGTATCCCCAACTCCGGTTTCCTTCAAATTAAATCTTTTAAAGAGTCCACAAATATAAATAGTTAAAGCCTAAAACTATGCAACAGAGGGCCTAGAGCCCAAGCCACTGCCACCTCTGACTCCAAGACACCACAAAAACTTGGCCCTCCTCCTCAGAGAACCCCCCTTCTGCTCCTCCTTCCACACTGCTCCCTCCACACTCCTCCCTCCACACTCCTCCCTCCACACTCTTCTTCCGCCCCCTCCCCTTCTTCCTTCCCCTTCCCTTCTTCCTTCCTTCCTCTCCCCTTCTTCCTTCCTTCCTCCCCTTCTTCCTTCCTTCCTCCCTTTCCTCCTCCCTCCTCTTCCTCCTCTTCCCCCTCTTCCCCCTCTTCCCCCTCCCTGTCCTTGGGCAACCTCCATGGAACTCTGGTTCAAAGTCACTGGTCTGTGGGGCCGCCCATTTGATAGACGAGCACGCTGGGGACCAGACACAAGTGACTGACTCAGACCAGCTCGCATGTCGTCTCCTGCCTCCCGTAACACCGGGTTGTCCCTAATGGAAGAGAATCAATGATGCTGCTTCACTGATCTCCAGGGAAAACAGGTTGATAACAGGTTATAAACATGGGAACGTTTTGGAAAAAGCGTCGTCCACTTGTCAGCTCCATCTCTCCTGCCTGGAAGATGTAGGGGAAACCTGCCTTCAGCCCACCCTCATCCCATAACAGGACAGAGGACAAAGGGGCAGAGACCCAGGTCCTGTCAGTGCCCTCAGGAAACCCCCCATTTCCTCCTCATGGTGGAAGTGGAAACCATCCAACTGGACTAGATTTTCCCAGGAAGCCCCTTCACCCCGAAAGCAAGGAATCTGGTTTGAGCACATACCATTCTCGGTGCCATGACTTTCTGCTGCTGAACCCTGCATACGTGGCCCATTGATCTTGCTAGTCCAGTGTTACTGGGTCCTGGGAGTTTCTGTGGGCTGATGGCAGGTGTTTACCATTGTGTTCAGAGGGGAGAACAGAACTTTATTTGTCGAAATCAGATGATAACCATTGCCATGTGATTCCTTGGGTTGGTTTGGGTGGGGGGTGCTCAATGCTTTTCCTGAGGGCTAAGTTCTAGTTTGAGACCGTCTCTCTTTGTCGCCCAAGCTGGAGTGCAGTGGTGCGATCTTGGCTCACTGCAACCTCCGCCTCCTGGTTTCAAGGAGTTCTCCCTGCCTCAGCCTCCCAAGTAGCTGGGATTATAGGTGTGTGCCACCACGCTTGGCTAATTACAAAAATATTTAATATAGGCTGGGTTTTGCCATATTGGTCAGGCTGGTCTCGAACTCCTTGCCTCAAATGATCGGCCCACCTTGCCCTCCTAAAATACTGGGATTACAGGCTTGAGCCACTGTGCCCGGCCTGATCCTGACATCTTTTAAAGCTGCCTTCATGTACCAAAAGCCAGTCTATGTTTGAAAATCAGTCTTGAAGAGCCTAGGAGGAGAGGGATAAGCTTCAACTAGGTGAATAACTATGCATATGTTAAAAATATGGGCCAAAATCTACCCCAAATGTTAACTCTTCTGCTTTGCGTATTATATCCATTTATAGTTATTTCAGCACTAAGATTTTTAAAGACTCTTTTGATAATTATGGAGAAATTACTATTAAAACTCAGCTGCATTTGTAACACTTCAAAGAACTAATTGGATGACATCATTTTTCCCAGAGGCATTTTGGATTGTTACATAATTAATGTTTATCTCTTTGCCAGAAATCTTTTTTTTTTTCTTTTCCAGAACAGATACCTGAAAAGAAAATTTCCTTTGCATTAAGTGTTATTTCACTGTGTGACAATCAATTTTTGAACGTGAGAACAAGATCATCATGTATTTTTGGGATACTTCTTGCTTAATAGTGATAATGCTAAGTGTTAAAATTATGCAACAATTTGTTTCTTTGAAAATTACTATTTGCCTGCTCACCAGGTGGGAGCTGATGAGAACGTGGATGTAAAAATTAAATTGTATTTAGCTTGTATAAAAGAAGTTTAAAAAAAAAAAGCTTTTTTTGTTTGTTTGTTTTGTGCTACTGCTGAAGTTGCTTCGTTGTGGAAATGAGGTTATTGCAGGCACCTAGAATTTTATCTCCTTCACTTGTACAATGGGAAGAAATTCTCCAACAAGCACAGGAATCTGACTTTCTGATATTGAGACTCCTAGGCATCAAGCCCCGTGGAAAGGTTGGTGATTACGTGAGCGTTGGCGTTGATGTGGGTACCCTCCAAGCCGGACGCAGGGAGCAGGGAAGGGCAGAACAGGCCCCTCAGGAGCCATGAGAAAATCAAGTG
This sequence comes from Macaca mulatta, assembly GCF_049350105.2. Taxonomy (NCBI): domain Eukaryota; kingdom Metazoa; phylum Chordata; class Mammalia; order Primates; family Cercopithecidae; genus Macaca; species Macaca mulatta. Next base: position 166,297 of record NC_133423.1, read on the forward strand.
TCGGCAGCAGTGGTGAGGGTTGATGTCAGGGGCCAGGAGGAGGTGGTGAAGGGAGCATGTGCCTCAAGGCAGCCCTGGAACCCGTGGTCCCTGCAGTGAGGTCTGATCTGCAGGGGACGTGGACGGCCACGTGGCAAGGCCCACGGACAGCCTGGACTTGGCTGCCTCAGAACTCTGGTGGACGTTGCAAACGGCCCCACAGGGTTGCAGTGCACATTCCTCGGACGGAGAGAAGACGCTTGTAACTGTTCTCGGCACGAAGCCAGCGCCCTGTGAACAGTGGCCACTGCTGTTGTGACTGAGTGCCGTCCAACTGGAGGCATTTGCTCTGCTCAGTTCACTTAATTGGGCCAGGAATGGGGTTGCCCTGCCTTCAACAAGCTTGACGCATTGAACGAGGACTCAGTAAAGTACTCTGTAAATATGCTCTCCTGGCTAGAGTGAGCAAAGCCCAGGGAGAGAGTGGTTCCTCAGTATTAGACAGGTGTTTGGCGGGGCCAGCTGTGTGGCTGCCAGAGCGAATGTGACCAGGAAGCCTCTGTCCCCCCGGAGGTGGCCAGCGTAACTGTTACACGTGCCGTAGGTAGAAAGTGGGCACTGCTGGGAAACTTGCTCATGTTGCTGTTTCCTGATTGGAAATTCAAGGTTTCTGAGCATCCTACATCGAATTTGTACATTGCTGAGACTGTACACCTTTCAACACTTGTTTTTTCCTGCTTTTCGGATCTATACAACCTGATATTTGGCCGTGGCTTCCAGAACAGGCTGGATGCAGAGTGAAGTCCTCTCCTCACTGTCAATCTTTGCAGATGTCTTTCTTGAGAGTCTCAATTAGGTTTTTACTTAACTAGACTTTTTAAATTGCCATGCACATAACTCTACCAGTTACAATCGTGAGCTAACATGGGATTTTGGTTTTACTTGGATGAATGTTTAACATTTGCATGCTGGATGTAGGGGTGGAGGTCATTTATCTGCTTTTCATTTCCTTCTTGGTTATACTTAGTGACTTTCAGGTACGGTGTGGAAAGCCTGGTACAGGGTGAATTGCAGGCTGCAGTGTGGCGTGGTGGACGAGAGGCGTGGGCTGCAGTGTGCACAGTGGATGAGAGTGAAGCTATTTCCATCCTGGAGGGAAACACACAGGAAACAATTTAAAAAACTGATCATCTAGCTTGAATGAGGTCCAACAAATTCAGTTTGCAAAGTTTAACTTCCAAGTTAACTTAGTAACTTTTCCCCTAAGTCATTAATTTAGTAGCTTATGTTTATTGCCTAAAGCATAATAGTCATAAATTCTAAAATGAATGACTAAACATGTAATAATTTAGGCATACAGCACCTGAAGGGAAAACTGCCAGTATGCTAAAATATTGGATACAGATGCTCAAAAAATATAATGTAGCATTCTTACAATGCATGTGCTTTTAGCATGTAACTTGGTGAGTAGTTTTGAGCTATATTTGTAGGAATGTGTATCTTGAATACTTTAGGACACCACTGGAGATGTGTGCTTGAGAGGTATAAATACTGAATGTTCTTCTCCCTTCCTTTAAATGAAAAACATTAGCTCCCTTGATTTTTATTTTTATGTTTTGAAGTGGACTCTCACTCTTGTTGCCCAGGCTGGAGTGCAGTGACGCAGTCTCGGCCCACTGCAACTTCCGCCTCCAGGGTTGAAGTGCTTCTCCTGCCTCAGCCTCCCCAGTAGTTGGGATTACAGGTACCCACCACCATGCCCCGCTAATTTTTGTATTTTTATTAGAGATGGGGTTTTGCCATAGTGTCCAGGCTGGTCTCAAACTCCTGACCTCAGGTGATCTGCCCACCTCGACCTCCCAAATTGCTGGGATTACAGGCGTGAGCCACTGCGCCTGGCCAGCTCCCTTCTATAATGATTTATACAGTTGTTTTTGCTTTTTGTTTTTTCGAGACGGTGTCTCACTCTGTCGCCCAAGCTGGAGTGCAGTGATGCAAATCTGGGCTGACTGCAGCCTTCACCTCCTGGGCTCAGGTGATCTTCCCACCTCAGCTTCCTGAGTTGCTGTGACTAGACACACGTCACCATGCCCAGCTTTATTATTATTATTATTGGTATTTTTAGTAGAGACAGGGTTTTGCCATGTTTTCCAGGCTGGTCTCGAGCTCCTGGGCTCAAGCAATCTCCTGGCCTCAACCTCCGAAACTGCTGGGATTACAGGCGTGAGCACCACCTTTGGCCCATTTTTTTTTTTCTTCCAGGATTAGGAGTCGACTTTCAGAAAATCCTTCAACCTTGCAAGCCTAATTTTCCATAAAAGTATTCCTCTAGGATAAAAACAAGACACAAAGAAGTACGTGTGGACTGCAGTTAAAAATTTTCAAGAAAACTTAGCTTAGGAAAGTTGACATTTACAAAGAGCAGGAGGCCCGTTCAGTGCCTTCTAGGCACTGGGAATGGCGGTCTGTGGGCGACCCTAACATGTGCGGCGTCCTGAGACGTGATCGTGGTGTTCACGCTTTTACCGAGGGCTTCCCGGGAGTACCAGAGGCTGTTCTTCTGCAGTCGGCCAGCCAGGCAGCAGCTGCTGGAGAAGGAACAAATAGCAAAAGACAGATGTACACGGTGTTATTGTGGCAGAGAGGTTAAAACCAGGGTCACTTTGTTCTTACAGTTTTAAAAAACTAATAATGAAGTCCTTAAATATGTTTAGGATTTCAAAGTAGTTGTGGGTGTGTCTGTGTCTCTAGCTCCCGTTCGGGTGCTTCCTGCGAAGAGAGCTCAGAGACGCCACCTTTCCTTGATGAGGTGACAGGGCCTGGAGAGGTGTGAACCCCGTGGTGGGGGGATGACTGACCTGGGGTGAGTGTGGGTCAGTGTGGGGATCCAACCCCACTCCACATTCCTGTAGGGAATCCACAGTTCTAAGTCTTTATGATAGGGGTAAAAATAACCTGGAAGAGGTGTTATTTTTTAAGAAGTAAGTGCCATGCTCTTTTTTCCTCATACTTTTCCGTGTTTAAGCAGCATTGAAGGATAAGGCACTAGTAGCATGTTGTTTTGGAAACAATGTTGTTGGTTATTTTACGTTGAATATGGTACTAAGGTTGCCTGGTAACAGAAGTTTTCCTTAAACAACATGGAACTCTGTTGAATCTGTTGCCCCATTGGCTGAGCCGCCTGAAATCAGTGCAGTAGCAGCTGAAGAGGCCTCTTCCCCTTGGAGGAAGCCACTGGGTTGGCAGGAGGCACCGCGCTTGACTGAGGGAGTGAGGCGCCTTTGCAGGGACCCCACGTGGCCCCTGCAGCTCTCTCCTGCCCCCTGCTGGTTGGCCAAGCAGCCTTGCGACAGTGTGCTCAGTGTGAATGTTCACTGGGGCAGGCCGAGGCTTTTGTTCCAGGAACACTGACTTCAGAAACGGCCGGCTGTGTGTGTTGAGCATGGCAAGAAAGACTTACGTGTGTCTTAAACCTCTTGAACAAAGCAAGTTGATGTTTCAAATGCATCTCAAAGGCTAATGACTTTGCTATGGTCAATATTCAGGAGAAAAGAGGGTTTGATGAAACAAAGACACGAGTGGCAAGTGACATGCTTGTGCCCCGTATGACTAAGCGATGTCCTGGCCGTTCCACACCACGGCCTCTGAGCAGCCAGCCTGCAGATACTGGGTCAATTTAGATATCCCTGATCTCTGCAGAGGTTTGATCAGGTAGCCCAAGAGCAGATAAACACAAACGCTGACTGGAAACCCTGGCACACGGAGACACTGGAAACAGCAAGCTGCTATTAACATCATAGTAAGAGACAGTCGCCTGCTCTCAGGGGTGTCAGTTTCTTTTGCTTCTAGACGTTCATCTGCGTTACAATACAGTTTTGCTCAGTTTATCCCCATTACTCCACTGTCTTCGCCGTTAAAGTCTCAGCCAGCACTTAGCTCTGACACTGCAGGAGTTTCACTGTGCGGCTGACCAGGCCTACCTGGCTTGGCTGTAAAGCAGGTGAGATTTTCCGGAAGGCAGTGACGAGAACCCGAGGCAGGAAAGAGCATTGCTGGTCTACATACGGCAGTGCACCTGCAGCAGAGCATGTACGTGCACGTTCAGGCTAAACAGGTGTAGGAGAGAAGAAAACCACCTACAATTAGTCACTTAAAATGCCACACACCCAACCCTTGAGACCCTAGCACATAGAGTAGTAGTGGTCTTGGAGATGGCAGGTGTGCTGAAGTCTGATTTTCTCACTTAGCTTTTCCAGCAGCGTTTTCCTCATCTCTAAGCTGGGCCTAACAACTGCCACGCGTAGATTTGTGCATGGAACCGTGCGTGTAAAGTGGGGTAGCCCCCAGGACCTAGGAAGGACTCGTGGTCAGTGTCGGTGGTCATGCGTGCTGTACGGGTCCCCCAGGAAGATGATTGCTACATATAACTCCCTCCGTTCAATGTCACTGAATGTAAAAGGTGGGACATTGGCTTCTGATGTGTCTGGTTTGCTGCAGGCCACGCTGCACCCCGTGGTTCCTGAGCCCTGAGCTGAAGTACATCCTGCTGCATCGCCTGTGTCGCTTTTGCTGTGTCGCTTAGAGCTCCTGCCCTGGGAAACTTCCTCGCGCCTGACGAGCACCACAGTTTGCAGCAAGACCTGTCCAAAGCGTGGACTGCGAGAGCCCCGCTGTGGTCCTGTCCTCTCCATGTTGGGAGCGACTTTGTGGGGTTTGTCGGCCCTTCTCTCAGGTGTCCTGTGTCTCATGGATCAGCCGACGAGCCCCGTCTGGAGGAGCACTCTGCAAAACGTTGCCGTCCACCCAGATCTCCTAGCGCAGAGTGAGGCCACATCTGCAGACTTGACCGCACAGAGTCCCGAGGCATTCGGCAAGAAGGGGAGTGGGATGTGTGTGAGATCCCACTGCGGAAGCCGGCTCTGCTCCGTACTCTGCGTGCGGGGTGCCTGATGTTCAGACCTGCTGTGTCTATCGGGGGCCATGGCGGGGTGGTGGGAGTGGGGGCAGGGAGCAGCGCGGATGGATCCAGGAAAGGACTTAGTTGAATCCCAGCTGCCCACATACCTGTTGCTGGTCTTGGACAAGGTCCCTAGTTTCTCTGGGCTTTCGGTTTGATTGTAAGACTAGGATGCCGCCCCAGTCTGAAGATGTCGGTGTGTGCGGGAATGCCTGGCGCAGTCACCATGGGTTTTCCTTCAGCCTCCTCCGTGCCCCTCCCTGGGTCAATCAGTATCCATGCGTGCCACAAGTAAATTACAGTCCCTCCGAAAAACCAGTTGACCCGAGTTTTATGGTCGAGCATGGTGGGTGTCCTTGCCAGGAAATGCCACTAGATGTCTTGGGCCTGCTCCTCTACCTCCACAGCAATCCCCGGAACAGGCTGGTTCAGGACGTGGGAGGTGGGAGTCGGTGTTGTACCTAGGACAGGCTGAAGTCAAAGGCTCATTTGCTCTGTGAGGGGTGATCAGGATGACACATCAAGTGGAGCCCCATGGCTGACCCTGGAGGTGGACGGTCGGGTCGGATTGGCTGCCCTCCAGCACGTGTTTCGAGTGATGCCTTCCCTGGGTTACGCAGCCCTGATCTGTAGCGCACAACTTCCCAGCTCCAGCCAGTCTGGTCTTGCCGTCTCCTTCCAAGAAGGTAGGTGCGGCGCAGTTGCCTTTAAGCGGCTCCTTCTGGACACCACAGGGCAGCAGCAAGCAAGCATGGGCGACTTTTTTCTTACGTTGACCACAATACGCGGGGCCAGCTTTGCACGATCCCATTCAGCATCACACGTGTGCATCGGCCACTCACCTGTCCATCTGCCACAGACAGGCTTGGACAGGACCATTGAGTGGCCTTTACGGCAAAGAGCCTAAAGGGCTCACAGGAAACCTGGACCCAGCGCAATGGTAACAGCGCAGCAATACCTGTCATTGATCAAGGGGTATTCTGGGCCCGACATGGTGTTAAGTGATCCAGTTCGGTTAGCACTCTTAGAATTAACCCCCTTTTGCCTATCAGGAAATCGAAGACGGAGGGCATTAACGCCAGGGAGCAGGGAGTAAGGGGACACACAGAGGGGCTGAGGGGCTGGGCATTCTGAGCCCACGGATCTGCCCACAGGCCCCGGCTGCACGGGCACCAGGGCTGCTGCTCTGGAGGGGATGAGGAGCTCTGGGGAAAAGATGGAGCCTGACGTGGGTAAGATTTGGATATTTTCAGAAGAGATTTTCAGCCTGGAATGAGGGTGTAAGTGACTGAATCGGAGTGATGAGCCAGATAGCCCGGCTGCGGGAGCTCCCCTGTGGGGTGAGGGAGGAAGGCCTTGGGGGCGTGTGGCTGAGCAGAGGCGCTGGGTCGCCAGGAGCCGCCGCGGGTTTGGAAAGGGGGAGAAACGCAGCGCCCTGCACTGCAAGGGCACCGAGACGTGGTTGTGGTTCTTCCTGACCGTGACAGGCACAAATGGTGCTGATGGTGGAATGCACGGAGTTTGCCTTCAGAGAACTCCTGCTGTCTTTTAAAACCTGGGCCTCTCATTTAAACTTGGCCTCAGGTGAATGGTCAGAAACAGTTTCTGATGAGGTTGCAGAGACTGTGCATGGCCTCTGATTGTGCACATCCTGTGATTGTGTATAGTCTCTGATTGTGGCCTCTTTGTGGCCTCTGATTGTGTGGGTCTCTGTGTGTGGTCTCTGTGCAGCCTCTGATTGTGTGTGGTCTCTGATTGTGCTCAGTCTCGGATTGTGTGCGGCCTCTGATTGTGTGCGGCCTCTGATTGTGGGTTGTGTGAGTTTCCCGGGATTAAGTAGATGAGCCTCGTGCTGGGGCAGGTGTGCCTTGTGTTGGGCATGTGGATAAAGAAGTTTAACCCGTCTCCTCTTTGAGAATGGCAGGGCAGTAACAAAGGCGGTTGATTTATACATGGCCATCCTCGTGAGGTGAGGACCTGAAAGGTTTACTGCTTTCCCGGAAAGCTGCTCTGGGCGTCACCATCACTGATCATGGACAGCAGCTCAGAAGCCCCCTTAAGGTGCAGGGAGGGACCGGCGCTGGTCCTGTCTGTGCCCAGGCTGCTGGTCACCCTGACGGCCAGGCGATGGCTGCCTGTGCACGAAGCTGGGGTTAGAGTGAATTTGGGCAGTGTCGGCTTTGATTTAGGTCAAGACTGATCAGTCTTCCTAAAATACTAGCCATGAAAGCTTTCATAGATTGTAGTTCTTTGGGAGATTTATATGTGGTTTTTAAAGCACAGGGCCCATGGCCAGTGTTGAATTACATTTTGTTCAGTGTAACTGACAGGACACTGGACCTGAGTCTCAGGCCTGCCACAGGGTTCAGGGAGCTTCAGAGAGGGAGATGTTTGTGCTCAAGTTTTCGCAGATGGGATGGGACATGGGCATGGGGCTGGAATGCTCTAACCTTCAATCTTCAGTCATCGGTATCACCTGTGCACACGCATATCGTTTTCAAAGATGGACAAGCTTTTGGGAAATATCTGAAGACTTTTCCAGTTTTGAAAGAAGCCGGGATGACACTGGAAACGGCAGGTGTCTTGGCTGCTGATCAGGTCCATCACCACGCACATGGTCCCTAACCTGGCCCACCTCTGATCATGCACAGCGGGTGACGAGGTCCATAACCTCACACTTCTGTGCACAGCAGGTGACCAGGTCCCTAACCTCAAAAGCTTCTGATTGGGTGCAGCTGGTGACCAGGTCTGCAACTTCGCATGGCTCTGATTGTGCAGAGCTGGTGACCAGGTCACTAACCACCCACACCTCTATTCATACCCAGCGAGTGACCGGGTCCATCACCTCACACCTGATTGTGCATAGTGGGTGACCAGGTCTGGAACCTTGCACACCTCTGATCGTGCACAACGGGTGACTAGGTCCATGACCTCACGCCTCTCTGCACAGTGGGTGACCAGGTCCATAACCTCACACCTCTGATCGTGCACAGCTGGTGGGCACAGGACCCACTTCAGTGAGGGGCTGACTTCCCAGGTGTGAAGGGGGAATGCTGTGTGGCTCGCTAAGCCCCTCCATGCTTTGGGGGCTCCAGGCTGTGGCCGGCAAGTAGGAAGTTGTCCCAGGAGGCTGCTGTGTGTTGGGGATGGGAGGCAGCTGCAGGGTGGAAGTACGATGTTGTCGTAGGGGGCCACTGTGGGGGGGTGGGACGGGAGGCAACTGCAAGTTGGAAGTAGGATGTTGTGCCAGGAGGCTGCTGTGTGTGGGGGAGGGAGGAGGCAACTGCAGGGTGGTGTGGTGGTCCCCGTGCCACTGATTTCAGGTTAAAATAGAATGTGGACCTCTTTTTACCATAGTTTCTAATTACTCCGCTAGTTTGTGTTGCTGTCTCTTGCTATGAAGTCCACAGTCTGATGTCTCTGTGGTCCCCATGTTTCCCTTCTGCTTGTGTTACCCGATCCTGTGGGTCAGCTGTGAGGAAACCACTCTCCACTCCTCATCTGGAGTGGCCTCGAGCTGGGTGTGCTGGTCTCCTTGTGGGCTAAAGTGTTCCTCTGTTACTGTTTTCTCTGTTTTTTGACCAAATTTAGCAGACTTGTGTATGATGCAAACACTTCAAAAAATGTCTTTTGCCTTTATGAAAAAAACACTTGCATTGCTTTAAAATGAACCTTTCCTGTGTCTCCATCCTTCCTCACAGATTGCTCTGTGTTAGAAACTCGGTGGTGTGTGTGCTTCATGGCCTCATTCCATCAAGCACTGTAACCTCTGATTGCAAAAGTGACTACACTCAAGGCAAAAAACTTTGCAAATGTTGAAAAGAATGAACAAAAACATATTGTTCTCTTGTCTACTCTTAAGATTTTGCTGTAGTTCAAACTACATCAAACTCTCACCTACTCCTGTGCCAATATTCATCCTTCAGCTCTGCCTCCGTTCTTCCTTTCTTTTTTCATGCTATGGGGTCTGCTTTGGAGATGTTATCTACTTTCATTCTTCCAAAGTCAAGCTTCTAGCTTTGGTTGGAACTGCAGACCCATTTACTCATTCAGCAAATACTTTCTAAGCACATGGATAGTCACTGAGAATACCGTGGTTCACCAACATGACTGTGGCCCCTACTCACACGAACTTGCGGCCTGATGGGGAGAATGGGCACTAATATGACAATCAGTCTAATGGGTTTCTGATGAAGAATTGAGGAAAGCGCACCAAAGAAAGGGAAGCGGGGTTCTCTAAATTTATGCTGTAAAAGAATCTGGCGTATCTTGGGATGAGAGGTAGAAAACCGATGCATTCTGGAAGGTATGATCCCCTTGCAGTCTGGAGAGAAGTAGAGGTTGCTTGTTGAGGGGGGTGGAGTGTAGGGACACCACGGTCTAAACAGAGATGGGGGTGCGTGCAGAATGCCTCTTGCAGCAGGAAACAGGCACGTGCAAGGAAGTAAACACGGGAGAAAGTGGCACAAGACAAGAATGAAGGCAGGCAGGCAGGGGCTGGGAGATGATGGTAGATGCTTTATTCTCTTAATAACAGCAACAGGATGCTGTTGAAAGCACTTGAGGGAGGTGGGGAAGTGGGTATGACATGTTTTGTGTTTGTAAAATTATCACATTGTCTTACCAAACTATACTCCCTATTTTTTATTTTTACATTTTACTTTAAGTTCTTAGATACATATGCAGGTGTGTTACATAGGTATACATGTGCCATGGGGGTTTGCTGCACCTGTCAACCCATCATCTAGGTTTTAAGCCCTGCATGCATGAAGTATTTGTCCTAATGCCCTCCCTCCTCTTGCCCCCACCCCCCAACAGGCCCCCGTGTGTGTCGTTCCCCTCCCCGTGTCCATGTGATCTCATTGTTCAACTGCCACTTATGAGTGAGCGCATGTGGTGTTTGGTTTTCTGTTCCTCTTTTAGTTTGCTGAGAATGATGGCTTCCAGCTTCATCCATGTCCCTGTAAAGGACAGGAACCCATTCTTTTTTATGGTTGCATAGTATTCCATGGTATATACGTGCCACATTTTGTGTATCCAGTGTATCATTGATGGGCATGAGATATCCTCTTAACATGTGCTCCAGCAATTGCACTCTTAGGTATTTATCCAAAGGAGTTGAAAACTTGTGTTCACAGAAAAACCTGCACATGGACATTTATAGAAGCTTTAATCATAATTGCTAATTTTATTCCAGCTTTATTCATAATTGCTCAAACTTGGAGGCAACGAAGAAACCAAAATGTTCTTCACTAGGTGAGTGGATAAATAACCTGTGATATATCCAAACAATGGAATATTCTTTAGCACTGAAGGGAAGTGAGCTGTCAAGCCATGAAAAGACACGTAGGAACTTTAAACATGCACGGCTACACAAAAGAGGCCCCTCGGAAAAGACTAAATACTGTAAGCTTCCAACTAAAGGACATCCCGAAAAAGGCCAGACTATGGAGTGAAAATGTCCGTGCTTCCCAGGTGTTGGGAAGAGGGAGAGATGATGAGGTGAAACACGGAGATTTTTAGGATTTTAGTGCAACTGCTCTGTACGATGCTATCATGGTGGATACATGTCATGACATATTTGTTCAAACCCATAGAACAAGCACCAAGACGGAGCCCTCATGTAAACTGTGGACTCTGGGTGACAATATGTCAACGTAGGTTCTTCAATTATTACAAATGCTCCTTCTGGGCAGGAGTGTTGTTAGTTGGGGAGGCTGTGCACGTGGGGGAAGGGAAGGCATATAGAAGGTCTCTCTGCACCTTTCCCTCAATTTTTCTGTGAACGTGAAACTGCCTAAAAGATAAAGTGTATTTTTAAAAAAAATAAAGGAAAAAAAGGAAACAAAAAGTCTTCACAAAAATCAAATGAGAAAATGATCACACTGGGTGCTTCAGGTCAAAATGGAAGAACAAGGGCTGTATTTACCATCCCACCTGATGACTTTTTTCTCACTGCTTTTCAGCATTTTTTTGGAGTCTAGTCAGTGCAATAAGGCAAGTTAAAACACATAAAATGCACCCTTATTAGAAAATAAGATTTAAAACTATCTGTATCTGCAGGTGACGTGATCACCCGTGGGGAAAATCTCCTGAAATCACAAAAAGCCACTAAAACTAATAATAATAAATTACTTACTAATAAGTGAGTTTGTGTTTAGCTTGTATCTTGCAAACTTTCCATAAGCAGTATTTATCTCTTTATACACTGGCAAAGAAATAATTGGAAATGGAAATTTACAACGTAATATTAAGACTAAATCTGACAAAAGATGTGTAAGATCTATGCACTGTAAAGCAGGCAGTGATGCTGAGATAAATTAAAGAACTAAATAAATGAAGTGATATACTGTGTTCATGGATCAGCAGGCTCAATATTGTTAAGATGTCAGTTCTGCCCTTGTGGATCAGAGGTTTAATGCAATTCCAATCAAAATCCCAGCATTTTATTTTATTTTATTTTTTTTCAGTAGAAATGAACTAGCAGATTCCAAAATGTGTCTGGAAATTTAAAGAACCCAAAAGAGCTAAGACAACTTGGAAAAAAAATGGTGGAGGACTTACCTGAACTATCAAAACTGGGTTAATGAAACCTCCTAGAGGGTCTAGTAATAATCTCACAAATGTGTTACCTATACATAGTGGATTTTTGAAGAAAGGTTCAAAGACATTAAATTAGAGAAAGGACGATAATGATGATAGAAGGATTAAATACTACAGGCCAAAAAGGGAAAAAAGAGCTCCTGTTAAATATCTTCACATTGTTGGTGTCACTCATGCAATTCAATTCACATTTTGTATATCTAAAAGTTGAACAGACTTCTTCATTCTCTTTCCCCAATTCACTCCACAGAGATGCTGATGTCTTTCAGTGGAACTTGGAAGTTTGCTATTCTTTTTAAAATGACTCTCTTAGATACTGTTTATGCAAGAAGTTGTGGGACTGTAACTTACAAATACTGTTCTAAACCTTGGAATCACACGTTTCCCTTTTTCTCTACTTATCGTTTCTAGTCAGTTTCCCATTTCCTCTTCTTCATATTTACACTGCATTCCTTCTAGTTCAGGCTCTTGTTACCCCACTTGATCTCGTGATGTGGTCACCTGAATGTCCTTCATGTTCCAGCCTCCTGGAATCCTTCCTTCATGACCCTGAAGAACTGCCCTCCAGACCCGCAGGTGTGACCCGGAATCAAGGATCTCAAAGCCGAGTGGGATCTGAGAGGCTATCTAGACCAATCCTCCATTACAGACGTAAACCTTTTGATGACTTCACTTCAGAGCCCAAAATATTTGCACTGCAGGCAGAATCACCTAAATCACTTAATGTGATGTTCAGTCTTCCCGTGGTATCTTCCTCTCTGCATCTCCCTACTTTCGGTCAGCCATTTCTCACTCATGACACCGAACCCTTCATTCACATCACATTATTGTTCTTCTCCACACACACTTGTTTGTTTTCTGCCTGGGTTTTTTGTTACATTCTTCCCTCTACTGGCAATATCATTTTCCAAGATCTGAGTACAGAATTTTAACGTATTCCTCAGAATGACTCACATATCACATATTTGACCAAATGGCTGCAGATTCTGTCACTTCCTCTCTTGTCCTATGGCAACCTGGAGAATCTTCTCCTCTTAGCCAACAGGATTTATCATGGTCCTTCTTTATCTTAACAATAGTTTAGCAGGACTGAGAACTGGGAAGTAGATTTTTCTCCCAGGGGTGAGAACTGTCTTAGTTTAGCAGATCTCCCTGGGTCTCCATTCTGGTTGTAGAAAAGCAGCCCATAGGGCATGGTGGGGAGGAGAAGAAGGGGAACTAAGCTGTGTTGCATGAAGATGGACAGTTGTGACCCTTACTCCAGGGTTGGGAGTTGAGGCCCCTAGGAAGGAGAAGCTGTAAGGATGAAGACGAGGCATAAAAAGTGATGCAGGCCGGGTGCGGTGACTCACGCCTGTAATCCTAGCACTTTGGGAAGCCAACGTGGATGGATCACGCAGTCAAGAGTTCAAGACCAGTCTGACCAATATTGTGAAACCCTGTCTCTACCAAAAATACAAAAATTAGCTGGGTGTGGTGGCACATACCTGTAGTCCAGCTACTCGGAAGGCTGAGGCAGGAGAATCACTTGGACCCAGGAGATGGAGGTTGCAGTGAGACAAGATCATGACACTGCACTCCAGCCTGAGTGACAGAGACTTCATCTCAGGAAAAAAAAAAAAAAAGTGATGCATAGTAACAAGACTGCCCGAGGAGAAGAGGCAATCAGCAACCTTCTCCAGGGTGGGATGGCTGAAGACCCTTTAAGAACAAAGGTGTCTACTTTCCTTCTTTAGGATGCTCTATCGTGATTTAATGAACCCTCCCAATCTACTGTATTCAGTATTTGGCATGAGTCAATTTAGGGGAATTCTAGAAAACATAGCTGGCTGTTATCAGGTTAATGTAGATTGGGAGGTAGGGAAAAACCCCAGGAGACACGTAGGAAGGACAATACGTGAAAACAGAAGAAACTTGGAGTCAGTTCACCCTTCAAACAAAATCCAGTTTCCAGAAGACATTGTGAGGGCTGCTGGGTCTTCCTCGCCTGCAGATGGGGGATTCCAGATAATTATTATACTTGAATCTCACAGGATGGGGTGATCACCACCTGCTCTCAAATGGGATGAGTTACAATATCTTCTATCGGGAGGCGGTAAATAAGAGGTTAGGTACACGTCTGTAGTCATCACAATTTTGTCAAGATTGCTATTTTTACTTCCATGTCATAGATGGGGAGCCTGATGCTTGTGGAAATGATTTGCTCAGGGTCTCACCATTAAAAGTGGCAGAGGAAAGATTCCAACATGTTTTAAAAGCTGCAAACTGAGCTGACTCCCATCCATGCTGTCATACCGACTTTGAGATTTCAATCCTCCTGAAGGCAGGAAACTTATTCCATTTGCTTTTATACCCTCCATAACACTAGTGAGCAAGTTTTGCTCAAAGTAACATGGAATATTTTGCTGACTCAAGGGGAAAAAGTAAGAGACTTAAATGACACCATCACAAGTCAACCTTCAAGGAACAGAGACATATTTAGCATTAGCTGTCTCAGTCAAATCAACATAGACATGCACGTTTATCCTTGACATGGCAGTAAGACAGCAAACACAATTGAAAAAATGAGCCAAGTGTAAAAAATGTGTCACAAAGGGATGGATTTAGACAGGAGAGCAGTGAAGTAGGTTATAAAATGGTCAGCATAATCCATTTTCATGAATTATTAGCTGAAACATGCAAAGCATTTAGGATTTCTGGGAGAAGTGTACAAACACACCAAATGTTTGTCCGACATTTTCTTCACTGCTGCTGTCTTTCCACAGGGCTGGAGATGATGTTAACCAACGGCCTTGGGAGGAGAGATTGCAGCTGAGCCCACACCCTCTCAAACTCCTTCAGACTGTTTCTGTTTTTGTAGACTTTACCATTAACAACAAATCCTAAGATTTACTCAATCAGTACAGCAGTCGTTGGCCCGAGTTCAAATTTCTGATTCGAAGGAATCTGCACTCTGCCTGCCAGGATCGACTATTAATGGCTTCGTCCATAGAGGAGCTGTGTCTTTGCTCACTATGGAACAGTATTGAGGCTTCGAAAGGGGTATTTTGCTGGTCACCTCCTTGGTCATCCATCTGCTCACCAAGAGCAGATACTGTTCTCAGCCCCTTACATTTACAAGGTCGTTTAATTCTCACATAGCCCTTTCAGATAGATGCGACTATTACCCCCCTTTTACAGAGGAGGAAACCGAGAGGCAGAGGACATAGGTGAATTGTCCCAGATCACAGAGCTGGCTATGGAGCTGGGACTTGCACCCGGCCAGCCTGGCTCCAGAGTTCACTGCCCTCCTCCTGTACAGCACGTGTGACCTGCAGTAATCACCGCCCAAACAGGCAGGCACTGCGGATAGCCAAGCACACCTCTTCCGACTTCAGCACGGAGGACGGTTCGTTTTCATCCTGGTGTTCAGCTCAGGACTGTTTTTATCACAAGGACGCACCACCCAGAAAGCTCAGTCATGTGCAGTTACCTTCTACGGTCATGGTTTTCTACTTTTTGGCCCCATTTTCCTGAGGACTTGGCCTGCTGGGACGTGAATGATGCGTTACTACTGTAGAGACAGAGGTTCAGGTCTAGTGGCACAAACAGCGACGGACCCCATGGAAATGCGGGCGTGGCCCCTCCATCCCAACAGCCTGCATGGCTGCTCCATTCTGGTCCCATCACACACGTCCCCACACAGCCAAGCCCCTTCTCCTTTCCCCCACTGGATTCCTCAAATCAAACCTCGCTGTCCTTGGAAAATGTACCATTAATTTACTTACTGCCCAGTAAAAAAGCACACTTCCAGTTAACATGACACCCCCGCTACGATAGAACAGCCTTAATTCAAACATGACGCAGAGGAACGGAGGGGAGGGGTCGAGGACCATCCTGGAATTGGCAGCTGTTTTCTGGGGAAAGTCCCCCTCCCACCCGAGCCACACTATCCCCATGGTGTCTGAAAACTCCATGAAGACAGGGTCACTCTGACCCCTTCACACCCACAACGCCAAAGAGGAGCAGGTGTTCAGGAAAAGTCTCCTGCTAGTGCTGAAGACAGGAATAATCCCTCGTGGTGCCCAGAATGTCAGGAGAAAACAAGGCACCATGTGGACGCCTTCCAGGTGAATTCTGGAATGACTCTGCCGAATGCCAGTCATCCTTTTACAGAACAAAACCAATACCGGAAAACATGTGTCGCCAGCAGAGAGATGGTCCTTTTGACGGCTTACAAACACACCTACGTTACGCTGAATTTATCTCAAGCCACCCTCTCTGTGCTAATGTAAAAAGTCTCCTTTATTAACCAGTAGCCTTTTTCATCTGGTGCTTTATTAACAAGCAAGACGGTCCTGTAACACTCAGGCATTGTTGAAAACGTCAAATGGAAGCCTAGAAACCTCTTCCGTGCAGCTTCACTGCAAAGTATTTTGACGTGAGCCAAATCATGCTATTCCTACATCTCCACAGGAAACTCAAGGCTTCATCAAGGAAACGCAGCATCATTTCTGCTAGGCACAGAAATTGGTGGGGTGGGCATGGGGTTGAGGGAACATTACATAGAAAGCACAACGCGATAATCACCTGTATGAGAGCCACACTGGCCGGCAAGCCCCGGTCGGCTCGGTCTCTACACAGTTACAGACGTGAGGCCTGGAGGGCAGACACCTGGCACTGCTGACTACCCCAAGGTCGTGGCCTCTGCCCCTTCTCTGCTGCTCATCAGCTCCAAGCTTCTGGCAACACCGCCTGCTGCCCCCACTGCCTCATCGACTCTTCGTGAAAAGCAAATGTTGCCAGGATAGCTTATGAGTACATTTGCCAGGAAAGCAGCTCCGATTGACGCTGAAACCCCCTTCTCACACCCCTGGCAGCTCCCTTGCCCCCGATGTGCACATGCTTGCAGCTCTGACCTTGCTCAGTGTCCACACAGGCTCTGTCCACTGGAGAGCCAAAGGCAGACTCAATGTTGAGTCAGAAATACACAAAGAGGGTGAAGGTTACAAACTGCCTGCCTGCCCCTCAAAACACAGGTTGAAATCCTCAACTGTGAGAAACAAATTCCTGTTGTTCATAAGCCGCTCAGTCAATGATGTTTCGTTACAGCAGCCTGAGCTGCCTGAGATGACGATGCTCACTGCCCTACAGAAACGGCTACTCCCCTCTCCCAGAAAGAGGGGTTTAATTAAAATCCCTGTCTCTCCTCGCGGCCACCACAGATCTCACTCCCCCACCCCAAAAGCCAGCAGTTGCTAGGATTAAAGGAAACAGAGGATTGTTTTAGACCAGCCCCTCCATATCGATCTGAAGCCTATAACTTTGCCCACTTCCACGGTGGCCGTGTCACTGCAGTGCCCATGTCAGCTCTGTGTCTGCACTGGGTCCCAGGCTGTGCACAGACTCTTCTAGCTGCCCATCCAGCACAGCCATTTCCCCTTCTGCTTTGGAGGCTGTCCTTCGATATCGAACTCCCACCTTTCTGCAACCCAAGGCCTTCTGATCCAGACATTCGGGGTGAGCTCAGCCATGTACTGGAGTCCTTGACTCAGGTAACCCAGGCCCAAGGCGTTGGCACCAACGATCTACTGGCTGTGGGGTCTGCACAGCCACTAGCTGTCCCAGCCACTCCAGGGCCTGGGAGGGGAGGCAGAGGAACCTGTGAAGCTACCAACAGCCATACGGGGACAGGGGCCCCTGGGATGAGGAGGATGCCATGGAAGGAAATTCAGAGAAAGAAAGAAAGCCCCAAGGCTGGACGGGTCATGCCCAAAGCCTACACTGCTGAATTTTCCAGGTTTCTGAACTCAATAGCTGACCCACATAGCACATGTTTCCTGAGTGCTGACCCCGCGTGCCATTGGATACGGCAATAAAGTAGGACCCCCACCCACCCCTTCCCCGACACATACACAGGCCTGGGCACCCAGTTGGCACCGTGAGCCAGGGAAGGGGGCCATTTCAGACGGACAGTGGGTGCAGCCTTGCCAAAGCCCAGCAGTCACCTGCACTGCCACAGCCAGGCTGAGTCCAGATCAGCCGCACAGAAACCTGACCCTCTCAAGGGCATGCCTGAGCTCATTAGGGACAGATACCGTCTCCTGCTGATCTCCAACACTTTCTCTGCATGTCTAGTTACAAACGGACGACGCAGTCTCGGAAGCACAGCTGTGACTCTGGAGACAGATCCCAGGCCTCCCCCTGCTCCTCTCCGTGGTGCCATTGATGGGGAGGGGCCGGTATGGCCGCGAGGCCGCATACCCACAGCCACCATGCCACGGAGACACGGGCCTTCGACGGTTACTTCTGCCAAGGAACCCTGCTGCGTCTTGGAGCACACCATGGTGGGCGGGAAGCTCCACCCGGAGAAACAGCGATGCTTCTCCCCAGAGCCAACGGAGGGCACTCCCCGCCCTGCATGCAGCAGATTACTTACATTCTGGAAAACATCTGAGTTAGTGGGGAACAGTAAAATGAAAAGGTCACGCTAGAAAGTTTAGAAGGTTGTGTGGAGTCTCAGGAGGTCTAAAGATTTCTGAACCAAGACTGCTGTGGGCAACGAGCTTACAGGGAAAGTTTCCACACGGGCCTTCAACAAGCAACGCTCAGCAGGGAGGAGCCACGTTCTGGGCAGAACCTCAGAACAAGAACATCGGACACCACAAAGTCACAACAGAGCCAACAGGAACTGAAATACAGCGCTCTCCTAAGATGTGTGCGTCACCTGCAGAAAGTCACCACACATTAAGATGGGGGAAGAAAAGGATAAGGTTAGAAACAAATTTGAAATTATTTCTGCATACATAAAATTTCTACATCCACTGGCTTTCTTTCTGGGAGTAACAACTTTTACATGAGATGCACATCCCCGTTGGAAGGAGTTTGGGTTTTCCGTGGGCAGAGTCAAGGGCTCTCCAAGAAATGTGAACCTTTTCTCACTCACTGAGCCGCGTGCCCTGAGGCCGTCCTGGCCTGTCTGAGCACCTCCCTGGCTCTGCCTCCAGCCAGCTCCTTCCAGCACTCACCCCGCTGCTCCCAGAGCCTGCACTGGCCCAGGATCTCCTCTTCTGCTGCTGTCAATCTTCCACTTTAGGGTAAATAAGTTGGAAATTAGAAAGTTATAAGACCCCTTAGCTTTTTAAAAATTTGTCTTCTCAGAAAACAAAGAATACTAATTCTACTTCCACGGTTTAACATGTTGCCCCCATCTGCATGTTCATGGATATGTGTTTTTCTATATATTTTAATCAGTACTTATAAAAGCATGCACTGTTGGCTACGTTCAGTTCAATTACATTTGATGTAAGAAGTTTTAGTTTCAGTGAATTCAGGCACTCAAAATTTAAGCCCTCTGACATCTATTAATCAAATGGAAAAATGACAGGTAGATATCACAAAAATCAAGAGAAGTGTTTAATATAAATCCTGGACTTTTAGATATTTCCACAAATGTAATGTATACATTAGTACACGACCTTGAGCATTTTCACAACTCTTTGAACTAAAATTCTGCTCTTAACTTTTATTGGTAGATCGACATCCATATGTGATTATAAGCAGCTCAAACATCAGCTCTTAGAAACAACCAGAAATGCTGTGGGCAAATCCCACCGAGCAGCAAATAACGGAACTGCACCCAACAACCCAGGTACCTCCCCTGAGGCATCTGGAACTTGAGGATTACGAGCAGCCTTTGGTTTTTGAGGCACCCGAGAGTGGGGACTCCAACTCCCCAAGTCTAGGAAGGCCTCAGCGATAAGGAAAACTGATCAAAAAGTCATCCCTGCCGGCCCCCTGCCATGGGTTCCCCCCTGCCGGCCCTCAGCCACGTGCTTACAGATCTCACTTCCTCTCTGTCCCGCAAAGCCTGACTCCTGATTCCAGCCCTGCTGCTTACTGGGATGTGGCCATGGACGTCAACTGCACCTGCAAGGGGAGAAGCCTGTCAGGATACAGGATCCTGGCCATCCTGGCAGCGCTCAAGCTGATACTGTAACTTGGTAGCGAGTTACTTAATGCAAAGGTTTAACTTTGAAAAATTTAGATGTGTGTATTCTAACGGAAATTCTGAATGTAGAACACAGGCCACACCCTCACACAGATGTTGTCTGGCCAGCACTCTTTTGTCTTTTCAATAGACATTTTTAAAAGCAGTTTTTGGTTCATAGCAAAATCAAGAGGAAAGTACAGAGAGTCCTCACCTATCTCCTTTCCCAGCACAGGCACAGCCTCCATCATTCTCCTGCCCTCACCAGACCAGCATGTCTCTACGACCGACAGACCCGCATCAACACGGCACCACCACCCACAGTCCACAGCTCACACGAGGACTCGGCCTGCTGCTGCTCACTCTGTGGGTTTCACAGACGTGGAACGGCATGCATCCCCCATGAAAGCCCCACCTGGAGTTGTTTCCCACCTTCCATATCCCCTATGCTCCTCCCATTCATCTCTCCCTTCCCCAGCCCCTGGCAGCCACTGACTGTTTGACTGTCTCCACAGCTTTGCCTTTTCCAGACTGTGCTGTGGTTGGACTCAGACAGCAGGCAGCCTTTCCAGATTGGAGTCTCACTTAGCAACATGCATTTAAGATCCTTCCTTGTCTTCATGGCTTAGGGGTCCAGTTCTTTTTAGTGCTGAATAATATCCCAGTATCTGACATACCACAGTTTATCCATTCACCTGCTGAAGGGCATCTTGGTTGCTTTCTAGTTTTGGCAATTATAAAGCTGCTGTCAACGTCTGTGTGCACATTTCCACATGGAAGTAAACTTTCAGCTCCTCCGAGTAAACGTCCAGGACTGTGATTGCTCCTGTGGTCGGAGAGCTTAGTTCCACGGAAAACCGCCACGCTGGCTCCTACAGCAGCTGCCCCACTTCCCCCAGTGATGAGTGAGGGTCCTGATGCCCACACACCCACCAGCACGCGGCAGTGTCGGAGTTCGTGTTTTGGCCAGGCCGATGGGTGCACAGTGACGCCTCACCCTATGACATAAGACGTGGGCCATCTTTCCACGTGTAGATTTGCCATCTGTGTATCTTCTTTGTTGGGGTATCTGTCCAGGTCTTTGGTCCATTTTTAATCAGGTTGTTCATTTTCTTGTTGAGTTTTGAGAGTTCCTTGCACGGTTTGGATAACAGCCTTTCTCAGATGAGTCTTTTACAGATGCGTTCTCCCCGTCTGTGGCCTGCCCTCTCATGCTCCTGAGACACTATGTTTTATATTTTGAAAAACACTTCAGACAGAAGATGGACCTCCCAGCCCACCACGGTTCTCAGTTTGGCCGTGGTCACCACCCTCCCAGCCCTGGTTCCCACCTTTCCACGATCTGCTGGTCCTATGGGTGTCAACCCATACTAAGTCCCTAACATATCTCCAATGATGGCAACGTCAAAGCCGGCAGTTTGCAGGTAGAAAGGAGCTGATGGAGGCCGGAGCAGAATGTGAAGGCCAGCGGATTCATCCCTTGGGGACCGGCAGGCCTCTCAGATATCCCCCTGGGTCACCTCCCAAATGAAGTACCTGCTTTGGCCGTGGGCAGGAAGCAGGACCTGGCCCAGATCTCAGCATATTTGACCTGGCACGGCATTTACAGGTGAGCCTCCATAACCGGAAACTCGACTCTCTGGGGAGAATGCATTTTCATTATCAAGGCTTTTAGGCTTTTAATTAAGAAACCAAAGAGCAGTGACTGGAGTGAGGATGCAGGGACTCTGGGTGACCCACACGCTCGTTTCCACCTGGCACGAAGGACCCTGGAGTGAGGGTGCAGTGCCTGCTCTGAGTCACCAGCACACTCATCATTTCTACATAAACAACCCTGTGAGCCTGTCCCAGGACTTTTTAGCCTAGACCTAAAAATTCACAGCTCAGGAAACCTTCATCATTTTAGGAACCTGAGGGGTGGGCCAGGGGGATCTCACAGAGTGAGGTGCTGTCTATGGGGTCAGCAAAGTGCAGCTGGGGCTTCCCGCAAGCACTTCAGGGAGGCCGTGCACTGGCCCGAGGCTGGTTCCGCCTCCTATCCTCGGTTCTCATGCCCAGCCGTGAGGGGAGCCCCCCGCTTCAGGAGCGGTCCCTGGCTCCAGGCCCTAACGTCCATGTCCAGGCCCCTGGTAGGGCAGCTTCTACCCCAGGGAGGCTGGGACTGGAGACAGCCTGGAGCTCTAGGCAATCCTGGCAACCACATGCTTCCCGAAGTGGCTGCAGACAAATTCCTGCTTCCAAAACCTGGCACGGGCTGTGTGAGGCCTGGAACACGGGAGGCGCGATTACCCTCTCATGGTTATCAAGTCAAGTCATAGTCTCTTAGACCTAAGTGTGACTGGAAGTATACACATTATGGAAGTGTATATAAATGTGAATACAGAAACGCTTATTTTCCTTTTATATACCTTACATATATGTGTATACGTGCATATGTATAAAACATGGAAGAAAAAACCATACTTAAGATTTCAAATCTCACTCACAAAGATCTCAGAAGCAAATTATTATTCTTAAATTCTAAACAAAGATGTAACATTTTACATTCTTACAAACAAAACGTTCTCTATTAGCATTTTATTTTAAAAACTAAGAATGCATTGCACTCTCTCAATTTCGATTTTTAACTCAGCTCACAAAGGCCCCTGTACAAAGACCTCCGTACCGCGGCAAGGATGGCGGTGGTCACACCTGTGGCCATTTATCCTCTCTACATCTAGCTCCTCTCCCTGAGGCAACAGCACCTCCGAAGTCACAGCCGGGCCTCCCATCTCTCCCCCGTCCCGGGCGTTTTGGCATGTTGCTCTGCTGCACACACCTCAGCAAATACTGCTGATTAGCCAGAATCGCCCAGAAATCTCTTAACCTTGATTCTGGCTGCTTTTGTAATTTGTAATATCTTTACTTCTGGTGTGATTTGAGAAACAACACATTTTAAAATTAGAGAAGATGTGGTTTTTATTCTCTCCTTTCTACTTGCAACCTTGAAAATTCAAGTAGCAGCAAGGGTTTGTTGAAAGTAACTTCCACCAAATAGAACCTATTACAAAGGTACTACAGAGTGTCAAATAACCACATAGATGTAAAATAGACATGCAGACACAGATATAAAATCCAATGGTTAAACCAAATTGAGAAATGCTTGCCAGTTTGATAGGACTTCTAAAACTTGACATAAATGTTGGCTGAGGGATACAAGATGCTATGAGATGAGTGAGATGCTTGGCCTAGAACCACAGGCTCTCTCCTCTTTACAGCAGAAAATCCATAAGGAAGTCAAATCTGAAAGAACCAGGTACCGTTGAACGGCATACTCAGCCATCCTTCCCCATTCCTGGGCCAGCTGCGGTGAGTGCAGCCAGTCGTTCACCAACATCCATCATCCATCCTCCAGGCCATGGCTACACTTTACTCCCAGGCTCCCTGTCATTATGTAGATTAGGTAAATCAGGGCCACTCTCACCTTAAGCCTCCCCTGCCAGCATGGCAATCACACATTCCCAACCACGGCAAGGACAGCCGTGTCCCTGGGAACGCAGAGCAGGGGTTGGGAAGAAACCTGGATCTCTGAATACCTCATGGAGCAGTCACCAGCCTGGAACATCCTCCCTGACAGGTTTGCAAGACAGAAAAACTCCTTGGTTCCTCAAGCTACAATACTGCAGAGTCTCAGGTCACAGCATCCTTACCTACCCTCGTCAGGAACCGTTCATGCTCATCAAGACATGAGAACAAAACTGCAGTGGCACAGTCACACTCAATGCAGACCACCTGCTGCTCACATTCATCGTATTAACATCAAAAAGCCACCGTGGTGGATATCCTGGATGTGGACACTCGGCGGCTTTTTGCTGGAGATGTGCTTTGTGCATTTGTCGCCCAACCATCTTGGCGTCAGGAGGGGCTGTGCAGAAGGCAGCTGTGCACGTCACAGGGAGTCTCAACTCGCTGGACTCTCAGCCAGCTCCCACTATCAGTGCCCGCAGAGTCCTCTCCTCCGGGAGCACGTGCTTGGACGCCACAGTGGCCTGTGGATCCACACAACAGCACTGTGTGCCCCAGGAGCTTAGAAAGTACCACTGCATCAATGCCTCCACAGGTGAGGCCGGGGGCAGAAGCCAACCTCAAGCAGTTACGGTCCTCCGTGGGGCTGGCGTCCAGGCAGGAAGGCGGCTCAGCGGCTCTCCTCTCACTGTGAAACCTCCTAGGTCCCCAGATGAACAGAACCCTAAATAACACGCAACAAACAACAGGAACGAGAACACGACCAGCAGCTTCTGAGATGAGCAAGCTGGGCTGATCATGAGACACCTGACGGGGACGGTGCCAGAGCCCCTCCCAGTGACCTGTGTGGACAGCGCTGCCAGCATCTCCCTAAAACAGGCCAAGTCAAGTTAGACTTGAGGCTTTCCAGGAGTGGGTAGATCCCTTCAATCCCACAGTCTGAACCTTCCAGGCCGTGTCTCATGGCCCTCATCTCACATATGGGAACCCGGACGCTGCACCATAGACGTGGCCCCAAGCCCTCGTTCCTTCTTCAACACCACACACCAGTACAGTGAACACTTAGGATCTGGGCATTCACATAAAATACTGCTTAACTAAAACTTCTGATTTAGAACATGTTTAATTCCTACTCACAGAGCTCAAAGTGTTCTGTCCTAGGAGGCGGTAGCTGTAACTAAGCATGAGAGAAGAAGGGATCAGAGTGGTGCCAAGTGTTAAATATTCCTCTAAATCTATTCACCAGGTTGCCATGCTATTGTCACCTGCTTCATTTTCTGTCCTTAAAAGACAAAATAGTTACTTTTCAAAATAGACAACCTGTTTTACTGATGCTTAGCTATAAAGTGGCGAGCTACGTATCCAAAAGGGAGATATGGGAAAACAGAAAATGTCCACAAGCGATCGGGGTTGGGGGGCAGTTGCAGCAGCACCTGGCTCTGTTGCGTTGTGAGCCAGCCACGTGGGCTGGACAGCTCACTTAGCCACTGAAATTACATCATCTAAGATTTTGTTTCAGTTACTTTGATAAATTCTCCCTCTTGCTATGAAGAGTAAGGTTTGTTTTTTTTGTTTTTTTTTTTTTTTTTTTTTTGACTTGGAGTCTCGCTATGTCACCCAGTCCAGAGTGCAGTATTACAATCACGGCTCATCGCGGCCTTGACCTTCTGCCTCAAGCAATCCTCCCGCCTCAACCTTCCAAGTAGTTGGGACCCAAAGGCGAGTTTGATTTCTTTGCTAACGAATTCCTAATTCACCTCGCAGTGGGCCTGTCAAGGCCATATGCCCGGACATCCACCTTGCCGACCGTCCATGTGGTCTCTAAGGTGGATGCACTCCGGTTGCTGGGCTCTGCACGCGATACTGAGTCTCCAAGTCTGCCGCTGTATAAGGGACTGACAGCCCCAAGCGTCTCGACGCGCCACCTTGAGCCGGGCTTTATTCCACAGGGCGACTCTGCTTCCCGTGATGAGATGCAGCACGTGAGCACAGATCAAAGGGTATCAGCAACTAACCCATTCCCCTGGTACTAAGCAGAGGACCAAGAGTTTAGTTCCTTACTTATTTGCTACGGGCTTGATTCAAAGCAGCTTTCTGGAATCCTGGGGACAGACACCTCTAACTGGTGAGAATTCTGGCTTTAGTAACGGAAGGATCACCTAAAGCCCATTTTGTAACTGCTGTTCTCATCAGAATTTGAGGCCAAAGGGAAAAATAAAAGGGGGGCTAAGATCGTGGCACCCCAGTTTGCACAAGGCCAACCAGCCTGCTTGAGGGGGTAAAAGGAATAGGATTTTTAAACTGCTGAGTTTTAAAAACGTGGCTGTAGGCTGGGCGCACTGGCTCACGTCTATAAGCCCAGCACTTTGGGAGGCCGAGGTGGGAGGATTGCTTGAGGCCAGGAGTTCAAGACTGGCTTGAGTAACACAGCAATACCCTATCTCTTTAAAAAGAAAAAAAAAAGTTATTAAAATAGTAAT
Organism: Macaca mulatta; assembly: GCF_049350105.2. Lineage (NCBI taxonomy): Eukaryota > Metazoa > Chordata > Mammalia > Primates > Cercopithecidae > Macaca > Macaca mulatta. The sequence continues at coordinate 191,789 of NC_133423.1, forward strand.
AAAAAGGTTAATACAATAAATTACTATGTCAACATGGCACCCCCTGCTGTCAGACGAGGTGCAATCTCTGTGGCTGTGAGGTCCGGAGAGAAATGTAACCGGCATCATAGGGAAGGTGGACCCCAAAGCCCCACAACATTACTCCTGTACAGTGTGTTAACCAGCATGAAGTCTCCTCCACAATCAGAAGCCTGGTGTAGAGGAACTCTGCCCACTGGACCTGGGTGGACTCCAGATGCCGGTCGACCAGACAGCCCCACCCTGGGACCCTGCCGGCAGCCCCGACTGGACAGAATGGCCTCATGAGTGTCCTTTCCTGCCACAGGCTGCAGACTCTGAGCCAGTCCTGGCTGTGACTGAGGCTGCGCATAAACGTCTGCGCCCAACAGCTCACCTTTGTACATGACACGCCCAGTCCACCTCATTTCAAATGTTACACTTGCCCCAAGGCGAACATGGATGTTACAGGTTAACTCACTGCATGTGTGCTAGACTTTCCCTGTAAGTGTTCAGACATTGTACGAACCGGATGAACAAACCCCACTTTCCCTGTAAACGTTCAGACATTCCTTGAGCCCGATGAACACACACAGCCAACAAACCCCGGAACGTGTAATGCCGCGGCCTCCTCCCCTCCTGAGGGGCGTGTGCTTACAGCTCCCCCAAGACCACATTTCCCAAAGCACAGAGTGTTACTCTGAAAATAAAACCTCCTTTTTCCTTCCTCTGTACATCTCGTGGTCGTGTTAACAACTATTGCTACAAATGCAGAGAAACGGGGTATCATCCGTGCTGGTCACCGAATTCCTAGCACCAAAGCTTCAAGGCCCCCCAGTCTGAAGGAAGCTTCTATCACCCTAAAGCCAACTCTGGAGACGAAGGCCAAGCTGGGGAAAGGCTGTGTCTCTGCAAATCCACGCCACAGGGCCCTCTGCAGTTGTGTGTAAGGAACTCTTGGTCTGTCCTGGGGTTTGGGGAAATCAGGATGCAAGCAGATACCGTACGCTCTGCCACGGGACCGTGAAGTCTGCGGAACCTCAGAGGAACACGGAGACAAATGGCTGCACGATTCTCACAGGCCGAGCCTCGATGGGCGCCCGTGTCAAGAACACAGACACGCCGGGAGGGGCAGCCGATGCAGGCAACGCCTGCAACTCCAGCAAGCAACAGCGTCTGAGTGTGGGGGTCTCTGGCCAGGCTCCACCACAACTGCCATATTCTGTGACAAAATGTTAAAAATAGGTTTTAACTAGTTATAACTCTAACTTGTTTTACACATAAACAGAACACAGGGTACCAACAGGCTCCAAAATACTTTGCCTAGAACCAAGTCTAGAATGCAGATGGATGCTGCTCCGAGTGTGAGGAGTCCCCTTGTAGTGCCATAAATCCTAGATCTAGGTGACTAAGTGCTCTTCCTAAACCAGACGGCAACATGAGGCTCTGAGGACACCCTCTGTCCCCAGGCCAGTCCATCAGCCCCGGCAGAAGCTTCTAGAGTAAGAGCCTGTGGATTTGTATTGGACGGATGTAAACCAGGCAAAGTCACAGGGGCTCGTCCTGGAAGCCTATCCATTTGCCCACTCATGCCGTGGAGAGCCCTGCCCCCAACTCCACACCCGCAATCACGCTCAACCACAAGAACTGGCTTCTAGGCCCTCAAGCTACTCCCTCTCGACCCCGGACAGACGCTTCTCAAACCATGAGACCCAGAGTAGTCTTAACAGGTGGTCCCAGCAGAACTGGCCACTGTATTAATTGATATTTTGTGTGTGGGGGGGGTGGTTGTTCTTCTGCCACTCAGGCACAGTGCACCATAAGTACAGTGGTGCTATCATGGTTCACTGCAGCCTCAACCTGCCAGGCTTGGGTCATCCTCCAGCCTTAGCTTCCCGAGTAGCTGGGACCACAGGTGTACATCACCTGTCCTATTTAATTTTTTGTAGAGTCAGGGTCTTGCTATGTTGCCCAGGCTGGTCTTGAATTCCTGGGCTCAAAAGTGAACTGCCCAACTCAGCCTCCCAAGGTGCTGGGATGACAGGTGTGAGCCACTATGCCCAGCCTAGAATTGGTTTTTCTTAAACCTGAGTTTGACACATGAACCCCACTTACATAGATATCAGCACACTCTCACAGCTCGAGAGTTTTCCTGAATCTCGATTCTGTCCGTTCAAGGTCAATATCTAAGAAAGGGTCAGAACTGACCCTCCCTCCGTGAAGCCTAAGAGCAAATGCAGCAGCATCTCAGTGTATGAGGAGACAAAGTAAGAAGGGTGGAAAATACACACTGAAATTCTAGTGCTAGAGTCATAATCACCAACACTTTAAGAGGGAATCTGCTTTCCAAAATATGTAGCTGCTGGATTAACTTCAAAGTCACCAGATTCCACAGGCAGTAGCTCACAGGGGCACAGCTTTCTAAGGCCGCACAGCCCGGGACAGCGTAACAGCCTCAGGGCAAAGCAAACTAAACAAAGGCTTGGTTCTCTCAAGGAAGAAGGTGCTCAAGTGTTTCCAGATATTCTTCTTCTTCTAAGTAAGTTAGATGCCTCCTACAACACTGTTTAGAGTGCCAGTGTATTCAGAAACATGAAGTTGAAAATACATCTCAGGACCCCAAAATCACTAAGGTAAAGGGACGTCAAGGTGAGGAAGAGCTTAGACCAAACCTGCCTCCCATGCTCTTCCTAACAGAGACAACTACTGGGGGTGGGGGGAAAAGCCACGTACCTCCCTCACAACCGATCCACAAGGAAATTCCTCATGGACAGAGGACAGAACTCAAAGTCACCATCTGCACACGGAGATAAATGCGGATCTGACTGCTTCCTCTGGAAAGATGCACCAGAAATGCATTTGTCTGATCTACCTGTGACCTGGAAATCCCTCCCCGCTTCGAGCCGTCCATCCTTCCTAGACTGAACCAACGTACGTCTCACATGTATTGATGTCTCACGTCTCCCTAAAATGTGTAAGACCAAGTTGTGCCCCAAACACCTTGGACACATGTCCAGGACCTCCTGAGGCTGCCGCAGTGTGTCCTCAACCCCTCCTAAGGCTGTGTCTATAACCTTGGGAAAATGAACTCTCTATGGATCGAGGACTGTCGCAGAGATCCTTCTGGTTTACAGGAAGCATTCTCTCCTGCGAGTATATCAATGAAATCATGTGGAATTACAAAATGCCACTTTAGTAAAAGCCAAAGGAATTAGGGTTCTATGTGCTTCAAAAAAAAAAAAGTAACGTTCTATTTGTCAATGGACCATGAAGCCCACACCCCCTTTTGCAGTGAAGATGTCAAATGGGACGAGAGGCCCCTCCTGAGGATGCTACCCTCTGACCCCACTTCCCAGAGTCCAGTTTCCTGCTGCTCAGGGAACAGCAACCCCAGCTTCACGGGGCTCAGGCCTCCAAACCCAACTCCCACCCATGCTGGAGAATCACCCCAGGGACTAGCTAAGTGGCAGGTGCAACTCTCACCTCACCCCCTTAAAGGGGAAAAGGCACCTTCCCGCTCCTCTTCCTGCTGGTGGGAACAGGGGCAGGAGCTGGAGGATCAGGAGTCGGGCGGCAGAACGGAAGCAGCCTGGGTCCCTGCTAGTCAGAGTTGGCAAATGCCAACCATCCCCGACATTCACTTTGCAAATAAATCCTTCTCTTTTGTCAGGTCCCTGGTTATAAGTTTGCACCCATAACTTAAAAAGAAAAAAAAAAAACTCAGATAAAAAATCGGTGTTTGGCTGACAATATTTCAATTATCTTGGGGCCTTGGGTCAAATGATGGCAAAACAGGAAACTGAACGCTGTTATTCAGACAACTACCTTCCAGCGCCGTCTACCCTCCCAGGCTGTCACCTTATGGTTGTTTGTCTGCTAGATGATTAACAATAACTGCTCTGAAAACCTAGGTGTACAGAACAGACAAGAAGTCAGCTTGGGTTGAGGGGAAGCAGGATAAGACCCCCTTCCCCGCAGGATGGTGGAAGAGAAGGAACCTTCAGCACCTGGGTTTTCAGGATGCTGGATCTCTGAGAGCATCTCTCACAGCTCAAGTACAGCCAGACCCTCCTCTGACACAGCCTGTTCAGGCGAAGGTGGGCACCTGCCCTAGAGACCCACAGCCCTGTGCGGGGCTCAGCTGGAGCTGAACTTTCCTCCCTTGGTAAGAGTCAGGGCCAGGGGTGGGGAGAGGAGAGAAGCAGCAGGCCTGAGGGCCACTGTGGAAACTCCATGCCACGGTAACTCTCGTCTGATGTGCTCCGGCCAAAGCCACGCTTCTCGGAGGGAGTTTCCCTTCACACATCCGGAAATCATCAACATCTAGTCTCCCCACAGAACAAATCCTTCCCTAGGAGGCAGACGCTTGGCTGTAACACGGGGTAATGAGGGGCGCGCCTTCGTGCCCACTCTGTAGTGTTTCCTGTTACCTATTTTACCTTAAGCTACAAATGATTCCCGTTTACACGGGACACAGTGACACAGACAGCAAAACACATGAGATTCAGTGTGATCCCACACCCGTCACTGCTGACCTCAAGTGCTTTGTTCGTTTTGCTTCTAGAGTTTGTATTCTCTCCCGGGGTTCCAGGCCTGTGGATTCAACCAACCATAGATCAACATATTTTTTAATGTGTTTGTACTAAGCATTCAGACTTTATTATTCATTAAACAACTACTCGCATGGAATGTCCATGGTATAGCTGTTACGAGCAACCCTGACATGACTATCTGCAGGAGGATGTGCATATGTCATATGCAAACACGATGCCATTTTATTGCAGGGACCTCAACGCCCAAAGACCTTGGATTCCATAGGCAGTCCTGCAGCCCACCCCCATGGGCACTGTGGAATGGCTATAATAGAAAATATGGAGGTTTTAAACAGTTATGTACTAAATCTAATCTTTTGTTAAGAAATTAATGTGTATCACTTGTATTATTTGGAAGTCCTTCCTGGCCCAGAGACTTGACATGTTCTTATCTTTTTGTCCACGGATCTAGCCATTCCAGTAAGCTTGTTGAACACAAATCAATTTTACAATGAAATTCTTACAAGAATCACACTCAATCTGTAAGCTGCTTTGGTTTTTAAAGTGAAATAACCAATAGTTTTGCCAACCTGCTATATCATAGAATAACAGGATAAAGCAGCCCCATGGCATGCAAAAACATGGGGTTTCAAAGCTAACCAGTATAAAACACGTTACAAACCCCTAAATATGAAAACGTTTTACACCAAAACAGATATTCCAGGAAAAAACAAGATGTTCAAAAAAGCCCTTTGCAGAAAAGCACTTTCCCCTTCATTTTTCACACGGTTTCCTGAAGCTTGTGTTTGGTGATGACCATGAACCAGAAGTAGCGTCCGCTGCAACTACTGTTACGGCAACACAGAATATTAAGGGGGGAAAAAAAAAAAAAAAAAAAAGGCCGGGCGCGGTGGCTCAAGCCTGTAATCCCAGCACTTTGGGAGGCCAAGACGGGCGGATCACGAGGTCAGGAGATCGAGACCATCCTGGCTAACACGGTGAAACCCCATCTCTACTAAAAAATACAAAAAAAAAAAAAAACAAAAAAACCTAACCGGGCGAGGTGGCGGGCGCCTGTAGTCCCAGCTACTCGGGAGGCTGAGGCAGGAGAATGGCGTAAACCCAGGAGGCGGAGCTTGCAGTGAGCTGAGATCCGGCCACTGCACCCCAGCCTGGGCGACAGAGCGAGACTCCCTCTCAAAAAAAAAAAAAAAAGGACACAGCATATTTCCTATTGATGAGAACAGGTAGAGTGTTATAAAATGAGTGTGTCCTAAAGTCAACAATGTTCAAATTCTAGGTCTCCCACAGACACTAGACGGTAACCGCCAAAGCTTATGTACCTGGCAACGTTCAAGGAGACCAAGTTCAGAGCTGTCACAATGCAGCACCATCCTCACGCGATTATCTCAGGCAGGTTTGAGGGCAAGTGCCCCCGTCACAGTGGGAAAGCTGCCCAGCCCAGCACTTCCTGAGATCATAGACCTTCGCCTTCCCACGTCTTCAATAGTTCCTTTACACCGGGAACCACACAACAAAACCTAAAACACTTCCTCAAATCTCAAGACAGTCTTTAGAGCTCTTTTCCTTGCCCCTTCTCTTACTGAAAAAGCTTATTTTGTAAGCAACCTGTAGTGCTTACCAGAGCTGGGGCGGGAGGAGAGCTAGTGTTTGGTAGACCGAGTTTCAAGCGTGGGGAGACCAGAAAGTACTGGAGATGGATGGCGGTGATCGCAGCACGACAGTGTGAACACACTTAATGCCACAAAACCATACACTTAAAAATAGAGTGCTGTGTAACTTTACCACAATCAAAAAACTGAGAAAAGTCATCTATAATTACTGTCTCCAATATCTTCCATCCTGTAAGTTACATTTGCTTTCGGCAATCCTCAGAGCAATCATGAAAAACTAATACCCTGTCGTCTCTGAAACGCAAAGTCGTTCAAGGGCTTTGGTTATAGGAAAGTAGCTGGAAAGCAAAGCGTCCGTTAGGCACAGCAGCCGTGATAGGACAAACACACGGTAGGAAGGTGGTGGTCATGCTACACACAGATGGGAAGGGTGTGGGGAGCCACAACACCTGATGCTTGGGAGGCACCTGGGCAGGAGCTGAGAATGTACCAAACACGTTCGATCATGCAACATTCACGGACCCCGAGTCCAGCCACCACCGCTGACATCCACTGTGGCTGGGGTGTCCTCCCAGCCTGTGATGGCTCGCTCCTTCGGTTAACTGCCTTGAATCTACTGGTTCCTCTCCTCATGGGCCTCTTTCCTGTCGTCTTCCTGTCATTTTTCTGTCAGCAAACACATTTCCTGTCATTTTCCTGAACTGACATGACATTTCCTGTCATTTTCCTGAACTGACATGACATTTCCTGTCATTTTCCTGAACTGACATGTCATTTCCTGTCATTTTCCTGTCAGCAAGCACATGCGTCCAGCCTGACCTTGCTGATGTGCTCCAGCGGCCCTGGACTCGAGCCGCACTGTTCCATCAGTGTGGCATTCGCGAGTTACCTCCTGGGAAATGCCAGGTGATGGTAACATCAACCAGGAGGCACAGCTGAGAAGCAGAACGCATGGTGCAGTGCCCAGAACGTCACGTCCTTGAACAGACGCTCCGTATCTTCTCCTCTCCTGCCAGAGCTTCACTGTAGGAAGGCGGCCATTCTTCCAGTGCTGCTACTTCCAACACCGGGGAAAGCAAGCTTCAGAAATGAACGGTGTCAAAGAGGGAGGACCCACCAGCAGGGCTACCGGCAGCCAGACAACCGCAGCCCCAGCATTCCCCAGCCACCATGACTGACAGCCCAGGCTCCAGAAATGCACGGCTTCAACCTTAGGAGTAAAAACCCTCCCAATCCAACTATTATTTTCAACAATGGGATTGAGGAATGAGGTGTTCTAACCCTGCCTCTCTCGACAGCACAGATCATCAGATCCCAGTTCTTATAGGATTGGGGAGTGGGGTGGGGTGGGGTGGTTCCTAACCCTGCCCGCCTTCATAGAAAAGAACTTGGATATGATGACCTGTGCTAGATTAGCACTTTGCTTCTGCCATATGCAGTCATCCTCAGCACCAGGAAGAGTCAGAATCGTTGAGTGATGACACCAATACCAACACACGCCGTTCTGCGGCTCTGGTAACTGGCTGCACAGATACAACCCGATAGTGGTGAGGTCTAAAGACATCACCAGTCTTCCCAAGGATTGTGTTCCTGAATATTTTGCGTTTGGAATAACGATCTTCTTTGCCAGGGCTGAGCCATGCTTCCCTCTCGCCTGTCCTCTGCCTTCACCAGCTTCGTGTGCGCTTCCGGACAAGTGTTTGTGCAGGTGCTAGCACTTATTTCCACAGCGAGAATATACACAGACACCACACAGAAATGGGCAACCCCGTTAGGAGCTGTGCAGGGAGATCTAACTCATCCCATGTGCCAAATTCCTGTTGCCATGGAAATTAAACTAACTAAACTAACGTTGCTATGATCTCATCTCTTACTGTACCACTAAAGATCATCCGGGTAAGAGGAATGTGCCTCTGCATAGCATTCAGCTCACATTTACATGTCGGTTTTTCCTGAATATGGTTATGTGAGATAGAAATCAGTAAGATGGGGTGTAACATACAGTATAGGATCGTTGTGTCTCCTAGCCTCAAACACTTCAAGATCCTCAGAAAATGAAGTTTAACTCTGGGGACGTGAGTTACATAGTAACTTGTTTTGGATACTATCATATCAACACCAAATAACTTCTTGAATTCCTTTTTAAATTGAAAAGCAATTTACAAAGCACAAAAAGCCCCAATATTAAAGAATACAATTCAGTCTTTTTAGCATATTCTAAAAGCTGCACATCAACCACTAGTATGTAATTCCGGGACTTTTTCACCACAGGCCAAAGAAACCTTGAACCCATTAAGAGTCAGCACCTGGCTCCTTCCTTCTACCAGCCCCTGGCAATCACCAGCCAACTTCCTTTTCTCTGGATTTGCACATTCTGGACACCTGTTGTGAGGAGAATCGTACAGTGCATGACCTTTGGTGTGACCTTCGGTGCTGACATCTTTCACGTCTAAGGTGAGTGGAATCTCAGTGAGTGACCGGTTGACAGACACCTGGACTGTTTCTACTACTATGAATAATGCTGCTGTGAAGATTCAGGCATGACATACTTTTTGGAAAAAATGTTTTCAGTTTTCTTGAGCATATGGCTAGGAGTGAAATTGCTGGGTCGTACGGTGATTTCATGCTTTTCTGAGGAACTGTCGGACTTTTCCAAATCAACTGCACCATTTTACTTCCCCTCCCACTAGCAATATATCAAGATTTCAGTTTTCCCCAATTCACCAACATGTCACTGTCCAATACTGGGGTTTTACCCACCCATCACGGTGGTTGTGAAGTGTTATTTCACGGTGGTTTTGATTTCCATTTCTAAGATGACGAATTCTGCTAAACATCTCATGTGCTTTTTAAGGCATTGATATGTCTTTCTTTGGAGAGTGTCTATTCAAATCCTTTGTCCATTTTTAAATTGGATTTTTATTAAGAGTTTTTGAATATATTCTTGATATCAGGTCCTTATCGTGATCATGTATCCTGTTCTGTGGGTTGTCATTTTACTTTAATAGTATCCTCTGAATTGAACATTTTTAATTTTGATACCGTCTTTTTCCCTTCAGTTGCTTGTTATAGCTTTAGACGTCTCAGCCAAGGAAACATTGCCTAATCCAACCTAACAGTTTCTCCAGGATTCTCCCCTAAAGGTGTTATGAGCTGAACTCTCCCCCTCCCCCAAGATTCCATGTTAAAGTCACAACCCCAGAAACCCAAAATGTCACTGTATTTACATACAGGGCCTTTAACTTGGCAATTTAGGTCCCATAAGATCTTAAAAGTAGGGCCTGATCCAGTATGACTGGTGTTCTTTTAAGAGAATTTAGACACAGTCCTCAGTGCTGCATACACGTGAGAGAAACCTGTGAGGACACAGAGAAGAAGCTGTCTACACAGCATGGGGTGAGGCCCCAGAGAATCCAACCCTGCCCCCCTCACCTTGATCCCAGGCTTCCAGTCTCCAGAAAAAAGGAAATAAGATGCTATTGTCTAAGTCGCACGGTCTGTGGTGTCCGTTATGGTACCCAGCAGACTGACAGAATGGGTCTCAGTCAGCTCCTTACATTGGAACCATGTTGAGCTTTGCGTGTAGGGTGAGGAAGGGTCCAGTCCATCCTTTTCTATGTGGATACCCCAGTTGTCCCAGCACCATTGAGTTGTGAAAGGAAAAAAGTAAAGCAACCCTTGCTGTCCTCTCTCCATCAACAGATTAGAAGATACACTGAAGAATCATGGACAATTTTGTCGGTTTAAGCCAGTGGTTTTCAAACTTTTGGGTCTCAGGAACCCTTTGCACTTTATTAAAGAGCACAAAAAAGCTTTCTCATCAGGCCGGGAGTGGTGGCTGCTCATGCCTGTAATCCCAGCACTTTGGGAGGCAGAGACAGGTGGATCACTTGAGGTCACGAGTTCGAGACCGGCCTGGCCAACATGGTGAAACACCGTCTCTACTAAAATACAAAAATTAGCCTGGCATGGTGCTGAACACCTGTAGTACCGGCTACTAGGGAGGCTGAGGCAGGAGAATCGCTTGAACTCAGGAGGCAGAGGTTGAAGTGAGCTGAGGTCACACCACCGCACTCCGGCCTGCGTGGCAGAGCAAGACTCCGTCTCAAAAAAAAAAAAAAAAAAAAAAAAAGAACATAATTTAGTTTCTTTTACAAGGATAAAGTCATTACATCTTAACACAGTCTTAAAGAAGAAACCATTTTCCAAAATAAGCAGCAGCGTGGCAACAGTTTGTGCTGCTGTGAAAACACCTAACATCTCTGCACCTCAGACAGCAGGATTCTCATGCCTGCATCTGCGTTCAGTGGGCTGCAGAGCCATGGCTGAAGTTTATGAAGAAAGTCCGACCCCATACTGATATGCAATTAGGAAGCAGTATTTTCATTGTGTTTTCAGATCATTTTAGGTATTCTCTGCTGCCAAATGTAACAAGTGGCACTTCCGTACAGGCTGTCTGCAACACAGAGTCTGTGCTCTGGTCGACGGGCCTTTCTGCCCCAATTCCTTCTAAGTCGACTGGTCCGTCTTGCACTTGAATGGCTTTTACCAGCACACGATTTTGTAATCACACATTGGTTAGAAAATACTGGTTCAGAGTTATGAGCGGCTTCCACATTTCATTATATGTCCAAAAAAAAAAAAAAAAAAAAACCCACATCAGTATCACCATTGATCACATGAGAAAGTGGTGGACACAAGATTTTTATGTTTTAATATTCGCTGGAAAGCTCAAATGTCTATCATTGGGAAAAATGTAAGGTACTTTCCTTGAGATGAAAGTCATTTTGTTCATTTTTCAGGTCACACCTGCAAATACCTCCATCTGAAGTGGCATCTTTTGTAAGTCATTCTTTATATAAAGGCGGCCGTTAGTGGAACAAGTGGTTCTGCAGGTTCATAGTTCAGAGGCACCAGTGCTCTCCCAAGAGATAACCATAAAATCCGCAGAAGACGCACCTGTGCGCACTTCCTGTTTCTCACTCAGAACATTCCAGAAGGAACCCTGAATCCCAATGCCACAGCGGGACTGAAGTTTGCTCTCAGCCACACAATAAACCCAGGGAGCTCCCCCAGCCCCCACCCCGAGGCCACAGCCTTGGTCCTCTATCTGGTCTAGGGGGGCTCCTGCAGCTCCAGCCTAACAGGGAACAGAAGGCACCCACATGTCACAAAGCCCTCCCAAGGCCCAGCGAGCACTTCTGCTTATGTGCCAGCCAAGTGCGTTTGACAATTCTACAGCCAGCTGTACGGCAGGTAGCGAGGTACCCAGCAAATACTCAGGGCTCACGTTACTAAGGAAGGTGCACAGCGAGGGACCCAGCAAGTACTCAAGGCTCACGTTATGGAGGAGGAAACCAGGCAGATAGTGAGGTACCCAGCAGGGTTCACGTTACCCAGGAGGAAAGGAGGGTAGAGACAAGGGGGCTGGAACAGTCTGTCATAACCTTTAGCATTTACAAGGCTCGCTGAAGATTATCTGATTTGATCGTCACAACAGCTCACAAGATAGGCAGAGGCATGACTGTTTTCACTTCATAAAAAGAGATCCCGAGAACTGATGATGACCACGTGCTCTTCCCACAGGCTCCCAGAAATCCTCCTCAAATCATCTCTCAGTTGTATACATGTGATAATATCTCAGTCACGTCCCCTCTCTGCAGGGGAATTTTACTGCCGCCCTGCTGTTCCTTCGCACCCCTGCCCTCTCCTGCATTTCAGCCATGCCCACCATCCATGGGGAGTCTGCACCACCCCACCCCTGCTGCTGCTGATGGCTTGGGTCACGCTTACCTTTCATTTCCACCTACAGGGACCTGTTCTTCCTTCAAATGCAGCTCAAACTCACTCATTGTGTGAAGCCTTTCTGTCATGTGTAAAATCAGTCTGTGGAACGCTTCATTTAGGAGGTGCTTATGTTGCCTCATTGGCTGTGATCAGGACCAAATTCTGAGCAAACCAGGTGGTCCCCTCTCCCCATCTCTGCTCCAGTGCACTTAAAACAAGGATTCCTGGAAGCATCTTTTTAGTCCAATTCATGCATGAGTCTGCCCCACACACTGCAGAAAAGCCCTGGTGGTCGGTGGTCAGGGCTCAGGGCCCCCCAGGTAGGTAAGGAGAGCTTAGTGCCCTCTCTGGAGTTGTCGCTCAGAGACCCACGGCTGGAAGGGAAGAAACTTGCATCCTGTGAAACATCTAGGCCCCGAGACCCACTCAGGAGTGGAAAACGGGGAAGGAGCCTTGAACAGACCCTCGGGAGGGCAGACAGTGGGAGCCACGGAGGCCACCAGGAAGGAGGGAGGCAGGCAGTGAGGCCACAGGTGATGTGGCCGGGAGGGAGGTGTTGTGACCAGAGGTGAGGTGGTGGGCGGATGACACGGCGTGGTGTGGGGAGGAGATGTGGCCAGGGCAATGTGGCCAGGGAAGAAGACACAGCTGGAAGGAAGCGACAAGAGGGGTCTCCAGGCCCCAGACTGTGCCTGATTTATAGATGACATTTTACTTAAGATGTTATATCTAACTTTAAAGAAAAGTAGCAATTTCGACCCTTGTGTACATTTAAAGCACGGTACAAATTGAGCACATTTCCCAAACCAAAGAACAGGGCATTGAAGAAAAAATTCATTTAAGATCAGAAATAAAGAGATCCTACAGCTCTTCCAGTCCAATCCCCACCCTAACGTGAATGGGGGGAAAAGGAAGTAGATTCTAGTCAGTCAGCATTAAAGGCAAAACCGATCCACTTTACTTTCTAGACAGAAAACAAGAAGCTCATCAAGGAATCCCTACAAACAGTACCTTTAGTAGTTCCCGAAATGCAAAATTCACCTACAAATTAAATCAACTGCTAAGTGTGTATAGAGTAATTTTTTTCATTATTGCCTTCCTCATCTGCAGGGGCTTTTTTAGACCTTGTTTCCCCTTAATTGCCTCCAACACCCAGGAAATTTAAACCCCACAAGTAAACTGTGTCTCGATTCATGCCCAGCGTCCTTTGGAGCAGACAGTCCGTTGCTCTAAGACGTTCTTGTCACCTAAGCACCGAGTACAGCCTGAGAACGCACAACACGCACTCACACAAACTCAGACAGTCAACAGGTGAGATACGGCACATGAGGAGGAAGACAAGATAAATGAGCTTCACTGACACCCCAGATCCGACAAGAAATGACACACGCAGCCTGCTCTGGTGCAGGTGACTCCTGGAAAACAGCCAAGGACAGCATTTGGAGAAGCAGCACCGCAGGCCAGGAGGGTCTGGGGGCTTAAGAAGGGAGGGGCGCCCCGACCAGGTACTGGGGGATTCAGAAGGGAGGGGTGCCCCGACCAGGTGCTGGGGCTTCAGAGGGGATTGGTGCCCCGATCACTTCCTGGGGGCTTCAGAGGCAAGGGGTACCCTGACCACGTGCTGGGACTTCAGACGAGAAGGCACCCCGACCGGGTCCTGGGGGCAGCAGGACAAGCCCAGGGTTCCGTCGTCACTTTTCACTCCCTACTCCCGAATCTCGCCCTGAAGTTGCAGCCAGTCCAGGTATTCATTTACCCATAAAATTAAGTATCTGTGAGTAACACAAGTCACTAATCCACACAGATCTGAGTCTACAGACACCTCCCAGAGACGCCACCATCCCTTCTGGTAGAAGAACAGCCCAGGGGCCCACGCTGCTAGGAAGGGAGACTGTCTCCAGCCTGACGCTGCAGAGTCCTCAACACAAAGTCTACCTCTGGAACCATGCCGTCTCCTACAGAGGCAACTAGGGGCATGTAGGGTTTTTTAAAATCTTTTTTTTTTCTTAAGACAGAGTCTCCCTCTGTCACCCAGGCTGGAGTGCAGTGGCTCGATCTCGGCTTGCTGCAACCTCTGCCTCTCGAGTTCAAGTGATTCTTCTGCCTCGGCCTCCCGAGTAGCTGGAATTACAGGCGCCTGTCACCGCGCCTGACTATTTTATTTGTATTTTTAAGTACAGATGGGATTTCACCTTGTTGGCCAGGCTGGTCTTGAACACCTGACCTCACATGATCCACCCGCCTCGACCTCCCAAACTGCTGGGAATACACGCATGAGCCACGGTGCCCGGGCCATATAGCTATTTAAATTTGACTAAAATTAAATAAAATTAGAAGTTCTCATTTACACTTCAAGCATTCAGTTACCCACAGGCGGCCACTGACCAGAGGCTGGTAGAGATGTCACACTCCACACTGCAGAAGGATCTAGGGACGAAATGGCTCTAAGATCATCTCAGAATCTTTATGTTGAAGCTACTGAAGTTTTACTCTGATTATTATAGACATCAGCATTCTCCCACTTAAAAATGTCAGTGCTATTGCAATGATCAGATCTGTGACTTCCCATCAGCTCTTCTCTTCCTGGATAGATAACTGTAGAGCATCTGCACTCTGCCTCCACACTAAGGGGTAGTAGAAGGCTCCGTGTAAAATCAGGGGGAGAAAAAAAAAATGAATCCCTAGTCCGCCTCCCCCCCTACGATTTTGTGAAACTCCTCTTAATATGCAGAATAACTGCCAGAGTTGCAATAAAGAAGCATCCCTTGACCAGGAAGCAGCAGGGAAGCAAGAGGAGGGAGATGCGAAGACCCTCCGTTCCCTCTGGGACCCCAGGCCCAGCCAGGACTGAGAAGGGCCGCACAGCCCGGCAGACCCGCACACCTGATGCGAACCATACACTCGGCTTCCCTGGGCCTCGGTCCCCTGCTCTGCCCTCACTGGCCACTGTGGCTCTGGGTAGAGGCAGCTCCCTGAGCCCCAACACCCACAGCCAGTCCCCTCCTTGCAGGTCTCAGCTGTGCTCTCACTGCCTCCCTGACGCTTCTCATCATCCGCGTACCGTGTCCACTCTACCCCACAGCCCTTGCTACCGCCCACCCCACCATGGAGCCAAGCACACAGCAGGTGCCCAAGACGCCCCAGTGGGCGGGCATGCCAGCGTAGGGCTTGGAGTTCCAAGGGCCTCGTCCCGCATAACACCACAAACGCCACGGAGGCTGTGGAAGGGGTCCAGGTTTCAGGCCTGTACTCAGCTTCTCCTGGCCCCCGAGGCCAAGAACCTAGCAAGGGAGCGCAGCCGGAAGCAGGGTCCCAAACCCCCTTCATGCTCCTCAAGAGGAAGGGGGCTTCGGGGCACAACCCCACGAGCGTCTTCCTCCTGCCAGGCTGCCTGTCACAGCCCCGACACCTTCACAGCAGGGAAACCCACTCCTGTGAGGAGAAAACCACCAAGTACAACAGGAGCCACGTCCCCCGCAGCGTCTGCTGAGCCCAATAGCGACAGCAGCAGCCGGGCCCCCACTCAGCACACACCGACTCCGAACCCGCCACGCACACCACAAGGCCGACCATCTTGAAGCTCAGCTTCCACTCGTCAGGGCCCTCTTCCAGGAGAGCTCGGCATGTCTATCTTCCCTGGGATCACAGAAAGGAGTGGGACCCAACCCCGAGTGTGCACAAAGTTAAGCTCCCACTAGCTGTGCAGACAACCTCCCTAGCCCTGGACTGAGAAGGGGCCAAGCGCAAACAGCCATATTTTGCCCGCACAGGTACGGAATTCAGTCAGCTCTCTCAATGAAGTCGTGACAGGTCAACTCCAGGCTCCTCAGTGCTCTGGGGTTCACCTCGGGCCACTGCACCTTTGAAACGTGGCTGTGGACTCCTCTAGGGTGCTCACTTTCACGGCCCATTTCATTCAGACACTGCAGGCCCCTACCGTGATGTCAATACCCAGGACACCCCTGCTGGCATCCTCTGAGATGCTGCTGCAGCTGCAGTTGCAGCTGCAGCTGCTGTGATCTGAGAACAGCCATGCACAGGCATCAAAGGGAGGACTTCTCAAGTCTCCTCCAGGGGCAGTGACTACCGCTTTGAAAGACGTTGCACTGAATCCTGGGTGAGCCTGGCTTGGTCCGCAATCTAATCCGGGTTGCTGGGGAGACACACTCTGTTGTAATTGACAGAGGCTGTGGGTGGCAGCTCTACCAAGACTGATAATTGCAACTAGTCTGAGATTTACTATCCATACTTTCTATTTGATGTTTCAAAGGAAAGCATCGTGAAGTTCCAGTAGCAAGGAATTTTCTACAATCTATCACATTAAGATACAGCAGAAATGTAGCTAAAATGTTCATAGGGTCTATGCAGAGGAAGAGATGGGTCTATTTCAGGAAAAGTGCTTGCTGGCTTTTTAGAAACATAGTGAAATCCCTGACAAGTAAAAGGTTGTTTATACTTTTTCTTTGGAACAGAGGGAAAGTTCTTTCTTATTATTTGAATACATTAACTATATTTAAGTGTTCTGGTAGACTGAGTATTAAATATTCAAAAGGAAGTAATTCTGTTCGGTCTATTTCATTCTTTAAATGTAGCTTTCAAAAACTGACAAATACCTGGCCGGGTGCAGTGGCTCACGCCTGTAATCCCAGCACTTTGGGAGGCCGAGGCTGGTGGATCACGAGGTCAGGAGATTGAGACCATCCTGGCTAACACGGTGAAGCCCTGACTCTACTAAAAACGCAAAAAATTAGCCTGGTGTGTTGGCGGACACCTGTGGCCCCAGCTACTCGAGAGACTGAGGCAGGAGAATGGCGTGAACCTGGGAGGTGGAGCTTGCACTGAGCCGAGATCACACCACTGCACTCCAGCCTGGGCGACAGAGCAAGACTCCATCTCAAAAAAGAAAAAATAAATAAAAAGTGGAAAACACCCCATATCTGCCCTGGCTCCGGCTATCTCCATGGAGTGGACAGAGCTTGAGAAAAGCTCACTGTGGAGGCGTAGAAGGCCAGGCCAGGCCGGGCCGGGCCGGGCCTTTGCTCAGCAGATGAGCAAGAGGGTCAGCCACCCTAGTGAAGAAGCCCATGTTTGCTATGTTACTGATGATACCCACATAAATTTCTATTTGCCTCCCACACAGACCTGGGATCTATGTTTGAGCAAGCGACTCATACCAACAGTCCCTCCATGCCATCATTTCCCTGACCTCCCCCAGAAAAGCCAGGCCAGGCAGCGTCCCCACACGGGCACTGGGGCCCAGGAAGATCCTGGTCCTGCCCCTCTTCTCTCTCGTCCCTGCAGCACCCTGGCTTGCTGTGGAAGCCCAGCAGTGCTGGCTGAACCCACGTTCACCTGGGGCATTCAGGAGAAGCCTCTGTGCAGAAATCAACTGGGAAGTAGGATTGTGTGTGCTGGCAGGTCACTCGAATGGATTTGCAGAACTCAGTTTTCAACACAGGTGCGCCACCAAGTCCCTCAAGCCCTTTGTGAGCCTAGAGCCCCAGAGCCATTTGCGGCATTCTCACAATCTCTAACAACCCTGCACAGAGGCCCTGTTTTTCCAAAGGACCATATAATTTTCCGTGTAGACAAAGTTTGACATAATGAAATAAAGTGAAGTCACCACTTCTATTTTCTATTAATCCATTCATTCAAACAAGTATCTCTTGAGTATGTGCATCGAATACTGTGGAATTAGGATTTAGTCCATGCCTTCAAGAAATATACATCACAGAAGAAAAGGTATAGCTTGTAACTAACAGTGCTGAACAGGCAAGAAATAAACATCATAGAAGGAAAGGTAGAGCTTGTAACTAACGTCATAGAAGGAAAGGTGTAGCTTATAACTAACAGTGGTGAACAGGACAGAATTTCACAGGCTCATCAGGAGCCACCGAGGAGGAAGCCATGATTCACATCCACCTGCAGTAGATAAATGTTTCCCGGATAAAGTAACTCTTCTACAGTGATATCTGCTCCTTATTGTTTAATCCTGCTCGATAGGGTATTAAATTACCACTTTATGTGCTGCTTATATAAAATACATCATTGTCAGGGGAGGTTATAAAATAATACTTCACACAAGCTTGGGCTGTGAATGGTGTGAGGCAATGAGACGATGTGTTCCCGTGTTCTCGAGACGCAGAAGGGTCAAGACCCTGCTTCCCTTCTCCTCCCCACCGCCCTGTTCCCAGATGAGGGGTGGAGGCAATGCCGCCGGGCAGTCCTAGAGCTGGCTCCAGGGCCAGGACAGCACGCCCAGACTCTCTGTGCCCCATGTGATAAATACAGACTATGGGGCAATCACCAATTTACCTGGCAGTGGGGAGAGTCCTTCGTCAAAAGCCTGTGCTTCCAGGAGCCAGGACAAAGCAGGAGCCCCTAGGAAAACAGTTCCGGGTGCTCCTGAAACCTGGGCAGAGTCACAGTCTGGCAGGAAGCACCAGTGATGCAGGTGTGCCCAAGACTGGGAGGATGGCCAGATGCCTGGAGACCAGACCGGCCTGCAGGAGATGACCACCTCTCTCTGGTTCATTAGAGACAGACAGTCTGGGCTTCACTTTTGTATGTGGAGTCTCACAGTACAGAAATATCACAAAGGGATTAGACTTCGTATACCCCAATTTTTTAAATTAAAAACACACAATTATTTCAACTAATTCTAAATCCAACAAAGAAAAATAAGTAAGTATATAAACGCATACATCCAAAATGTAAACCACAATCTCTTTACCCATAGGAGACCCAAAATTTAGTTTACCTTTTCTTCAGTATTATCACTTTTTTTTTAAGCCATTACTGAGGTGTCTCCTCACCGCCCCATGAGGAGGTTCATGGGCTCTTCAGGGCTCTTTGCTGTTTCATCGTTTTTTAGATTTAAGGGCAGGATCATTTTCCCACACTTGCTTGCTTCCCTGATCACCAATTTTTCACAAGGACATCATTGTGCCTCAGAAAACCTAGTAACTGAACTTCATTAAAAGTGAAAACAATAAGGACATGTTGGCTGCTATGACAGCATCCTCAGTCACCGAATCTCCCTGGGGGACCACACACACCCCCAATCTCCTTGGAACTCCAGCATGCCGGTATCGCTGTGGCGGACAGGACTGACCTACCCTGGGGGGGCATGAAAGCAAAGAGAAGAGAAAGCAGGTGACTCATTTAGGAAACTTCGGTGATTCTCTCGAGTCACGTTTCTCAAGGTGTCAGGGGAGAGCCACATGCAGGGAACCTCCTTGGCCTGGCAGGTGGCAGACTCCTGGGACCCTCCTCAGACACGTTAATCAGAGAATCTAAAGGCGGGTAGACTCTGAAAAGTATCTGTAAAGGAAGGACTTAGCTCTGCTGTGACCCTACTACACATGGGGTCATGCAGGATGCTGCTTCCGGCGTCCAGTCTCCATTTCACTCTCCTGGGAGGAACACCCGTCAAGTCACAGAGCACGGTCTTCAGCGAACACCTTCCTGCGCGACCTCCACTGTCTCCCAGCCGTGCAGGAGTAGCCGCCGAGTAGGGGAAACAAGTCTTTGCTCCTGACCCGGCCACCTTGACGCTGGGCATAAGACCAGCACTGCTACGTCTCTGGGGAAAGGAGCGGCCCTGGGCAGGAATGCACTTGGCAGCCCCGGGGAGTGGCCAGGTGTGGACGACCAGGCCTCTGCCCGCAGACACGTCAGCACGGCATCCTGGAGCAGAACTTCCAGCCCAGCTGAGCCTACAGATGGCTGCAGCCCTGGACAGCATCTTCACAGTGACCCGGGGGACTGGGCCAGAGCCGCTCAGCAGGGCTGCCCTGAATTTCCAACCTGAAAAAGCTGCACAGTCGTACGTGTATGTTGCCTTAAGCCCCTAGGTTTTGGGGTCACTTGTCACACAGCGACAGACAGTGGATGTGCACGGACTCCCAAGGCCACGATGGCCTCTGCCGGCCTCACCCGGGCTGTCTCATCTGTTCCCGTGACATCACGTTTCTCAGAGCCAAAGGCTGCCAGGGCCCCCTCTTTTCTTCACGACGTCGTTACAAGCTCACGATACAAACTGAAAATACCCAATATGTAAAATACAACGTATGACGCAATACAGGGTGAACGCGCAGGCACATACACAGGAGAAACAGGCGCATGCGCGAAACAGGTGTATGAACACAGGAACAGGTGTACACGCATGAAAGAGGTGAACGTGTGAAGGTGTACACGCGTCAAACACGTGTGCATATACACATGAAAGCACCAGACATGAAGGGCTGTCTTTGGGAGCCTGGTTTTTAGACATCTCCCTCACCCTTTTACATCTGCACGATCACAAACACAGCACACCACAGTACTGAGGGGGAAGCCCCAGCTTCTCATGGGGGCACATGAGGCTTTTTATTTATGCCACAGGTTGCATCACTACATCCTAGGACTGCAAGGCCCCCCACTGCCAGGACTGAGTCAGGTCCACCCTGTGCTCCAAGGACCAGGCCGCCTGCCAGCCCATACGGACCTGCCCCTCAGATGGTGCAGCTGCTTCTAAAACAGAGGCTCAGCCCCACCCAGAGACCTGCAGTACCTGTTATTAAATCAAGACTTGGCTGTGGGTAAACGTGAAGATTTTTATTAAACATGACTCTGGAACATTCAAAGGACCATAACTGAATGCTCCTTTCACAGCCACGGCGTGTCCAGACGCTCATGGAGAAGGCCACGGCGTGGGAACCCACGGAGCCCCGACAAAGCAGACTCGGAGCTGAGTGGCGCAGTTAGCACCGATTTTGTTTGACACTTGCCTTTTATATTCAGATTAAAATAAAAAACAAGATGCAAAAGTAGCTCACATTCTATTTCAATTCTCTATTTTTGTAGTAACTGGGCCCCTTTCCCTCTGCTTTCCCAGCCAAGCGATAAATAGGCCCAGCTGGGATTTGTCAAAGTCTGGACCTCTGTTGTAGAGTAAGTGAGGAGGGTAGGGAGGGGAGCAGGAGTGGTGAGGAGGATTGGGGGATAGGGAGGGACAGAGGAAAGGAGAGAGAGAGAGAAACCCCCGAGGACTGGAGGCAGGAGGGATGCTCCCTGGCAGCCTCAGGTTCCCCATTCCAAGATAACTGAGCTGGCATCACGCACGCGGTACCGTCATATGACTTGGCTGACACACGCCAGAATGACAACAAAATGCTTGAGGAGAAGACTAAGCACCAGCATCTTCAGATTAAGGTAGTGTCCCGGTTTCACGCTTGCCTTGTATGACATTGTATAAATTGTAAAGATAACACATTTTCTTACCAGCCACGCTGTTCCCCAAATACTAACTATAACAAAGATCAGACAGCATCTGAGTACTGAGCGTGTGTTAAGCCCGGTGAGGTAGGCATCATTTACTTTGCTAGAGAAAGAAACAGGCTCTGAGAGAAACTTCCTGAGGCCAGGCAGCTGTCTCCAAACCCACCTCGTGCCTCCTGACCCTGAAGGTGGAGGACCCAAGTCATTCACGTCAATAATTTACCTACATGCATGTCAGATTGAGATTCAGCCCCCAGATCTAATCATCTCTATGCAGGAATGTGTCAGGAAGGTATACAATTCTATGAGTTCGACCTGGGGGAACAAAGGCAGGCACCCTCGACACAGATGTAGGGCGGAGGTGGGCGCCCAGCGCAGGAGCATGTCCAGCCCTGCCCAGTCACACAGCCACCCTGCCATGCCAGTGCAGGAGCCGCCACCGCGTCTCGGGGAAAAGCAGCTTCTCCTGCACAGGAATCTACCCCTGAAAGTGTGTTCCTGAGAAGGTGTGGACCAACATCTCAGAAATTAGACACCGTGTAACACGCTTATCTATACAGGCTGCCTATGTCAGGGAATCACCAATAATTCCCATCTCGCCATCAATTATTTCTGGTAAATACTGGTTATTCTAAGTTAACTGAGGCAACACAAGAACAATATAATGGAAATGTCAGAGTCAATCAGCTCCACCTGCTGAAGAGCTGGGACTAATGATGAAACCTAAGGAATCCTGGAGAACGCAGCAGGATCCCAGACCCCGCGGACCACCCCAGCCTCCTTCCACAGGAGAGTTAGTCGTGGGGCCAAGGAACGGCTTTCCAAGGAATCTCAGAGGATCTCAAGGTCTTGAAAGTTTAATGGGAATTGAATATTTGCATCTGAGTCACACGAGCACATTAAAAGTAAAATTTCCTCTTTCCACTAGAATTATGAGCTTGCGGCGGCGACACTGGCTGTATCTCATGCTCGTGAGATGTTTGGGCACAGCCGTGCATCTCTGGTGAATCATTTATAATAATATGAAAGAAGTGCTTGGGCCCTCGATCCAGGACCACAGACCCCACCAACGAGGGTCTAAACAGGACAAGCCTCGGCCTGGAGAGGCTGGTGTCCGTGGGGGCTGGGAGGAGCACCAAGGAAACTCAGGGGCAAGCCCCACCCAAGGTCGGCATGTCCTACCCCACGCAGTCGACATCAGCCACAGGGATCTTTTGTTGTTTTTTGTTCAGGAAGGAACATATTAAAAAGCCCGGGGCCCAGGGCCTGGACTCCTCAAAGCTCTCCACAGAGCCGGGTTAATTGGCACCTTCCGTCATGTTAAAATCAACTATATATGGCTGCTGAGGGCATCTCAGAGCAGGTGCAACGCTGAGCTTTCTTGCTGTCTGGGGAAAGCAGGAATTCCAGGCCTCTGCCTTCCTACCTCCCCAGAGGCTCTAGCCCAGATGAGCTCAACTTCTCCCAGGTGAGGAGCACAGAAAAGCTTCCCACATGCCCCTCAGGTCACACACGAGCGGTGCAGACCCTTGAACCTTGGCACGAGCCCTCCCAGAGGCAGAAGCCCAGCCCTGTGGCCCCGGCCTGGCAGGAGGCAGCTGCTGGGGCCCCTGCTCAGGGTTCAGCACAGCGAGGTCCAGCCACAGCAGGTGAGACATCCACCATCCGGCCATTCATCTTTAACCTAAAACAGACACAGGAATTTGGCAAGGGGTTCCTTCCCCTGACAAACCCATCCTTCCTGTTCTCATCTCTCCCTCCTGCCCCAGTACTGCGCCCAAGGCCACCCAGCACTGCGCCCAAGGCCTGACTCCCAGTTTCACAGGGAATCCAAGACAATTAAGATTTTGAGAAACTGGGAGCTACACAGAAAATGAGGCGGTAAAGCCAGTGTCCACTGATCCTCCCCTCCCCACAGCGGAGAACAGTCCTCGGGATAAAAACCACGGGGCAGGGAAGACGCGATCAAGGTGGGCAGGACAGAGGAGCCACAAAGCAGGTGGTTCGGAGAACAAGGCCACGTGAACACAAAGCTAAAGTGCTCAGCGGCTGGAAGACAAAACACAGGAGACAGAAACACTGACCATTTACAAAGAAAAGAAAAAAAAAGCCTCACTCTTAAGAGTCCATCAAGATTTAAGTTCTCAAGTCACAATGTATCAGCACAGACTTCTCATAATGCCTGAAACTTGGCACAGTAAACACGTGAATCAGTTCTCCCAAGTCCAACGTTTTCTTTGATGAGCCTCTTGAGTCTCAGGCTGGTTTCAAAGTAAGCCCTTCTCTGTTTGTTGATGACTTAATAATTAACATACTTGAAAACACATTGACTTCCAAATTAATCTGCTAATAAAATATTAATTACTACACTGGCTGTCATCCACAGAAAAAAACACAATCACTTTCTGGTTTTAAAAACATTAGAATTCGAAGCCCCTTTGGCCATCTGAACAGCCCCTGCTTTTGACAAGGGCATTCCAAAGGTAATCTGAAAAACTAGTCCAGGCCATGATCGCTGGGGGGTCGGACTTGCCTCATCACCCCACCTCCCTTCTGGAATTAGACAGAACTTAGACGCTTAGTCTGATGGGAAACATTTACAATCTATTCTCTCCAAAGCTACCTGGAGGATTTCCTCCACATGACAAAGCCTTGGTCTCCACAACCCCTTATCTGACAACTCTCTTAACCAACTGTCAATCAGGAAATTTTCGAATCTACCTATGACCTGGACACCCCTGCTTCCAGTTGTCCCACCTTTCCAGACCAAACCCATGTACATCTTACATTTATTGGATTGATTGTCTTATGCCTCCCTAAAAGCTATAAAACCAGGCTGGGCTCTGACCACCTCGGGAATACGTTCTTAGGATCTCCTGAGGGCAGTACCAAGGGCCATGGTAACTCATTTGGCTCAGAATAAATCTCCAAATGCTTCACAGAGTTTGACTCTTTGCTGACACGGTACCTTTCATGGGTATTCATCTGGGGGACTCACAATCAACCGGAGGCATCAGTTGCCCACTGTGCAGAAGTCTCTGCAGGACTGAGCCTCTGGCACGGGGACTCCAACCCCTGAAGCAGCAGCTGTCTCACGTCCCACGGCCTGATAGACCTGCACCTCCCGGGCTTCTCATTTCAGAGTCTCAGCAACAAATCTACCAGACGTGATCAACATCACAGAATATTCCTCGGGGCTTTTGGCTGTTGTCTCTCCCCAAGTTTACTCTAGAACCAGAATGGCAACACTCGGAACAGGATGGTTCTCAGTCACCGACCCTCCTGGTAAATACACTGTCTCCAAGGCCCTTTCCCGCCAGTCACAGCTTCCTTCATGTCAGGCTCGAAGGCCACCTCCCCAAGAAGGAAATCTCTTCAATCCAGCAATCACAGCTCCTGTTCCCATCTAGAGCTTGTCTGCCAGGAAGGGAAGACTCCTCATTCCAGAGACAGCAGGTGCCACAAACTCAGGGTATTAGCCATTGCGAAGGCAAACACTCATGAAATTAATAGACTTTTTCCTCCTTGGATACTGACGTTTTCTCTTCTGGAGGTCAGCCAAGGCCATCTGCACGAGTCACGAGCGTGATGGCTCCAGCCCCTCCTTCGGTGTCAGGAGTGTGGCTCCACTCTGAGACCCTCCTGCATCAGCCAGGCCATGCACCTGTTCCCACGACTGCTGTCAGCGGACTACAGCGATTCTAAGATAGTCAGCAAGCTGACGTTCCGAAGGAAGCATTTTAAAGAAAAATGTGTAAGTTTTATTGCATGAAATCAGCTACATCTTTTGCTACTCCAGAGGCTTGTTTTGCTTTCCTCAAGGTTCTCTACAATGATCCTGACAGTCAAGGTTCCCAGTTACAGGCAGAGGGTTGGGCAGGCCGCGTCTGATGTGTAACACACACAGAGGATCCACGTCAAAGGATTTTCCCTGTTCACCAACATCATCAGGACAAACTTTAAACAGTAATAATCTGCCTGTCTGGAAAACTGAGCTCACTTGAGGACTAATGCAACAAATGTATTTGACAAAGTTGCAGGTGGACGTTTTAGTGAATGAGTCACTACTTCAAGGAGGATAAAGGCTCACTATTCAAAGGCACGTTTTTGTCAAGTTTTCTAATTTCAGCTTCATGCATTTAAATCATGAAGTGAGCCTTGTACCTGATATATTACAGAATCTCTACAAAATAGACAAAATTCCAATTCTGTACCTTCACTCTCATTCTTTTCCATATGTGTACAGATGGTCGTAATTTAAGTTGGCATTCCAACAGGATTTCTAAATTAAACTGTCTTCTACTTTAAACACTACGTGTTAAACATTACACGTGCCATTGTTCAACATTTATAGCAGGGTCTGTATGGCCCATTTTAAAGATTTCTTCCTCACTAAAAACAAGCGTTTAAACAATAAATGGTTTACTCTAAAATATTCTAGAGACAGAGATACATTTGGAGAGTGGACACACTTAACACAGAAGTCCGCAACATCAAACAGGCACAACCAGCAGTGAGGGTGGAAAGGGCGCCATGTGAGTGCCCCTAAAAACACACACAAGCCTGGCTGCTTAAAAGGAATGAATATAGCTCAACACTCCTATGTGAACATTGATGTGTCTACTGCCTTACAGAATCCTCCTAGCTGAGCTGCAGGAATCTTCTTTGGAACCTTTTCTCACCTACACTGCCTACAGGTGCCCACTGGGCTCCCTGGGCAGTATCATGTTTTTGTTTAGAATATCACACTATTTGGAGGCCTGTTTAATCCCAAGTCAGAGCCTTATCATAACTCAGACACCATCCCTCAGGGCTTGTGGGCTAACTTCGGCTAATGCAGGCTGCTCCACAGTGCCCTGCAGATGGGCTTGGTGCATCCACACGATTTTAGGATTTGGGGCTGCCGTTTTCTGCAGTCACAGATGCGGACTTACATATTCATCATGACTGAAGGCAGCACGCATTTTTATGTTCCTTCTGTAATGGTAATAATCATGGCAACATTTCCTCGATCCTTAGAAAAGCCTCCTAACAGCAGTTGCATTCCACCCCCTTCCTTAAAATTAATAGAATTTACCAAACTAGGTGAAATCAGTGTTCATGAGAAAGTGAGAAATCAGTGTTCACACAATGGCATAGTAGCTGGGCATAGAGTGTACGTCAACATCCCAAACTAAGCACCCATCACAGTTATTCCCAACTCGCAGGAAAGCTAGAAAATTTAGAAGGCTTAAAACATAATTATAAATGAAAATAACAAGAAATCAAAGTTTTTGAGGAGCAATTGTTAGCCAAGCAAGGAAAGCCATTAACCAGTGTTGATTACATTGCATTTGATTACAGCAGCCAAAGACGTGTCAAGAGGAAGAGACTTTTAAAGATTAGTCTTTCGGTAAGAATGGTTGCTTAACAAGTTCAGACTACTGGGGTACACCAATTATCAATTAAAAAGCAAGGCAAACTAGTGTGAGTCATTTTCCTTAATACTTAATGCGTCAAAAATTACCACATTGGCCAAGCTGGTCTCCAACTCCTGACCTCAGGGGATCTGCCCGCCCCGGCCTCCCAAAGTGCTGGGATTACAGGCGTGAGCCACCACGCCTGGCTGAGAACTGTTTGACAGAGGCTGAGGGGAGGCTCCTGTCCCTTCCTGGGACATCCACATCCCACCCAGTTTCCCATATCGACTATGACACTCGAAGCATCACAGCAAGGGCAGCTGCATCCCCGCAGTTCTCTGCACTCATGCCACAGCTGCGTGAGCAGCCGCAGCCCTGGAGCTGCCACTCAGCCTTATCGTGCTGGCACAAGCACATCAGAAACTACCAAGCCCCCAAGAGGGAGGATTGGGGACCCAGGGGAGTGAACCAGGAGGGAGGAATGTGGCCCAGGAGAGTAGGGAGGAGTGGGGGCCCTGGGGAGTGAACTATGAGGGAGGCGTGGGGGCTCAGGGGAGTGAACAAGGAGGGAGGCGTGGGGGCCCAGGGCAGTGAACCAGGAGGGAGGAGGGTGGAGTTCGGCCCAAGGAGTGAACCAGGAGGGAGAAGTGTGGTCCAGGGGAGTGAGTCAGGAGGGAGGAGGGAGGAAAGCGGTCCAGGGAATGAAGCAGAAGGCTCTGGGGGTAGCAAGTTCACACACCACAAATACCTCCCAATCCATCCGCGTGCAGGGAGGGGATGGAAACCACACAGGACCTGCAGCACTTTCTCCTCGCAGATGAGGAGTGAGGATACCGACTCATGCACAAAATCAGAGCTAAATTTCTACCACGGTGGGGAGACGCTTCATAGACCCAAATGGGTACAAAAAGAAACCAATCATACAAGATCAGTGGATGGAATGGGATCAGAAATTTAAGCCTGTAACGAGTTTTCAGAAAAAACTTCACTTTATCTGCAAGAGGACTGCAGCTCTGCTTGATCATTTCTGCAAATGTCGAACTCGCGATGAGCCATCTCAGAGCCCTTCAAGAGGAGTAACAAAATCAAAACGCCACGGCATCCTCCGTATTTTAGATAGCCTGCAACAGTATGGAAATGAGCAGCGGTGCCAGAGCTTTCAAGTTTGTTTGAAGTAAATTCCAGCATCAGGGCAGCATCTTCCTGGCTGAAGCAATGAGGTAGGCTCCTGCTCACCGCATGGGAGACCAGCTTTCAGCTAAGCTGCTGTTAAGGGTCTGCAAACCATGATCCCCGACCGAGCCTTGGCCAGGGATTTTTACATGTTGAAGTTTTCACAAAAGAAATATATGCAGAGACTTCTGTGGCCCTCAAAGCATAACACGTTGCCTACTCTGCCCTTTACAGGAGCTTCTAGCTTTGCTGTCAGTTACAAAGTGTTTCTATAAAATAATGTCACTGATTCTCAAGCATGCCAGCAAAAGTCACACTTCTCAACAACCCTCAATGGAGATGCACCATCCTGTGTTTCACACAGATTTTAGATTTTTAAAAGCCAAAATAAGGGAGGTAATTCAGCTAAGTATTATAGTAACACAATTTGAGATACTTACTGATGTGTGACAACAGAATACTTGGCATTCCTGTGAGGCAATAAACTAGCTCAAACACAAAACAACAAATCAAAGCATGTTTTGGCCTCTCAATCAGTGAAATTGGAAATAACATTCAGTTAAATGACACTAAAAAAAAAAAAAAAAAAAGCACAAACAAAACAAATACTACTACACCATCACTCCTTAAATTTATTTAACTACTGCTGCCAAATAAAATGGAGAGACTTCTTACTGCAGGGTAATAATCGGCCATTGTCATCATGAAATAGACCGCTGTGCAGGCTCAGGCCCTCCAGCCCACAAAGGCAGGGGGAGGGAGGAGAAACGATGGCCAGAAACAAAGGGACAGGGCAACCATGACCTAGTCAGCAATTGTACCCTCCCACCTTTCTTCTGGACTTACAATTTTGGAGCCATCTGGGTTTACCTTCCTATGTCCATAAGTCAGCCAGTTCTCGAAGCCAGAAATCTACAATGCTTCTGGCAGCCAAGTCCTCTCGGCCTTCCCCCCATGTTTTAGGGCCTCATCAGCTCACCCCTGGATAGTATCAATGGCCTCGGAGCTCCAGTCAACCTTGCACTCCACAGACTCAAGTATGCCAAGAGCCACTCCAGGCTGCCACTGCCATGACCAAAGGCTTTCAGAGACAGTCGCCAGCACTGCACAAATCCATGTGGCTTCACCAGGCGCAAAGCGGCTCCAGCATTCCATCCAGTCTGTCGCTGCTACCATAGCTGTGAGTCTAGGATGTGTCAGGAAGGGAAGGAAGACACCATGTACCTCATCTCATTTAAGCTTCAGTGTCACAAGGTGGATTTTGTCGTGCCCGTTTTATGGATCAGGAAAGTTTTAAGGAAGGCAAGCACAGGGCCCTGCTGACACAAGAGCAAGACCCGCAGAGGCCTGGGCATGACCCCCGTCCCACGCTCCCTGGGTCCTGATATCCACTCCTCCCCCGTGGGAGCCTGATCCTGGGTCTGCCTGAATTGCTACCATTCCTAAGACACGACTCACGTCTGTCCACCTCCTCCTTTATCTGTTTCCCGCAGCCCAGAGGCGTGTGTGCTCTTCCATCCAGACAGACATCACACTTCAGCACCTGCATCTGACATCACTTCAGCCAAAAGCTTCTCTCAAACCTCCCCCCACACCTGCCGGTCACACAGGTCTGCACCCATCAGCTTTCTCACACGAATTCTCACATATTCCTGTGTAGCACCATCCAACTGATGATAGTCTGAGAGGAGGAAGCTTTGTAGATAAATCCACTTTCTACTTTGCTCCCAGCCCTCGGTCTTGCGTCTTGGATGAGGCAACCGATTAACAGCAATTTCATTTCAGCACAACATTTCCATTTGAAGAAACGCAGAGCATAGGGCTCTGGTCATAATTAAAAGCTTGTTTCATTTGTCATTTGAAATTCCATGTACTGCTGCAACAGCAGCACCCCCTCCTCGCCAGGCTCTGCCCTAAGGACATCTTTCCTGGCAGTGAGAGCCCCGCAGGTTTCCCAGCGCCTCGGGCTGCGGCTTCCACGCTGGGCCGGCACTGACAGGACCGGAATGGTGCCCCCAACAACTACAGGATTGGAAGCTGGTCGACTGCTCTGTAGAATGGAGACATGTTAGTAATCCCCGACATTTCCACTGACAGGCTGCTCAGGTAAACTGGGAAAAATCCACAAACTAGAAAGAATCCATGGGGAGGAGCACTTCTCTCTCCAACCTGGCAGCAAACGGTGGCTGTGCAGACGATCTCTTCAGGAAAACTATCGACTGTATCTCAGGTCAACAACAGCCCCGCTGAGGGCCAAAAAATCAGCTCCCCCTGGCCCTCACTTCCTAAGGGTCAACCCTCCCAGGCCACCTCTCCTGGAAGATCAGCTCTGACGCACCCACGACGGTCAGGAACCGGCTCTGGGACACATTTCCCAGGCTCCTGCCCACCGCCCTCTCTCTTCTTCCTCCTCCATCTCCCTCTTCACTCCCATCCGCCCTCCCCCCCTTTCGCTTCCCTTCTCTCCTTTCCTCTCCCTCCCTCATGTCCTTTCAGCCCTCACCTTCCTCACTGCACTTCCCTATGCAACTCAGCGGATGCATTCTCAGGTCAGTAGAGTTTTCTTTCACTCTGTTTTTATTGCAATGATCATTCTTAATGAACAGAAACCTGTTTCGGACCATGTGGATGCCACCTCCTGACCAACTGCTGCCCCGTGGCTCCGTGTCCACTCAGTGACCTCACGGCGCAGGTGCCCAACAGTATGGCTGTGACCAGGCGTAGCAACATGGGACATGAGAGAGGTATCCCAGCCAAGAGGCCCTGCAAAGCCTCCCCGGCAAACCGGAGCAAGGCCCAGGGCGGTAGGGAGAGCGCCGTGCTCACGATGTAGGCAGTTCAGCTTCCGCAAACTGTCCATCGACTGCAACTTACTTTGTTTCCATGGTTACAAAAGAACCATAAGCATTCTGAAATATGTTCTTGGTTTCATGTGTTGCGAAATCTAAGCAACATTATAAGAAAAATCACTGAATTCTGCCCGAGGCTCTAGGGGTGTTTTCCTCTCTGAAAGGAGCCCCCTTCCAGGACTTGGGATTGAGTGACAGCCTTCAAAATCACGGTTATCCTGGTGGTAACAGGGAACTCCTCAGCCCGCCGGGAACTGGGGCCCTCGACAGCCCCCATGGCTCCAGACGCCAGTGTTCTAAGGATCACACATGTGCAGATAGCAAAGCTTGCTGCACACACGCCAGGTGCTAACAAGCCCCAAACGTCTCACTCATACTTGCTAACCACATCGCTTCTCTCAGCCTCCACGGCGTTTCACACTCTGCCTTTATATAGAGATGAACCATGCGTCCTGAGCGCTACAAAGATTCAACTCCTTCCGGGAAGAGGGCTGCATCTTTCCATCACGGGGTCCTCACTCCAGCTGGCACAGGATTTGCAGAGTGGGCGAGTCTAATGTTGATGACACTTTCTCAATATTCCCTTCACACCCCTCCAAAAACAAGAGTGCTGCCAGCTTCTTACCGACGTTGTAATGAGCAAAATATTTTTCTCTTATTTGTCACTTTTTAACGTTATACTAGTGAAGAATGTGACTCTGCATGTACACTGTAAGCACCCACACCGTGAACATTCTGCTCTCCTGTGACTGTATTCACAGGTCACAAGGACAAAACTTCTCCATAGTAGCCTATATATAGATATATATTTATATATATATATTTATATATATATATTTTTTTAACATGACTTCCACTCATCTGAAAGTCACAGATGTAGCTTTTCCTTCATAAAAAGATCCAAATGATACACAAACCAGGTTTAATAAACACATTGGTCCAGGTGGGAAAATGACCCCTCAGTCTCCCTCCCCTCAAAGACCAGGGCAGCCAGGAAACTGCGCTCTCCAGTAAATGACAGCCGGCAGGATTCCCTAAATAAGCAGCCGGAAGATTCCCATCTCGCAGAGCACACCTTTCAAGACTCAAGATGCCCCCGCTCCCTGAATATCCGACGAAGAACAGGGCTACCCAACGGAGGACTGAGGCAGTAAACAAACATGTATTTGGCCGGGGGCGGCGGCTTATGCTTGTAATCCCAGAACTTTGGGAGAAGGAGGCAGGCAGATCACAAGGTCAGGCGATCGAGACCATCCTGACTAACACGATGAAACCCCCGTCTCTACCAAAAATACAAAAAATTAGCCAGGCGTGCTGGCGGGCACCTGTAGTCCCACGTACTCGGGAGGCTGAGGCAGGAGAATGGCGTGAAGCCAGGAGGCGGAGTTTGCAGAGAGCTAAGATCACACCACTGCACTCCAGCCTCGGCGACAGAGCAAGACTCCGTCTGAAAAAAATAAAATAAATAAAATTTTAAAAGTTTTCAGCAAATAGCATCATCGACCCACAAATGAGAGGTACCGTTTTCATTCTAGGAGGGAAACACTACAAAACACGTATACTTTAGCCCTGTAAGTGAATTCTTCGGGCATTCCTGTGTCCGCTATCAAATGCAGCACATCACCTCAAAAGGCAAAGTTCTATAAGTCACATCCAAGGAAGGGAAAAATCATTCTAAGTTTTAGCCATCCAGTAAGAACCTGATCCAGAGAAGCCTACTTGTTCCAGACTCTAAGCGGCAATATATTGCTACAATGTAATGAAAACAAAGGGATAATTAAGAAAATTTCAATGCTAATAAAAGGCAAAAACATAATTAGATTTATTCTACTCTAGACAGAGCAGCCGGGCAGTTCACCCATACGTTATGAACGTTGCTGTTTTTCAGACAGGGTCCCAACTCTGTCAAGGCTTGACAGCAGGGGCGTGATCTCCACTCACTGCAAGGTCCGCCTCCCAGGCTCAAGCGATTCTCTTCAGCCTCTGGAGTAGCCGGGACTACAGGTGTGCAGCCATCATGCCCAGCTAATTTGTGTGTTTTCCGTAGAGATGGGATTTCACCAGGTTGCCCAGGCTGGTTCCCTGGGTCTCGAGTTCCGAGGCTCAAGCAATCCGCCCGCCTCGGCCTCCCAAAGCGCTGGGATTACAGGCGTGAGCCATCACGCCTGGCCCTTTTTTTTTTCTTTCCTTTTTAAGCGATTAATGTGCTTCAGAGTCTTGTAGGCATTTAAAAAAAAAAAAAAGAAAAGAACAAGCAAATTCTGTAAGGGAAAGAAACCATTAACATGTTTTACACACCTCAAAACTCAAAACAGAAATACTAAGAATAAAATGTATTGTATTCACAGAGGCATTCTTAAAGTTCTGTAAAAGTGACACCATGGACACCACCACATCACAGACGAGTGTGGCAGGACTGCTCAGATTCAGAACACAGTCTAAACAGTCCTCCTGCCACTTTCCTCAGTGGGAACACTTTATTCTGTCTTTTATTCAAATTAAGTATCTTGCAAGGGAGTTGAAGAAAACTGCAGAGCAGATTTTAAAACTTCAATGCTTTTCTCAATTTTCGTCACATTCTGATGCATTTTTACCTACTACACGGCCAATAAGTTTAAAGCTTTTTGCATCGATAAAGACAATGCTCCTTGTAGCAATAGGCTTTTTCTTTTCTATACAAAGATCTATAACTTAAGCTAGTAAACTGGGCATTTCACAAAGATTTTGCACAATTCCTAGCACAGATTTTAGCAAAATAAAACCATTATCTTTCTGCAATTAAATAACCAAACATAGGAAACTGCACAGTTAAAATAACCATTCCATTATTTTATATAAACACAAATGATAAAGGAGAGTATGCTTTGGAAAACAGTGTTTCCATAAGCTAATGATGAAGCAGAAGACAGTTCCTCAGCCTCATATGACATTTGACAACCGAAGTACTCTGGCCCAAGCCCAGCCCGGTTAAATGGAGGGGAAGTAAACATGTGACCGACCGTGGTGGGGCACTGTGATAGCCACAGTCCAGGAAAGAACAGCTGACATGTTTCTTCTTCATGGGAAAACTGAAACATACTCGAGACACCTTAATTCTTTAAAACACAGTCTGCCCCAGTACTAACCTTAAGCTCCCATTGATAAAGATTGCGATAACCAGAGGTGTTTATCCAGGCCCTCGAAAATCACGGACATGGTACATACACAACATTTTCAAACACTCAATGCTGCCAGTATGTTAAATGCGCTGTGATACCGGAGGTCTTGTGCAGGACCAGAAGCATCGCAGCCTGGTTACCTTCCTGGTGTTCAATGCTTTGTATGTGCAAAGTCTGCTGTTACAATTTACTGGGCTTAATGTCATTCAGTTTGTCACAGAAGAGAGCTATGACATTTACTTAATTCCACACACAGATTCTCAAGTTCATCTTCCACCAATGACTGCCCTGTCCACAAGACAGCGGAGGGAAGACCCAGGAAAGGCCTGGGAGATGCCAGGTGCTCACAAACTGCTATCAGTCTGCTGGTTCTGGCTTAAAGGAAAACAGACATAGAAGAAACTAAAAGGACTCACTACATCTAATATCACAATGTTCTCAACTTTACCTTAGCCAAAAATAAAAGCGGAATAGCAAAACTACTCCAGGGCATGATTCCAGGGCTAATCTGAAACATGAAATATTTAGAAGACAAAGCTTATTGTGAGTGCAATTAATATACACATAAAACACTGGTTTCGCAAAACCCAGTCTTTGCGATTGCTTTTATAAAAAGTAAAATTCTCATGAGGATCACATACACTAACTGATTTTCAAATGAAGGGACTGGTAAACTTCAGGGCATATGATTTCTGCCACACACGAGGGGAGCAGTGAGAGAGAAGAGCTAGGATCAAGTGTGCTGAAGCTGTCCTAGGACTGAAATTCAGTTTCTGCCAAAACAAAAACACAGGAGGCTGTCAACTTCGATAGCAAGCTCTGCTTGAGAGCGTCAAGATGTTAAAATTGCAAAGGGGCTTCTCCCTGCTATAGGCACGCGTGATCCTTGCAAAAACATAGCTCAGCATCATCAAAAATCAGGAAAGAACACAAGCTTTCCAGACACGAAATCCAAGAGCAGAAGGGAGCAGAGTCCAAGCTTGCTCGGCAGAACTGTTCCCGGACAACAGCACAGAGGACGTCACAGGGAGGGCAGGGCAAGCAACAGCAGCTTCCGTGATGCCGCAAGCAGGGCCTGAGCCAGGAGAGCAGTCTCCTCCAACCTGACAAGGAGGCGCGAGGAGCCACAGAGAAGTCAATTCAGGGTCTTTTTCAGAAAGGGGCAACAATGAGAAAATCTGGTCTTACCCAACCACCCCCCATCCACGGTAACAGCTAAACTCGCACGTGCGTCTGTCACCTTCCCCAACCCCTCTTGCAGATGCTCTTCCTGCACCCGGGTGCCTGTCTCCGTGCTGCTCCTGAGGCCACACCTGTTGCCATCCAGTAGTGACCACGAATTCACCTTTGTCCGGGCGAAGCAAACGCAGAGTTCACACACTCTTGTACAGGTTTGCTGGCCGAGAATCTAACCGAGCTGTCCAATTCCAGATGTGCTGGTACCAAGGAGAACGCTCGATGTCCGGCATTTATAAACGGTATCAGTGGGTTCTCCTGGGACTCCCAGGCAGCCGCACGAGGGAGGGAGCTGTTGCCCTGTTGCCCCGAGCCAAAGCAGCGCTGCGAGGCAAACACCACAGGCCACATCACACTCGAGCACCGACTCTTGACAGTTGCTCGTTTGTGTGTTCAGAGTTCAGGGTACAGGCGACAGACAGGCCTGATCTCAGCCATGGGACAGCAGTGAGTGCCCACAAGTCCCGTATCTAAGCCCCGACTTGCCCATCGGCCTTCCTTCAGGAACAATGCCCACCTCACAGTGCTGCCATGAACGCTAAGTCAGCACGTATATACACAACCAGATTCATTGCAATTGTGCTTTCTACCCCAAGTTAATACAACCAGGTGCTATCATCGAGACTGAATAACCAATATTAGAACAGAAGGTCAGGCCAGCGATGGTGGCTCAGACCTGTAATCCCAGCACTTTGGGAAGCTGAGGTGGGTGGATCACTTGAGGTCAGGAGTTGCAGACCAGCTTGGCCAACATGGCAAAACCCCATCTCTACTAAAAATAATTTATCCAGACATGGTGGCACACACCCTGTAACCCCAGCTACTAGGGAGGCTGAGGCATAAGAATCGCTTGAACCTGTGACGTAGAGGTTGCAGTGAATGGAGATTGTACTCCTGGGCTCCACCCTTCCAGCCTGGGTGACAGAGCAAGATTCTAATAAAACAATAAAAGGTCAAGATGAGAACTGATTGCCAAGGTCCACAGTCCATATACTTAAAACATAAAATTCATTAGCTAGTACTTGATCAAGTTGCTGCTTTCTTCATTACAATCTTGTATATCCTTCTAACACGGCTCAAAATGTTTACATTTGAACACACCTCGAGTATAACAAAAAATAAAGTGCCTGTATTTCACAAACGAGCAATTTCCAGTAAGGCTGCATCCTGCTCTAGTTAATCCTTTGACAATGTAAAACTGAGCCATCCTGACATAGCACTGACACATGGTGCAAGAAGAATGACCTCCAATTAAATCGCTAGATTTAGAGAACACGTAAATATAGTTTATCACTAATTCACTAGCCATTAGCAAGATTTTAAAGGAAGAAAAATTATCAGGACTGTACCTAGGAATAAAGGCAAAAATAAACATGAAGAAATTAGTCACGTTTAAATCAATACCCTTTCTGTGAGGCCGTAACAAAGTATACACAGCAGGGGCACAAACTGTCATGCTAAACTGTCACCAAGCTCTCTATGAAGGTGGTAAGAGCGTCCCAAGTCGCAGAGCCTCGTCTTCCTATTTAAACCCTAAACAGCCAACACCACTCAGCATGCAGTGAGAGCTCTGAAAACTCAGAGGAATGCATGATGGGATGAAGGGCCCTAGCCCTGCCATCACCCTGCTGCTTATTAAAAATATAAAACAAACCCCTGCCTTCAAGGTGCCCAGATCTAACTAGTACAAGGTTTTGCTTTTAACAAGTTAACTACGAATGATGAAGACTCTCAACAGCTGTGCGAAATGTAAGGCAACCTCATAAGAGGAACTTGGCTGAGACTAAACCCAGAGATGGTTTTTTTAACCACAGAAGAGGAAAGAACTGAAGAACCTTACAGAAAGTTGACAGCAATTTCTATTTCTCTATGGTAGAACCTGGAATTTACCTTTGAGACAGACTGTCCTTCTGTTCTGAAAAATCAGATTATTCTTGCAATCCTCCATCAGGACTGAAATTCCCAAAGGCATGGAAAACCAAGTACTAATTTTAACCCCCCCCCCCAAAAAAAAAACTACCTATGATCTTAGATGTGAGATTTAGTATTCTCAAATTCCAAATTTGGAAATATTTTGCACAAAGTCCTTATTTTCCCTGTTTACTTGAAAGCTCTCTATTCTTTTGTCCTAAACATCTTCCTTCTCATCCTTCCAAACAATATCTGAAGATGAACTTACATATCGTTTTCAATGTTACAAAGAAGATACTACATTTGTCATGAACTGTTTATATTCACAGCTCTAGGAGGGATTTTGCTACATCGTGAGGAATAACACGAGGCAGTTAATACGCCACGAATAAAGAACAGTAGAAAGTGGACACATTTCCTGATGAGTGCCGATTTCTCATTGAGCTGCTGACAAAGTTATAATACAGAAAGCTAGACAGCTGCTCTGTTAGTTCTACCTCACTTAAGTGACCGAGTCATTGTTGTTTCGGTTCCCTCTCTCGTCTGGGGATGAGACACACCTCACAGAGCTGTTTATGATTTCAGGAACACACACATCAATGAAGTGACTGTTCCTAAATCGTTGCAAAGGGTAGAGTAACCTGCCAAATTTCAACTAGGTTGTAACAAACAACTGTTTTCATCCTACACGCTCCGGTGCCAGCGAGATGGTGCGTTCTTGGATCCCTGCGGGAGCCCTATTCCTGGTGCCATAGAGCGCACACACACATTTACATCCACATAATGTACGTATATGGCACACTGTAACACGTGTACCTGCATAGAGCGTACACACATCCGAATACGTGGAGTGTACATAAGTGCACTATGTGCGTACAGAGTGCACACACATCCAGATCCATGTAGGGTACATGCATAGAGTGTACACACATCCAAATATAGTGTACAAACAAGTTCACTACGTGTGTACAAGCATAGAGCATACACACATCCATATAGCAAATGTACATAGGTATGCTAACATGTATGTACATGCAGAGCATGCACACACGTCTATATGCATACAGTGTACACAGGTATACTATAACCTGTATGTACATGCATATGGCATACACATGCACATCCGTATGTACACAGGTATGCTATTTGCTATATGTATACACATGCATATAACATACATTCTTATCCAATGTACGTAGGTGCACTACAGCATGCATACACATGTGCAGTGTACACATATGCACATGTATACAATGTACATCAGTACACTAACGTATAAAACGTATACACATATGCAATAGTGTACGTACATATGCAGCATGTATACGTATTATTGTGTACATATCCAGAAGTTTATTCAGTGTGCATAGTGTACATGCATGCTTGTGTGCACATATGTATATATACATCTGCAGAAATAATGTGCACATACCCACATGGTGCACGTACACAGGTATGTATGTGGCATTAAATACATGCATGTATGTACACATGTAGAACAGATAGGTGTCCAACTAGTGTGCATATAATCATCCCCGTAGATACACACATATACACATGTACATGCATGCCTACAGCATGCACGTGTGTAGGACACAAATGTAGTGTACATACCTATACACTGTAAATACATGCAGTGGAAATACACGTAGTATGTGTACACCACATACACACATGTACATTTATACAGTACGCATACACCGAGACCCAGAACGGGTCATGAGTATTAACATGGCGCAAACGCTTCCAGTTCTACCTCAGTGAATTTTTTTCAAACTATAATAGAACTCATATAAAAAGGGTTTTAAGGAAATCAATACAGCTAGTGACAAAAACAGTGGGAAGGGCACAACCACTTTCCCTCAGAGTTCTGGGCCTGACCGTGGAAGTTCAGAGGTTTCCTAATGCAGTACACATCAGAACTGACTCACAATGAAGCACTCCTTAAAAATTAAAAATGTGTCCTCATGTTTTGGCCTTTGAGACAAAGCCTCTTAGTTAATCGAGTTCTGACTGAATTTGACTCACAGTACTCTGGCAGATTCTTCATTTTCTGGTGAGACAGACGAATGTCCCAGGGTGAGGGCAATGCCAGCCGTTTCAGGGTCAGCTTTTCGAGGAGCGATGTCTGGCAGAACACAATCCAACACCATAGTAGGATCCCCCACCCAGCCACTTAGACGCTTTCTGGTACTTACTCTGTCTGCTTGTTTCCCTTTCTTGAATTCAGCTGGGGGGAGAAAAAAAACCAAAAAAATCAAAACCAAAAACAAACAGCCCATGTGTTTGTGTGTCTGAAAAGTGAATACATCCACATCCAACTTTCTAAATGATACACGGCAGGTGTTGATGGTCACCAACCAGTGGCCACTGTTGACAAAATACAAAGTCATCTGCAAACATGAACGAGTTTCTAGGAATACAAAAGTCAAGGGAATTTACTTCACATATTAAAGCTCTCAAGGGTGCTCATCAAAAATATATTTAGAGGTTTTCCTTTCAAGTTATTTTTGAAGATTTTTAAGTTGCAATACTTAAAAGCCTCTGGGAAAAGAAAGGATACAGGTATCTGGAAGATTTATACTAAATGATTTTCATGTCTTTTTGATAAAGTTAAATAAGGTCAGCCTTGAAGTAATGGGTTCCACTACTCTGAGGCTGTGGATGGAATCCACACCACCACCAGACAATTGAATAAACAGCAAGGCTGCACACACAGGACACAGGCAGTGAGCCAGCCTGACTAGTTGTCAGCTTCTGGGTCAGTTCTACCCAGTTCTGGCCAGGCCCCACTGGAGATGAAAACCTGCCCTTTAGAAGCCTTCAAACCCCACCTTTCAAAATCTAATCCTCTTCAACTGAGGCCCAAGTCCAAAAATCTACTGACATCTTAGCCCGCCTTAGGCCAGCTGTCCCCCAGCCTTTTTGGCACCAGGGATGGGTTTCATGGAAGACAATTTTTCTGGGGGGTGGTTTTGAATTGCAACTGTTCCACCTCAGGTCAGGCAGCGGATCCTCATAAGGAGCACCTCCGAGATCTCTCACAAGCAGTTTACGATAGGGTCCCAGCGCCTAGCAGAACACACAGCTAATGATAGGGTCACAACACCTAGGAGAACATGCAGCTTATGATAGGGCTCCAGCACCTAGGAGAACAGGCGGCTTAGGAGAGGGTCCCAGCACCTAGGAGAACAGGTATTAAAGGAGTTGGCAAAGCCAAAATCCACCGGATCTACCACTCCAAAGCAAACATACACCACTGCCCAATATTGATGTGAGCCAAAAACAGGGAAGTCCTGAGGGCCCACACTGACCACAGCCTGACACCACTACTGCAAGAAGCAAGCACGCACCTAGAGATCACCAGTGATGACCCAGGAGAGCAGCTGTGAGCAGAGACAAAGGTGAAGGAGAGGCACATGGGCCAGGGTGCTGGGTGTGCCCGTCTTTGTGACCTCACTGAGATTGCTGACCTCTGGCCCTTGGTGTCCTTCCTGTGGAGGAGGTAGCCCCCGAATCCCTGCCTCCCTTCAGCACTGACTGAGGCGGCCATGAAATCTCCCCAGAGCTGAGACTGCTTCTAATTCCTGTTAACTGCACACCCACATGAAAAACAAAAAACAAAATATCAAGTATGCAGACAGGAAAATAAAAATACGTGAATCCTCCCTTATTCAACAGGCATTTAAAAAGTAACAGGAAAATTGTGATAGTCTTTAAACAACCACCAGCTATCACGTCCTCTTGAAATGTTTTAGCTAATCAGGAACATCTTTACCAAGCACTTGTGTGTTCAGGAAATCAGTTGACAGGTCCCAAATAACCTCGGAGCCTGCGACCTGACCCCCACTCACGCACATCACCTCTCCAGAGGAACGTGTCCTGGACACCTTTCAAATGGTGAGGAACAGGAACAAGGGTAGCTTTCCCTCAACACCACAAAACAAGCTCGACCCCGAGGAGCCCGGAGAACAGCGACGTTTGTTTAGATGCTTTCCCACTGTCCTTGTCAGAGCAAACATTCCCATCCCACACCGCCCAGTGTTTAACTCTCCCTGGGATACCAGCAGCCGTCAACCCTCAACAAGCTGGAAACAGAGGCCAAGCTGATAGGAGGCCTCTCTCCATTCCTTACTGAATTCGCTCAGGACACGGATGTTCCCAAACACATATGGCCCCGAGTATTCCACACCTGGGGAACATTCAAACAGCAGACTCTGCAAAGACGTTCCCCTCAAGAGAAACTCAGTTTCTAACTTCCCTTAGGGAAAAACAGGAGACCCAGAACTTTCCAGAAAATCAAGTGTGAGAGGAAGCCACTCACCTCTGGCACTTCCTAAACCTGCCTTCCCGCGGGTGCTCAGGGATGTCCCCGCGACAGCCCCGTCCACCCAGGACGGCAGCAGGTCTCAGGCAGCCAGCACCTGGGCAGCTGGCGAAGCAACCCCAGGGTGAAAACGCCATCCCAGGCACCACTTCCCGGAGCCCCTCAGCAAGAAAAACAGAGGTGGGACAGAACCGAGGGCTGACTCGAGGCTGGGGAGCCACAGACCCGCACAGCTCAATCATCGGACATGCTCTTCTGTGGACAGAGCCCAGGGAGAGGCCAGCACAGAGACCCTCGTGCCGGCTCCACGGGCCAGCGTCCTCCAGGGCTGCAAGTTTGTGATCACAGCTTCAGAATTTGGTTCCAGAATCTTCCGGAATCAAACACGCACCAAACTGTAAAGCTGCCAGGACAGCAGGGCCCAGGAGCAGGCTCAGGGGAGGACCACTTAGAAACCCCACACACAGCATACACGTGTGCATGCTTACTCCACACATGCCACCGCTTCACCCAATAGTATACACGCAAACGCATGTATGTACTCCATACACACCCTCAAATACACTCACCAAATATGATGCGTGTACACACTCCACACACACCCTCAAATACATACGACACACATGAACATGCTCACTCCACCCACACCTGCTAAATACACTCAACCACACATGCACAAACGTGACACACGTGCACACTCATTCCGGACGTCACACCCCTCACCAAGTACACAGGTGCACACACCTCCAAGTTCAGAACCTGTAGACTCCACAAGCTTTGGTTTCCCCCACTGTTTCTCTCATCACATGAGATCCACACACAGGTGTCATTTACTGACATCTAACACCCGGGGAGGCCCTTAGACAGAACTGCAGTCACAAGTCGGCTTCATTCAGGCATTCATCACCAGCCTCCTGAAGCCACCTCCTGTCCCCAGGGGGAGCGGGGGCCGAGACCGGAGACGTCACTGGGCTTACAGATCCCCAGGCTGGCAACCCAGCGAAATGAGGAGGGCTGGGCCACGGCCCTGGAGGGAGACGGGTACTGGCTCAAGTATGCGGAACATGAGTCCTCATTTCCAGACAGTGTCACCTACGACAGCGTCAGGTGAAAGCCAGTGGTTTGGCATTCCTGGGATAGACAGTTCTGGAAATACAAGGGAAGCTTTTTACTCCTCCCCTCTGAACACATGAGGTCCATGGTCCCCTCACATCTAACACTGGGAATCCGAATCGGTGACTCCTTGTCCACCTGAGGACCACCCAAGAGGATCCACACACCTGCTACAACAGCAGCACCGCACCTGGTCTGCAGGGGAGCAAAGCAAATTCCACCTTTATGACTAAAACTGGATTACCCTGACACTGGCAGCCTGCAGTGTGTGTATCGTCAAGCCCCCACGTCTGTGCCACCTGCAAGAGGAACACAAGCCCTTAGTCCCAGGTTCTCAGGACGGCCTGTGAGGTAGATGCTGGCACCTTCCCATCTCCCAGGGGAGAGGAGAGAAGGCCACGGTCAGGGCTTGCATATCAGGAGGGTCGGGATTCAAACCCCATCTGCCTCACAAAGCAGCCCTTACCATTCAAGTGACTTCTATCGTCAGCCTTAAAATGTACCACAGTTACCAGCAATTCTGAGTGCTGTTCCTTGGGACATCATAAGCAAACATTTTGTTAGAAAGGTTTTGCCAAATCTGCTTTCAAAATCCTATGGTATGAAATGACTAATGAAAATTTGAGCTATGAAATAAAGCACATAGTTAAATGAATCCCAAAATGACTATCGCGAAGGAAGTTTTAACTTGAAGTGAAAAATATCCTCCAAATGACATCAGCCAGAATTATCTTCAATCATTACTGATCCCATATGCTTCAGGAATTATACAGCATCATCTCAGATATGAACTTAAAACCATTAGCTGAATGCACATTTCAGCACAACCAAAGTTCTGCTATAATAAGCAGCACAGGCGTCTCTGGAGAGGATTTTAATTGGGACTACAAACGATGTGCACGATCGTGGTAAGAGGTTTCATGCTGGCTGTTTTCCAAGGTGCGACACAGAGAGACACCACTAACCTCAAAGACACCTGCTGCTTTGTAATGAGATGAGAGACGATGTGGACGGACTACTGTAAATATTCGAAAAGGAGAAACAATGCAAGGAAAGAATCGTATCAGTTACCCTTTACATTCTTAGAAAAAAACGATTTTTCTTTTGGGATGATTTTAAAAGAAAATGACATTTCTGGATTTTTTTTTAACTTTTCTTTCTGAGACAGGGTCTTGGCTCTGTCGCCAAGATTGGAGTAGAGTGGAGCAATAGCAGCTCACTGTAGCCTTAAGTGATCTTCCCACCTCAGCCTCCAGAGTACCAGGGACCACAGGCACGCACCACCACACTCAGCTAACTTCTGTTATACAGATGGGGTCTTGCTATGATGTCCAGGCTGGTCTTCAACCCCTTGGCCTCAAGTGATCCTCCTGTCTTGACCTCACAAAGATTTAGCCTAAGCGACCATGTCTTATCGGAAAACAGACATTAGAGCAAATGCATTTCTGTAAGATTTTCTACCTCTTTTCACTGGAGAAAAAGGTAACTTGCCTCCAAGGGTCGGAGACAAAGACGTTACTGCAGACAAGAGCGCTGTGCATCCCGGGAACCGCTACACCACGAGGCACGGCCGTGCACACTGGACGCAGGAGTAACAAACGAGGCTAGCACAGGCCGATGCTGGCCCTCTCCAGAAGCAGGCCTATCCTTCCTCCTCTCCTCAGCCCCCTCTCCCTTCAGGCCTCAGTGGCTGCTGACAGCGGAGAGGCCACAACTAGAGGAGGCTCTCAACTCCACCAGGGACAGGAGTCCCGGACGCTGGGGACTCAACTGCTGTCCTCCGCATCCACCTCCTTCTGGTCCAGCCTTCTCAGGAGCCAGGCGTGGCCACTTTGACCCTCTTTTCCCTTCTGTGGCTCCTACAAAAAGCCAGTTCAGAGAGCCCAGGCTGCCTTGCACTCCAGGGATACCTGGCACAGGCCCCCTCCATGTCCTTATCCAAGCTCCTGGGGCCAGAAGGGTCTTGCAATATTTCACTTTCCAGTTGACCATCCCCAGCCTGAAATCCAAAGTGCTCTAAAGAGCATTTCCTTCGAGTGTCATGAGGAAGCTCAGAATGTTTCAGGTTTTGGAGCATTTTGGAGTAGGGACTCTCAGCCTTAATTTGAACCTCTTCAAGGAAGCCACACACTGAAGCCCCCGATGTCCACCCTACACAATCCCAGCACACCATCTGAAGTCCTCAACAACAGATTTTCTTTCTTCA
Source organism: Macaca mulatta (assembly GCF_049350105.2). Lineage (NCBI taxonomy): Eukaryota > Metazoa > Chordata > Mammalia > Primates > Cercopithecidae > Macaca > Macaca mulatta. Next base: position 236,372 of record NC_133423.1, read on the forward strand.
AAAATAACCACAAGTCACAAACTCACACGCAATCACAGAAGGGGGTTGTGGACACCCACACAGATGATGAAATTTAACTGTCACATTTTTACCTAGGTAATTTAAAGTCATTCCTCAAAACACACCTGTTTTACTGAGTTGCATTTTAAGGTGAACACACACAAATCATTTCAGGGAAACAAACGTCACTTTGGGCTGCGTGTGGTTTCTTGACTCCCGTGAATAACTCAGCGTTCACCCTCACTTCTGGATAAGGGAGACGATGCAAAGAAAACTGTTAAAACAAAGACATGAAAACAAGTTTAAGAAGGGTGTGAAAGGTTCCTCCTGTCCTCCTGGAGGGGAGACGAGGATGCCTGGAAAGCTCACGGGGGACAGGAGCACAGCCTCCTCGGTGTGTCATGGACGCTGCCTCACCAAGGGGAGAGGATGATGCCTGGAAGGCTCACAGGGGTGGGAGCACAGCCTCCTCAGTGCTTTCTACAGTCAGCAGCTTCAGAAATTCCTGCAGAAGCAGAACACATCATGAGAACTGAGACTGGAACACCCCAAAGAAAGGGATGAGGGGTCAAAAAAAGCATTCGATCATTACCAAGGAGCGCGGGCATGAAGCCGCTTCAAAGACCGTGTGAGAAGTCACTCATAGGCGTTTCAGAAAATAAGGGTAGTGCGAGATTGCTCGATCAGCTCAAACAGGCTGCCGTCCCTCAGGCCATGAAGTCCCTGAGATGAGCCTGTCACTGAGCAGAAGTCACTCGCATCTCTGCCAGAGAAAGTACTACAAGCTGACACATAACCTCATGAAACCTGGGCTTCAGCCGGTCAACAGTGAGTCTGACATGGTACATCCCTCCAGATAGTTAAAGACCCCAGGGGTTCATCGGACAACCTCGAAGGGCTGTGTCTGTCCAGCTCCTTTTCCAAGTTCTGGATGATTTTTCCTAATGCACTATAAGCAGCATGTTCCAATAGAGATGTAATTAACTGGATGGGTGTCCTCTTAATTTTGAAATTAGAAACACACTTGGCCAGGCACGGTGGCTCATGCCTGTGATCTCAGTACTTTGGGTGGCTGAGACAGCTGGACTGCTTAAGTCCAGGAGTTCAAGTCCAGCCTGGGCAACATTGCAAAACTCCATCTCTACAAAAAATACAAAACTAAGTCAGGCATGGGGACACGTGGAACATGTGCCTGTGGGTCCTGGCTACTCAGGAGACTGAGGCAGGAAGATCACTTGAGCCTGGGAGGTTGAGGCTGTAGTAAGCTGTGCTCACACCACTGCCTGGGCAACAAAAAGGTTTTTTTGCCTGTCTCAAAAAAACCAAAGAGAAAAAGAATTATATACCTGACTAGGCCAAAATAAAAGAGGCCTTCGCTGCCTACATAAAGGGCTTTCAGAATTCACTTCCATCCTTAGGAAAGGCGGCCAACACCAGGCTGTGTCCCTTAAGATGCCCTGTCTCATATGGGAAAAAAAATCAAGAGAAATCAAATAAAGGCCATAAAATACATCAGTTTCAACACTAAAATTTGATAGTATGCTTTAAATTGAAGATGAGTTAAGTCACATTTCCACACCTCCGAAAGCACGGTTACTGGGAGGGAATGGTTTGCAACACACAAACGCAGCTCTGTAAAAGTGCCCAGGCTGGATGAAGGCTCAAACGTCAGTGCAAGGAGAAAGTCTGAACAAACTCTCTCCTGCCCTGCTGCTGTCCTCTTCCAAAACACACTGTTTATCTGTCAGTTTAGAACAAGGCCTAGGGAGGTGGGAGGCAGGCCTGGGAGGGTCACCTAGCATCCAAGCTCCTCACCCACACAACTGCACGAGGCTGAGCTGAGCAGTACACACAAACACAACTAATTCTCCCCAAAAAGAAGACGGAAGGCAGCACACTGCCATGCCAGGCACCCTGCAGATGAGAAGATTGAGGGGAGCCAGAGGTACCTTTAATCTTGCTTGCATGGTGGAGGGAGAGGAATAATGCCACTCACTTGAGTGTTGCACAATTCTTTCTAGCACTGAGTGGCAGAAAACAAAAATTATAGATGCTTCCTCAGATAAATGTTTCTGAAGAACTGAACATAAATTACGTTCAGGAAATAGCATTATGAATGCCTTAAGTGCTTCTGTTTTCAATAATCCCAGAGTAATTCTATAAACCCGGGAATCAGTCTCACCCAACTCCAGGATCACGGCCCAGGTGACGTGGGCACACACATATCCTGAAGCTCCAATGCTCAACTAAAGTGGGGCGAGTGAAAATGATCCTGGGTATAATTTACACGGACACAGGAAGGTGGCTGAGCCCCAAACCCCTAAACCAGGAAGACCAGTGTCCTTCAGGGGCCTCACCTCTGTCCTTTCGCAGCCTCTGGGAACCACCACTCTGCTCTCTACTGACACAAACGCCCCTCCCAAGGTACAACACCAGGAAGATCATCATTCAAAACTGAGGAACGTGGCAGAACAAAGCTGTCAGGAGATTTTAATCACCAACACCACTTGTTAAATGACCCAAAGATGATTAAAATCTCAGGCCCTTCAAGACTGAATGCTATCTATACTTAAATGCGTTTCATCACCATATTGGGGGGTTATTCCTTTGTTTTGCTGCAAATATATCCAACTGCTGTAAAAGGAAAAGGCAATTTGTTAACGAAGCTTCTTGGAGTGTCTCAACAGGCCTCGAGGTAGGATAAAAGGCAGGACTTCCTGGCAGAAACGCTCAGCTCTGAGGTCAGGTGGAGTTCTTGAGCACCAACCAATGCAAAATAAGGTCGAAGACCACACCACACTTTCCTCAATCACATCTTCATTCCACCTTTCCTTCTATTTCTCACGACTTCACTGGGAGAAATTGTGCTAAAAGAAAATGGAAACACAGACATACATAGGAGACCCTACAGATGCTGAGAATGGGTGCAGCCATCACAGTCCGAATGTCCTTTCAGGGCCATCTGACCTGGCTGGGATCCAAGTATCCGAGGGCATGATTGTATGTCAGACCTGTGAAGCCAAGATTACAGCCACTGAACGGCAGTTTTCCATCCCACGGAAACCGGCCTTGGTAGGGGCTTCCTCGGGGACCACCGACCTCAAGCCACCACCCGTCAACTACTTCAACTAACCTACATCATGGCAGAGACCTCCCTAGGCAGACCAGCCCTGCCCAAGTCCTGCTTCATGGCAAACCCTCCAGACAAACGTCCTTGGCCTCTTCCGGGAGGCTGTGCTCGGAAGGTGCCCTCATTTACTTCTGTGGCTCCGAGACATTTAACTAGAGCCCAACACATTTCTTCCTGTTCACATAGTATTGAGTTAATAGATTTTTATGAGTAAACTTTCACTGGGAAAAATACCATTGCCGGAGCCCCAGTGACCACAATGAAAATGTTTTTACCTTCCCTTACGTGACATCGGCAACGCCAGGTCCAGGAAACGTTCTGGATCTCAGATAATGGCAAATCCACTCATAGTAAGTCTTGGTCTTGTTTCACAAGCTATCAAATGCTGCCCAGAAGCAGGAAAAACCCCACAACGTGGCAGGGAGGGGCGACCAGCGTGAGTTCTAAGGCCAGACCACCCGGATCTGCTGACAGCGTGGTGAGGGGCAAACAGTGCAGGGTCTAAGGCCAGACCGCCCGAGTCCCGCTGACAGTGTGGCTTGAGGAGTTTCCTAAACCCTCTGCTCTCCAAGTTTCATGTCAGAAAAATGCAGTGATAACCGTGTCCACCTCGTTTAAATATGTATATATATACACACACATATATATATATACTCTAAACCTACAGCCCTATAAAGGTCATTAATCCTAGTTATCCTCAAGGCATTGAGCGATCAATAATGAGCCATCCCCCTGGCTGCTGACCTGCCACAGCCCCACCCTCCGGAAACCCCGCATCCACACCAGCCACACAGGATGAGGCCAGGGAAGGAGCAGGACTGTGTCTTGGGAACTTAAACTCTGGAAGCTGAGTTAAATCAGTGCCGCTCAAATCTTGTCACCAACTATCTTGTTAAATTGGGAGATTCCATCTCTGGGGATCTTGAAGGAACCTGAGGTTCTACATTGAGTGAGATGAGCACTCGTGCTGCAATGAGACGGCAGGGAAAGCAACCGAATCTGGGGTCGCAGCTGCCTGAGGCTTGGGTCCCACCGGGAAAGTGGCACCAGGGCCCTCAGGACAGTGGCGGAGGTCCCAGGAGGCAAGTCCTGGTGCAGAGACTCATGGACCCAAAGATTGCTCCAGGGCCAGGAGGGGCTGCTGCGCTGACAGCCACGAGGCAGGCAGCCTTCGAGCTCCTCCAGCTGCCATCCTGCAGGCAGGGAGGACAGTGCCCAGACCACCCTGGGGCTCCCCCCAGCCTGCCAGGCTGGTACTCTTACTCCAGCCACTGACAAGAGTCCCCATGTTGCAAGCTAGGTTGAAACAGTGCCTCAGGCCTCGGGGCACATGCACCCCCCTGCAGGGCTGGGATGGCTATTCCCACACATCCCCAACTCACAGCAAAACTTAAAAATGAAAGTTGGAAGATACAGCCAGGAAACCAATGCTCAAGAAGCAACTCCAGGGTGACTCTTCCTAGAGCTATTGCTATTGAACATCTTTATAAACATTTCCAGGGTGACTTCCTAGAGCAATTGCTGTTGAAAATCTTTAAAATTCTTCATTTCAAAATTAGCTTTTATTACACTGTCTTCCCTATTCTACCAAGACTCTAGAAAACAAAACCATTACAATTTCCAATTCTATCTTATAGCAAGTTAGAAATACACGTTTCCTCAAAGGATTCTACATGTTTCCTTGGCAATATCCTTTCCACGCCCCGTACTACTGCCCACAACAGAGAAGGCTTTTCCAACTCAACCCAACCCAACCCAACCCAACCCAACCCAACCCAACCCAAGGGCCCTGAGATAGGCCCCTAACGAATCGTCTACAAACTCTTGAGACAGGCTTGCCCTGACAAACCATCTGCAAACTCCATCTTCCATTAAAAACAGTACCGAAAATGAGCATATTACCACTTTTTAAAAATTACTGTAAAGTGGACAGTGTTCAGTTCTGTGAATTTCGGCACAAATATTCCCATAATCATCATCACACAAGCAGAACAGTCCAACAGCCCCAAACCCACTCACGGGGCCTCATAAGCATACCCTCCCATTCTCAGCAACCACCCTCTCCGTGTCCTTCCATGACTCGGGTCTATCTTTTGCGAGCGTTGTGGCAAAACACTCGCAAAATCACAATTTCCTGGGCATCGTGCTTGGAGGTGCACCCAGGGTGTCCTGTGATCAACAGCCAGGCCTCGGGGCTGCTGGGTATTTATTATTCCACATATGGCTGTGGCACATTGTAACCTGTTTTGGACAACTATAGACAGCGCTATTAACATCTGGGCACAGTTTTTCTTAAACATCAGATTCTGTTTCTCTAGGGTAAATACCCAGGATTGGGGTCACTGGGACCCACGTTTGTGTGAGTTCAGTTTTGTAAGAAACCGCCAAGCTGTCTGCACCGTGCTGAACCCCAGCATCGCACAGGAGTCCCGACTGCCGGTCCTCACCAGCACCTGGGGCTGTCGGAAGACCTTAGTCAGGCGCTCCAGCAGGGGTGTGAACAAATTCACTGCGGCTTCGGTGCACATCTGGGTGCAACCAGTCACGCTGAAGGTCATTTCAGATGCTTTCGGGCCATCCTCCCGTCCTTCTCAGCGAAGCATCTGTTCAGGTCTCTTCCGCTTTTAAGTCAGGTGGTTTGTTCTCTGTCATGAGCCGTGGGAGTCCTGTGCATTCTGGATACGAGTCCTTTGCCGGCTGCATGGTTCGTAGACATCTTCTCCCCATCTATCGAAAATGTGTCTCTTCAATTCCCTAGGGGTGTCTTTTATATTAGAAGTTTAATTTTGATGAGTCTTACCTACTTGTTTTCTTCCTTGATTATGGATCATGGTATGGCTAAGAGCTCTCACCCTAGGTCTCCACAATTTCCCTTTGTTCTGCAGGTTTTGTAGTTTGGTATTTTACATTCAGGGCTATGATCCACCTTAATTTTCATACAGGAATTTCTCCCTGTTTTCACTCTTTTGCATATGGCTGTCCCATAATTCCAGCACCATTTGTTGAAAAGACTCAAATTCCACTGAACTGCTTTTGCATCTTTGGATCTGTTCTGGACTCCACTCTGTCAGCTGACCCGTGTGTGTGCATCCTCAGCATAATTTATGACTTTAGTGGCTGTCTCTGTGAAAAAAAGTAACTCTGTCTGGAAGCAAAAACTACATTAGAAGTGCTCTAAATAAGATTCTTCCTGTTGTCAGGAGAGCAAAGCCACTGCCCCAAGCAGAGGTGAGGCCTCAACAGCTCCCAGGCACAACCTTAACACACAATGGGGAAGGGAATTCATTTCAAGGGCCACAACATGAGACCAGCATAGCCATGAAAACTGCAATAATTTCACAACAGAATGAAATTCATAAAGAATTGCTCAGAAGCGTGTGATAAGTTACATAAATCACTGTTCCTTAAATTCTGACGGTTGACTAGAACAGAAATAGCTTCACGGTACAGTTCAAACAGGAGAAAGGTAGGTAGGGGTGGTTTCCACACCACACAGGGACTGCAGGAAAGGGACACTCTTCCTCTAAACGGGAGATCCCGGGAGTGATGTGATAAGCCATGGTGAGAGTCACAGAACTGTGCAAGCCGGAGTCGCGGCATTTGCCCCACCACGGAACCTGTGTCCATGAACGACGAGGCTCAAATGTCAGGCCGGGGCAACCGAGGCAGTTATCAGGGGACAAGAAAACGAGCGCACGGTGGAGGCAAAGGTCTGAAATCGCGCGGCAACTTCGAGTCAAGTGGGACAAACTGACTCAAAATACAGGTTCCAAAAACCACCAGAGAGAGCTGCTCCTCGGCTCTGGAAAGGCTAAGTGACTAATGCCCACACTGAGCATCTGCTCCCAGAGACGACCCTGGTGACCTAAGGCCCAGCTCCTCCGAACCCGCGCCGAACCTCAGTGAGGAACTTTGTTGGTATCTTACAGCACATTGACATGTTCCCTTAAAATCTGGTATTTCATCAACAATGCAGGCGCCAGCTTTGACTCATACACATTCCGATTAAACAAGATAATTTACGCCCTGACCGTGCCAGGTAAGAGGTTTACTACAATCTTTAAACAGAGCCAGAGGCTACAGTCTGCTCCTCCACAACACCATGTCTCTACAAGTTCGATGGGTTTTTACTTTCCATGTCTTCACTTGCCTAGTGCTAGAAAGCAGATAAAAACAGAAGGAACCCAGAAACACTATTGAATGAGACTCAAATATCTTGCAGTCATCATCGAGATGAGATGTTTATTAAACAGAAATGTTCTCCCCTGTAGAAAGCAGCACACATCAACACGCACTGATAACTGTCGCCAGCATTCCAGATCATCTTCCCTTCCATGGCCACAGTGCAGGGCAATGGACCACGCACACCTGCAGACCCACGGAAAGCGGGGTGACACGGCCGATTCTTGTAGCGAGCAGGCCAGGGTGCACTCAAAGAGCATCTCTTTCCAGAGGTCTGCCATGGAAAGTTACACATTTATTCCACGAGTTAATGGCACTGCACCGAACATTTCTGTAAGAGTCTCTAAGCAAGTATTTCCTTCTGCCTACAATGGCCCGACACAAACTGAAAAGGCTCTTGGAGCTGCCAAAGACTTCAATATCCCCTTAACTATTGTCATGCACATCCATGTGAAGAGACCACCAAACAGGGTTTGTGAGCGCAACATGGCTGTTTATTTAACCTGGGTGCAGGCGGGCTGAGTCCAAAGAGTCAGCGAAGGGAGCTAAGTGTGGGGCCGTTTTATAGGATTTGGTTAGGTAAAGGAATATTACAGCCAAATGGGGGTTGTTCTCTGGCGGGCAGGAGTGGGGGTCACAAGGTGCTCAGTGGGGGAGCTTTTTGAGCCAGGATGAGCCTGGAAAAAGAATTTCACACACACACAAAAAAATCATCGCTTAAGGCAAGGACTGGCCATTTTCACTTATTTCTGGTAGAATGTTATCAGTTAAGTCCAGGCAGGGCATTTGCACTTTTGTGATTCTTCAGTTACTTCAGGCCATCTGGGCATATATACGTGCAAGTCACAGGGGACGCGATGGCTTGGCTTGGGCTCAGACGCCTGACAACTACAGTCTTTACTTTTAAGGTGTGGGGTAAGATCATATAATCCCCAACTAAGCTCCTGATGCTGTGTGTGGCATCCAGCAACAGCACGTTCCATTCCTGGATTACATTTGACTCAAGAGTCCACAGTGAGAACCATTTCTGGTGAATGAAACACCAGGCAGGAGGGTGATTCCGCTGGGCAGCTCTTCACACACAGCCCAGGAGCTGAGGGGAGAGGAAGAGGCCCACGGGCGTCCACCGTGCTCACGCCCCCTTGGAATGCGCCCCACTCCTAGAGACCCGGACCCAAGGGAAATCTGACCTGAAAATGGGCAAACCCTCACTTTGCAGAGGGACAGGGACTCGGGGCCACAACTTGACCTCAGAGCAACACAAGTGCAGACAGCACCCCAGGACACCCTCTCCACCCAAATTCAAGGAGGAAAACCAACGCCCCGCCCCCTTGCGGAAACCCCCGGCTGCTGGAGAAGACTCCTGCCGGCGTGTGCAGCCTCTCCCGTCCCACGTTCCGGGCTCAGCACCTGTGCTTCAGCCCTGGCACTGCTCGCCACACCCACAGGTGTGCCAGGAGGGGCAGGTCCTAAGGTCTCCACTGCACCAAAGCCTGCAAGGCAAAGGGGCAGCTCCCTCCAGCAGGAGTCCAGAAGCACACACTGCACCAGCGTCAAGGCATGAGAATTCTCCCCTTGGTCTCCGAGTCTCCAGTCTGTTGCCCGCCACGGTCTTCTGCCAACGGCGAGGCCCAAGCTGGGCGGCACATTTGGTTCTCACCATTTCCCTTGTCAAATCAATACTGCAAACATATCCAATTCATCCTGTCACTAAAAATGAAATAATCCGCCATCTCCATCACAGATGATGCAATCAGGTTTTCATTACCGGGTTTTTGTTTTGTTTAGTTTTTTGGTTTTTTTCTATTTTGAGATGGTGTTTCTGCTCTGTCGCCCAGGGTGGAGTGCAGTGGTGCGATCTTGGCTCCCTGCAACCTCTGCCTCCCGGGTACAAGTGATTCTCCTGCCTCAGCCTCCCAAGTAGCTGGGATTACAGGTGCCTGCCACCATGCCCCGCTAATTTTCATCTTTTCAGTACAGACGGGGTTTCACCATGTTCACCAGTCTGGTCTCGAACTCCTAACCTCAGGGGATCCACCTGCCTCCTCCTCTCAAAGTGCTGGAATTACAGGCATAAGCCACCACTCCCGACCATTACTGGTGTAATTTCTAAGCCGCTCTCTCACACCCACTCCCTTTTTTTTTTTTTTTTTTTTTTTTTTTAAGAACCAGCTTTATGCCTATATTTTTTCCAAGAGAACCAGTTACCCCATTTCAAGTACAAATAAGACACGGTGTTTAAAAACCAAAAATGCCCATTTGCACAGAAGTCTCCAAATACCCAGTCGATTTAAGCCTTGAGAATAAGATCAAGCTGTTGGCTGAATACAACTTCCCTTTCCATCTGTCTGCCTGTGAGTTAGACACAAGGATGAAGCCACGAGATAGGGACATAAAGGCAGGAACCAAGGTAGCGGAGACTCCAAATAAAAGCTGGAAGACCAACACAAATGCACCACACCCTGCACACCCTCCTCTCCTTCCTTTTCAGAATTTCCAGAGGATGAAACAGGGACCTTCTCAGACGTCCCACGATGCAGGCGGCCAGAGGGGAAGGCGGCGGCAGCCTGAATGAGGCGACCGGGAAATCACATTCCACAAACAGAAATTCTCCATGTGCTTTACATCCTCTGTCTCTGAAGAACTATGCCAGGCTAACAGTCGCTAGAAAACCGCATTCAAGTGTCATTTCCCATTTCAAGCAAAGAAAACAGTGGTGGGGCATGAGGGAAAAACATAGCCATGTGTTCTGGGCTATTAAATAAGGTTTTTCTGTTATAAACGTATAATTTTACATTCTCAGATTTCTGTATAATTGATATGCTTCCTAATTAGCAGACATAGTAATAAAAAGTGAATTCCAAGTGTAAGATCGGAGGAACCGTTCACATGGCTTCAGGTTCTGCTACTGGGTTTCAACTTAAGAAAATGGTTCTGTGTGTTGGTAACAAGGCCTGAGAGTCTGTGTGAGAGTCAGTGTGGCTGTAATCAGGGTTCGTGTTGGCTCCCTAGCAGAGGATGTTACACTGTTACATTATCTTCTACAAAAAATCCTGAAAAAATGAAGGCTGAATAGACATACACACCCTCCCAAAATAATCCAAATGTCCACCGATATGAAAAACAGATGAATTACGGCTTCCATCGTGGAATATTCCTCAGCAATGAAAACCAACTATAGCCACAGGTGCCAACTAGGATAAAGACAACCTTTTAAACACGCTTAAAGTGAACCGACTAGGCAGAATTCCTTGATTACAGGCATCTGCTCCAAAAGGGTACTGTTATTAATCCTGTGATGTAGAATGATAGTTAGCAACCCTGTTTCGGGGCACATCTAGAAAAAAGCAAAATAATGACTACACAATTTTAAATTCTTTGTAAATTATAACTATTACTATGAAAATTCTAAAAATGTGAAAATCTTCCCAACTGTTATTGGACACGCTTCAAAATAAATACCCTGGCATTGCTTGCCACACCCACAGTTGTGCCAAAATAAATGAAAATATAGCCCAAGGTAGTAGAACTGAAACCTGAAGATGTACGAGCCGTCCCTGTCTCGCTATCTATACATCGGGTAGAAATTTAAGAGCAGGTAGTGACACTGCAATGCAAGGCTCAAACCAACTGGGTATTTGGAAACTTCTATGCAAAGTGGCATTTTCGGTTTTTAAACACGGTGTTATTTGTACTTCAAACAGGTAACTGTTTGGTTCCCTTGGAAAAAATATAGCCATAAACCTGGTTTTTTTAAAAAAATACGGGAGTGGGTATGAGAGAGAGTAGCTTAGAAATTTTAAAAGTATCAGCAGGGAGCAGTGGCTCATGCCTGTCATCCCAGCACTTTGAGAGGTAGGCCCAAGGGGCCTTTGAGGACACCGGTCTCCTCTGCTGCCTGCCTGCTGGACTGACCCCCCATGACATTCACTGGGTTTCCACCCCTGTCTCATTCAACATCCCAAGGGTGGTCTTCATCCTCGTCTAGGGCTCAGCTCTGCCCCAATTTCCTAAATCTCTGCCTTCAGAACCTGAAAACACCCACGCCCAGGGTCACCCTAAGTCCACGTTTACCCCCAGAGAGTCCCCATTTTATGTTTTCCAGGCATCGCCTTAGTGATAATTTATCCTGTAAATTCCAACTGCCTTCACACCTCACCCCTGCTGTCTCCCAGCAGAACCCACTCAGATGCACATGCCCCAGACCCACACCCAGGTCTGTACATGCTGCCCTGCTCTACCCATGTGGGGACCACCTCTCTTTCTTGAGGAATCAGCTGGCGATCATCTCCTTGTGGAGGGCTGCCCTGACTTCCAATTCTCTCCAGCAAAGGCAGAAGCCATCCTCGGTACTTCCCCAAAACTCAGGCCAAGTATGAAGATGGCGCAGATGCTAGCTGTGCCTGGGATGCCATGGGCAGGGTCCCCAGATGCTCTGCACATGGCCCGGGGCACCGCCTGAACACAGCAAGTGCTGAAGAAACAAAACTGACGTGCACTGACCTCTGATAGGGCCTCCTTCACCATCCACATCTGTCTCCCCTCTGGACAGTAAAATCCACAAGACACAGAGGGCTTGTCTCACTCATCTTCAAACTCCCAGGGTCACCCTGGTAGGTAAAGGGGACTCAAATGTCTTCTGAAGGAAGCGACTGGTTAGCTGCCAAGTTAAAGGGCCTCTGAAATTCAGAGCTCTGCATAGCAGTCCAGCACACTTTATTATGAATGACTCCAACCACAGCAGAAGTGGCCGTGGAACCAGTGCTAACCAATTCAGGGTTTGTTCACTGTTTCTCAGTTCATTATCACAACGCATTCTCACAGAGCAGCTGCGCAGAGATCCTCAGACATCTACACAGAGTGGGACGATGGCGCCAAGTCACGTCAACGTCCTGTTGCAGACTGGGAGACATCAGTCAGACACGGACCCAGGTAGAGCACAGACCTCGCGTTAAATCGGCTCCGTGTAAACAGCACTCCCTGCCAGGCCCTTTCCTATCTGCACAGCTTCTACAAATTCAACTCTGCACCTGACACCTAAGAATACTGCACACCCCCATGTGAATCCCCTACTCACCTCCCAAAATGACCCGGCATGGCCGAGTACAAAAAATTTCAACATAGGCCGGGCGCGGTGGCTCAAGCCTGTAATCCCAGCACTTTGGGAGGCTGAGACGGGTGGATCACGAGGTCAGGAGATCAAGACCATCCTGGCTAACACAGTGAAACCCCGTCTCTAGTAAAAAAATACAAAAATCTAGCCGGGCGAGGTGGCGGGCGCCTGTAGTCCCAGCTACTCGGGAGGCTGAGGCAGGAGAATGGCGGGAACCCGGGAGGCGGAGCTTGTAGTGAGCTGAGATGCACCACTGCACTCCTGCCTGGGTGACAGAGCGAGACTCTGCCCCGGGTGCCCAGATGGCTAGTTCTGCATTATTTCTGTGTGAGATGCATGTTTGCCTCTGGACTGAGTGGAGACCCATCCTCGCCGGTGTGGGGGGCACCACCCTATCCACCCAGGGCCCGAGTAAAACAGCAAGGCGGGGAAAACTGGGTTCACTCCACCTGTCTGGCTGATGGGCCAGTGACATCTGTCTTCTGCAGCCCGTGCTTCTGGGTCTCAGCTCCTCAGACCCCGGTGGGATCTGCACCCTCCGCTTCTCAAGTCTTCAAGCCACACCCTCCCAGGACTCTAGCTTGCAGCCTGTGGGTCCTGGGGCTTCTTGGACTCTGTAGCCCCTGCAGCAGGCCTCGCCCTGGAGACACACGCACACCCGGCTGGCTGTCTCTCTGGAAGCCCCGACTAAAAGCCGCCCCTAAAAGTGGTCTTCAGAATTTCTTTCTAGCCCTAAGATCCCAGCGCCCCTCCTACAATTCTAGGCGGAAAGGTGAACGGAGACCAATGGACAGAGGTGTGTGCGAGGACACGCCAGGCAGCAGCACTGGGCAGGAGGGCACTAATGCTCACTAAGCAAAGAATCAATGTTGCTTGCCACAAAAATGAGAGCAGTAAAGATTTCTTCAAACAGAAATGAGTTTGTATCATGATTTGCTCTTAATACATAAGAAAGCATAAAAGTAGGCCTATTAACAATTACATAAGTCTTTAGAGGCCCTTGAACTACTTCTGCCCCGAGTCCTTCCCTTGCTATTGAAGGAAATATGGGAGAAACCAGGAGGTCTGAGCGTGGACCTGGCCGTGCTCCCAGGGGCCGAGGAAAGCACCCATCTGTCCAGTCTTCCCTCCACCCCGCAGGGTTCCCTCTTACCCAGACTCTTGGGCTGACGCGGCTCATGCACTCAACAGCGCCATCATTAAACGTTTAGCTTCGCATCACGAGGGCCTCCTCTGGCCTCTTCTGACCACTCCTGAACCTCCAGTCAGCATTAGTCTGCAGGACACGCGTGGACAAAGTTGATGGATCACGGCCTCCAACGAGGAAGGTGCCAGGCAAGGAGTCGGAGAGCCGGGGATGGAGCAGCCCTCACCCAGGGAGGCGAAGGCCAACAGCGGCCACCACCGAGGACCTCCCTTCCCACCCTGAGGGCAGCTCACCCAGGGAAGCGAAGGCTGACGCCGGCCACCACTGAGGGCCTCGAGGGCTCTCCCCACCCCGAAGGCGGCTGCGATCACATTTTCCCATCGCACCAAGAGACCCCTGTATTGAGCACAAACCTTTCCAACCTTCGAATCAATAGGGAATCACAACACAGACATTCCCTCAATCCAAATGGCCAGCCCACAAAACAGACATGCAACCATACACATTTCCTGTGGGAAAATCAGTCAGTCTCTGGGGCCTCGCGCCAGGGGTGGGGGAGCATCATGGGGAGACGCCCCAGCCCCAGCCTGGCTCCTCCCTCTATAGCTCCTTTTCCCTCCTCTTCCCCCCGCCCCTTCCCACCCCCTCCTAGCCTCAGAGGCTCCTTCCTCAAATTCTTTCCCCTTGATGAAGTCATTCATGCCCAAAATACAAGGCAAAGTCATGGGGGCTCAAGAGAAAATCCATACCGTGGCTCGCGTTTTAGATTCTCATAAGTTTGAGAATAACCAAGCAAGAATCTTTGGCATCTGAATGGTCTGAAGGATTCTGAGCTCAATGTCCTGCACTGGCCCGGAGTGGATCATGGGTGTCTCGGACATCTTCACAACTCTACACCAGTTATTTTGAAACACACCAGCAGAATAGAACCATGTGAATAGCTGCTTCTCAGTTAAAAGTAGGAAAAGACTCCAAAAGCTGCCCTCAAGGAACATCCTTCCCATGAGGAGTTTTCTGCATCGGGCCCTTCAGGCACAGGCAAGGCCCCTGGGCCCAACTCCCTCATCCCTGCGTCATCAAGCAGCAAAGACAGTGGGGAATAAAGCAAGTGAAGGAGTCAGTCCCGCACAAAACGGGCTCCAGAAGCCACAGCTACTCTCCCAGTGTGGGAGCCAAGTTCAGAGACCTGGAAACACCAGCATTCCCAGGGAGGAGGGCAGAACAATGCCATTTCCCCCTAGTTTAGGGAGACACCACCCCACGTCCTCTGGCCTTAAAAGAGGAGAGACTTCACATAAATGATTTCAATGACTCCACCACACACAGAAAGTGGGCTGAGGGCTAACACAACCATATAAATGCCTGGCAAAAACACACTAAATGAACACACAGATAAGCAAGGTTCTCCTGTTATCCACCAAATATTCAGAAACAAATCCAGTAAGCAATCTCTTTGCAATCAAAAGACCAATTCAGAGGTGCAGATTAAAAATAAACATACAACTGAACCCTTAATACACCAAGAACCAAATTCCACGGAAGTGTTATCACATCACCACCTCCCAGCTGAAGGAAGCAGCACTGGCCACTGACCAGCTGTTCACTCGTGGATCAGTGAACGAAAGGCAGTGCTGTCCAGGACAATGATGAGATGTTAACCTGAAAAGGGCAAAATTGCAGAGGCTGGAGGGACCTTCCAGGTAACCCGGCCCCCTCAGTGGACAGAGGACCCCAGTGGGACCACAGAGCCCAGAGCTCCAGTGTGTTCGGGGCAAGGACTCAACTGCAACCCTGATGATGTCCGAACGCCTTCTGCCCTTCTGTGTCTCTGCCCCACTAACAGGGAATCCGTGAATGCTAAGGAAATGTAACGCATTTTACAATACATGTAGATTTTTAGCAAATTAAAGATAAACAGTGACAAACTTTGAGAATTAACTAAAATATAGTTCAGTGAATGCCCAAACTCAAAGCTAGTCTCCAAGAGGTGATAAGCTGTGTGTGGTGGTTAACGCCTGTAAATCCCAGCAGTTGGGGAGGCTGACGCAGGAGAATCACTTGAGCCTAGAAAGTTGGGGTTGCAGTGAGCTGTCATTGCACTACTGCACCCAGCCTGAGAAACAGAGTGAGACTGTCAAAAACAAACAAACAAAAACAAATTAAAGGAGTTCAAATGAACTCGCCCATACGCTTTAAATTTTCATTTGGGTACATGGGGTGATCTAGTTCCTTTTTCCCTTGCAATACATGAATAATCTAATAATTAAATATAATCTAACAATTACATGGGAAAATTTAATTATTTTCCCATTTCATTATTCCCTATCTCAGGGAAAAAGTTAAAAGTATTCCCTATTTCAGGGAAAAAGCTAAAAATCATTTTAAACCTTCCTTCCACAAAACAGTATACTCAGTCATCTCTATCTGCTTGATCATGTGGAATTCAGCTTCACATGTCTACAATACGGTTTTTGTTAAACAGCGTTTATGTAGACAGGCGAGAGAAAGAAACACTTGGTCTATGTAGAAGCAGCAGAAGACACGTTTTAACAGAAAAGGGAGAAGATACCACCGTGTGAATCTGGAAATTCTGTCGTCATCTTGTCCACACACGCAGAAAACACCCAAGCACGTGCCTAGTGTCCAACAGGAGCACAGAAAGGACAGGGTTCCTCCAGTTGTTTAATGACCAGCCCCACTTGTCACCGCCACATAACAAAATCCGCACGGCAACTTCAGCACGTTTCATTCACGATTCCACGGAAATCAGGCTGAAGAACATACAGATGTTTTGCCCACATTTAAAAATCCAAGTGTGGGACTCATAGAAATAAAACACATTATGGGTTCACTTAACTTTTCCAAATTTTTACTTGGAGAAACCTATAAAGTTCTTGTCAGTTACATCCTTAAGTTTTTCAGTAATTTTTAAATGCGAAGGTCAGGCAAGACTTGTAAAGAGGTACACACATACGGCCCGGCGTGGTGGCTCACACCTATAATCCCAGCACTTTGGGAGGCCGAGGTTGGCAGATCACGAGGTCAGGAAACCGAGACCATCCTGGCTAACACGGTGAAACCCCGTCTCTACTAAAAATACAAACAATTAGCCAGGCGTGGTGGCGGGTGCCTGTAGTCCCAGCTACTCGGGAGGCTGAGGCTGGAGAATTGCATGAACCCGGGAGGCAGAGCTTGCAGTGAGCTGAGATCTCACCACCGCACTCCAGCCTGGGTGACAGAGGGAAACTGTCTCAAAAAAAAAAAACAAAGGAGGTACACACATACATGCCATGTTCTTCTCTCAAAGAGACGGGCCCTTTTTTAAGATTCCAGAAGTAAATGTGGTTGTCATCCTGCTTTTGAGAGGATGGGCTGTGTTTTAAGCATGAACAGACTTTCCTCCATGCACCAAGGATGCACCATGGGGGCAGTGCTGCCGCCGCCTCCCCAGTCTCTGCTCAGGGTGGGGCAAGGGGAGCTCCGTTGTCTCCCGTATACACCGTCAACAGGCCAGGTGCTCAGGAGGCGGCTTCCAGGACTCGCTGTAGGCATTCGTCAGCAGGGCAGGCAGTGCCTCGTGCTGGTGGGCATCCAGCAGTAAGGGGGTCTTGCACTTCACTCCCTGGGCCCAGCCGCAGACAGAGGGGAAAGAGACACCTGTATCGTAACTCATGTGTATTTATAGATACACAGAGACTCTGCAGTGCAAGGTGCAGAACTAGAAGGAATCATGGAAATAAGAGGGAAGACATTTGGTTACGACTGGCAGTCACCTCAAGCCTCAGCACTTCCTGCCGGAGCCCTCACTGACCAGACTCCTCCAGGGTCACTGCCACTGCCTTGCCCAGCTCATGACAGGGCAGACAGTGACAGAGCCTCAGAACAACCTCCCACTCCTTCCTCACCAGCCCAGGGGATGAGCTGTTCATGAGTGTCCCAAAGCCTGAATGCGGGAACACAGAGGTGACTGAGCAGAAAGGGGGACAGCCACAATGGCCGCGGGTGTGCAGATATTGCGGGGCACCCCAGCAGCCCTTTCCGTCTTAAAGAGGATGGCCACGGGTGTGCTGATGCTCCCGCGTGACCCAGCCGTCCTCTCCACCTTATAGGGGAATGGCCACGGGTGTGCGGATATTCCCGGATGCCCCAGAGCCCTTTTCACCTTAAGGAGATTTTCACAGTCTCATATCAGTCTCCAAACTATTCAGTGAGGTTGGAGGAGTATCACTGTGGACCAACACTGATTGGCACCAAGTAAGGGCAATTTTATAACCATGTCTCAACCATGAAACAATCAGGTCTTTGGCTATCTGGTCTAAGCTTTTTCTGTAACAAAGTTGGATAATTTAGTTGAACTTTGGTTTTCCAAAGCTTGTTACAGAAACCACATCTTCCTAGGTGTGGCTCTGTGGTGTCACGTGCACACTTCAGTAGCCAGGCTTGCCAAGACTCACGGCACGTTACACGTTCACCTGAGAAGGCTGCTGAATCATTGAGGGCTCTGGCGTGCTCTGAAATGAATTTGCCACTTCAGCCTACACTCTACTCCCTTGTTTGGTTAAAGAAACCCAAAAAGCAGAATTTGTTTTGGCCAATCGCCTGCTGACCCAACTGCAGAGGTTTTAATTAGAGTACTTTCATTGCATCATAGAAAGCAAAGTCATATAGATCAACTCATTATTACCACTCCAAAGGTTTAGTAAATCTCCAGATAATCGGGCAAACATTTTAAGAAGCTACATTAAGGTTTACAATACTCAAATTTTAAAACTACATCCATGCTTCAAAAAACCACCATTTCCATTTTAGATGGCCAACTGCATATGAGAAAGAAAGAAACGTGCTGAGCGCATTTTTTGGGTAATCTTATGGAGAAACTGCCACTTTAAAAATGGCTCTAGTTCCTGGCTCCAGATGGGTGTGGTGGGTTGCCTCACTCAATTTCAACTCCACCTGAAGCTGGGACACTAGAAATCCATTCGCAGACTCCACGGCACCAGAATTCCCACTTCTGGAAACAGCCAGGAATGCAGACCTGTAGCAGAGAATTCTTTCCTGCCCACCCTAACTGTCCTCTGTGGAAGGCGACAGTCAAAGACAAGTCCACCCTCCTAGTCGCAACTGCACCACGAAGAACCATTTCAAGGTGGGAAGTGATTGATCAGTGGGAACAGGCAGTTTAGCTAATCACTTATAAGGCTGAGAAGTGGGGTTTGAAGGCCTGTATCTGGTCTTGTCCTCGGTAAATGGTCATCCGCCAGTCAGCCTAAGCCACATGGGAACGGGCTTCTTGCAGTAAAAGTGGGGGCGCAGTTGTGGGGAGGGGGAATGTCTTAACAATCACTGTTTTACAGGATCACAGGGCTCAGGCAATGTTCAGTATTGTCACACACCAAGGTTTTTACAGTCTGAAGAAAACTACAGTCCTAAGGTGTCAGTTCTCAAAGCCCTTAAGTTCCTCCTGCTAAGATTCCCAGAGAGTCTCCACTTCTTGCACCGAACCCCAACTTACACAGGCACCTGCGTCTTCCTCCTGCAGCAAATGCAGATAAGAAGCTGTGGCTCTGCTGCAGTAATGATGCCATGCAACCCTAACACTACAGCAGAGCAATGGCTCTGGCCTGAATGTCCCCAAAACCTCATGCTGAAACCATCTCCGAAGGGATACATTAAGAGGTGGGGCCTTTGGGAAGTCCTGCTCTCAGGACTGGGGTTGGTGTCCTTGTTGGGAGGCCTAGAGGAGCCCTCCTGCTCCTCCACCACGTGAGTTCTGATGAGACGACCGCTGCCACGCAACACCTGTTGAGATGCTGCCGTCTGTGAGCCACAGGCCCTGGGGCACCAGATGTGCAGGTGCCTTGACCTTGGACTGCCTTGACCTTGGACTTTCCAGCTTCCAGAGCTGTGAGCAATAAATGTCTCTTTACAAATCACCCAATCGACAGCAGCCGGACAGAGACAGTAATGTCACAACATGAGTCACTTTCTCAGTGGGCCAGAGGACTCCCCATGAGCCACCACTCTAAAGCAAGAACTCCCTGGAGGATGGAAAGGAGTTCACAAGGAATTCTACCCAGCCCCAGGGTGTCTGTCCTTTCTTGCAGGAAGACAGCTGAGCCATGGCAGGAAACTACAGGGTGGGTGGGGCTGGACAGTAATGTGTCACCTGCTCATCTAAGCCTCAGTCTCCTGCCTCTCATCACGACAGTGGGGGTAACACCCCCCTCACCTGAGCTGTTGGGGGAGGTAAGAGTGCTGGGTGATTAACAATTGTTAGTTCCACAGAAATAAGGCAAAGAATCTGCCCCATGTCTTATAAAACCAAATCAGCCCAGGAATTCCACATCACTACTAATTTGCATGGGAAAATACCAGATTCTCCTAAGTTCTGGCATGTCATTTGTATTAATAAAGTTTGCAGAGTTTTCACATACTAAGTATATAAAACAGGAAAATAAATCATGCAATTTGGAGGCTGAAGCAGGAGACTCACTTGAGTACAGGCGGCGGAGGTTGCAGTGAGCCGAGGCCTCGCCACTGTACTCCAGTCTGGGTGACAGAACGAGACTCCATCTCAAAAAATAAAAAAAAAAAGATTTTGCTGCTTCATACTAGTAAAGTGGGCAGACTCTACATGCCAACTCTTATTCAAAGGTCGCCTAACACTGACTCAGGAACTCTGGCCCTGATGTGCTTGGAGTTTTAATCCTAACAGTGTTAAAGACCACTCCCCCAGGAGCTCTGAACAAGTACTCCAGGTATACGCTGAACAAGACCACACACTCTGACCGAAATCTAACTTCCCAGACCCAAACTACAGAACCACAGAAGACACTGCTTCTGTCCAACTTTGTGTTCTGCCATCGTTTGTGTCCATTATTTCCTACAAACCATCTCATTAGAATTTAGGGCACACAAAAGGCCGATACAACAGGGTCACTTTTCAAAGGTTTGGAGGTGAAGAACAGATACAATGCATTAGCTTCCTATTGCTGCTGCAACAAATTACCACCAATGCAAACCTCCTCTCAGCCCTGGAAGTCAGGAGTCCCAGGGCTGAAGTCAAGGGGTCAGTAGCTTGTATTCCTGCCTGGAGTCTCCCAATTCATAGAAGCCACCATGCAGCTTGACTCACAGCCCCACACCCCTCCTACCACTGCCCCGGCCTCAGCCCTGCACCCCTCCGGACCCTGCCCCTGCCCCACACTCGCCCTCACCCCCACAGCCCTCTGGCCTCTATCTCGTCCTCAGGTCTCCTCCTCTGAGGCAGACCCTCGTACTGCCTTCTCAAAAGGCACATGTGAAGACACTGGACCCACCTGGACAACCCAGGGTCCTCTCCCATCTCACTGTCCGTTACACTCACATCTGCAAAGCCTCTTTTGCCATGGAAACTTCATTATACTAACAATCATTTAACAAGTCCATTCTAATGATGTGAAAATTGGCATTGTTTTCCTCCTAATGAACAGATCAGTCACCCATGTAACCTATAAATATTTGACTATTAAATATACAATACTGTAGGAGACAGAGATGAGGAAGACGGTTCCTCCCTGAAAGACGACTGGACCCTAGACGGAGGGATAAACATTCTGAACAGAATCAACATAACTCAACATTTGAGTCGGAGACGTCAAGCAATAAGACGTTCAAAGAAGCAACCAGAAAGTATGTACTGTGCCCGTAGTTCATATCTGCGCCTGGCGTCATGAGCACGAGCATGCGGACACGCACACAGGGCCCAAGTGTAAGATCAAATATAAGGAGCTTTCCACTGTAGTATTTAACTAGATCTTATTACAAAATAGCCTCCTGATTTTTATCCAAAAAGTTCTCTGTAATTAAGGAAATTAATTTTCCCCTAAAAGGCATTTCTCTAGCTATCATTCCATATAAACTAAATGGGCATATGAAAGAAAAAAGACAAGGCCGGGCGCGGTGGCTCAAGCCTGTAATCCCAGCACTTTGGGAGGCCGAGACGGGCGGATCACGAGGTCAGGAGATCGAGACCATCCTGGCTAACACGGTGAAACCCCGTCTCTATTAAGAAATACAAAAAACTAGCCGGGCGAGGTGGCGGGCGCCTGTAGTCCCAGCTACTCGGGAGGCTGAGGCCGGAGAATGGCGTAAACCCGGGAGGCGGAGCTTGCAGTGAGCTGAGATCCGGCCACTGCACTCCAGCCTGGGTGACAGAGCGAGACTCCGTCTCAAAAAAAAAAAAAAAGAAAAAAGACAAATGTTTGACTTCGGGGGTTTGCCTACGACTTGAATAAGCATGATTTTCTTCTGGCCAAGCAGGGAGCAGCTGGACCAGACTGGAGGGAAGGAAGAACAAATTTCCACTCTGACCTCAGTTGGGCACCAGAGTCTTCCCTGTCAGAATGTGGGTGTGGTGCTTCCCACACACCAGCCTCTGACGAAACTCAGCCCAAGGGTGTGGGAAAAGGCTGTCTACTTCTGAAAAATCTACAAAGTGCAGACACATCAAAAGCTTCAGAAGACTGTAAAGGGCCAAGGAGACCACTACACCCTTGGAGTTTACAGAAAATGGTCAGCATCACACGTGCCTGAGGTCCAGGGTCAGCTCCCGGCTGCCGCGACGCCGTGAACGCAGCCCTGGCTTCCCCTCTGATGCAGAGAGCTGGTCACTCTGCCGGCAGCACTCAGAGCTCAGAACATTCTAGAGGAAAGCAACGTGTTCCTTTTAAAATGGGGAACCGGGGTAGCACAACTGAAGCTCTACGACTGTCTCAACTACTGGGTTTCGGGGTAGCATTAGGAAATCGTGAGAATCCAAATCTCAATTTCATACAGATTCCAGATTCACTGCAGGTTCCAGAATTTCCTGAGACATTCTTCCAATTTATCACTCAGGATTCCCTTGCCAAAGCTAATAAAGTCTACATTCCTTACGGAAAACCCACCATAAGCACCACCACAAATAAGATCAACTGACTGACGCCCGCCCTTCGCACCAAACATAGAAACTGTTACTCACACAAGACTGTGCTGGAGGCAGCTCTCAGCTGAAGCCGAATCCGTGAGACTTCATTATCCCCCATTTTGGATCGAGTGTGAAGACTGTCAGCAAACCAGGGCCCCAGTGTAAAGCAGAGAACAGATCCTCTGATGCCTGCCTGAACATTTCCTTCCCACCTCTGTCTTGGATATTGAACACCCTCAGAGCTACTGAGTCACCCACATTTGCAGGTCATTTATCCAGCCACCAGGATAACACAATTATGCGATAAAAATGCCTTCTCAGGGCTTTGTCATACTCAACAAAGAAGCTCAGAAGGCTAGGTAAGCGCAAGAAAGGGGGAAGCGTCCTCCAAACAGACAAAAACCAAGGAAAACCGTGCAGAGACTCGAGAGAGAGCAGAAACACAGCCCGCTGTAGCCTTTCAGGTCCTGCTGGCCGCAGCCCTGCGTTACGTGGCACCATTTCCACAGATGCATCCTGCTGGGCCCACTTGAAAGGTCCCGCTTGCGAGACACTCACCCCCACTTCCAGCTCCTGCAAGACCCGCTGCAGCCCCACTCCATCCTGGGGGCCGACTGTGCAAGTCTTCTCGGCGAGACCCCTCAGAGCCTACTCAGTGTCTGAGACTGGGAAGCACCAAGGATCCAGAAAGGCACAATCCCGTTCTCCTCGTGCTGCTTTCTGGGTTCCAAGTTGTCTAACGAGTCCTGCATAAACCCCGGGCTGGGGAGCCAGCCAGGGCCCAGCAGCACCCAGCTCATGCGCTCCACTCACCCCACAGAGGACCACGGAGGCCCCAGCACGCTCTGTCCGCGGGGCAAGACACCAGAAACAGCCACAGTTCAGGGTTCTGCCACCCGCCCCGCTGCCGTCATTACCTCCTGGGATCTGAATTCTCATTGGTTGCAAAGGTGATCCCACAGCTCCGCTGCCTTAATTACCTGCTGGGATCTGAAATTGTATTGGTTGGAAAGGGGATCTCATTGCTCAAGCACTCCCTGCTGCCTCCTTGAAAACAACATAAAAAATCCAAAACCCCTTGTAAAGAACGTTTACTATAACCTCAAAACAAGACACATCCCGAGACCAAGGAAGATACACACGCACATCTGACACCTGGTGGACGTCAGTGACCGACACCACGGCTTCCGTGTGGCGTGTGAAGCAGGAGGCCTGTCACGGTGACTCAGGCTGGGGTCTGAATGGGGGTCTTCCAAGCAACTAGGCAACCAGGACGCACACCCCAAAACCCAAGTCCCCGCACTCATGTACCTGGCAGAAATGCTGCGTGGCCATCGACGCCAGTTGTGAACCAAGACCGATCTGTGTCCTGTGGCCCTCACAACGTCCGTACATGCCTGGGCCCAGCAGAGGCCCGCACGGCACCTGCTCGCCTCCAGTGGGGCTCTCTCCTGCCAAAGGGGATGGCCCTGAAGTCCGTTGAGATTTCCAAAGCTCTACAAAGTCGTGCTTCCTCCTGCTTGTTCAGAAGGCCTAAAGCCCTGAAGACACCAGTGAGAATTGACCTAGCCTCTTAAGGCAGCTCAAATACCTAAACACAGGAACGCTGGACCTCTCTGCCCTCGAGAGCAGCCGATAACACACTGGGCTAAGCAGAAGGTACAGATGTCACATCCAGAAGCCAGTGGCGCTCAAGATTGCATTCCAGGAGCCGCCCATGTGAGTCCCTCCAAGGCTTCCAAGTCCCACTTGATTGTTTTCATCGTATCTCTATAACATCAGAGACATTATATCTCACGGTATCTATGAGATCGTCTCCACTTTTATGAGCACATATGCTCCCTGACTTACCATGGGATGAAACTGTTCCAATAAACCCAGCGTAAGCTGAAAATATCCTAAATAGAAAGTGCATTTGACATCATAGTTTCAACTTACAACGGGTTCATCCAGAGGCAGCCCATCTTGGGCCAAACAATGCACTGAGTGTGACTAGTTCACACCATCACAAGGTTGAAAAAAAAAAATCAGATATGTAACAATTGGGAGCCAGGGACCCTCTGTATTGGGGCTCCTGTCTTCAGAGACAACAGAAACCTCTTCTTAGACAAGAATCACAATTTATAATCCTCAAAATGTTAAACTTAGTTTAACAATCTAGACGTTCAAACAAAGCCAAAGTAGGCCCACAAGGCCGTTTGTGCCCTTCACTAAGACGCACGACTCTATAATAACCCTCACCACAGCCCCTCAGGGTGGGTCCCAGAGGCAGTTGAGGCTTGTGGCTACGGACACTAACGAAACCAAAATCAGAGTACGCAGGTGCAGTCAAGTCATATGACTTCTCCACTAGCATGTGCACAAATGTTCATCAGCAAATCTCATCTTCGCTTTACCTCCCTCCCATGACCTAAAAAGGAGTCCACTACACACACCCATACACACACACGCCACTTCAAAAACATAATTAGTACTTGCATTCAATTCTGGGCATTCGGAATAGACCTAATGGGTGATTAAATCTTTCCTCCAACCCATTGCTTAGTCTTCTTAGAGGATGAAGGATTTTGCATAACACAAGTCAACATATAAAAGATCTGCTATAGAAACAGACTTTCAAGTGGTCCTCATTAGAGTGATTCAACTAATATACAAAGGACCCAACACACAGTGTATATTAGAAGAATGATTAATTTGTTCCCCTAAAAATCCTAATATCTACACAGAAAAAATACCCAATACACATTTTATCATTCTTTACCAGTATAGTCATACAAAGGAGTATCACAAAAGCAAAAGAACAGATTTGGTTTGACTCACAGTTCTAAGTTTAATATAAAATTGCTAAAACCACCAAGACAAACATGACTATGAAATATTTAACGATCTTCACCTAAATTCAAGTCACCATTCAACCACCAATACCTCTGCTCTCCTTACGGGAACTTTCCAAAAGTAAATTCTGGAATTAACAGGACAAAATTTTCTGGTGATAGAAATTAGGAAGAAATTGGTTGAAGGCCGTTCCTTGGCTGTCAAACTTTTTCTCAATAATATTTTGTAAAATAAAAGCATCAAACAGATCTTTACATTAACTTACAATCTATCAAGCAATACTGGAGCAAGCTTTAAATATTAGCCACATTCTGTCAGGGCTGACTAACATTAAATCAGTATCAGTCTCATGTCTTGTAGGATCCACAGCTCATCTTCTTAAAACCACTTAAGATTTCATAATTAACTCAATTAAACAATGTAAGTCATCTCCTTGATCTTTGACATGAAGGGGTAATTTCCCCCCAAAATAGTACCTCTTTCCTTGACATGATTTAATCTGTGGTTAGAGTATTTAACAGGATTTCTTTCCTTCTTAGAAAATAAAATATACACCTTTCCAATATGAAAAACTCTAACTGATAATGCCATAGCTTACCCAGGTCAAAAGCATTTTTTTTTTTTAAGTTAAAAAAAGAACCTAACTGCATCTTTGGACCTTATGTGAGGTAGTGTCCAGGGCCACTGGGACCCCTACTTGGCCAGTGTAGCTGGGTACCAATTAAAGACAGAAACCCAAGCATTCACTCAAAGCCCCTTCCCAGCTGTTCATCCTAGTGGAAGAAGCCATGAGTACAAACGAATGCGGCATTCTACGGAGGGCTTTGGGGATAGGCTGCTTGAGAACATCAAAGTGGCTCACGTCCCCCGAGTATAAAGCCAGTGACTGCTCTCAGCTTCCATCCACAGTAGCCAAGGTCTGGAATCACCTGAGTGCCCGTCAACAGGGGATGAAGGGAACGTGGCCCGAACACACACAGGAGCAATACTCCACCACACAGCGGAGAGCCCTGTCATCCGCGGCAGCATGGATGGAGTTGGAGGACATTACGTTAAGCAAACGAGTCAAGCAAGGAAACGGCGCATGTTCTCACTCATAAGCAGGAGCTGAGAGCAGATCTCATGGAGGCCAAAAGTAGGTGGTCAACAGGGCCCAGCAGAGCCCACTCATAAGCAGGATGGGCAGAGGCTGGTAATGTGCACAAACACACAGCCTAATGGGAACACGAGACCTACTGTTGATAAATCAGCAGGGGGATGGCAGTGGGTCATCTACTGTGTATTTCAAAACAGCTAGGAGAGAATAACTTAACATAACCAGCACAAGGAAAAGAAACTATTTAAAGTGAAAGACATCCCAAGTACACAGATTTCATCAATATAGGGGTGAATCAAGGTATCACATGCACTCTGAAAATATGTACGTATATTATGTATCAACAGAAACAAAAACCAATGACAGAACCATTTGCGAAGCACGTGCAGGAGAAGAATGGGAAGCCTGACATGGTGTGGCTGTGTGTCCCCACCCAAATCTCATGCTGAACTCTAACCCTAGGTTGGAGGTGAGCCCTGGTGGGAGGTGATTGACTCATGGGGGTGGTTTCTAATGGTTTAGCACAATCCCCTAAGTGCTGTCCTCATGATCGTTCTCCTGAGATCTGGTTGTTTGGAAGTGCATGGCACCTTCCCCTTCACTCTCTCTCCCCTTCCAGCCATGTGAAGACATGCCGGCCTCCCCTTCACCTTCCACTCTGATTGTAAGTTTCCCCAGATGTAGAAGCCTGTACAACCCACAGAACTGTATGCCGATTAAACATTTTTTTTCCTTATTACCCAGCCTCAGATAGTTCTTTATAGCAGTGGAACAACAGTACAGTCCTCAGGACCAGCAATGTTTTCCTTCTACCCAGCGGCCAACAAGGTCCTACACCGTAGCTGGTTTTCCAAAGCTTTGCCAGAATGCTGAAGCTGTTTTGGGGATACTAACTTTCCCCATCTCTGGCAAACCAGATGGGGCATCCTATTTGCCTCTTACCACCTTTCTCAGAGAAACCCCACCTCTGAAAGAGCCTCCACCAGGGGCCTCCTTCAGCAGCAACAAAGCTGAGTGTTCCTTGCACTTCCCTTCTTCTGAACAAGTAAACATCTTAAGCTTGTTTTTCCATCTTCCCAGCTCATTGAAAAAAATATCTTATGCTTTCTATTTTCCTGACACACACACACATGGAAGAGAAGTGCCGTGAGGGCAGGGGCTCTTGTTTTCCCGGATCTGAGCCTGGCCCTCAAACACTAGCCGAATACTAACACGATATCCAGAGGCAGAAATGCAAATATCCATATGACTTCAAATACCCTAAGGACCTAACAGGCCGAGTGGCCCATGTAACTATGGTGTGCTGGGCCATTCAACTGGTGTCCAAATCCCTGTCCAAGTGAGCTCTTTAATTTCGAGACTTTTCAGACAGCTGTTTTGTTGTTGTTGTTCTGTTTTGTTTTTATTAAAGGGATATGTTACAATTATAATCAAGAATATCCCAGGCCGAGTGTGGTGGCTCGTGCCTGTAATCCCAGCACTTTGGGAGGCCAAGGTGAGCGAATCACCTGAGGTCAGGAGTTCAAGACCAGCCTGGCCAACATGTTGAAACCCCGTCTCTACTAATACAAAAATGAACCAGCCATGGTGGCAGGCACTTATAATCCCAGCTACTCAGGAGGCTGAGGCAGGAGAATGGCGTGAACCAAGAGGTGAGGCTGCAGTGAGCCAAGATCGTGCCACTGCATTCCAGCCTGGGCAACACAGCAAGACTGTCTCAAAAAAATAAAAATAAACCAATACTCCCAGTTAGTTCTTCACCAATGTCAGATACCTCAGTTTAAAGAAAAATATGAAAGCATGTTTTTATATTTCAGTGTTGAATTTAACCATATCTTTTAAGAAGATATGAAGATAGAACTTCCTCAAGGATTGGGGGAGAGAAAAGCAGTTAAGAAAATCTTAAAACCTCAGGAGAAAAACAAGTATGGGTTAAGACCTCAAGGCAAAACTTTTTCTTTGCACTTTGATTTCAAAAGAACAGAGATGCCCAAATTATGAACTCTCCCATCTGCATTTTATATTCGTCTGTGTCCTTTGAAAGGCTGGAGATGGGATCCCAGGTTCCAAAGTGCCTGGCCGTGGCTCACATCAGGCGGCATCTTTCACAGCCGTTTACTCCCCTGACTCTGCCTAGAGAGCTCTGTGGCCCAATTTACAAAAAAAAAAAAAAAAAAAAAAAAAAAAAAAGTCCTAATTTACTCACGTTCATCACTTTCAGCAGAGTCTCAAGAAATGAGACAAATATTGAGACTCCACAGAAGCAAGTACTCTCTTCCAAAAAGTCAAGTGTCAGGTTCCCATGAGCCAGGCAGCTTGCTTACAGAAAGCACTGGCTGACTTGCTGGTTGAATGTTAAATGCATTTAAAATGTTAAGTGAGCAAACGCCCCTCCTAGTGGGTGTGCGCGTTGAGCTGGCTGCAGTAGTGATGCAGACCACGTTCTTTCCTTTGGTTTTGCTTCAAGCAGAGCACCCCACACCCAGGAAGAGGCCGAAGGACGGCATCGAGGTCTAGGACAGATTTAAGGAGAGCTGCAGGCTGACTGCCTCATCTGCAAATAGTCTCTCATTTCAGAGAAAATCACTGAACAGAGTTCATAACACGTGAATTTTTAAAATTCATATTTCTAATTTCATCCCATTAGAACTTTTGAACCTCCACCTCCCACCTAGAGAACGTCAGCTCAAGCCGATCACAGCGCAGTGCGATTTTCTATAAATAATGTGCACGCCTGCATCTGAGCTGAGATGTGAATGTCTGGAATGTGCCTGCCAGGCCCAGGAGGAACTGCAGCAAGTGTGGGGACACAAGCCGCTAAGGAATCTGATTTGGAGGGAACTGGAGGCAACTAAAACTAGGTCCACTGGTTTTTCTTGGTAAGGTTTGACCAGGCAAACTGTTATCACTGTTGCTAATTTATGGTAATTGGCATGGGGACCTAACAGTAAGTAATTAGAGTAATTACAGAATTTGCTACTCAATTACAATGGCACAGATTCCTGAGAATGGAAGAACTGTTGCCCAGGAATAGAGTTCAAGAGGTCCTCCCCATGCTCCGAGGAACATGGCATTTCCACGCACCCCTGCTTTGGTCCCTGGCCACCACCATCCTGATCTCGGCCATCTGATGGCATCAGTCCCCAAAGCTGGAAACACCTGACACCTCTTGTCACCCTCCCATCTGCCCTGCCTTCCTCCAGTCCGGGATATTCAGGGATGCCCACATACAGGACCAGAAAACCAGGGTTATCCCAAACCAGTGCCTGCATTCAAAGTCCTCCACGGCAGCACAATCACCAATGGCCAATACTCCCAGAACCTTCCACCTCAAAACGGGAGCACATCTGGATTCAAGCTGACAATGCTGCATTCTCTTTGCCATGTACACATGGAGGCATGTCAGGTTCCACCTAAAGGTATCAGGTTCCACGCTGCTCAGGAACCCAAACCTAGTCACTCTGCATGATCTCAATTCACCATCCACAGAGAAGCCTGCAGTTTTCCTCTGCTGCACGGTGTGGATGGTGGATGGTGGATGCATTTCCCCTGAAGACTCGGAAACAGAAGCCTGGCCAAGGAGGCCAGTCACCCCAGCCCCTGCAAGGCCCGGACGTGACCCTCTGCTGTCTGCACACAGTACCCAAGTCTAGCAGTGCTGGCTCTGTGGTGGGATCCATCTGGGCCTGCAGAGGACCCGGGGCACAGGAACCGTGCAGCCTGGCTGCAGCCAGAGGCCTAAGGGATCCCCACGAGGCTCTCCAGCCTAGGTGCCCTCACCACAGGCAGAGCCATGCAAGAGAGTTGCCTGCTGAACTGGAAACGCCCCAATCTGCTCAGCCAACACAGAAAGACAACAGCCACCTACAGCTGCTGAGCCCCAAAACGTGGCCACTGGGCCTGAAGGGTTGAATCTGGAATTTAATCTGTGAAGTTCTTTTCAAATGTGTTTAGCTATGTAATCAAATCTTTATTCTAATTCAATTTAAAGGAGCCTCTGGCTATGGGCTCCCTTGTCGGGCTTCACAGCTCCAGGGAGTAAGAATGGGAGAGAGAGAGAGGCCCAGAGCCTCTCTGCATTCTCCACGTTAATTCAACAAGTCATCATAAGGAAAGGCACTCCAGCAGGAGAGGTGTACACGGGAAGAACTGGGTTGGCCCTGACAAGCATGACCCCCATGGCATCACAGCTGCCTCAGGCAACAGGCAAAAGACAATGATGCCCACCTGGACAGGCCACCGGATGTGATGATGCACCCCCAAGCCCTAGTCCCACAGTAGCCAGAGACCACCTGCTGCTCATCCCGGCTGAAACAGGCAGAGCTACCGGAGCCCTCAAAAGCAGGAAGAATTAAGGAAGCGATTCCCACGACACACGTGACACTCCTTGGAGACAGACACAGGCTTCGCTGTGAAAGTGCAGAGGACGGTGGAGTCCCTAGGCAGGCTGCTTCTTCCAACGATCAGGAAGAAACCAGATCCATTTCCTTGTAGGAGAATCATTTGTACCGTGATTAGACAGAAGACAGAAGGTGGCTGATGTTATCAAATCATCAAGCACCTCACGGCTGCTTCTCCAAGGAAGGCCTGGAAACTTGCAGCCACCCGCGTAGGGGCCGCAGTGTTTACAATGGAGATACGGGTGACCGAGGTCTGGCTTCCTCAGGGAAGCTACATTTGAACTTTCACCACTGAGGAATCGGTCATTTACAGTCACTCACCCTCAATGCAGAAGAGGGCTCAAGACACTGCACCAGACTTCAACACTCAGGGTTGGGGTTAGGGTCAGGGTCAAATTCACAAGTTTTACAAGATGTATTTCCTTGGGATGCCAGAAGAGATGCAGCTTCACACCCCCGACCTCCATGGTTTGCTTAGCCCCTTCACCAGTGGATCTCACCAACAGATGACACATCCACGCCTCATCCATGGCAGCACAGAAAACCACTTGGAAGACAGCCACTCCCACCAAGCTTCCTGACTTTGGTGTTTAAAATCTGCATCATTTAAAATCTGCATCTCATACGTGAGATTACACTCCTCCGAACAACGACATTGCCACTGTCATTTCACCCAAAAGGGCTTTAGGAAGTGACACGCGGTCCAGACGCCAGAGGTCGCCGGCCGCCTTACTCTAGCCTAATTCCTTTGTGCCTGTATGGAGGCTTCACAGATACAGCCCATTAATGACTGTATGAGAAGCTCAGGGCATAGACGAACTCAGTGCTGAATTTTTTCCATTTATCACCCTTTGTTTTGTCCAGAAGACAGCTGAGAAAGGCGGGGGCAGATCATCTCCTCGAGTGTAATGACTCTAGCCACTTCTCTTCACCCCAGGTCACCACTCAGTCAACACCCTTTTGAGAAACCAAAGCAATTCTGTTCCCTTCACTCCGAGTTCCAAGCACTAAATTCCTCCGTTTTATCAATTAGATTATCAAGCAGCCGTTTGTAATCTGGACTGCAATCTGATACGAAATTTAAACCTAATTTAAGTTGCGGTAATAGCTCCTATTCACATTATAGATAAGGCATGAATGAAAACTTTAATCTGTTCATAGGACCAACTTTGTAAACAAACCAATTATTCAAGCAATGATTGTCTTCAGTTAGATGCAAATTACTTTGCTCATAAAACATTTTCCAGTAGGAATTTTTAAATCCATGGTCTGTCTTTTCTGAGCCTGTCTCTGCACCTTCCCCTGAGTGCAC
Source organism: Macaca mulatta (assembly GCF_049350105.2). Classification (NCBI taxonomy): domain Eukaryota; kingdom Metazoa; phylum Chordata; class Mammalia; order Primates; family Cercopithecidae; genus Macaca; species Macaca mulatta. The sequence continues at coordinate 268,534 of NC_133423.1, forward strand.
AGCAGGACTTCTCAGGGCATCCCATCAGCAGACCCACTGAAGAGAATAAGCCCGCAGCCCCCAGCCCAGGAATCAAGTCCGAGCCCCAGCAGCCCCTCGTCCAGCCGGGGCTTCCTCACCAGCACAGCACCCAGAGGTCTTCCAGGTTTAATGCCACGTGTGCGTGGAAAGTAGAGTGCTGGAAGGAACACAATAGACATTCAACAATGCAAATTCCCCCCTGGAACAGCCCAGCAATCCTCTACCTTCCCCAAAGTACCCATGCTAGGCAGGCGTAGAGTCCAATGGGGGTGCCTAGGAATCGGCATTTAACACTATTCTGATGAATAAAAGTTTGAGAGGTCGGTCAGCGAGAGGCTGTCGTGGCCTCCACTCATTTGCAGGCTCTGAAGAGACACAGATTCAGGTAACAGGCCAGACAGGACAGGACAAGGATAAGGAGGTGGAGGGCAAATTCCATGGACCACCATCCGCCCCGCCATCCCCACTGAGACTCCGTGATTTAAAGAGAGGCAAAGCCAGGGAGAAAAGATGCCCGCACCACACGAGCGACTGAGATTTCACCTAAAGCACGCAGCATGTGGCTGAGGGCCAAGGTTGGGCAAGCCAGGAGCACAGAACGGGGTTCACTGGCCCAGAGGTGTCTCCCACACCCACACCCCGTGCAGACCTCCCAAGCACTGCCTGTGTCTCCTGCCTGGTTTAGTTCCTCCCCGCCTTCTACTGTGTTGGTTTCTCAGCCGCCACCCACCACCACACAACCCTCTCTACAAGCTTGGTGGACTGAAAAGAGCGGGGGCGGGTAAGATCTGGGCTCTGGGGCCAACGTCCTGCCTGAGACATTAGTTCCAACCCACCTAGCTGTGATGTGAGCCCCCGAGATTTCTCAAATGTGAGATGGGAAGGTAACTGAACCCACTCACCAGGACGGCTGTGCAGACTGAGAGTACATATAGCCACACCTCGGCATCCACCACACGTGGGACCCCAGTCGTGTTGCCCCTGATGGGAATCCCTCTATCTATGCCCCTTCTGCTACCAGAGCCAACTCCCAGCAGTAGCTGTGGAGGGTGCATCCTCTATACCCACTCCACTCCCCTCCCATCGCTCCACGCCGTGACCTGCCACGCAGCGGCCACCAGCAAATCCGGCCCCACTGGATAACCGACCACCAGCCCCCCCTCACTTTGGGGCGTCTTCCACTTGCAGTTCCGAAGCAGGCCGAGAAACCGCCCTCAAGGGCAGTCACCTGTTCCTTATTGCATGTAATGACCTGCCACGCAGGACCACCAGCAAACCCAGCTCCACCATCCAGGCTCCTGTGGATTAACCGAACCCCCACCCCCCACCTTGGAGCGTCTTCCACTTGCGGTTCTGAAGGGGGCCGAGAAACCGCTCTCAAGGGCACTCACCTGTTTCTTATTGCATGTAATGACCTGCCAAGCAGGGCCACGAGCAAACCCAGCTTCACCGTCCAGGTTCTGGTGGGTAACTGCCCCCGTACCCCGCTTCCTCCTGGGGTGTCTGGGAGGCTCAGAAACTGCCCTCCACGGGCACTCACCTGTTCCTTATTGCACTAATACCTCATTTACAGAAATCCACTTTGACTTTCCAGCACTGCAGTTGTGAAAATTTAGCAATCCTGCTTGCAAGCTACAAGAGCTTGAGGTCACGTCCACCTCACCAGTATCCCAGAGACCCAGCACTATCCCACTGTGTTTAAAATTACAAAATACTCCTTCAAAATGCTACTGGCATTTGCTTTGCACATAAAATGCTAACAACCTTCAAGTGAAACAAATATCTTCAACAGTTTGGTACAACGACATGTGAGTTACACATCTGCCAAGTTGTAAAGCCTCATGCATTTATCACATTTTATGTACGGTCAAATGGTTCATTAATATAAATTATGAGAATCTCTAAGAAACAGGTTTTTTCTGGCATTAGATGACCTAAGGAAAACTGGGTTCTGGCTGGCTTACGGGCCTGTAGAGACAGACATATCTGCTGACACAACCAAGCTCCTTCCCACTGATGTGGCCTCATCCCAGGCCCCTCACCCGGATGCCTGCAGGCCCCTGGAGGAGCAAGCTGACCTGTCCACATTTCTCAAATGCACAGCTGTTGCTCACACTGCAGATAGAGTTCAAGGCACGAGCAGGCCACCATGCTAAAAATACCACGCAGCGTCCACGCCAGGTGACGGTGGTTTTCACTCCATCCCAAAGCCCCAGGTATGAGTTTACAGCCATGATTACCACATGGATTTTTAGACCCTCAAGACATACTTTGTTTCCTTTTATGCAACAAAGTTAAAAGACTATCACTCAGATATAGGCTCTGAAACTGTGGAATAATTATTTGGGAACAGAGCCTCTGCCAGATCAGGATTAGCACTTGGGACAACACCCCGTGACCTCGGTCCACACAAACCCATCCAGACCAGAAGCCTCCCGCACTGTAATTTCTGTGGATTTCTGTAAACGAGGTATTACTGCAATAAGGAATAGATGAGTGCCCTTGGAGGGCAGTTTCTGAGCCTCCCAACCACACGGCCATTTTCAGGCTGAAGCCGCACCACCTCCAGAAACATTGTCCCTCGCCGAGGTGTGCCTGGCTTCTCCCTTTTTCCAAAACTTAACAAAACCTGAAAAGGACAGGTCTGTGTAGTAAAACACAAACTACTTGCGATTCCTCTTCCCAGTTCAGGCTGTAGGAAGCTCGTCTCGGCCCTCACCGTGTTCTGACTGTGGCTTGGTTCCCATAAGAAATAAAGTCAGAATTCTAGTCCCTGTCTCCTGGGCAGTGTGGCAGGCATACATACCTTCAGTTATATGAGGAAAGGCGTGGCGAGCCCCCTTCCTTCAGTAAAACTGCACAGTTCCCAGAACCCTGATGCCATCTCCCTCACACCACTGTGAACACCTGGACAGAGCACATTTCAATGCGTGCACATTTGTGGGCTAGTTTTCTATTTCTCCACTAAATCACCCCAAATTTAGCGCCCTAAACTCTGACTTATTTTCTCACATTTCTGGAAGCTGGAGTCCAAAACAGGTCCCACCATCTAACGTCGAAGTGGCGGCAGGGCTGGCTCTGGGGAAGCGACCGTCTCCTTGCCTCCCGCAGCCTCTAGAGGCTTCTGCATCCCCTGGTCCATATGGCACCCACTGTCTTCAGGACCCACAGCGGCTCTGACGGCCCCTCAACTGGAAGACGCAGAAATGTCAGGAGCCCGGGAATCTAGTGCTAAGGCCAAGCCTCCCCACCCTCCCAGCTCCTCACACACTCCCGTGTGAGCTAATATACATTCCACTTTAACTAGTGTCACCTGTGTAAGGGGTAAGTGCCCAGCTGTGAACTGGTTAACCTCGCCCACACAAACCCCGAGAATAAACTCACAGGCCATGGACCACTCCACAAGCAATAAGTGACCACCTGCTCAGGGACCTCCATGCCCCAGCAGAGCCCTCCGGTACCTCCTTGTGAGCTCAGACTGGCAGCAGGGTTCTGCAGCGCCACAGGGCCCTGGATAAAAAAGACAGCTCCCATATCGGGAGGCACCGCCCGCGGTTGGGTTCCCAGTACTTTAATAGCCCAGGTGGACAAGCCGGGGCGCATGCAACCCCATCACCAGAATAACGGCTGCACGTGGCGAGTGCACGGGTGGCCACCACTCAGCCCAGCTGGCCGCGCTAAGCACATCACCACCGTGACGCCCAATCAGATTGAACTGCTGGAACAGTCCCAGCATCGGCCCCCAAGAACATTCTGGATCACAATTCAGAGTAGTGATTGCGATCAGGGCCACATGTGGCTGAATGTTTTTACAGGAGGACACCACAGCTGGACTGACGCCACAGCTGGATCTGGCTGGACTGAGAGCATTTCCCACTGGACATTCTTACAACACCATTTTATTTGCGCTTTATTAAACTTCTATGGCTTTTTTCTGCTTATCTACTTTATGGGAGTGTTTCTTGTTCTTATGACTGCGGTGATACTTCAAGCTACAACTATCAATGTGTAAATTAGTTTGGAAGTCGCCTTATCATTAAACATTTCACAAGCAAGCAGTCAGAGGCACCTAACCCGGAGGCCTCTTTTCTTCTCTGAGCCAAAGCTACCTTGGACTCAAAGAAAATGGCACATGGAGGGGGGCTGGATCTCCAGCGCCCATTCCTAGGGAGCCCCCTGGGGAGCAGATATGGAGGGAGAAGCCCTGGGTTATGGCACTGTCGTACTAAAGAAAAGTCTATTTGGGTAATGTAAGCACCAGACTTAAGAGATTAAGCAAACCATGAAAAGAAACTACTAACCACAGCTTCTCCAAAACAGAACTAAACTCCCTTCCTTTAGTTTGAATTGGAAAAGCAGAAGTGATGATCAGGATACAAAAAAAAAAAAAAAAAAAAAAAGAAATGACACAGTATCTGAACACAGGAGAATAATCAAGGGCCACTGTCTCTTCCTGTGTCAGTGGGAGCCTCGCATCTAAACTGGATTTAGAAGGTTGCTACTTTGGACTGAAAGGTATCCCCAACTCTAGTTTGTAAGCAAGTGGAGCAGAATGCTTCAATTATTTCAAGGTTTAGCGGTAAAGCTCTGCAACTCTCACAACCATTTTAATTGGTGTGAATTTTAAAGTGACTCAATCTGTTGGCTGGAGTATCTAACGGCTTAACCACGGGGTCACGTTGGAAAATTTTTCCAATTGCTTTTGTTTTTCCTACTGAAGATGCATTTGAACGTTCTTGTAGTTTGCAGTTGGCTGGTTCTGATGTTTGGTCCTGAGGAAGCCCAAGTATCCGTAGAGGAAGAATCTGAAACCTCAGGCCACTCGAGTGCTGTCTGGGCAGATGGAGACCCCAACCCGAGGGCCACTGACGGGCTCAGCATGGGCGCAGGGCCGCCCGATGCAACAGGCCACGTATTTGCCGGTTACAAAACATCATAAGCACACACCCCCAGGTGTGCACACACGCTCTGTACACATCTGTCCCTATCAACACCAGCACACACCCCCAGGTGTGCACACACGCTCTGTACACATCTGTCCCTATCAACACCAGCACACACCCCCAGGTGTGCACACACGCTCTGTACAGGCTCACGTCTGTCCATGCCAACGACAACATACACCCCGAGGTGTGCACACACGCTCTGTACACATCTGTCCCTGCCAATGCCAGCACACATCCCCAAGGTGTGCACACACATTCGATACGCGCTCACATCTGTCCCTGCCAACGCCGGCATACACCGCCAAGGTGTGCACACACGCTCTGTACACACTCACATCCCTCCCTGCCAATATGAGCACACATTCCCAGGGGTGCACACAGGCTCTGCACATACTCATGTCTGTCCCTGCAGCCTGAGTCAAACAGTCACAGAGAGGCAGAGGAGGAGGAAGAAGGATGCGATGGGCACTAAGGTCCTGGGCCAGTTCCCCTCCCTACCTCGGGAGAGACCCCTCATGTGATCCTGCCATCACTCACCCTTCCGCCTCCATCCTCCATCCTCCCACAGGGATCAGGAGGATGCCCACTGCACAGAGCTGTGATGAGCATGAACAGAAGATGGCAGGAGCTCACGCCAAGGTGCTGAGCACGGGGCCTACGGAGTGCTTCTTTCTGCTGTGGCTGACATCATCAAACAGAGACTGACACAGCTTCTGCAGAGAATGCCACTTGCTAAGAAACTGAAACGTGTGACCTAGGAGCCTGTGAAGGTCTAAGAACAAACCAACAAACCAAATGCTTTTGTTTGTTTTTCAAACACCATAGCCTGTTTTTTCTTTTTTTTCATGCTCTACCTTGGGTATCATTTAGTTAAATTTCAAAGTAAGTCCAATAATTACACAAAATCACAGGACTGAGCATGGAGCATTGTTTCACTTCATGTCCTCCAGCCTTTAGGACACATTAAGGAAAGACATGATTCCAGGATTCCCATTAGAAAGGCTGCCCTGAGGCACCTGCTGGGGCAGCCAAATTGCAGCTGTTGATGCTGCCCCCAAGCTGCTTGGATGAAGCAGAAGATTCCGGAGATCTCCTCTCTTCTGCCCCTTGTCCAGGAGAGAAGGTGGGGGGAGAAAGGTGAGAGAAGATAGGAAGAAGGAGAGGGGAAGGAGGGAGAGAGGAGGGGAGAGGGAGGGAGAGAGGATGGGGGAGGGAGGAATAGGGAGAGGGAAGGAGGAGGGGCATGTTCCATCCACCAAGGCAGCTACACTGCAGAGAGAATGGAGGGTGTGTTGCCTCTCAGGACAGCAAGTTCAAGCTGTTTATAATTGTTAGCATAAACAGTGACCAGCTGAGGACAGGGCTGTCATTGGAGTTGACGTTTTATTTTCATAGTTGATATTGGGGACCTGGACCTAAAGCAGCGTGCCTTGCCCTTTTGCCAGATGGGCCTATGCTTCTCTATACTTGAGTCTATTTGACTAAATACCCGATATTGACTAGGAATTATGACGTGTAGGATACCCCTTACCACAGTAACATCAAACTCATATTCTAAATGCAATTTATTCAGGGACTGGCTTCTAACTCTGGGTGGGAATGTTAAGCTCAGTCCAGTTCAATTCAGTAAGCATTTATCAAGAAACTCCTAGACCAAGAGCTCTGTTAGACACTGGGTATGGGGGGTGATGGGGATACGAAGATGTGGAATTAGAACTCGAGAAGCTCAAATGCTTCCATTTAATTCCCTAATGCAATTACTAAGCTTCAACCTGATGGCTGTAATGTCTAAATTCACTTTTTCTTTATTCCAGTTCTACATAACAAAGCACAAATAATCACAGAGGAATGATTCTGTGTTGGACTATTCAGTGGACAGAGAAGAGCATTCTGACCAGTGTGAGACACTGTCTTCCTTCCCAGGGAGCCCGTGAGGTGGCTGCACAGAGCACACGCGTGAAGATTCAGGAACACGAGCATCAGGTGATGGGAGGGGCACGGAGGCAGCACCAGAAAGATGCCTGCCGAGAGGCCACTGCAGCCAGGCCGGCCGGGAAGGTCATGGGAGTGGGCGCAGGCATCTCCCTCCAGCCGCACTTGGTTTTCATGAGGACGCGTGCACGGAACGGGATGACACCGAAATGCTGTGGCGCTGAGGGGAGGAAGGGAGGGACACAGGGCCGACGGCTGGCCCCCACCCCTTCCGTCCCTGCCCCTATGAACGCTGCCAAAATCAGCCCCAACGGGGAGAAATGAGGTGGGTGAAAGAGGTGGACAGACTTGGCTTCCATGGAATTCACAGATTCCAGTCATTAAAAATCCCTTCTGAGTTTTCACCTGGAAAACTTTGCCAATGTACTTAGGGACAAGAGGCGGAAGATGAAGCCAACACAATTGGGCTCAAACTGCCACCCTTCTCCTTCTCTCTTCATCCACCACTCTCCCTGGGCCCCTGAGTGAGAGAACCAGGAGCTGCACAGCCCAAGGGTGCAGCCCCTGACCAGAGGAGGGAGCCGCACGGCGGGGCCCCCAGCACGTGGATGGCAGGATCTGTGCTATGTCAGTCCCAGGGCCCCAAGCAGAGAAGGCCTGGGGCTCCCAGCTGAAGTTTTGCTGTCTACTCTCTCACCAAAGTCGAGAAGGACTGAGTGGGACCAACGCTGCACCTGGTGGCTCCTCAGTGGCTGCCGATGTGGTCCTCAGGCTGCAGGTGAGACCCTCTAGGGAAGCCCAGACAGTGGCGAGAATGACAGCCACGAGTGCTCCAGTTGCCCCAAAACTCAAGCATAGCCTGAGGAAGGCAGCGCCCGCTCAGATCCCCGTGCAGGCTTGTGTGGCACACTGGTGAGGCACACAGCACCAGAACATGGCACTTTAAGTGGCTTTGTGGGGTGTAGGAACACAAAGTGTGGTCTGGAGTGGCTCAGAAGTCACTCCCACCAGCCTGTGGGACCCGGACGGCCCCTTTGGACGTGGCTGGAGTCTCTCCAGGGCGGGCTCCAAAGTCCCAAGGATGAGGTGAGCGTCGGTCTTGCTCTGAGGAAGGCCCCTGACAAGTATCCTGAACATGCAGGTACACAGCTGGCTGACTCATCTGAAGGGACCTGCTGAGCTACGAGCTAGGGACAGCTAGAGAAAACTGCGTGAACCTTTGTGACTACTCACAGGTAGGTAGTACTGCCTGAGACACAAAGGTAAAGAATTAACCTGAAACTGCATATTATAAAACTTATTTTTAAATGATGGCGCTTAATTGAAAAGACTCCCAAAGACTACTGCATTAGAAAGTGACAGAGTGAAACCGTGAGGCTGACCACAGGAGTCCCTGGAAATTTCACCAAATGTTGTGTCAAAACTGGGAAACAGAAGAACTGCACCTGATGAAACATTCCATTAATCACTCGAGTCCTCCCCACATACGAAGCTATGTAAAAAGTGTTCCCAGAAGGTAAAGTGAGCAGGAGGGCTGTGAACACACAAAGAGAGAGCCACTTCGTCCACGGACCACAACAAAAGAAACGCTAATGAGTGCCGACGACACGCTGGAGTCCAGGGCTCTGGGCGCAGCTGGGACGGGGACACTCAGGGTCCCACTGTCCAGATGGGAAACCAGGGTGGAAACACCAGGGAGCCTGTCCCAGGGTGCAGAGCTAGTGAACAGTGGTTCATACTGCGACAATCCCAGCTGCCAGGCTCTGGGGCTCCTCGGGACAGAATCCTGTTGACTTCACTCTGGGGTGCGAGAGGCGGCAGCATCCCCCAAAGGCACCTGGAGAAGTGGTGTTACCCTCCATCCCCTGTCCCCGGCGTTACCCTCCATGCCCCTGTCCCCGGCCTTACCCTCCGTCCCCCTGTCCCTGGTGTTACCCTACTTCCTCTGTCCCCAGTGTTGCTCACCATCCTCCTCACCTCCAGGCCCCTCTCCCTGTCCTCCCTCGTTTTCCTGTTCAGCCAGAGCACATCACATGTCTCTTCCCTTTTCAAGAGGCTCAGCTGCACCCAGAGGCATTCCAGCCTATTCGGGATGGGGCACACACCCTGGGATGGGGCACAGCACAGGGCCGGAAGGGCCTGAGACCCTCTCACTGTCGCCCAGGAAGGATGGAACAGCCCACGGTCATGCTCATTGTCAGGCAGGATGAAAACTTCTGTGTCCGAAATGTTCTTTTCACTGGAACTGTTCGGACCATTCGTGAACGAATCAGTTAAATACCAGCAAGTGCCACTCCCACTTATTCTCTGGCTAGTTTTCCACCCACCAGCAACCACACTCCTAGGAATTATCCCTAACGCAGAATCAGCGCCTTGTGCCTTTAGGAAAACCTCTTTCTCTCCAGCTTTGTCCTCCTTCCACAAAAGGTGCCTCTGACTGCCTCACTGGCTGTACCAGGATTTCACTCGGCTACGGAGGAAAATCTGCGTGGGGCTCAGAGGTGGGTGGTCCCTGCATGGGCAGCAGGTCTGTGACATCCTCCGAGGAGCCTGGCCCAGGCCTGCCTCACACGCCAGGACTCTGCCTTCTGGCCCTCGGGCCCCCGAAGCTGCTTTCCCTCCAGGTGTCATGCCCCGGGCAAGAAGGCCGGACAAGGGCCCAGGGCTGCTGTGGGTCAGGAAAGCCTCCTGACACCTCCCACTCCAGGACCCCCCATCAGCATCCCAGCATCTGGACCTGTGTCACCAGCCGCTCCGCCGTACAAGAGAATTGGATTTTCAGCTGGGTGTGCTGCTTCCCTAAACAAAGTAGGGTGTTGTTACTCAGGAAAAAGGAAAAAATTGGCATCTTCTTGGCAACCCTGCGACATCCAGCCACCGGTTCTCACCATCCCAGAGATGTCCATCCAGGGCAGATAGTGTCTTCAACCAAGCGCCACTGACCCAGAAGTGCAGTAATTAGTACACTTTCACCAGAATCACCCATTCCTTCACCTTTACACCCAAGAAAAACATGTTTGCCAGGCAAATTAGATGTCCAGGAGGTGTAAGGAAACCCCAAGCCTGCTTTAAGCCTCAGACTTTTGAGACCGTTCAGGGCTGTGCGCACAAGAGCAAGGCTGCACCCGAAAGCTCTGCTTCTGCCGGACGTCATGGACAGACCACACGGCTCAGCCACATGGACCCTTCCAGGACTTCACGAGAGGGACTTCCGTGGTACATGCAATGATGTGCACTTCGTTCAGCCTCGAACAGACCACGCCCTCGTTACAGGGTCGGTGGTCCACCTCCTGCCATCAGCCCCCCACCTCACCGAGGGTCTGTGTCTGCATCTGAAAGAACTTTGCTGTTTTACCTGGGTACCAAAATGCGGCATCGCGATGTTTAAAGGTCTTTAAATATCAACACTCCGGGTGCAGTCCTTGTCACTTTAATGCGGTCACTCGATGCAGGCCTCACTCACAACTCTGAGGTAGCTCATACCTTCCCTACCTAACCAAGGAAGAAACGAAGGCATGGAAGGTGCAGCTCCTAAGGAGCAGATTAGGATTCAAACCGGTGAACTTCGTCACATGCTGACCTACTTCTCAGGCTGAGATAACGTTGAAAATTAACCAGGTAGAACAGCGTTCCATAAATCAGCTGGAAATGGTCCTTGTGGATGGGCCTGTGGTTACTCCCTGAAGAACAAGACCATTAGCCCAAAAATCCACCTGTGTCACACTCAAATGTTTACATATACAACTATTTTTAAAATAACCCAATCAAGCATGTTCACAGCCATTTAGAGCCATATAGATTGTCTGCTTCGCTGACAATCAACCCAAGACCTCTGTCGGCAAAGGCCACGGTGCCAGGTCCAGAGAAGGCGGGACAGAGACACAAGCAGACACAAGCAGGAACCTTTCCATCCCTGGAAGCCTCGCTCTGATCGGTCCGTGAGGACACGGTACAGACCGTGGGGCACAGGCAGACGGCAGGCCAGGAGAAGGGGCTGCAATGCCGGGAGGCAGTGCTTTGAGCTCTAATGGATGGAACACTGCTAACCAGTGAAGGTGGAGAGAGGGCACACGTCTGAGAGCATGTAGAGGCAGCAAAGCACAGCCAGCCTTGGGGAACCAGAAGCCACAGGGACATCAGGTTGGGTGCTGCTGTCTGCCGGCCACTGGCTGGGGGACTGTACTGGGCCTGGAGGGACATCCCTGACACTCCCCACCAGATGCCAGGGGTACCCCCAGCCCCAGGTGAGAACCACGGATCCCATGGTGAATGAGGCCAGCCTGTGGGAAGTGGGCTGGGACAGCTCTGTACAGCTTAATAGGAAAGTTGGGTTCTATTTTGTGGGGTTTTGGTCACGCCGATGGCTAGTCATGGCTGTCCGTCAGGAAGTGATTTGAGGATAGACTAGAGAAGGGGCTGCCAAGACCAGCGGAGCATTCGCTGTCTGGGTCTAAGGAAAAGGAAATAAAGGCTGGCGATGTGACAGTGGGGGGGAGCACAGAGCAAAGGAACTGGTGGAGACACAGGGCTGGCCCCGCACAGGGCTTTGAGCAGCTACCCGGGGGTCGTCCTATTAATTCTCCTCATGGCCCCAAGAGGCGGCTGTGAGGATCCATCTCCTGAGGACAGAACTGCTCCAGAGCCACACAGCGAGGATCCACAGAACCAAGATCCGGGCCAGCTCCAAAGCGGGTGAACTTGACCCCTCAGCCATGGTCCTAAGACAGGGATCGGAGCCCCCTGGACACACAGACACAGGAACTGCAGGAAGGGGAAACGGATGCCCCGGACCAGTGGCGGGACCCAGGGTTTCAGCCCTCCAGGGCCACTGGGACCAGCCACTGCACAGGTGGACACATGATGCTTTAACTCGCGCTGGGGGAAGGAGCCCTCACTCTCAGGGTGGAGACCGCAGTTCGATCGGGCCGGCCTCCCTGCTGGGCACAGCCTGAGCCACACAGGATGCTGAGGTGCCCCAACGTTGGGGTGCTCAGAGCCACTCAGCTGAGATCGTGGTGCTTTCTGTAACCACCCTCGTTTCTTCACGGTATAGATCTGGACTCCATCCTTTGCAATGTGTGAGGTTCTAGGAAGAGGCTGGCCAGCTGGGGAAGTGTCCTGGGCTCTGTCCCAGTGATGACGAACTTGGCTCCCCACAAGGGCGGCCTGTTCACCACAGTGACCCCCGGGGACCACGCCTGCACCCACCTTGCTGAAGATAATTCACTTCTCATCCGTGAAAGAATAAAGCTAGACTAACTCAATTTCACACTCACTTCCAACTTTAACAACTTGTGTTAGGAAATCAAAGACAAGGACTCTGACCACGTCACAAACCCAGGAAGCAAAATCCGAGACTAACGGAATGATGCCACCTTCACAGTTCCGAGCTTTACTAGTTGTTTTTCTTTTCTGGCCTGTTTTTCTCTTTTGGTTTAAATAATTAAAGACCCTCGTTGACAAGAAAAAAAATTCTCTATGAAACTAAAAAAAGTGGTTCTAATTAAACATTTAAACATTCTTCCATATGCTTTATAAACAGTTGAAAGTACAGCTCTACTTAGTGTTAAGTACTTTAACCAAATGAAAGGTTAATTATACAGACTGGCAATTATAAAAAATAAGGCTACATATTCGTGGCATCATGAATAATTAATAAGAACCGTTTGATTTCATTCAGACCAGGGATTCTGTGCTAATAGGCTCTTAGCTGTCTTGAAATAATGGTGAAATTTTAAAATTACTTTTGTACTTAAACACGTCCCCGAAGTGAAGCACAGCGGTTAACATCCATCATGGTGCCCAGCAGAGCGACCCGCCCTACTATGGCCGACACCCTGATTCCCGAGGGCTGCATCCCGGGGCTGTACTCGTGCAGAGAACGTTCAGGAAACAGACCAGGTGGCAGGAGGGGGTCTTGTCCTCAAGGAACCTCATGAGTCTTGCTAGGGGGACAAACAGCGAGAGAATGAAACCGGCAGCCACGGAATCTGGACAGCGATGCCCAGGCCCCGCCATGCATAACCCCTGGCTGGCACCTCCCTGAGACCCGTCTGGCACAGGCAGCGGCAGGGTCCGGCCCTTGGAGCGCAGGGATGGCAGAGCAGGGCCATCAAAGCGGGTGGCATGCCGACAGCGGCTTCTCCGCAAGAGCTCCTGGCTCTCAGGGAGCTGAGGGCTCCTCAATGGGAAATTCTGGCTGAGCTCCAGGGGAAAGCGGGTGGGAGGCCTGTCTCCTCTGCCCCCATCTCCTCTGCCCCAACCCTGGAAGAGGGTCAGATATCAATGCTAACTCTTGTGCTGACTCAATTAAATCAAACAATTCAGAAAACAAACTTGCTTTAAGTATTAATTTCCTAAAAAGAACTAACATGAATTCAAATAATTCACATAATTAAAATGATTTTAATTGTTAATTTAATTAAAACATCTCCGTTTTCACAGCATCATGTACCCTGGTACTTTCTCCTTATTGCATTTCCCATCTTCCAGGGCAGGTTTCCTTCCACCCAGGGCAGCAGCGACTCTGGTGTCTCGGGTATTCCCAGGCTTCCGTCAGCCCCTGGGGGGCTTACAGTTCTGCAGCGGTCTCCATCCTCATTAATCTGCATAAGAACATCCGTCCGCAGGGATGTCCTGTGGCCCCGTGGCCACATCTGACGTGCAGCTAAACGCTGGGCGTGTCGCCTGGTGACAGCAGATGACACAACTGTGGGCAAGGTAGCACCTCTGGGCGCCGACACTCTCGATGAGTTTTTTACAAGACCATTCTTTAATGGGTGAACCCTGACAGGAAACACTAAAGATTGTTTTTAACTATTTTTATATCGAGACAAATCTTTGTCAAACGTTCACTCAATGCTAAATGTCACTTCTCCAGCCAACCCCTTTAAGAATACCTAAAACTTAAGACTGGAATGACGCTTTCAAACACATACTCTACTCATGCATTCCCGGGAGCAGAGAGCAGCTTAATGTTTTCACGCTACACAGGCATGAAGTTTGGCGAAGGCATTTTAATATTTTTACCTGAATATTTTAATAAAATCAAAAGATCATTTTCACTCTAATACTCTACTTAGAATCTAATTTTCCATTAAATAAACAGTCAATGTTCAGTAACCCACATGCTGATAAACTTTTGAAAACTTTAGAAAGTATTAAGTATAATCAAAGATTACTTTTAATTTTCGAGCTGGTAAGAGCCTGTGTCAGGGAACAGAGTTGAGATTGAAGAGATAAAAGCACGATGATTTTCTTAAAGAAAAGCGAAATTCGTAAAAGAGACCAGGTGATTATATAAAGAAACACAGAATCCGTTTTCAGAAATGGCAAACATTGACCACAGAACACCAGTGTTGCCCGTGATGAGAGAAACAGTTAAAAGGAAGAATTCACGGTGGCCCAGCATAGATCAGGTGTGGGAGGACAGAGACGTGATGAAATGATCCTCCTTCTAACTTCCCAGAAAGGCACAAATGGCCAGCACTGTAACTGAAGACCACGCAGGCACCAGTGTGAACTCAGACTCCATGGCCAGCACCGTAACTGGAGACCACATGGGCAATGGTGTGAACTCAGACCCCACGGCCCGCACCGTAACTGGAGACCACACGGGCACCAGTGTGAACTTAGACCCGACGGCACGTGCCTGGGCTGCTCCAGCCACCACCAGAACCTGTTCTGCAGCTGAACTGGAAGCTGATTCTGGAAGGAACTGAGGAGCATGAGGACGAGATCCTTCTACCTCAACAGGGATCAATTTTTTAATGATTTCTTTCTTTTAGAAAACTGTTAATAAAATGCTTTGTTCTAAAATGACCAGGATTTCAGCAGCCTCTACATTCCTTCATGTCAATCAAAGCTTAGGCACGTGGGTTACTTCACTGTTCGCGACACCCTTTTGAAATAAAACCCGGGGCCGCCTGTGTACCCAAGAGCCTGGGCACTGAACATTCAGACAAAACGTCCAGGGCGAGAATGTTCACGTCCCAGCGGTGCGGTAGAGTGGATGGGGGGAGTTCGAGCCACAGGTGGCCACGCCTCCCCTGCCTCCGGCCAGTGCCCACTGCTCACGCACTCCTTCCTCGGCCCATCCTGAGCCACGGGGCCCTCGCGTAACCAAGGCCACTGCGGTACCTCCAGGAACAAACTGGTTACAGGTGGACTGCTCTCTACGCAACGTACAAA
The DNA here is from genome assembly GCF_049350105.2 of Macaca mulatta. NCBI lineage: Eukaryota > Metazoa > Chordata > Mammalia > Primates > Cercopithecidae > Macaca > Macaca mulatta. Next base: position 283,623 of record NC_133423.1, read on the forward strand.
GATTGTTTTTAAAACTGCTCGTCTCTGGAACTTATCCCAGTAACAGGCTAGATTAAGAAAACTGACTAAAAACAGTAGGAAGAAAAACTCACTCTACCCGTTGAGGCAAGAGAAATGCACACAGCCTCTGAAATAACTGCAGAGGAGTTTTCCTGGGTTAGGTACGCGGTGGGGTGACCCTACCCCATAGCGGGGCGATGGCACATGGTGGGAACCAAGGAACATCTCCAAGTAAATGTAGGAAAATGCACTCAACTCCCAAACAGAGAGAGAAACTGCCTTTTTCCTTAAAAGCTTCTCTCTTTTATTCTCAGAAAGACTCTCTTTGGTGTCTTGACTGCTGAAGGGACAAGCCTGTCATCCCCAGAAAGCAGCCCTGGACAGTCTCCAGATCCTATGGCCCTCAGGCCCACCTTGCCTACTGATGATCCCACATTACGAAACCTAATAATCAGAAAAAGCCTCCCAGTCCGCAGCTCACAAGTGACATTTTATTCAGGGAAATGCTAATAAAAACCTGGGGCTCTGTGTAAACGCTGTCCCCTAGGTACTGAGGCTCCACACAGATGGCACACAGGGAGACAGGCCTCACCCCTTCCTGGTGTCCCATGTCTCTCCTCACATTTTATTAGCTGAGTTTTGTGACGGTTTGTTACTTTTAACCTGACTGTCCAAGGCAGCGGCACTAAACTAATTGTCCAGGACAGATCCACTCATAATGACCATCAGCTCAGAGTTGGAAGTAGCACTGGAGAATGAGGTGGTGTCAGGGCACTATGCCTCCCTGCCCTCTTTTCCAGGGATGCCAAGTAAGTTTCTGCCATGGCTGATGATGTCAGCACTACACTAACATTACTTCAACGGCAGGCCACCAATTAATACTTAATGAACAATGCCCTTAAGAGCAAAACCCCATCTCTGCCAAAAATACAAAAAATTAGCTGGACGTGGTGGTGAGCGCCTATAATCTCAGCTACTGGGGGACTGAGGCAGGAGAATTGTTTGAACCCAGGAGGCAGAGTTTGCAGTGAGCCGAGATTGCACCATTGCACTCCAGCCTGGGCAACAAGAGTGAGACTCCATCTCAAAAAAAAAAAAAAAAAGAAAAGAAAGAAAGAAAGAAAGAAACGATTCTCATGACCCTGTCAACATCTTCAGTTTTTCCCAAGGATAGTGTAAAATTATCACACAAAACGTAAACCCAATTAGATCAACGTTCTCTCCTCACCAATCCATACCTAAATCCATATTTCAAAATGGTCCTCAATTTTTCACAATTTAAGAAGACTGAGAGGAATAACCATGAACAAGCAAGGTTTACACAGACGTCAGTCTTCCCAACTCTCGCTCAGGAGCTCACCCCAAACTCCTCCTGTGGAATCAGCCCGGATAACAGTTCCTGGTGGCCGCACAAGAACAGAGGGTCCCACGAACCCATGACAGACCCCACCATTCAGCCCCAGGCAGAGGAGGGAGGTGGACGGTCACGAAAGACAGAAAAGCAGGGAACTGTGATTCTTCTGAGTTAATGCAGGTGATTGGGCCAAAAAACAAGGCACATCCACCTGTGAATGGGGTGAGCTCCCAGCTGGCTGTGCAGAGGCTGTAGATATGAAGGAACTCACTTCCCTGCACACTGAAGTGCATGAGCATCTCCACATCGACCGCACCTGGGCTCTGCTCGCCCCTCACAAACTAAGATGACAGTGGCTGCTTCTGGACAGAATGTCAAGGACAGATGGACAGACATCCTGGACAGACACTGTACAGAGACCAGGGGCTGGGAAGGGGGAAGCGGCACAGCCTTGGGGCCAGCAGGGGCGAGGCCAGGAAGCCTCGGTGAAGACCTGCATCTCCTCATCCAACAGAAGCAGGAGGGGCCACCCAGTGAGGGCTGCAGCTGCGGTGAAGTGGCCAGTGGGACATAGCAGGAGGCCGTGGCCAGCCTTACCCCCAGCCCAGGAGGAGGGGCCCAGCTGCGGGCACTGCCCCGGGAGCCAGAATCCTGAGCCCCCAGGGAAGGTGGGAAATTGCCCCTGGGCACTGGGTGCTCAGGCTGGAGGTGGTGAGACCTCGAGGCCCTGCAGTCGGGGAGGTGAGGGCAGAGATGGCCAAACTGCAGCTCAGTGAAGGGCTTTGTCAGGAAAGGCCCTCAGAGGCTGCCTCACCAGCCAGGGGGAGGTTACTTCCAGCCCAGAGGCTCAACAGGGCCCTCGGTGGTGATGCTTAATCTTGTCCTCTGACAGAGGACCATCGAGACAGAGTCACTCAAACCTCTGCCAAGCTCTGCACCCAAATGAAGCTGTTACCACAGACGCTGAGGCAGGTAGTGCTCATCTCAACTCTGTACAAGTGGTTTATTTAGCCAGTTCTCCAAATTCTTAATGACAAACCACACTAAACGTGTGTTTTCAGTATCACCTATGCTCATAGCTATGTATAAAATAACTACCACAAGGAAAACTAGGTGGTGAACCCAGGAGGAGGAAATCCCCACGACGAGTCGAGAGAACACCAACGGACCGTTGGCTCTTCCCGGCTGAACCCAAGAGCACTTGGCTGGGCTCACTTCCGTTCTAATTTCCAGATTTATTTTTACTTTCCCACATTTTCATTATGAAAATGTTCAAACATATTTAAAAAGTGGAAGAACAGTACAACGAGTGGTCAAGTTTTCTCCACGTGGAGCTCCAACAACTGCTAACATTTCGTTAGATTTGCTTTCTCACTCTCTCTGTAGATCAGACAGAGAGACAGATTTGTTTCTTCTCTGGAGCCACTTGAAGGTGAGAGGCTCCTGCTGCCTCACCGAGTCCTCAGGCACACGTTCCCTAGGAATAAAGGCCCCTCTGCAGCCGCAGTACCATCATCGGCAGACAAGAATGATTTCAGAGCATCGTTGTCCAGGTTATGTTCAGGTAGCACAATCGTTCCGAAAACGTCTTTTCTATCCGGGCCACACACTGTGCTGAGTGACTCTCCTTCCCCGTCTTAGTCAGGGACAGCCTCGCACCCCTTTTATCTGTGATCTTCACTTTTCGAGAAGATCATTGCATTGTCCTGCAGAATATCCCCTACCCCAGAGGCATCTGTTTCTAGGGCCATCATGAAATTCCCTACTATGCACCTCCATTCCCTGTAAACAGGAAGTTTCAGTCTCGAGGCGCGATCACCTTCTGTCAAATGCTTCTCGGCAGCTTCCGGGTGAGGCTGCTGCTTCACGAGGGGCGCGAGCTCCTACTCCTGGTCACTGACGGCACGGCCGCGACCAGCACCACACCCCGAATCAGAAACGTCTGGAGGGGCCGCGGGCAGCCGAGACACCTGGAGGTGCGAACGGCACAGGCGTGGGGCAAGAACAAGGTCAAATCATAACGGAACGTCTGATTCCAGACACTTCCACCTGGGTAAGATGGTGACATCTCCCTAGCAAGTATCTGAAGCCAGAAAGCATGACAGAAAATTCACGACCTGCCTTCGTTCACCCAGGCTGCTCTAACAACACACCACAGGCTGGGCAGGGGCTGGCAAATGACACAAGTTCATTTCTCACAGCTCTCAGTCTCAGTCTCAGGCTGGGAAGTCCATAGTCAAGGCCTGACAGGTTTGCCTGGTGAGGGCTTCCTGGTTCATAGACGGCGCTTCTTACTGGGTCCGCACACCATGGAAGGAGCGAGGGAGCTCTCTGTAGTCCCTTTTCTGAGGGCACAAATCCCATTTATGAGACCCTCACGACCTCCTCACCGCCCAAAGCTCCCCCTCCTAGCACTATCTCCTCGCGGGTGAGGATTCCAACTTGTGAATCTTGGGGAGACACAAACATTACAAAAGCCCATCATTTAATTTTTTTTAAAGGCATTTTTGCTTCTGCAAAGTCTCAAGATAAAATCAAAAGAAAGAGGTCTGAGTCAATCCACACAGTTCTCCCAAAAAGGGAAGTGATCAATTGCCACCACTTTTTATCCGAGACCTGCTGGGTGCCCCGGTCTGCATGACTGATTCTAAAACGCCATCCTCTCCTCTGCCACTCAGAGGTCAGAGTCAGTCCAGAGCTTAACACCAAGGCAGAGCTGACTGAATGACACCAGCTAATCCAGTAAGACAAGCCAAGACTCCTGCCCAAGGCCTAATCCTTCCCCCAGGGAAACATGGAAGGGCCAGACACCTGGCAGCCCTTCCTTCCTGCTCTAAAGCCCCAGAGACACAGCGCCGGCCAGGTGTGTGCCTGGGGCAATGCACAGTAACGTCAGCTGGGCACCGAGTCTGAGAACATGTTATCAAGTAAAAATGAAAACAAGACTGCTGAGAAAAGTTCATGCTTAATCACCTCTGGGCTAAATTCTAAATACAATGTTATTTCAGAGCTAGGTGGAAGTAATTCCTTAAAAATATATATGAACAGTGACTAGCAACCAGGGTGATAAGTACTCAATATGTGTTTGATGAATAGATGAATTTTTAAAATTTATGAAAAGAGCACGCTCTATTTAGGAGAATTCTATTTAATTGGATGTCCTAACTAGACAGTGGTTCCTTCGTGCTGACAGCAGAGTTTGTTTCAGTTAACTCAAAAAATGGTAAGTCACTCTAACAGAAAACCAAAAGGCTTTACAGAGAGTCAAATTATGGTGCCAATTCAACCGTGCATGGCAATTTCACCTTAATATTTAAATTCTCGAAGCACCATACTCAGAAAACAAGACATAACATACATAAATGCATCGACTAAAGCACCATCATCTAGAATTTGACAAAGTTTGACTGTGAGTTTCAAGAAAAGGGCTGATGAGGCCAAGAAGTTCCTTCCCCTCTCCCCTTACCTCCCATTTTGGTGACCAACTTAACGCAGAGAAATTCCTGTTTCAGGTTTGCACACATTGGAACAATCCTGGTATCTATTCCCCCAAGACACCAACAGGCTGAAGTCTGCAGGGTGCACATATTGAAAAATCACAGGAGCACTAGAGTGGCGGAAAGAGGTGCCTGTGAAGACGTCATCCTTTCTAAGACAGGGTCTGATTCCGCCTCCGGGCCCTTTTGCAAAAAGCCATTGGTACAAATTCATAGCCACCAGGAGGAAACACGCAAAAGACCCCACTGCCCTCCTGGCTTCCCAGAAGGCCTCAGAAGGATGAGACATGGAGCCTGCGTGCAATCCTGGACCCTCCTCCCTGCATTCAGTTTGACATGTGTCACTTGTTTGACTGACGGAGGTCCCACAATGGGCACAAGGAGACCCGTCAGGTCAAGAGGGTGCTGCCCGGCTCATGGTCCACACATGCGGACCTGTCAGGTCAGGATGCCCGGCTCATGGCCCACACGTGGGGATGCGTCAGGTCGGGAGGGTGCTGCCCGGCTCACGGTCCACACATGGGCATGCGTCAGGTCAGGAGGGTGCTGCGCAGCTCTCAGTATCAGTCACATATGCACATTCTCCACTGAAGCCACTGCATGAAACCACTGCATGAAGCCACGCTGGAAGCACTTTCTGGCAGGTTTAGGAGGCTCGTGTCCAAGGTCATTAAACACATGGCAAGCTCGCCTTGGAGGCATTTTACTGTGCTTATGACAATGAAGCATTCTCATTGCACTGAATAGAGCACGCTTTCTTGTTCAGTGCCTCGTTGAAATAGGCATTTTGTACCTGTCTTACAGATTACATCAAGGCCCTAATACATTTAGACCCTTGTCTCAGGTACACACCAAGCAGCGGCATCTCTAGAACATGTTTTGGACCACGGGAGGAAACCAAATCGCAGCATTATCCATTGATGTTGCTTAAAGTGTATTTCCAAATGTGTCTCCCGAGCCCGGCCTGTGTTCACGGCTTCCGCTGACCACACGCCATCTGCTGGGCACTCTGTGCACTTTCTCTCACACCCGCCACGTCTGTGGTCCTGTGCCTATCCCGCCACACGTCCCCACGTGGCTAAATCTCCCACACTCACCACGCCTGTGGGCCTGTGCCTATCCCTCCAGGCGTCCGCACCTACCACGTGGCTAACGCACACTTCCTACAGGCGGCAAGTGCCTGAACATCCCCACGGCTGGAGGGGCTTTGGGTAGGTTCTACAGAACCCACAGACAGGCATGGCCACCCCGCCCACGGCCACCAGAGGCTTTGCTTTGTCTCTAGAGGTGCCCTTCGATGAGGCGACATGGCAGATGACCCAGTGTTAGGTAATTAAGACTCAGGAAATCACGGCCGTCTTACCTTTAGAACTCACCTCTCTCCCCAGCACTATATCGCGAAGGGTGGGTCGCCAGAGTTGGGGAAGAGATGCCCAAGGCTCCCTCCTGCCCTGACAAGCTGGGACACTGCTCCCCTCTGTTGGTTTCTCACCGCACCTCAATAAACTGAGCTCACAGCAAGAGGCAGGCATGGGCTGAGTAGAAACACACAGCAGACCCCGGGTGGGCAGGACAGAGGACGAGGGTGCTCGCGGAGACGAGGGTGTGCCCCAGGAAGAACGTGCACGCGGGGTAGAGGGTGCGCGCGGGGAAGAGGGTGCACAGGCCCCGAGAACCTGGTGGCAGCAAGGCCGGTCAAGGCTGAACTCCAACAGAGGCAGCAGCAACGGTGTTGGGCAAGTCACAGAGAAAGCACCACCCAGAGGGGCTGCATGAACCAGCAGCGACCCCAACCCAACGTGCTCATCGGACTGGGCACACGCACACGCTGTGGACACGTGTGAATATGTTCCACTTAACGTGATGTTACATAATAATCAACAATGTTAAACCCACGACTTCATTACATGGCATCTGGCACATTGAGACTTTTTATTCTGTCTCTCTTCCTATACAAAGAAGTGGAAAATAGGTCCAAGATCATTCACAACAAATTATTGCTAATTGAAAAAAAAAAAAAAATTCCTACCCTCACCTTGGAGGATCTCAAGGCAACACCTCTTTCTTTGAGGTCATGGTTTGGACCCTCTCCGGACCCCTAGATGGGTCTGAAACTGCAAGGAATCCCCAAATGGGCAGTTTTGGGGCCAGCACAGATGCCAGCCACACATCCAGGCAGGTCTTGGCAGGTTGCTCCGTGACTTCGGCTGGGTCACTAACCTTTTCTTGCACTCAGAACCTGCCAGGAACGAGGGCACTGGCCCGCACGTCTCTGCTCCCAAGGGTACATCCCCTATGTTCCGCTGCACTCTGGGTTCCATGCCTTAGATCCCAGGCACCTTAAAGTTGACGTTTCCCCACCAGCCCTCATGAAGTTGATACTCAGAAAACGTCCTTCCTCTCCCACCTGGTCAGTACCCGGGGAGAAAGGAACCCGGGTCTCAGATTGATTTTCTGCCAGTCCATCGAAAAAACAACTGGCCAGCAGCACTGGTGCACAGCACTGCCAGGTTACCCGTGACGAAAACAAAGCAAAACGAGATATACTCAAGTCAGCTGCGGCAAGTGCTTCTACATCCCTGCTCCAACAAGGAAAGACAGGAGGCCAGGAGTGTGGCTCACGCCTCTTGTCCTTCCTTGTTGGGTCAGGGGTACAGAAGCATTTTGGGAGACTGAGGCAGGACAAATGCTTGAATTTGAGACCACCCTGGGCAACATAGCAAGACTCGTCTCTACAAAAAAAAAAAAAAAAAAAAATAGCCAGGTATGGTATCGTGCCTGTAGTCCCAGATACTCAGGGGGCTGAGGTGAGACGATCACCTGAGTCCAGGAGGCAGAGGTTGCAGGGAGCCAAGATTGCACCACTGCACTCCAGCCTGGGCATCAGGGTGAGACCCTGTATCAAAATAAAGAAAAAACAAAAAAAAGATAAGAAATACAGGAGACCACTAATAATTCCAAATAGTGCCTGCTAATTTGAAATCTTTTCCAGATATGGTGAAGGAAATCATTTTTCTTCCTACGCCCATTCTAAGGAAACGTTTCTATTTTTCTGCTATACAATTTGGTAACCTGCCATTTCAGATCCTGGCCTCTTTAAGCAGGACTTGCTGGAGTGCCAACAAAGCAGCGCTCTGAAACCTCAGCATCCTCAGCATCACCCTGGAGGGCAGGTGAAGGATGCTGGGCCTCCACCTCCAAAAGTCACACTGGGGTGGGGCAGATCTGGGGTGAGGCAGGGTTTGCATTTCTAGTCTAGGGCCACACCACCCTAAACACGCCCATCTCATCTAACACATACCAGAGGGAGAAGCCACGTAGGGCAAGTCACAGAGCAAGCGTCCAGGCACCAGGTCACCAGTTGTCTATTTAAATGCAAACCCGTCAAACAGCTTAAGTCAAACAGGTTCACCCTCCTAACACATTGGCCAACACAGCTAGTGATAAATATCACTGCTGTTAGACCTTCTGCTCACTGATGACCAGAGCAATGGCCTGAAACATCAAAGCTGAAGGGTGTGTGCCACGGTCAGGGCTCTGAACACCCCCATCCCAGGCCATCTCACACGGGTGCCTTCACTGGCACCGGGGTCTCACAGACCAGCTCCACGCTCACACTTACTGGGACGCAACCACCCTTTCAGCCCTTCATGCATCTGTACCCTATAGCAGTGTTCAAGGGAGGCTAATTTAAGTAAGAAATGTAATACGGACATCTGTGAACTCTTCCTCCATATCCACTGAGTGGCCGTCCAGAAACAGAAATATTAAAAAGAAAAAGAAGATTTAAGAGTCAAACACAGGGCCGGGTGCAGTGGCCCATGCCTGTAATCTCAGCACTTTGGGAGGCCAAGGCGGGTGGATCACATGGGGCCAACAGTTTAAGACCAGCCGACCAACATGGCAAAATCCTGTCTCTACTAAAAATACAAAAATCAGCCAGGCATGGTGGCACATGCCTGTAATCCCAGCTACTAGGGGGGCTGAGGCAAGAGAATTGCTCGAACTGAAAGGCAGAGGTTGCAGTGAATGGAGGTTGCAGTGAGCCTAGATCATGACACTGCACTTCAATCTGGATGACAGAGCAAGACTCCGTCTCAAAAAAACAAAAACAGGCCAGGCACGGTGGCTCACGCCTGCAATCCCAGCACTTCAGGAGGCCAAGGCGGGTGGATCACAATGTCAGGAGATCGAGACCATCCTGGTTAACACTGTGAAACCTCGTCTCTACTAAAAATACAAAAAATTTAGCAGGGCGTGGTGTGGGCACCTGTAGTCCCAGCTACTCGGGAGGCTGAGGCAGGAGAATGGTGTGAACACGGGAGGTGGAGCTTTCAGTGAGCCTGGATCGCGCCACTGCACTCCAGCCTGAGTGACAGAGAGAGTCTCCATCTCAAAAAAAATAACAACAACAACAACAACAAAAACAAAAACACAGAAACTCGTGGAACAAGCCCTTGCCCCACTCCATGTCAGCTGTGCTGTGCCACCCAGGAGCATGCAAAGCTCAAAGAGTCATCCACCTGCCTTGCGTAAATGATGTCAATACTCGATCACAGAGACTCAGATTCCCTAGCCCTCGCCATGTGCATGTCACTCACAAGCAGGCATGAGGACCCCCGCAATTCACAGGGAATCCCTCTGGCCATCTGATGACCATCCATTCATAAATAAAAAGCATTAATTCCAGCTGGGTTGCAGAGGTGTACACATCAATACTTGTTACTGTTCACAAATGTTCCACTTGAGGATGGAGTGACGTTACAGAATTGGGAAGAACTTCACAGACATACGAGGGGTGCATTTAAGGAAAAAGTGTAAGGAAAAGGTGAGAAAATGGAATACGCTAACCTCTGTCTTTTCATCGCCTTCTAAATCTTATGATTCCAGTTCTGTTCATTCTGCAGTGAAAAATAACAAGTGATTCACATTCAGACACAAGGTGGCTTAGGAAACTGTGGCTGTTTTACAAAGATGAAACAATTTAGAAGATCAGGATTCCATGAACGTACTTACTTAAAGAGAGAAGAGACTGGGAGTTACACATCAACTTACCAAGGCTGTCCCGAAGTCCAGGAGTCCCTTAGGAGAACAGAGAATGTGCAGCCTCCACAGACCAATGCAGGTGGCTGGGCCCAAGAGTGGGGACGGGGAGGCTGCAGGAGGCTTGCAGAGGGAGCTGTACCGCCAGCCACTCGCAGAAATTCCTAATTCAACCCTGACGGCAACTCTGTTTAGTGAATTGTCTCCTGGTCACTAAGAAGAGTGAAGCTGTTGAAAGCCTGCAGCCAACCCTCTGGATAACAGTTGAGATGTATTTTAGAGAAGGAAATGATCCTGTCACAATCCCAGTCCTGCCCACAGCTGCAAGCACGTCCTGGGAGTGCGGCTTCTTGCTCTGTCAGCACCAGAGCCCACCGTAGAGCCACACGGGTTCTGCCCGACGTTCCCACTTCAGGGAGTCTGGGCAGGTGCAGCTGAAACACCCAGGGGGCAACCCCCACCCTCACTTCTCAAAAGTACATGCAGAGGCAGACAGAATGAAACACGGCCCCCAAACCTCAGATGTACGGTTCAGCAACACGGCCCACCATAGAGCCACATGGGCTTTGCCCAACGCCCCCAATTCACAGAGTCTGGGCAGGTCCAGCTGAAACAGCACCTGGGGGGCAACCTCCAACCCCACTTCTCAAAAGTACATGCAGAGGCAGACAGAATAAAACACGACCCTCGAGCCCCAGACATAAAGTTTGGCACGGGCATCTGTGAAACAAGAACAAAAGTCGCATGGGAAAGTGAGCACAAAAATGAAAAAAATAACAGAATTACATACAGTGAAGATGGATGAGATGGGGAGGATTGCGAGGAAGTTGAGAAAGGGACCGAGGACCTGAAGGGGCACATAAGGGCTGGACATTCCCGACAAGGTAACAAACACACCTCTGGATGAGGTGGGACATCATCTTCATTATGGAAATAAAGGGGAAAAGCCTGAAAACATCAGTTTCCTACCAAGAAGCAAAAATCAAACTGGCTTCAGACTTCTCCTCTACAACACTGGCTTCCAAAAGATGAGGATGTGGCATCCGTGGGGTCTTGAGGGAGAGCTGGCACAAACGTCCCAGAGCTGCCGTCTCCAGAAGCAGCTGAAACAGCCTCAGATCCAGCAAACTCTTGTCTTGAAAAATCTATCAGAGTACACCCCCTTATCAAAGGGATGCATGGCTGCAGGGGTTGTGGTGTAAGGCAATTTAGAAATCTTACTCCGTGCAGACCCTAAACTTGGGAGGCTGCTGGTCACACCCTGGGAGGACCTCAGCCAGCGGGAAGCCCTGTGCCTCCTCTCTGCTCCATCTCTAATGCCAAGAAACATTTTATGCATAAAATTACGTTATTTCCAATTTGTTAAATTGTATATATTAAGTCCATAAAGAGACCAAGAAAATGTATAAAAACATTGATGACTTCACGGTGGTATTATAATTAAGTTTTAAACAAAACATGTTGTCTAAATTTTCCAGACTGAAAAAATACTCCTTTTAGCAAGAAAGGTGCTTTTAAAGTCACCATAAACAATTATATATCCATCCTACGAACGTGGCCTTAAAATAAAAAGTGAAGAGCAAAAACAGCAGAAGGAAGTGCATGAATATGTTGATAACGTTTATCTCTGAATGGGGGGGGGATGTTTTGACTTCCATTTCCTTATGTTTGAAGTGTCACCTCTGTAATGTAATAATAGAGCAAACACCATAGTTGAGGAAACACTGCTGCCCACCAGGACATAAACCAAGTCTCCTCCAAAATGCTGCGACCCCAACCTCTGACTTTATCTTTTAAATCAGCTAGGTTTTCTCCCCTAAAAAGAAGGATATTGTATCATTACTCTTTAAAGTTAGGTGACTTAACAGGCATACAGACTTAAACACCTTCTGGAAAGGTGATGTGTCAAGTTTAACTAAGATTTGTTTTGTTCTGAAAAGAGCAGGGGCACGTTCCCAGGTGAGGGGACTCCAGGAAACACTGGCTGTGTCCGATGGGCCCTCACCTGGAGAAACAAGCGCTCGACGCCTCCACTCTCCACCCGGACTCAGCAGGAAAGGGGTGCAGAGCTGAAGACAGACTCGTCTATAGAAACCCCAAGGGCTGTTTCCAGGAGCTACTCACTGTCCCGTGCCGCTGCACCCTGCTCCCCTGTGCAGGTACCGGAGCTGCTGTCCAGCCTTTCCCAGGCTCTCCACGCCTCCTTCCACCCCACGTCAACCTGCACCACCCAACTCCCCACCGTCTCTTACTGACCACCGGCCTCAACTCCCGCATAGCCTGGAAACTGCAAAGCTGCCTGGCAGCAAGAGGGGACGGGCAGCGAACGCACCAGCCAGGTGGCACCTGCTCCCACCAGACTGCAGGGTCACAGCGCCTGCCTCATGGAGCCGTTGTTATGCACAACTACACTGGGAAATCAATGCAGCTTTAGCTTTCCTTTGGTGCTAAATTAACTTTATAACACTTGGTTATAACATACATTAATTTTTACAGCAATTACTAAAATAACAACTCATAATGCATTCATTTACCATATTCAGAAAAGCAACTGAAAAACCAAACACACAGTAGAATTTTATAGGACTGTAGTAGTTTTGTTAGGTTGTCAAATTATTTTAAGCTCAAAATTAAAGTAATTAAATCTGTGACTCTCAACTGGGGGAGGTGGGCACACACAGAGAGGGGAACTTAAAATCCTTTTTTTCTTCCAAACCTCACACAGACCCACTCGGCTGGTCATTTCCATTGCTGGAATTATGTCCTGTTCCTTAGGTTAAAAACAACTGCCTTTATGCCTATTAAAAATAATGTTTCTTCCTTTCCTGAGTGATTGTGAAAAGAGCCATGGTGGCAAGGTAGGCACGAACAGAGGGAAACTGAGTCCATGTCCACATTTGATGGTGGGCAAGAACAGAAGGAAATTGGGTCCACACCCACATTTGATGGTGGGTGAGAACAGAAGGTAACTAGGTCCACATCTATATTTGATGGTGGGCAAGAACAGAGGGAAACTGAATCCGTGCCCACATTTGATGGTGGGCAAGAACAGAGGGAAAGTGTGTCCAAGTCCCCATTTGATGGTTAGCAAGAACGGGGAAGCTGGGTCCACGTCCACATTTGATGGTGGGAGAGAACGGGGGAAACTGGGTCCACGTCCACATTTGATGATGGGCGAGACCAGGGGGAAACTGAGTCCACGTCCACATTTGATGGTGGGAGAGAACAGGGGAAAACTCGGTCCACGTCCACACTTGATGGTGGCTTTTAATGCACTTCAGCCTGTGTCCCCTTGACCTTCACGAATTTTCAGGTAGTAAGAAAGCAATTTTTCTTACTGGAAAGGAGAAAACTAAGTGGCTGCAAAGTAATATAATTTCCTTAAAGCAAAACAACAGAGAACCAACTTTGACTTTTTCCACATTACCCAGTAATTCTAAGACTAAGGGTTTTGTCATGTTACAGCAAATGCCGTTCATTAGGGGGAAAATGGAAGTCAGAACAGTGTGTGCTATTCAAATTCTCAATGAATAATTAACTCAAATGGGTTCAGAGTGCTACAAAATGAAATTAATTTGTTTTTAGTTTAACCCCAAATCCCCAATCCCTTGCCAAATGATCCTCTATGTATCCTACATAAAGGACAGGGTCTTTCTGGCAGAAAACCATTAAAAGTTTTTATTTGCAGTAAGAGAAGCATGCCTTCTTATCAAACAGGTGCATGGCCCCCTTGCGGGGGGGTCACCCATCACCTGCATCCCCGTGTGTCACGGTGTTGCCGCACACCATTAACGCATCAAAATGGAAAAGGAAATGTAAGCAGTGTTTGCTGTCCAAAGTTCACGTCAACAACTCCTTATTATGAAGGCACTTCTGAGCCTTTCCTCCTGCATCTGGGAGCTGCCAGCAACCCAGTTCCAGGAGAGAAAATAGCTCGACACCTCCTGCAGCCCATGGAGTCCTCTTGTTGGGACAAGGTCCCCCCAGGAGAGAGGAGCCCCCAGCAGGGTCAACACTGGAGGTCCTGGGGGTGGGTGGTGCTGGGGAGGCCATGCGGGGAGGGCTGTTCCCTGTTCCCTTCCCCTCAGGAGACAGCTGGCCCAAGGTGACACAGCACCGGATGGGATTTCAGGGTCAGGGACCACGGAGCCCGGGGCTGTGGACTACATCAGCCCAAAGCCACTGCATGCCCCAGACCGGGGCTGTGGACCACACCAGCCCACGGCCACTGTATGCCCCAGACCAACACGAGAAGAGTGCAGACCAACAACATCTTCGTCTACGGTAGGTGTCACGGTTATCGTTCCTAAGAGAGTCCACGGCCACTTCTACCAGGTGCCCTCCACTCTTCCCCTGCCCCAGCTGGTCCCCCTGTGACAGCCGTGTCTCTGAGAACGGGGTGTGGAGCCAGGGGGAAAACACAAAATAAACCACCTGCTACTAGAAACAGCCTCGCTGTCCTCAGGGAGCCGGTCCCGGGGCCAGCCTCGCTGTCCTCAAGGAGTCGATCCCGGGGCCAGCCTCGCTGGACTCAGGGAGTCGGTTCCAGGACCCCATGGACACCAAATCCAGGCACATTCAAGCCCCACAGGTGGACCTGCCGAACCTGCGTGTACAAAGAGTCGGCCCTCCGACACGCGTTTCACATGGCAGGAACGCTGTATTTTCTGCGTGTACAAAGAATCAGCCTGCCAACATGCGTTTCACGTGGCAGAACACTGTATTTTCTCCCTGAGTTTGGTTGAAAAAATCCACCTATAAGTTGACCCGCAAAGCTCAAGCTTGTGTTGGACAAGAGTCAACTGTATGCAATTGACACTGATTCCTACCAACAATATCCAAATCTTATCATGACCAGCACGATAAAGAGAATGAGCAAAATTTAAAAACTAAAGCAGAGTGTTTTCCTGCGAGTTGGCGCACTGCGTAAGCCGTGGGAAAGAACAACACTGGCTGCTGACCAAACTCCATCGGCCTCTTCCTCCGTCCTGAGGGCATCTTCCTCCATCCTGACAGCAGCCTGGGCTTACCTCAGTCCCAGGGCGGGGGAGGAGGACGCACTGTGCACCCTCCCAGCTCTCCTCCGCCCCTTCCCTCAGGCTGGCCCAAGAGCAGCCTGGACAGTCAGGTGCTCAGGACACCGAGCTGCCCCTCCTCGGCCCACAGCCTCAGGCCACCTGTCTCATCTGTGACTGAGAAACAGCTGCAGCTGGAGGCGGGAGGCGGGACATGCTGGGATCTACCCATGGCCAGGCCAAGCTGCTCTGATCACTCAAGCTTCACTTTCATCACTTGCTCTACCAAATAAACTAGAATAAAGTACGCCACGTCCTCCTTTGCACACACTCCCAAGCCTCCCATCCCACTTCCCAGTGCTGACCCCATAAGAACACTTTCTGCGCCTTTCCAGGTATTTTCTATCCTCCTCAAGCACAGAGCCACATTCAGAGTGAATTTTTTCTTTTTTTTAACAGAAATGGCACCAGGGCAGATAATGATTTTTTGTACCATTTCTTTAGTTTCTTGGGCATTTTCCGCACCAGGACAGATGGGCTCTGCTCTCCTTCCTCCCCACCGAAAGCTGCCTCATAGCAGCCACACACAGAGCCGTAAGCCCTCGAAAGACTGTGGGTGTCTCGGGGTGCCCCACGTCCCCAAAGACCAAGGGGTCACAGATCCACACTGTCCAACAACACTTCAGACATGGCCTCGAGCCTGGGAACCCTGCTGGCCAGCCCAGGCCAGCAACAGAATAGAGGTGTGAGAGGTAACATTTGCACTTCTTAAAAAAAAAAAAAAAAAGGCAGATATTCAGTGCCACATTTAAAATGATCATGGTGGCCAGGCACAGTGGCTCATGTGTGTAATGTAAGCACTTTGGGAGGCCAAGGTTGGCAGATCACTTGAGGTCAGGAGTTCAAGACCAGCCTGGCCAACACGGTGAGACCCCTGTCTCTACTAAAAATACAAAAATTAGCTGGGCATGGTGGCAGGCACATGTAATCCCAGCTACTTGGGAGGCTGAGACACAAGATTCTCTTGAACCCTGGAAGCAGAGGTTACAGTGAACTGAAATTATGCCACTGCAATCCAGCCTGGGTGACAGAGCAAGACTCTGTCTCAAAAATAAAAATAATAAATAATAACAAAAGAAAAAATATATATGCATTCCTAGTCCCTTGGAGCTGCAGCAACAAAGCTGGTGATATATTTTGGGTGTTTCTAATCAATGTTTTCCATGAGCTACACTGCAAGTCTCAACCTTGACCCTGCTACAGTAATCATCTATTACAAATTAAAACAAGAGCCATAACTCTGTCTCCTACTAAAATATTCTAATTGAGACATGTTAACAGAATACATTTCTTTGGGTGAGAAAGTATCCACCAGGGTGGGGAACAGACGGCCCACCGATTGTGCTGTGGCCCTAACCACCAAGGACTCATGGATCATCCACAGCAAGGCTGGTGACTCAAAAAGAACACTAAATTGCTCTTTGACATTAATTCTTAAACCTTGAGAAACCAAAGTTCTCTTTGTAACAGACTTAAAAAAGGATGAAGTCAGAAGTAGCTCAGCAGAGATGCACCAACTCTTACCTGGGAGAGACACTCCTTGCTAATCACGTCTGGATTAACGGATGTGCTAAAAGCATCTCTTCCAACAGAGACACAGACTGCAAACAGGAATGCCATGAACACCTTCCCCAGATAACCCAGTCCTGACCCATCTACCCCTCAGGAGGTCCCCAGACAAGTCCAATAAGGAAATGACCCCACAGCAGATTCAGGTGCAGGCAGTGAGGGTAGTGGCGTCAGGGAATTCCGCCGTAAACCTTGGCAGCACGCAGGGAGGTGTACCTAGCTGGACAGGTGAAGTCAAAAGTGCAGGATGATCTGGCCATTCCAAATATGCAGGGCATTCCAATTTTGTTAAAATGAAACCCAGCCTTTGAAAAGGCCCGGACTTCCCACAATGTGTGGTATTTATAGTGTGGAGGGCACTGTAGAGAAGTTATCAGAGGGTTCATGACGGCAAGATCCACGGAGGCTCTGCCATGTGCCAGGCATGAGACAACTATTTACATAAAACACCTCATTTCACCCTACACAGAGTCCACAGACTGCTCCACAGTCTCCCAGGTAAGAGTTGGTGCATCTCTGCTGAGCTACTTCTGACTTCATCCTTTCTCAACTGCTTCATGTTTCACCCTACACAGAGTCCACAGACTGCTCCACATTTCACCCTACACAGAGTCCACAGACTGCCCCACATTTCACCCTACACAGAGTCCACAGACTGCCCCACATTTCACCCTACACAGAGTCCACAGACTGCCCCACATTTCACCCTACACAGAGTCCACAGACTGCCCCACATTTCACCCTACACAGAGTCCACAGACTGCCCCACATTTCACCCTACACAGAGTCCACAGACTGCTCCACATTTCACCCTACACAGAGTCCACAGACTGCCCCACATTTCACCCTACACAGAGTACAGAGACTGCTTCACAGAATACTACCAAAGGGGACCATCAAATGATCCCCAAGAAGTAATGAGCGCCTTAAAAGTAAGAAAGCCAACCTCCTCCCCCTCTCTTAACTCCCTCTCCTCATTTCCGCAGAACCAAAGAAATATGAAGGGCCAGTGACGCCCCACTGAAGAACGCTCTCCTGGTGGTTACACTCTGTACATAGGGAGCACAACACTGCTCCGTGCTGCATGAGGCTACTATTCTATACTACACTAGTACGATCTGTTTGTTCTATTCTATACTATTCCATTCTCTATGATAGAATACTACAGCTTCACCCCATACTATAAAATACTGTACTATCTGTTCTATTCTATTCTATTTTCTTCTATACAGAAAGGAGTTAGCCAGCTTGCTGTAGGCAGACAGTAAGGGAAGGGTCCCAGAGAGCCTCCAGTCCATGTTTTGTGCAGATAGGGGGACTTGCACGGGGGGCTAGCCTAAACATGCTCACAGCAGACTAAGGGTCCCCATGCACACGAGGGAATGGGGTGAATATTTGCTCCTTAGACAGCGAGACCAGCCCCATCAGCTGCTATACAAAAGCCCTTGTAGTCAACTGGGAAGGGGGCGACCAGCAACCTGCTCTCAGGACCCCTCTTTTTGCTGAGAGCTTAACTTTTAGCTTAACGAGTTCCACTGCACTCACTCTTCGATGTCCCCGTGCCTGTTTCTTCCTGGTCATGAGACAAGAACCTGGACCCAGCTGAGCTAAAGAGCAAAACTCCTGCATCAGTGCTACAGAACACTATCCTCTCTGTTCTGTGCCATGCGACTCTACTATTCCACACCACACTACGTAATATTAATACTATGCTGTGTGTACTAATCTAGATTGTATTATGCTATGCAATACTACGTCATTAGTTCAACTGAATACTCTACAATACTATCCCACTTGTTCTATTCTAGACCATGTAATACGATTTTTCCTATTGTATACTATACTACATAATGTTACACTGTTTCTTCTATTCTATGCTACCCTATATAACATTATGCTATTTGTTCTATTCTGCGCTACTCTATATAATTATATTCTGTTTGTTCCATTCTATACAATACCTTGCATCATTTTACCATGTTCCACGATACAAGAGTAGAGTCAGTTATACTTTCATAATCTCTTTTCCAAGCTCTTACCCAGTAAGAAATGTGATGTTTTACTATGCCTCACATAAATGCACATTTCATGATAATCAATGCCATTTCCTATGGTTGTAGAATTCTGTCTCTATGATTCTACTGATACGGCTTCTTTGGGCTTTTCTTTAAGTCCTTTGCAGTGTCTGGTTTCCTAGTGAAAAGATGACTAAGGTCCCGATAAGATCCTACAAAACCAGCATTCACACAGGCTCACCTGTGTGCACTCTGCTGGACTCCGTGTTGAAGGAGTGACAGGAAGACAGACGGCTGTCGGTGGATGGAAGGCAACAAGCACAGAGTAGATTCCAGAACTCAGACAGGTACCAAGGCTCTGGCACAGCTGAGGGTCAATCCCAATTCTAGCCTCTCACAGAAAGGCAGAGGAGACTTAGCACAAAGAGCACGGAACTTTGCTTTAATAAAGCAAATGCTTACCATCCACTGTGAGGAGCTCAAGGAGAAATGGCAGTAGGTTCTACTAATAACTACTGCTTTAAAAAATGGAAGGGAGAGGGTACATTTTCACATGGGCCATGTGGAAAGTTGGCTGAACCTGCCGCTGGACCTGACACTGGACCTGCCGCTGGACCTGCCCCAGGACCTGCCCCTGGACCTGCCGCTGGACCTCTTCCTGGACCTGATGCTGGACCTACCGCTGGACCTGATGCTGGACCTGACGCTGGACCTGCCCTTGGACCTGCCACTCGGTCTGCTATTGGACTGCTAACAAATGCTGCAGATTTTTATGGAGAGAAAAGTACAATGCGTCTGAGAGCAGCTGTCCCAGCTCTGGGAAGCCGGCACAAAAAGGAAGCAGCAGAGACGCTGGTATCATTCAGTGGGCAGAGTCAATGACCCTCCTCTAAGTCCAGCAAAGCTCAACCTGCATGTCTGCAACTAGAAATACCAATCATAAGCCAGACCTCCTGGCAAATACCATTGACCCGCTGTAATTCTGTGTGGTGTATTATGTCCCATGTACAGGAAATCATTCACAAAGCCTTTAACCAGGAAGTACTAACATGACTTTTAATGCAATATAACAGCTTTGCACCCATTTAACATATATTTAACCCCAGTGGTATATTTAAATATATATTTTATAGAACATCAGGCATGTTTACCTAATGGCTCGAACTTTCATAATGTCTCTCTCCCTGAGAGGACAGCGGAGGATCCCATGCACTGTCTCCAGGAACATGCCCCTCCCAGAGAGGATTCACAAATCAAATGTGCACATGCATGCATGCACAGACACATATCACACACACACATACACATGGACACGCACACCTACATGCAATACATACATTCACACATGCACACACATTCACATAATCACATAATACCACCACATAACACATGCATACACATACACACAACACTCAAACACACACGCACAAACATACAACACTCAAACACACACGCACAAGCATACACACAACACTCAAACACACATGCATATACGTACACATTCTGACACACATACATATGTAAATGCGTAGACATAACATGCACAAATATACATGTATAACTATATACACATGAGCATCCATTCATGCCTACTTGCACATATGTGCAGTCGTGCCTAAACATGTAACACATGCACACACATACATGCAACACAAATACACATGCACACATATACACATGCATGCACATGTACATTACACGCAAAGGCACACATACATGCACAACACATATACATGCAATATACACTTTCATACACATAAATGCAAACACACATACTTATATACATCCCTCAAAGACCCCATTATTCAATTCTAAACAAAGTGGTTTATCCCCCAAATGTACCTTCCCGTAATTAATAAGCTCTACTGCACATTTCTTGTTTCAAATAATGAGGTCTCACACACAGCACACACACATTTATACTCCAATACGTGTGAACATATAAATAGAAATAGGCACATGGGCACGAAGACCCTCTTCTGTAAAGGTATTCTCAAACTTGAACTGAACGAATTCTGCTAATTATAGTCAGAGTCAGCAAAGATATATATTTGACCTCGGAATGAATATACTCGTTCTTTTCGTTACCCCTGGCAACAGCAAGAATGTAAAACAGAGTTGTGCGATACCATGTCACTTATTCAATCCCACTTCCTGGGATCTGACCCACTTGGAATAGCGTTTCTGTCTGAGTGATTTCCTTCTGACTGAAATCATGAGATAATTCCTTCTCTTCCTGCTTTCTCTTTCCCAGGCCTTTTCACTGCCCTTTCATCATCTCGGAAACTAAATCATACTTGTCAAAATGGAACGCAAAGAAACAGCCTTAGGAGAGAATCCCACAATGGAATGGACCCAAGAGAGGAAAAAATATTCTTTTTGAAAATGTACAAAAGGAAAAGTCAAGAGGCCTGGGTTCCCTCTCATGACAGAAACAGACGTCAGCATAGCAGGTCGCTCAGCACAGTTCAGCTCTGTGTATGAAACAGATTCTAGTCCTTGTCCCTGTTTCAAGTTCTGTGTATGAAACAGATTCTAGCCCTTGTCCCTGTTTCATGATGTTGCAGTGAAGGTAACAAAACAGACAAAGGGCACAGGCTGCAGAAAAGGATTTTAAAAGGATGACTTTTAAAATGTGAGCCTGCTTTTCAAGGGCACAATGAGGACATTTTCAAGTATATTAAAGCTGATTTATAAGAGATGGGTATAAAGACTCTACAAGGTCATTAGACTTTAGACTTACAAAGAAAACAAATCACATTCTCCTAGCATCACCAGTCAGGTGTTCCACAAATACTAAGAATAGCCACTGCAACGGGGTCCACTATGAGGGGTCAAAACATAACCCATGAAGCATGGCCGAGAGCTCCTATAACCTGATTTCTAGGAATCTAATTTTAAACATCCTCACAGCTAGCACATCACAAAAATACAGAGCTCCAAATGCTGTAACACAAGTGCTAACAACACCTAGCCAAAAATATACGAGGCATTTCAGGCAAAAATCCCAGAATCAGAAGAACACAAGTTTTCTAAGTTCTTCAAAAGCCGGTGCTGGTTGAGGCTCTTCTGCAGACTTCAACAAAAGACACGCTAGAATTAGCCATTGACGGTAACCCTGAGTCAACACGCACAGTGTTCGGAAAAGCACAAGGCCTGCTCCGGCTTGAGACCCTGGGAACTTTCTCTGGACCGCACCGAGTGGACGACTTTGAGAACTCAAAATAACCAACAACCAGTCCATGAACAGGGAAAGAAGACTGCAGCCTCCCTGGGGACCTGGCTCCATGCCTGCCACCTTTCTTCCGGATACCTTTGCCCTTCCTGGCTCCCTCCTCCACCTGGAGATGCTCTGGGTTCAGGCCCCTCTCCAGTTGTGTCTCGGTCCACAGCTGGCTACCTGTGTGAAGCACCAGGCCTTGAAGGACCATCTCCACCTGCTTCCTGCACTCACTTCCCACCCACTTCCACCATGACACCCAGGCTCTGGCTGCTCTCAGGGATCAGGGCCGCCAGGCTCCCCTCACAGGCTCCAACTGGAGTCCTGCCCCCTGGTTTTCAGCAACACTTGGGACTTTCTCCTGGAAACTCTCGGCTCTGGGCTTTCGTGAACTGCGCCATCCAGCTCTTCTCTGGACTCTAAGCAGGGCCTTCTCTGGGTCTTCCAACCCTTCCTCCATTTCCAAATGTGGGCTTTCCTTTGGCCTCCTCTCTCCAGACATGCACGCCTCACACGCTGGCTACTTGACGTGCACTTCTACCTAAGAGGCTCCCAAATGCTCCCTGCTCCAGATTTCCCCCAAGCCTCCTCCTGTATTTCCAAACTTGCAGCTTGCAGTGGTGTCTCTAAGTATCTCTGAGTCAGGTCCACACTTGCTTCTCCTGATTTCCGGCAAAGCGCAACGGCGACCTCGGGGTGCAGACTCGCAGCTTCATCCGCCTTCCTGTACTCCCTCTTCCCCTCCTGACCCAGGCACCGAATTGCTCAGCTCACTGGCTGCCTTCTCTCCTCCTCCGGCCACGGCGAGTGCCCTGCATGAGCCTGCCCTGTCACCCCCCGGCTCCACGGCATGCCGCACATCAGAGACACGATTCTCTCCGAAACCCTCAGTGGTTCCCTAGTATCCCACAGGTAAGGACTTCCACATTCTGGCCCCAATCTAACTTTCTGGCCTCAGATATGCACATGCATATTTTATCTATGCAAAGAGAGTACAGGTCTCACACCCGCTCTCATTCCTGGGCTCCTAGCTCCTCTTAAAGGTGCTGTATGAGGTACCTATGCACTTTCCAAACACTAACTGAATATGCGCTTGGAGAACACTTACTTGATAATTTTGTGGCATTGTCGGATAACGTGGACAAAGTGAGAACTACGCAGGTCTGTGGATGCTGCCTTGCCCAGACCTCACTTACCCAGACACTCCCAGATGCTCAAGGTGACCAGCCCTATTGGTGCACAGGCAGGCACAGGCTGCACCCCCACAGCTGGGCCCCACGAGCTGAACTATAATTACGAAGCTGCTGTTTGCTCCTAAATCTGTTTATGCTGGTGCATTTCTTACACATTACTGAAACCAATAAAGTATGACTCCAAAGAGTGAATAATTGTATGAAAACTAAGTTGGATGCCTTTCAAAGACTTAATATAGGGGAATTTTTTTTTCATTTTAATCTTTTTAAAATTGCTATCAAATTAGGTGTGAGCAAAAAATATATACAATGTTTGAGGAAATAATTTTTAACGGTTTCATATCTAACATACCTTGCTTCTCTTGTGTTGCCTATTCTCTTCTAGAAGAATAAAAACTGTGGCAGGCCTGCGATGGCTGTGGTTGAGGAAAGAGGCCACAGCCACAGCCAGCAGAACCATGCTCAGCAGCAGCCTAGCCCCGCGTGGAAGAGGCGTGAACACCCTCGGGAGAGGTGGATGTGCACTAACGGTTCCCAGCTCTGACCTCTTTGATTAACTGAATGCAGTGATTGGTTTTATCTGAACGTCAGACAAAAGGGTGTCTACGTCCAGGAAAGACTCTAAACACTCTGGACGCTGCTGGGGCAGATGGTGACCTTGACCCAGTGATACCACTCTCCAGTGGGCAGCCAACCCAGTCTCCTAATCGTAAAGGACATTCATAGCAACACTACGAAAAAGAAACACGACTGTTCTGACCCAGAAAAGTGAAATGTAAAACATAAAATGCACAGGTTCTAACTAAGAGGCAGACAGACCGGGCACGGTGGCTCACGCCTGTAATCCCAACCCCTTGGAAGGCCAAGGCGGGTGGATCACTTGAGGTCACGAGTTCGAGACCAGCCTGGTCAACATGGTGAAACCCCATCTCTACTAAAAATGCAAAAATTACCCGGATGTGGTGGCGGGCACCTGTAATCCCAGCTACCTAGGAGGCTGAAGCAGGAGAATTGCTTGAACCTGGGAGGTGGAGGTTGCAGTGAGCCAAGATCACACCACCGCACTCTAGCCTGGGCAACTCCTTCTCAAAAAAACATAACGTAAAATAAAATAAAAGACAGAGAAACAAAGGAGATTTCCTCTGATCTTAAAAACAGAAGTATTTGTTTCACAGCGTGGATAATTGAAGATCTGCATAGAAATCACCTAGGGTCCCGCCCTCCCTCACAACAGACTGGGATAGAGGGAAGGAGGGCAGGAGGTGGGCCCCTTGTCCACGAGAGCCTCCTCCCACCCCATCCCCTTCCTCAGGAGGGCGGCCTGCCCAGTGCAGGCTCCCTTCTCCCCAGGTAAGACCCTGGCGTCTCTACAGGAACACCCACCTCCCTTCCCTGCAATCCACTCCAGCTGCTCACGGCCAGTCAAGGGGGGCGCTCTTCAGAGAGGAGCAAACGGTTTCGAGGACAGCCTGAACTCCAACGTCCCAGGTGTGGCTTGCCAGGAAGCACAGAGGAAGGATGCAGGTCCCGAGAAGGAGGAGGCGCAGGAGGACGACGAGAGAGAAGAGAGAGAGACAAGAGAGGCAGACTGCCCAGCGGGGGGCTGAGCACAGGACCTGGCTGAGGTCTCCTGGGGAGGGGCAGAGGCAAACAGGCTGCTGCTTCTAGGCTGCTCGGGAAGATACAAGCTCGAAGGGGCTGCAAGGCAGGACTCACTGAGGAGCAGTCATGTGGATGCCCCGCCTCTCACATGGCACACACTGACAACATGCAACTCACATGCAACACAACACAACACGCATGTACAATGTGCTTATACAACACTGACAACACACACTGCACACAAACACACACAACCTATACAACACATACCCAATACATGCAACTCACAACACAATGTGCATTTATAACACACTCATACGACACATAACCAATACATGCAACTCACAACACAACATGTGCGTACAACACACTCATACACACATACAGCACACGTAAGTTACATACAACACAACACGCATGAACAATGCACTCATACAGCACACACAACACACAACTCACATACAACAAGCACATGCAACACACTCATACAACACACAACACTCATACAACACACAACACACGTAACTCACAACACAACATGCACACACAACACTCATACAACATACATACAATACATGCAACTCACAACATACACATACAACACACTCATACAGCTCACGTACAACACATGCAACTCACGTTCAACACAACATGCACGTACAACACACTCGTACAACACAACACTCATACAATGTACACACAATACATGCAACTCACAACACAACATACACATACAATACACTCATACAACACATACAACACATGCAACTCATGCACAACACAGCATGCACGTACAACACTCATACAACATATAACACATACAACATACACACAACACACGCAACTCAACACAAATACATGTACAATTCACTCACAACACACAACACTCATACAACACACAACACATGCAACACATAAACACATGTACAACACACTGATACAACACACAACACTCATACATCACACACAATACATGCAACTCATATACGACATACACATACACACATACAACACACAACCCTCATACAACATACAAAGCATGCAACTCACAAATACACGCACAACACACTCATACAACACACAACACTCAAACATACAATAAGTGCAACTCAACACAATATGCACATACAACACACATACAACCCATGCAACTCACATACAACACAACACACTCATACAACACATTCATACAACACACACTATACAGATTCTAAGTATGAAATAGAAAACAGCACACGCACAGTTTCTAAATTTGATGAAAGCTTTTTTCAAGAAAGTCGTCCAACATTCAAACTGGTACCATGTCCTCATTTTCAGCTGCTGTTCAGATTCAAGCATTTTTATCATCTACTCTATGAATTATAATAATACAGCATAAACCCATTTTTCATTTTACACCCACTTTGCTGTGGGGTGCTCCAAAACAGGGGCCAGGAGCCTCAGAGTCGTCCCTCGGAACAAAACACAACCGACACTCAGAGGCCAGGAAGGGAACTCGGGGGGGTGACACACACTCTCTCATCTGCAGAGCTCTGCTTCAAATACTTTACACGTAACCAGGGCTGGAACGGGTTGGTGAGGGTACAGACATGGCAAACTGAGAAGAAACTGGCAGGTGGAGAAAGATCAGTCAAAATCCAAGGAAAAATGCTGAACATTTTCCACAAATAGTTCACACAACAGATGATACTCAGGCTACTGAAAGTTTATTGAGAGGGGTCTTGCTCCAAATAAAAAGTTCTCTCCCAAAGTTATCAAAGTTTCACAGCAGGCACCTGCCCCCAACACACCATCTTCCGAGGGCCTAGGAGTCAAAAAGAAGGTAAGACAGTAGTAAGGGTACAGGGGGAGGAGAGCGGGAGGGGACCGAGAACACGGAACCAAGAGATGGGCGGACACTGAATGCCTGACTCCAAGGTTATCACCTCAGAAAACAAGTCTGTTTAAGTCCGTAGTAACAGTGTTAGTACTTTCACTGAACCTGCACTCAACACTGGAGAACCTCCCTGTGTTATGAAGACGATCTGAAAAATAACATTAATTCACAATGTAGAGTGATGATTCAGCCACAGAAAATAAAACGGACATAATCCACTACAAGTCACACTATGTCTTTCTTTAAGACTGGTTTATGATGCAGAAAAGAGGCAGTTTGAGATCTAAAATACTTAAACTGGCAAACACCTTGTTTCCCTGAATTCTCACAACCGTGGCATCAGCTAGAGTAAGACAGAGTGGTTTTCAGAGCTTCCAGAACAGCAGAACAGATCAATCATAAATATGCAAAAGTGATCTGAAAATAGAATTAATTAATATTCCACGTTTTGGCTTAAACTAGTCATGTGATTTCCAATAAGTGGGAAACATTCACACCAATTTTTATAAGAAAGTTCAATGTGAACACATAGTACAGAACATTGCCTTTGTTTTGGAATTTATTTATTTAATATGACAATTTCATTTGTATTTAGTTATTCCTGATGTTGAATGCTCATCTTTATTAATGATGAGCTACCCATTTTCTGACTGAGGAAACAGAAAATTGTCACTGCCTAACAGCAATACTCAAAACAGCCTGTATGAAAGGAAAAGGTATATCTGTGTGCACACAGATGCATACACATGCATACACGTACCTATACATGTACACACGTGTGTACATATGTGCATACACATACACACATACACGTGTATGCACGTGCACACGTGCATGCACATGTACACGTGTGTGCATGAGCGCACATGCATGCACACATACGCACATACATGCATACACACGCATATGCACATACACGTACACTCATATACACACATACATATACACACGTACACATGCACACACATACATGCATATACACGTGCACATGGACACGTGGACACGCACATACACACGCATACACACATGCACACACATGCATGCGTACATGCATACGTAAGTATCATCTCAGGTACGTGGATTCAAAATTCTGATGCAAACAAGAATAATTACAAAACAGGGTAGGGTGTCAACAAGTGAGAATTGAGATGAAAGTTCTGATATGTTCCAGAGACAATACGGGAGGTCGTCACATCACATAAATATCTTACCCATTTTAAACGTGACAATTCCTGCCAACATCGGCCTGGATTAAGATGATTTCATTGACATAAGGAACAGAAAATATAATATTTATTCTAATGAGATTCTGTAATCATTACATTATTTTCACAATTATAAGTAATCACTAAATAACTTCCTCCCAAGGGTCTAAAAATAAAAATAAGATAACAAAAGAAGGTCACAGTCCTGACAGCTTTATCATGCAAATCACAACTGTGAAAATTAAGCATGTTTTTGAGACTATGCCCTCCTCAAATATCCTTCCTGGAATTTTGTACCAGTAATGGCTGGTAATTAATTGTTATACCAGCTGGAAAGTATATCATTTGGGGTATGTGAAGTAAACATGTAAAGAGAAATGACCACACACACCTGAAACCAGGCCTCATTTCACAACTGTTTCCTACTTTCGATTTGCTTAGTTTACTTCATGAGGTATCTCGAGGAGAGAAAGCAGAGCTGGGATCTGCCCTGAGGCTGCTTCGGGAAGAGCTGGGTGGGCACCAAGACCCTCAGACCGAGGGCTGAGCTGCGTGGCTATGACCCCATCACTGCAGCTCCCCAAGCGTGTGTCCCTGTGTGTCACGCAAACCCCTGCCACACAGGTGACACACGCCACACGCCTGACACAGGCTCAGCACACAGGGAGCTGCAGGGGCCTTTGAAAACAGTATGCTGAGAATAGATAGGGCTCAAGGACAGTATCTCCAATTGAACTTTTAATGAACTCCCGTAGGCGCCAAGAAGGCGGGCAGATAAGGAAGAGCATAGAAACAAAGAACTGAGTAGAAGGTTACATCTGGGAAAAGAAAGTTTGTTTTGCATTGCATTCTTTCTGCTGACGTGGGGTTTATGGAGTATAAATAAAGTGAGGCGGAGGCTCTGAGCGCGGCCGCCATGTTCTCTGTGTGTCTTTGTCTTTTGTGTGTTCTTTCATTCTCCACCACCCCCGGCACGGACCCCAACAGGGAGCGATCAGTAAGTGGTGACTAGAGAGAAGTGACGGCCTTCAGCGTGGACGGAGAAAACAGGCCACAGACTCACAGAGGAAACGCCACAGATCCACAGACGGAGAAAACACCACAGACGCACGGACGGAGGAAACACCACAGACGCACGGAGGGAAGAAAAGCGCCACAGACGCATGGAGGGAGGAAAAGTGCCACAGACGCAGGGACGAAAGAAATGCCACTGACACACGGATGGAAGAAACACCACAGACGCATGGATGGAGGAAACGTGCCACAGAGGCACACACGGAGAAAACAGGCCACAGATGCACGAACGGAGGAAACGCCACACATGCACGGACGGAGGAAACAGGGCAGAGACGCCCACACACCAGTGTGGAACGTCGGACAGGAACGTCCTGGCCATGCACTGTCCACTTCCCCTAGAGACTTCCCACCCCAGAGCACTCAGGATGGCTGTGGAGCGCCTGCCACGCACCCCAGAGGCGAAGCTGGGGAGCCAGAGATGAACAGGTTCACGTCCATCAAATGCAGCTGCAATCCCTGTAATAACTGCAGGTCACTATTAAACAGAAGGGCACCTCACTTGGAATAAAAGCACTCTGCATAAAAGAACTAAAGATTGGCTGGAGACAGCTTAGAAACCGTCACCATTATTCTTGTTAGTGACAGCGAAGCTTCAAGAGTGGTCATTTTTCCTGTAGAAATCCCACAGAGGTGATTCCTGGAACTCATTTAGAATATTTCTTTCCCAGAAACCACACAACCAAGAACTTAATAGTGCCGTCTCTTGACCAGAAAGATTCAGATTTCTGATGAAACTAAACCCTGTCCAGCCTCCTGATTCTAGAAGATGCTATACAGAAAAGCTAACTCAAAGGGGTCTCATTTCTTTTGTCGTCCATGACACATATAAAAAAAAATTTTAAATATTCAAAAAATGTAGGAATTGTACAGTGAATACCCATGTGTCTACCCCCTGGATCACAGATTAGATTTAAATGTAAAGTTCTAAAGGTTCCCAGCTAAGGAAACGTGCAGTGTAAGCCTCTACCTGGTTAGAACCAAGGGGAATGGAATGAGCTTTCCCCAGCCTTGCTGCTCAGCTGGGAGGAGCTGCCACAGCTCAGCCACCCCACCCCAGAGCACCCAGGATGGTTGTGGAGTTCCTGCCACCCACCCCAGACGTGAGGCTGGATAACCAATCGCGGTGTTAAGAATGAGCCAGCCTTTAGAGGCCATGTGGTCTATACTTGAACAGAAAATGTTCCAGGAAACTAAAGATTCCAATGCGTGTGCTGAATTCCTAACCATTTGAAACCCAGGCTCCTCATCTATATACAAAGAACAACGCTCTCTCCTGGGAAAGCATTTCAGAAGCACGAAAAAGGATCCACATGAGAGCAGCTGAAAACTACAAGGCATCATGCAATTATAAACCTTTTTCTATATCTTTGTTTCAAGGAATGTCAGCATTCTAAATATTGCAGTTCATCCCACATCACCTTTCAGGAGCAAATCATAACGATCAAAACTATCAGCAGAATCACTACCAGCTCAGTCACCACGTGCTTCTTCTTCCTGCATGACAATTCCTGCAGAACGATGGGACCATCCCAGAATGGCTCCCTGCCATCATGTGCCCATTCTCCTTCCCCAGGGAGCTATTCCTGTACTCATGGGGCATGGGAAACCTGTATAACGTCACCAGAAAGTCCTTGTTTGACTTACACACTTCCCAGAAGGGCTGATTTTATCCAGACTCCTAACTGTGTCAAACACTAAACCTAAAAAATCATCAAGAAACCAAAGAAATGTAAGGCCAGGTCCTGCCCCAGGTGCATGGCTACTAGGGGAGAAATAGAAAATGAGACATGAAAGGAAAGTTTTAAGATATTCAGACCATCACTGGATGATTCCAGGAACCCATTACAGATCATTGCTGTTCCTAATAACAGGAAAGAAATTCTAAAATCCCAACAGGCATGGTGAGTCCCTCACTTGCATGAAGTCAAAATAATAATCCATCACTCTCTTCAAAAGGACAAAAGAAAAACTCTACTTCCTCTTCATATTAATTTGTGTAAAGCAACTTAAGTGAGAAAATCTTAATGTCTGGACTGTGATATCAATAGCAAAATAATCCCAAGATTCCCAATTAAAAGATACAGACGGCCTGAATGACTTTAAAACAAGAAAAACTGACTATATGCTGCCTACAAAAAACTCAGTTCAGCCGCAAAGACACACATAGACTAAATGTGAAGGGATGGAAAAACACATTCCACATTAATGGAAATCAAAAGTGAGCAAGAGTAGCCATATTTATTTCAGATCAATCACAATTTAAGTCAAAAACTGTAAAAAGGAGAAAAAAAGGTAATTATATAATAAAGAGATCAAAATAGCAAAAGGATATAACAATTACGAGTATATGTGCACCCAACAACAAAGCACTCAGATATATAAAGCAAATATTAGTAGATCTAAATAGAAAGAGAGGTCTGGCGCAGTGCCTCATGCCTATAATCCCAGCATTTTGGGAGGGATGTGGAGGCAGGTGGATCACCTGAGGTCAGGAGTTTAATACCAGTCTGGCCAACATGGTGAAACCTTCTCTCTACTAATACAAAAAATTAGCCCAGCATGGTGGCACATGCCTGTAATCCCAGCTACTTGGGAGGCTGAGGCAGGAGAATCACTTGAACTCAGGAGGCGGAGGTTGCAATGAGTTGAGATTGCACCTCTGCACTCCAGCCTAGGCAACAACAGCAAAACTCTGTCTCAAATAAATTTATATATACATAAATATACACACACACACACACACATATATATACGTGTGCGTGTGTATATATATATATAGAGAGAGAGAGACAGAGAGAGACAGAGAGAGACAGGGAGACACCAACACAACAATAGTAGGAGCTTCAAAATCCCACTGTCAGCACTGGAGGTCATCTAGACAAAAAATAACAACAAAACATCAAATTTAAAGTCCAGTGTAGACCAAATGGACCTATCAGACATTTACAGAACATTTCATCCAACAGATACATAATGCACATTCTTCTCCTCAGCACATGGAACATTCTCTAGAATCCACCACATGTTAGGCTACAAAAGAATTCTCAATACATTTTTTCTAAAATTGAAATAACATCTAGGATATTCTCAGACTCTAACAGAATAAAGCTAAAAATCAACAACAAGGAACAGACACTTCTCAAAAGAAGACATTTATGCAGCCAATAGAGACATGAAAAAATGCTCATAATATAGAATGAGACCACCACTTCTCCTGTTGTCTTTCCCAACTTTTCCCCGTCTCCCCTTTTCCCTAGTTTATAAGACAGGAGAAGGGGGAGAAAACAAAAAGTTGGAAGGAAACAGAAGTAAGATAAATAGCTAGACGACCTTGGCACGACCACCTGGCCCTGGTGGTTAAAATAATAATAATAATATTAACCCCTGACCAAAACTACTAGTGTTATCTGTAAATTCCAGACATTGTCTGAGAAAGCACTGTAAAACGTTTTGTTCTGTTAGCTGATGCATGTAGCCTCCCATCATGTTTTGTCTGCGG
This sequence comes from Macaca mulatta, assembly GCF_049350105.2. Taxonomy (NCBI): domain Eukaryota; kingdom Metazoa; phylum Chordata; class Mammalia; order Primates; family Cercopithecidae; genus Macaca; species Macaca mulatta. The sequence goes on from NC_133423.1 coordinate 315,848, forward strand.
CTAGTCCTGCTACAATAATCACTTGCCATCAGAGAAATGCAAATCAAAACCACAATGAGATACCATCTCACACCAGTTAGAATGGCGATCATTAAAAAGTCAGGAAACCACAAGTACTGGAGAGGATGTGGAGAAATAGGAACACTTTTACACTGTTGGTGGGACTGTACACTAGTTCAACCATCGTGGAAAACAGTGTGGTCATTCCTCAAGGATCTAGTACTAGAAATACCATTTGACTCAGCCATCCCAATACTGGGTACATACCCAAAGGATTATAAATCATGCTGCTATAAAGACACATGTACATGTATGTTTATTGCGGCACTATTCACAACAGCAAAGACTTGGAACTAATCCAAATGTCCATCAATGACAGACTGGATTAAGAAAATGTGGCACATATACACCATGGTATACTATGCAGCCATAAAAAAGGATGAGTTCATGTCCTTTGTAGGGACATGGATGGAGCTGGAAACCATCATTCTCAGCAAACTATCGCAAGGACAGAAAACTAAACACCGCAAGTTCTCACTCATAGGTGGGAAATGAACAGTGAGATCACTTGGACACAGGAAAGGAAACATCACACACTGGAGCCTGTTGTGGGGAGGGGGGAGGCGGGAGGAGGGAGGGATAGCATTAGGAGATATACCTAATGTAAATGATGAGTTAATGGGTGCAGCATACCAACTTGGCACGTGAATACACATGTAATAAACCTGCACATTGTGCACATGTACTCTAGAACAAAAAGTTTAATTAAAAAAAAAAATCAACAACAAGGAGAACTTTCAAAACTGTATAAATACATAGAAATTACACAATATGCCCTTGAATAGCCAATGGGTCAATGAAGAAATGAAGAAGGAAATTTAAAAATTTCTTGAAATAAATGAAAACAGAAACACAACATATCAAAGTTTATGGTATACAGCAAAAGCAGTATTAAGAGGAAAGTTTATAACAATGAACTCCTACATTTAAAAAACAGATTTAAAATAAACAACCTAACAACGAACTGCAATGAGCTAGAAGAGCAAGAACAAATCAAATCCAAAAGTGGTAGAAGAAAAGACATAACAAAGATCAAAGAGGAACTAAATAAACTTGAAACTAACAAATATAAAAATGAAGAAAAAAATATTGGTTTTTTGAAAAGATAAATAAAATAGACAAACCATTAGCTACACTAAGCAAACAAAAAGAAATCCCAAAGAAATAAAATTAGAAACAGAAAAGGAGAATGATAGTTGATACTACAGAAATACAAGGGATCATTACAGACTATTTTGAACAATTGTATGTCAACAGATTGGAAAATCTAGAAGAAATGGATAAATTCCCGGACACGTACAACCTACCAAGATGGAACCAAGAAGAAACGGAAATCCTGAAGAGACCAATAATGAGTAACATGTATGACTAAGTAATAATAAAAAGTCTCCCAACAAAGAAAACCCCAGAACTAGGTGACTTCGCAGCTGAACTCTACACATTTTTATTTCAATTCTTCTCAAACTATTCCAAAAGTATTGAAGAGGAGGGAATTCTGCCAAGTTCATTCTTCAAGACCAGCATTACCCTGATACCAAAATAAGGCAAGGACACAATAAAAAGAGAAAACTATAGGTCAATATTCCTGATGAACACAGATGCAAAAATCCTCAACAAAATACTAACAAACTGAATCCAACAGCAAATCAAAAAGATTATACACCATGATCAAGTGGGATTTATCCCACGATGCAAGGATTGCTCATCAAACACAAATCAATAATCATGCTACATCACATCAACAGAATTAAGGACAAAAACCATAATATCATTTCGATAGATACAGAAAAAGCATTTGATAAAATTCAACGCTGCTTCATGATAGAAAGTCTCAACAAACGAGGCACTGAAGGAAACATACCTCAACACAATAAAGGCCATATGTGACAAACCCACAGCTAACATAATGGGGAATGGGGAAACACTAAGAGCTTTTTCTCTGAGATCTGTAAAAGACAAGGACGCCCACTTGTGCCACTCCTATTCAACACAGCACTGAACGTCCTAGTCAAGAGCAGTCAGGCAAGAGAAAGAAATCAAGGGCACCCAAAGTGGAAAGGAGGCACTCTAATTATCTGTTTTCAGACAATGTGCTCTTATATATTAAAAAAAAAAAAAAGACTCCAGCAAAAATCTCTTTGAACTGATAAACAAATTCAGTAAAGTTACAGAATACAAAATCAACATATAAATATCAGTAGCATTTCTATAGACCAACAATGAGCCAGTGAAAAAAGAAATCAAGAAAGCAATCCCATTTAACTACAAAAATATAAAATAAAAATAAAAATACCTCAGAAGAAATCTAACTAAGAAGGTTAAAGATCTCTATGAGGAAAACGATATTCTACCCTCGGAAGGTAGAACAGTGGCTTCTAGAGACAGGAAAGGGCGGCGGGAAGGCAGAAAGGGAGAGGTTGTCTAATGGATACAAAATTACATCTAGATAGTAAAAATAAGGGTTAGTGTGCTATAGCCTTGTAGGGTGACTATAGTTTACAATTTATTGTATATTTTCAAGCAGCTAGAAGAGAGGATTTTAAATATTCCCAGCATTAAGAAATGACAAATGTTTGAGATGATGGACATGCTAATTACCCTGAGTTGCTAATTACACACGAAAAACATGTATTGAAATATCATACTGTATCCCATGGATATGTACTATAATGTGTCCATTAAAAATAATAATTGTTAAAAACCCAAGGGTCATTTCTCATGTGTCCTTTGTCAGTGTTGTGGTCCATTGGTGGAGACCTAGCCATTTGCAAGTAAGACTATAGTCACTTGAGCTGAAAGCAAATGAATCGTCACAAAAATTACCACTGGCACCAAGTCTTCTTTCCAGAATTTCCTGCCCACAGCACTGCCACAGTCACTGTGGGCAGGAAAGACACACTAGCACCCAAGTTTCAACCCCAGTAAAGTTGATGCTTTTATTTCTCTGGTTTGGAATAGGTGTGTGTTCATAATTTACGTTTACTCCAACTGTCCCCTTGCTTAAATAGCTTCTTAAGGATAACTTCCTCTTACTAAATCCCAACAGCTTCTGAGCATCCATTATATTCTCCAAAGTAAATAAAAAGAGAAAACGTGTTGAAACCCTGATAATGTTCACTTAAGAATCCAGCATGATGTACAGCTTGAAATGGCTACTCCACCTTGTTCCTTTACATGACTTTTAAAGTAGCCCCAGTTATTTTACATAATTGAAGTCATAATTTCTGCAATACCATTAGGTCCACGAACGGTGGGGCCAGGAGACTTCAAAGTCTGTCTCCGATTTTTTTTTTTTTTTAAAAAGGAAAGCTCATGAGAGTAGGTAATGAAAATAAATATTCACACAACTCGGAACAGGGGATGGTGAAACATAAAGCTCCAGCCTGGCACAGGTGTCCAGCCAGTGAGGGTGGGGACACAGACTCATACGGTCCCCACAATCCCTCAGAAATGCCACAGACAGGTGGGTGGCCTGAGACAGAGCCAGGCTCCGAATTCCGGGAGCTGTCTGGCTCATGTGCACCTCATGTGGTCCACACTGCACGAGGATGCCCAACGTCACCAGTCCCGGTGCAGAACACAAGAATGCCCCATGGCATGAGCCCCCGCTGCACAGCATAGCCCGAAGGTGCCAGCTCAGACTCCTACACACGCTGGTCACCAAGGCACTGCCCTCCAGGAAGGAGGACCCCAGAGGTCGTGGCAGGGTGAGGTTCTGCTCTTCATCATCCGCGAGCAGAGGGGAAAGTCCCAGCAGACATTTGGGGAGCCTCTACACGTGGTTCTGGGACTCTGAGTGGAGGTTCAAAGATGTCCCCAGGTACGCCAGACTCAAACCTAAAAAAGACCCATTCTTCCAGATATGCCCAGACTGGAACCTATATAGGCCATCCTTCCTAGCTTTTCTCTGGAAAAGCAGGCTTAAAAGAGTATCGACTAAAAGGGGCCACCAGGAAGACAGAAGTCCTATCTTTAAAAAAAGATTTTTTTTTTTTTTTTTTTTTTTTTTAAAAAGAGGCACTGAGGCTCTGACCCATCTGAGCACAGAGTACATGCTCGGCAGCCTCTGTCAGAGCAGAGCAAGTACACACATGCTCTCCATGCCCTGTGCTCCCAGCACCCGTGCTCCCCGCACCCATGCTTCACACGCCCGTGCTCCCCACACCCGTTCTCCCCGCACCCGTCCTCTCCACGCCCATGCTCCCTACACCTATCTGTGCTCCCCATGCCTATGCTCCCTGCAGCCGTGCTCCCCGCACTGTGCTCCCTGCGCCCATGTCTGCTCCTCGAGCTCTCTTCCACTGGTTTCCTCTGTACATCCCTCTTGATAGTCACTGTCACCTCGAATCACCTGGCTAAATGGAGGTAAAGAAAAAGTCTAGAGTAGCACATTGGAGGACAGAGTGGAAGTGGCTATTTACCAAGCAGGGCTATGAGATGAGCGCATCTGATCCCCATTAATCCTGACGGTCAGTTGATTAGCCCTGTTCAACAGCTGGGGACACTGAGGTGTGGAAGGACGGGCTTGCTTACCCCAGACGATGCTGACAGTGTGGGCCCAGCCCAGTCCCACAGCCACCAGGAGGAGGCTCCTCACTGGGCAGGCGCGGAGGTGCAGCCCAGAGAACGCTTGGGACCCTGGCACAGACTCCTCAGGAAGGAAACAGAAAGGCCCACAGAGACTCAAGCAGCACAGAAGAAGGTCACCCACAAGTTAAAAATAGATGTTTGTGCTTTACCGTCCCAGAGTGCTAAAAATCCAACCCACTCACACGCACAGCCTGACGTGAGCCTGGCCTCCTGCAGCACTGGGCTAAGCGAGAGACGTACCTGCCTCTCTCCCGACAATAGCAGACTTGGCAGCTATTCTTCAATGTACTTGACACGCTTCCGTGAGGGATTAAGCGACACTCTGTCGACACTGGCTAAGTTTAATCCTGACACAGCCAACCATCTAGATCTGCAGTGAACAAACAACTTACTTTGGATGATTCTGCCACTAACAAAGACCCTGAATCTCCCACCAAAGCTTAGTGACACGACTTACCTTTCTGTTTTCATTTCAGGTACACTGGCCCACATGATCTAATTTACCTGCTGATAACGCCTTGGAAAGACCACCAGGGGGCCCCACACCATTTTCAGCTTTAGAGGGATGTGAATTTCCCTTTGATGAGAAAGGTGATGGGGAAATAAAACAAGGATCCAAAACAGATGCCTGTGTGTTTCCTGGGAGTGGTAAAGTCAGGAACTGCCTCTGTGTGTCAGGCGAGGGAGTAACAGAGACAATGGCACCAACTCCTGAGACAGAGGACCTGATGCATGGTGCAGCTACCGCCTGTGGCCAAGGAAATTCCAGGGAATGTAGACCCCAGTTGTATGGTACAGCCACCATGTGCGGCCACAGAAATTCCAGGAATGCAGACCCTCAGTCACATGGTACAGCCACTATCTGCAGCCACAGAAATTCCAGAGAACGCAGACCCTCAGACACATGGTACAGCCACTATCTATGGCCATGGAAATTCCAAGGAATGCAGACCCTCAGTCACATGGTACAGCCACCATATATGGCCACGGAAATTCCGAGGAATGCATACCCCAGTCGCATGGTGCAGCCACAGCCTGCAGCCACAGAAATTCTGGAGAACGCAGACCCCAGTCGCATGGTACAGCCACTACCTATGGCCATGGAAATTCCAGAGAACAGAGACCCTCATTCCCATGGTACAGCCACCACCTATGGCCACGGAAATTCAGGGGAACGCAGACCCTCAGTCACATGGTACAGCTACCACCTGTGGTCACAGAAATCCTGGGGAACACAGACTCCAGTCGCATGGTGCAGCCACCACCTGCAGTCACGGAAATTCCAGGGAATGCAGACCCCAGTCACATGGTACAGCCACCATCTATGGCCACGGAAATTCCAGGGAACATAGACACCAGTCGCATGGTGCGGCCACCACCTGTGGCCATGGAAATTCTGGGGAATGCAGGCCCCAGTCTCTAAAGTATGAACTTCACTGCAGTGAATGTGGAAGAGTTTCCTCTCTGTGCAGAGCTCAGTATCCAGAAGGGGAGATGGCCCCAGGAATGCCTTCCTCCTCTTCAGAGCTCAGGGCCTAGGGCTGACACCCTTGGGAGGGGTCCTTGTTCAGCAATTGTGCCTGTGGAGGGTCCCCCAACACTCACCGTGCACCTCCTAGGAGCGGAGGCTACAACAGGGAGCCAGAGACCAAGCTCTGCTCAGACAACAGTGAGCTGATGGCCTTCCACTCTAAGTTCAACAGGGACCCAGGGACCAAGCTCTGCTCAGACAACAGTGAGTTGATGGCCTTCCACTCTAAGTTCAACAGGGACCCAGGGACCAAGCTCTGCTCAGACAATAGTGAGCAGATGGCCTTCCACTCTAAGTTCAACAGGGACCCAGGGACAAAGTTCTGCTGAGACAACAGTGAACTGATGGCCTTCCACTCTAAGTTCCAACTGCATGGAATGTGTATTCCATGAATGCTTGTTAAATGAATGATTCATATAAGGTCATCTGTGCTGACCTTTGCTGGTCTGCTGACTGTGAGCTTCAGAGCATAGGCCTCATTCCTGGAGCAGCCAGCTCTTCCCAGAGCGACGGCCACTGCAGGGCAAAGCCCAGAGCTTGTCCTGCAGCAACACACTCAGGACCCTGCGCTGGGCACGCTGGGGGCCTCTCCAGCAGAAGATCCCCAGCCCTGACCGTGCAATAACAGTGAACCCCAGGGGAGTCCCAAGTGCTCAAAATCATGTAAATGTCCATTGTGATTTAACATATCAATTTTAGAAGAAAGGGCATATTGCCACCTCCCTCCTCAAACTAGGGACTATAAATCGATCCATCACCCTAACTGAGACTCTGCCTTAAATTCTGCTAAAACTACCATCCAAACACTCAAATTTACATTAGCGTTAAGGGAAAAAAAAAACTAAACCAAACACCTGTAAGAAACGGTCAAGTAACCTGTGATACATCAACCCAAAGATTAAACATGAAAACAATGAAGTAGCAAGATATTAAAAGAATATAAACTCTATGTACATCATGGCCCAAGGTTCTAAAATTACACAGAGACAAAGACTGGAATGGAAGGGGGATATGTTTACAGATACATTTTTTATTTTTTAATTTTTAATATTACTTCTCTAATGTATGATTTGACTAACCAGATAATTCAGCAAAAAATAAAAAAATTAATTGTGCCTATAGATAAATATGTAAAGAATCCTTTTCTTTGATGCCAATGGAATTAGTTTGGGTCTGACCCACAGTCTTCAATCTTTTAATTAAGACACAAAAATCATCTTTCAAGCTGTTAGGAAAAAAAGAAGAAAAAGATTGAAAACCAGGAGCCCAGAAGAAAATGACTCGCTATGTATCACAGCGTCTCTCCACGCCTCTCCACCCCGGACAGTGCTCCCTCTTTCCCCATTTTCATACCTACTGCACAAAACACTTAGTAAAGAACTATCTCAATTCATGAGTCACACAGCACAAAGGGCCAGTGTCGCTGCCAAACATACCCTGCAGCCCCAAAACGAAGAGGCAACTGGTTCCTTCCTTCCTCAGTGAAGGAAGAATGAGAGGCTGCTGGTTGTCATTTTAAATCTCACACCTCAATGTCTTAGCACTTTCCTGCTTTGTTGGTTTCCAGGGCTTATTAAAATTAACCACCCCCCCCCCCCGCGGATATTGAAGAAAGAAAGCAGGAAGGTTGTGCAGGCTTCCAAGAGGCAGAGCCCTGCTTCCGCACCCACCTCTGTCTTTCTACCCACAGCAGCCGGGTTTACCAATTAGTCTCCCTTAAAGAGCAGTTTATGCTCATCGCGAACAAATGGATGCAATTGCTTCTTTTGAGATGCAGCAAGTTTTGGGCCCTCAGCAAAAAGAAAAAGAAAGAAAGAAAGAAAGAAAGAAAGAAAGAAAGAAAGAAAGAAAGAAAGAAAGAAAGAAAGAAAGAAAGAAAGAAAGAGAGAAAGAGAGAGACAGAAAGAGAGAGAAAGAAAGAAAGAAAGAAAAAAGAAAAGAAAAGAAAAGAAAAAAAGAAAGAAAGAAAGAAAGAGAGAAAGAGAGAGAAAAAGAGAGAAAGAAAGAAAGAAAGAAAAAAGAAAAGAAAAAAGAAAGAAAGAAAGAAAGAAAGAAAGAAAGAAAGAAAGAAAGAAAGAAAGAAAGAAAGAAAGAAAGAGAAAAAACAGGGCACTGGCACAACAGTCATAACCTCTGCGTGGCACACACACAGAAGGAAAGTTAAAGCCCTGGAGGCGGAGGCGTTCGGAAAGGGAAGGTGGAAGCAGGAAGGACGCCCACGGGATAGAGTGGTCAGAAACAGACCACCTCACCAAAGGGCGCCTTAGACGTTCCAGAGGACAAAATGCCCCTCTTTCCAGGGTAAACACCCATTTGCCAAACTCAGCCAGTGACGGTAAGCAGGAGTTTGCTTTTTTTTTAAGGCGTCTGAGTAACGATGACAAGAGCAAGAAATGAGCTTAATAATGGGACTGACAGGGCCCTGGGCTGGTGACTCTGCTGATGTGCACAGCATCAAAACCCAGGTTCCTCAATGCGCTCCCTCTGCAGTTCAGGACAGCACTACAACTCACCCCATCAATCACTGCTTAAAAAATCAGTTCTAAAAAAAGACGACCCATTTGAAAGCAGCCGGAGGAGGAAGACAGAGAGTGTCTCACAGAATCCAACCGCTTGTAGCCTCGGAACCATAACAAGAATATGAAACTAGCGGGTCCAGTGTGAGGCAGAACAGAGACGCCGTCACGGCTCTCAGGAGGCTGAGCAGGAAGCGCATGGCTCAGGCCCTGCAACGCCCTAAGGGCGCCTGGAGCAGCCCACAGGCCTGTGTCCTTCGTGTGGGTTCACCTTCCTAGTTTCCTGGGTAAATTCAATGTACAGCATTTATTCGCCAAGAAAAGAACATTCAAATCAAACTACTGTCATAACTCTGAAGGGCTCTTAACACTCCAGTCCACACGTTCAAAAGCCCACAAATATCAGTGCTGCCACTGTGCAGGTAACAATGTTTTGGATGCACCATGCACGTAACCAGTAACGACGTTTTCATGTTTTCCGTAGCCATCTCATTCAGGATACTAAAATGATCTGTGACGACTTGATACTTAGTTATCTGTGATTTTCAGATAGATTTAACAAGGCTACCTGGCCAAGAAGGCCTCACCCTCCTGAACCTGGGCACCGGTGCCCCTACGTGCACCCGGGGCCTGGGGAGCGCAGTCTCCACCACCTCTCGCTCTTCAATGTTAAATGTCCTCCCGGAGCGCCTGCGTCGTGGGCCCAGGCTCGGCCCCTCCTGGAGAGCCCTTTCCACATTACAGGACAGGGGAAGCCCAGAGCCCGCGCTGCAGCGCCACTGACGTCCCGGAGTCCCCGCTTCCTGGTCCTTCCCGTCCGCGGAGGCTGGCGGGGAGGGCCTGGGACCCATTTTAGTTTTCGGTTTTGTCACGAGCCGGAAGGCGACAGCACATGCGAGCGCAGGAAACCCTTTTTTAAAATCTTCCAACGGAAACGCGAGGGGCTGCCTGACTGCCTCGGAGACGCTAGGCGGGAACCCAGAGCACCCCTGCCGTTTCCCGCATTGCAGCAGCCGGGACCCCGCCCACGCCGCGGGGGGCCCGAGGCGACAGGAGGCCCGCCGGGATCCGGCCGTTTCTTCCTCGACAAGCTGGGGGGTGGCGTGGGGCGGAGTTGGGGGGCGGGGGCAACTTAAGAAGTGATCGCGCTGTACCCAGGATTCGGAGGGGAAGCCCGGCCCCATCCTACAGCTCAGAGGCAGAACGACCCCGGAAGGTGCTCCAGGCGACCCCCTCTACCAGGCTCAATTTAAAACATAAACCGGAGAGGGTGGAAAGCTCACTATTTTCCGAATGGAGGTTCCTATCGCCATGTTCCTTCCTCCTCCGCCCCACCCGGCATGGACCCCGGGGCTGCCTTGCCGGCTCCCGCCGCCCCGCAGGTACCCCTGCCGCTCCCGGGCACGGGCTTCTCCCCAGTTCTTCCCATCGCTTCCCCGCTCTTCTCCCCAGTTCTTCCCATCGCTTCCCCACCTTTCCCCGGGTCCTCCCATCGCTTCCCCCCTCTTCTGCCCGGTTCCCCCATCCCCTTCGCCCTGTTCTCCCCTTCTCCCTCTTCTCCCCTTCTCCGTCCGTCCCTCCCTCGCCGCCCGGAGGGGGGCGCGCACCTTGAGCATGTCCCCCGCTGGTCAGCACGCCGATGGCCTTGCCGGCCCCGGAGAGGTGCTCCAGGAACTTCCGCAAGGAGCCCTTGGGGGCCCGGGAGTCTTCCGCGTCCAAGACGAGGAGGCCGAGGGCAGCCGCTAGTCCGGGTGCGCAGCAGGCAATGGAGACCCTGCCCGCGTGCGCCCGACTCGGAAACGCTGCCCCGCCCGCGCCCCCGCCCGGCCCTAGCGTCAAAGGGCCTTGACGGGCGGGGCCCAAGCGCACAGGAGGGGCTGCGGGGGTGGGGCGCGGCTAGGGGCAGGGGCAGGGGCAGGGAAAGGGGCAGAGAAAGGGGCAGGGGCTGGCCGGGGCCGGGTGTGGGCAGGAGGACCTACGCGGGGGTCGTCGTAGGTGGCTGCCGCGCTAGCGGTGGGTGAGGTCGCGGAGGCGGGGGTAACACCACAAGTGGGCGGAGTCCCTGGGGGTGGGGCCGCGTTGCCGGTGTGCTACCCTTGCGGGTGGGTTGGAGGACTCTGGTTGGGGCCTTTAGAGATGCCCGGAGCGCCACAGGTGGGGGCAGGGGCAGCGACCGGGGGAGGGGAGACCGCAAGGGGGCGGGGTCACATCGTTCGCTGGGCGGGCCAAGGCAGGGCGGAATAGAACGCCGGGAGCATCTCCCGGGGCGGGGGTGGGGGGGGGGCAAGGGAGACCGTGAGTGGGCGCGAACGCCGGGGCCGGTGGAAACCCCGCACTTGCGGGGAGCGCCGATGGCGGGGCGGGGTGGAATTGGGGCGCGGAGACCCCACCTGGACGCGGAGGCTCGCGGCAGGCCCGGTAGATCCGGCTGTTGTCAGCGCCGAGCCCGGCCGCGCGCACAGCTTCTTGGTGGCGGCAGGATTCCTCCTGGGGCTGCGCTAGGAGCCTCTGCGCGCGGCTTCCTCGATCCCCGCCCCCACGTTTTCTCTGCAGCCTGAGGTCGGGAAGGACGCACGGAGAGTGGATCCTCCAGGTGGTGGGAAAAGCTGAGCGCGGCGAGCTTAGCTATGACGAAGCTGCGATTTCCCGGGTCCACGGGGTCTGTGGCGCTCCCGGGCCCCCAGCTCGTCCCGTGGGGAGAAGAATCCTTGGGGTGGGGGAGAGTATCGGGGCGCTACCCTCAGAGACGCATGGGCGCGCGAAAGTCAGAGTGGGATAGGAGGAGGCGCAACGGGACTGACCTGGCTGGGAGGCGGGACGACCCTTCCTCCCTACGGACAGGCGCGCTGCTGTACGCTGTGCCGACCTCGGCTGACTTCACCGGCCAACTCCACGTGCTGAAATACGCACATCCAAAGCGCTGTGCCAGTTGCCCATCCACAGCTTAACAGCCTGGTGCCAGTTACCTGCGATGGGACAGGGAGCAGCCCCTACAAAAGCACGGGCTTATGGGATCCCGGTTCCTTCAGTGCTCACCCCACGAAGAAGGGCTCCCAAACGGCCCCACTCGAGGGCTTTCCGGAGGATGGTCCTGCGCAGTGGGTGTTTGTTGAACAGATAGGAAACAACAAAAGAGACTAAGAAGAGGTTTGTTCTATGAACCCGGGAAAGTGAAGCAATCGCAAAGGAGAGTCTCACCAAAGGGCAATCCTGGGGAAAAGATGGAGAGGCATGGATTTTTCTTGGATGTGTGCCTCATCCTGGGGCTCATCCCGCTGAGCATCAAATATTCATTGCAAAAGAGGAAAAAAATATATATGCTGCAGACAATGCTGGATGGTCTAATCTCTCCCTTGGCCAGAATTAACGGCGAAATTCCTAACCCCTCGTGGTCCTCAGAATCACCTGTCCTATGCACACCCCCATTAAACCACTGAAGTCCAGTTTCTGGGAGCTCAGCCAGGAAATGTGTAGTTTTAAACAAACCACCTAGGTTATCCTGATGAATGCAAAGTCAGAGAGCGCTGCTCTCATGCAGTGAACCTGAGCATTATTCTATTAATTAAAAGGGAGAGGCGAATCCTGGCTGTCTTAAGGTGGCAGTTGAGTGGCCTTTGCCTTCTGGCGGGCAGAAGAGCAGACCGAGGCTCTAAGCACCTGCACCCACAGTTGGGCTCAGGATCTGTGCTGGAGAATAGAAGGGCTAATTTAATTATTCATGCCTTTTTAGAGCATGTTACATGTGGAGAAGGTGGGCCACACTGAATTTTATTTTAGCCAAATACCCGTTATCTCCTTATACAATTGATATTTTTATATTGAACATTAGGGGATTGGTCATTTGTCATCAAATTGTCTGTAATACAGAAAATGATAGATACAACCTAACAGTTCAAGCATGATGAGTTAAATAAATGATGGTAAAAATATGCGCTGCAATAATATTTAGTTGCTGTTACCGCTACAAAGATATGTGTCTACTGACATGGAAATATGTTCAGGACATACAAATAAGTGAAAAGGCAGGCCTAGACGCAGTGCGCGTGTGTGTGTGTGTGTGTGTGTGTGTGTGTGTGTGTGTGTGTGAGTCTGCATACATATGTAAATGTTTCTGAGCATTTTATTTCCTTTCTTTTGCTTAGTATAGGCAATGCCATTTTTCTCTGCGATGAACAGGTATTGTTTAGGGAATAGAAATAGCTAATGAAAAACAATAAAATTTAGAGTGTCAAGACCCCCAAGGTTACGGATTATGTTCAAAAGTTTGTCTGTGTATAAGGGCTGGGGTCAGGGTGGTCACTGACGGTCCTCACACATCTGTTCTTATGAGTTTGGCTCCTTGCTCAGTCAGTCAGGGAATTAACATATATTAATATATACCTGTAGCAAAGATGGAAAAGAATAGCTATGGCTTTTTTTTTTTTTTTTGAAAGTCATGTATTTCAATGTTGCTACAACTAGAGGTTTTTGTTTTTGTTTTTTTTTAACTTTGGCCTTAGCAATGAATCTTCTAATTCAAGAGGAAGATATTACATGCCGTGCTGACCGTACAGCTTCCACCCAGTAGGACCTGAGGTGTGTGCTTGTTCTTTATTGTCCCTTGACAGATTACTCCAAAGGCCCACACCAGCACACACTTATACCCCAGGAGTGATTACTCCTTGGGCCAGGAGTTCAGGCAGGCTTCACTGGGCCCTCTGCCCCAGGGGCTCTCCAGGGCTGCAGCAGGTGTCTGCCTAGGGCTGCTGTGTCTTCTGAAGGCTCAGGCTCATCAGGGGAGGAGCTGCTTCCATGCTCACTTCTGTGTTGCTGGCAGGATTCTGTTGCTTGCAGGCTGTTGGACTGAAGGCCCCAGTCTCTCTGTGGCATCAGCTTCAGGTTGCCCTCTGCCCTGGGCGGGTGACTGGCTTTGCCAGAACTAGCACCTACCAAGAGCCAGGGGGAGAGTTCCAGTGGACAGAACCTCAGCTCCTCCCAATCCAATCTCAGGAGAGACCACCATCTCTTTTGCCTGGTTCTATTCATCAGAAGTGAGCCGCTGAGTCCAGCCCTCTTCTAGGGTCTGGCTGTGAACACTAGAGACAGCGGCCAAGGGGAGCCACTTGGGAGGGTGGTGCTGCCTGGGACCTGCCTAGGACAAGGTGAAGGAGAACATGCATAGGGACAGCTGCCCTTCCCACTTCCCCTCAGTGGTGAGCGCAGGAGTTGCCGATGTGCCCTAAAGGAGTTCTGGCATCCCAGGAGGGAAGCAGCTCCCAGCCATGAGGACACCATGACCCAGTGCCCCAGCATGTGGGGCTGCACATCCCAGGGCTACCTGAGCTGCAGCCTCTTCCCCTTCTCTGCTGTCTCGGCCTGTGCATGGAGTGGGCATCTCAAATCTGCAGGGGCCAAACTGAGCTCAGGCCTCTGCACCCCCCACACAACCCCCCATCGCTCAGTCTTCCTTACCTCAGCTCCTGGTGACTCCATCCTCCCAGGGGCTCAGGCTGAAGCCTTGCAGTGCTCTTCCACCCTGGCATCTAAGTCCCTCAGGAAAGTCCCCATTGGCTCTTCATTGCATCTGGAGCCACTAGGGCCAGGCCACCACCTTTGACCTGGACCGGAACAGGCTCCCTCCTCATCCCCTGCTCTGCCCCAACCTCCACCCCACCTCCATGTCTCGGGTGTCCTCAGCTTCAAAGTCAGGGTGCACCTATCAGGATGTAATTCAGGCATCTTCTCTGCTGACTCGGAGTCACAGACCCCACACAAGCCACACTGGCCTGTCCTCTGGTCCCTTCAGATCCTGGTGCTGCCCAGAGGCCCATGCAGGCACCCGACAACCTCAGGCCTAGCCTGCTCTTTCCTCAACCCAGGCCCTCCTCTCCCTACCGACTCTGCCCACTTTCCACAGGTCTGTCCTGCAAGGTCTCCTGCACGGTGAGGCCTCCCCAGATCACCCTCTTAGAAATTTTGGGCTCCATGCACACTCCTGTTCCCTCCCTGCTGCTCTTAAAACATCCTCGTCAGTGTCACACATGGGGCATTTCACCTATCTGCTGGGCTTCTCGAAAGGTCCCCTGGCTGAACTCTGAATGCCGTGGATTCAGAGATCTTTGACTCTTCCCTGCTGCAGTCCCAGGGCAACAGCAGAGCCCAGGACAGAGTGAACCTGTCATGGGTGCTGCTGAATGAATGAATGAAGGAGGGAGGGAGTGAGTGAGTGAGTGAGTGAGTGAAGGAGTAAATGAGTGAGTAAATGAGTGAATGGGTGAGTGAGTGTCAGTCAGTGAATGAGTGAGTGAGTGGATGAGGGAAGGAGAAATGAGTGAGTGAGTGGGTAAATGACTGAATGAGTGACCGTGAGTGAGTGAATGAATTGCCAAGGGAGTCAATGAGTGAATGAGTGAGTGAGTGAATGGGTGAGTGAATAAGTGAGTAAGTGAATGAATGAGCGTCTTAGTGAATGAGTGAGTGAATAAGCAAGTGAATAAGTGAGTGAATGAGTGAGTGACCGAGGGAATAAATGAGTGATGAGTGAGTGAGTGAGTGAATGAATGAGTGACTTAGTGAATGGGTGAGTGGGTGAATGAGTGAGTGAACAGATGAGTGGGTGAGTGAGTGAATGGGTGAGGGAAAGAGTGAGTGAATGAGTCAGTGAGCGAACAAGTGAATGAGGGAGTGAAGAATTGAGTGAGTGAATGAACGAGTGAGTGAATGAGTCAATAAATGAGTGAGTGTGTGAGTAAAGGATGAGTGAATGAGTGAGTGAAGAGGTGAATGAGTGAGTGAATGAGTGAATGATTTGAGTGAGTGAATGATTGAGTGAATGAATGAGGAAATGAGTGAGTGAGTGAATAAGTGAGTGAATGAGTGAGTGAGTGAATGAGTGAATGGGTGAGTGAGTGAAAGGGTGAGTTAGGGAATGACTGAGTGAGTGAATGAGGGAATGAATGAGTGAGTGAATGGGTGAGTGAATGAGTGAGTGCGTGAGTGAATGGGTCAGTGAATGAGTGAGTGAATGAGTAAATGAATGAGCAAGTGAGTAAAAGGGTGAGTGAATGAGTGAGTGAGCGAGTGAAGGAGTGAATGAGTGAATGAGTGAGTGAGTGAATGAGTTAACGAGTGAATGAATGAGTGAGTGAATGAGTGAGTGGGTCGCTCAGAGGAGATGAGGACAGGAGTTGCCCTCTGACTGCTACAGTAGACAGGAGCTGAAGGAGTCTGAAGGGTGGGATGTGCTCACTCGGTACATACACCCTGCTCCACACATCCCCAGAGAAACCTAGTCTCACCAGAGTGGTCGCTTGAGAATTATTAGTAACAACCTTTTTCCCAATATTTCATATATGCAGGATGATTTCTTACTTTCCTTGAAAATGCCAATCGTTTTTTGGACTTGGAATTCTCCACTGCTGGTCCACGCCACTGTATTCTCCCATAGGGGTATCCCCCGAGTTGGAGAAAGAGTCATTCCCAGGAATGGATAAAAGCCAGAAGGGCATCATCAGGTGGGGCACCTTCTCCTATCATCCTCCCCTTCCTGTCTGGGTTACCCTGAGTGACTTGGTTTGGAGGTCTACAAAATGCGGACATATCAAATTTAGATAAAAGCCTAAGCAGTTTAAGAGGTTGCAGTGCTAGCAGGAAGGTCTTTGGCTCCCGGCACCCTCCTCCTGTCCAGTCTCTGCTGGACCCAGGACTCTGACTCCACCTTCGGCCTTGGGGGTTTCCTCCCTTCCTTCCCAGCCACTGAGCCGGCTTGGGCTAATCTGCAACCGCAGAGGTGCAGCCCTCCTCCTTTCCTCCTGCCTCTTCCTCTCTTCTCACTTTCCTTCTGCTTCTTTCAGGACTTTGGAAAGTCCAAGAATAAGCAAAACTGTAGACCAGAAAACGCTGCCTTGAGCCCATTCCCCTCCCAGCAGCTTCCCTTCAGACTCCTTGATCTTGAAAACTTATTTTGCTTCGTATCTAGATGCTAAACTTTATATAGAAAACAGGTGGGGTTGGTTTCTTGGCCGGGTACAGTGACTCACACCTATAACCCCAGTGCTTTAGAGGCCAAGGGGGAACGATTGCTTGAGGTCACATGTTTGAGACTAGCCTGGGCAACACAGGGAGACCTCGTCTCTACAAAAATTCAAAAAAAAAAAAAATTACCTGGAGCGATGGCACATCTGTAGTCCCAGGTACTTGGGAGGTCGAGGCAGGAGGATCACTTGAACTCAGGAGTTTGAGATAACAGTGAGCTATGATTATATCACTGCACTCCAGCTTGAGTAAGAGAGTGAGACACTATCTCCTAAAAAAATAAAAATAAAAAGTGCTGGAGTCCAAGCCCACAGCCAATTGCGACATGTAGATCTTTCATTTTTATAATCCGCCTCTCTTGTCTAAGTGCCAAATGACACTTTCATTGTGTGCAACTACTTCCACTTTTGACTGGCTTCTCTTTCCTTATGTATTAAGAATCAGGTTGCATAGAGTTCTGAGAAAATAAACTAATAAATCAGCTGCGTGCCATGGCTCATGTCTATAATCTCAGCACTTTAGGAGGCTGACACAAGGATTGCTTGAGACCAGGAGTTTGAGACCCGCTTTGGCCACATAACGAGATCCTGTCTCTACAAAAAATAAAAAAATAAAAATAAAACGTTAGCAGGACATGGTGGCACACCTGCAGTCCCAGCTACTCAGGTGGTGGAGGCCTGAGGATTGGCTCGAGCCTGGGAGGTTGAGACTGCAGTGAGCCGTGATCATACCACTACACTTTGGCCTGAGTGACACAGTGAGACTCTATTTCTAAATAATATAATATAATATAATATAATATAAAAACAGATGGAAGCTTCCCAAGACTTTGATGCAGAAACAGGTCGCCCTGAACCAATTAAAATTCATGTCCAAAAACCGGAAAGAAATGAAAGAAAGAAGTTGGATTATTTCTGTAAAGTATGAGGCCACTACAAGTTTTACTTTCTCTAGGACATTTTCTCAGTGGTGTCAACTGAAGTCCACTTCACAGAATGACTTCATCTCCTGAGCACGTTGGAGAACGATGATTAAAGAGACTTCCTGGCACTCCCGATATTTTTAGTGTCACATGGAAGCAGCAAGAGTCATATGTGTGAAATAGGTGGTATTAAAGCGGAAGACATTGGTTTGTTCTTTCATGAACATCATCGGAACATTTCTCTAACGACTAGCGTTATGTCAGAAAATGGGGAGAGAGAGATGGTTGTTTATTGGCAAATAAGTTACATAAATTTCCCAGTTAGAAAAACAATCATGATTTTAGCCTTGTCAGATGAAGTCAGATATGCCCTATGCTTCAGTTATGGAATGCTACCTCTGTATATTGATTGACCAGTATCTTCCACAGACCTGTGATCTGTCGCTGTGTATAAGCTTGAATTCATAACTACCAGTCCTTGAAGCTCCCTTGCTTCCTGCGCTGAACTGAAGTGGCTCCCAACTGAGGCATTCAAGGGAAAACTCACTGAAATATTTGAAACCACCGCCATGAACAAGAATGCTCTTCCTGTATGCTAGGATGTACACCCAGAGCGTTATCTCATTAGTTGTATATGCCAGCATCCCGCAGGATCTTTTACCTTTTTTGGGTGTCAACTTCGAGATTCTGATGTAAGCTGCAGACCTCTTCCTCTTCCAGGCGGGCTGGAGGAGAAGGCTGGGCTGGAGAGGAAGGCTGGGCTGGAGGAAAAGAGTGGGCAGGAGGGAAGGGTGGGCTGGAGGGGAAGGGTGGGCTGGAGGAAAATGGTGGGCAGGAGGGGAGAGAGGGAACCTGTGGTCTTCCTCAGGTTGCAAGAGAAAGAGAGCAGATGGGGAAGGATCAGTTACGTCTTCATCTCACATGCGGTAAATCAGTCCTCTACATAAGCCTTTATATAAGATAAGGTGAACATAGACCAGCTTCCTGTGGAGATGTAGCTATCTGTAACTATCTGCTTAGGAACAAAAGGAAAGGCAGTTTCTTACATGATTCAGCTTCCAACTTAATGATTTTTTTCCGTTTTGGCTGTGAGTTGGGGTCCCAAGGCTTTATTTTTCCCTGTACACTATATTGTATGTGAAAATTGTTGTTTGGGACCTAAAGTTGTTTACTTACTCCACCTGCATCCGTTAGCTCCATTTCCATTTGGAGTGGCTTCTGGAAGGCTGGAATTGAAATCCACCAGTGCCCATTTCAAGGTATTCCCAACATTGCCTGGGAAAAAGGAGCCCGGATACGCTTCCCTGTGGATGCAGGTCAGTCATCATAACGCACAGAAACAGCGTTGACCTCAGCCTGGAGCCATCGTCCTGAAAGGGGATTCTTCTCAGCTCGGGCCCGAGACTGATCCCTGAGAAGCGGCCGCTCCATCCCTGAACCCTTCCTGCTTATGTCTCCTTACTTCCTAGTGATCACGACATTCAGGCTCAGAATGCCGCAGGCCTATCCCACTGGAAGCTGCCGAGGTGCCTCCTGCCACTCAGGACGCCCGGCACAGCAGCAGGATCAAGGGACCAGCAGGGAAGAGGCTGCAGTGATTTGGGGGAACAGCCCGAAAATCACCTGGAGCCTGGTGGCAGGTGGTCCCACCTCCTCCCCAATATTAGGTCCCAGAGAAAATGACAATATGAGCAGCTCACGTCACCATTATTAGCAGAGTCTTTTTATTCTTTCCTTAATTTTTTGCCATTAAATGGAGCTCTATAGGCCCATTTTCTTTTTTCTTTTTTTTTTTTTTTTAGACAGAGTCTTGTTCTGTTGCCCAGGCTGGAGTGCAGTGAAGCGATATCGGCTCACTACAAGCTCGGCCTCCCGGGTTCACGCCATTCTCCTGCCTCAGCCTCCCGAGTAGCTGGGACTACAGGGCCCCATCACCATGTATGGCTAATTTTTTGTATTTTTAGTAGAGACGGTGTTTCACTGTGTTAGCCAGGATGGTCTCGATCTCCTGACCTCGTGATCCACCTGCCTCAGACTCCCAAAGTGCTGGGATTACAGGCATGAGCCACCCCGCCAGGCCTATAGGCCCATTTTCTGCTTTTAATGCCACCAATACATGAAATTCCAGAGCTGCTTCTGTGAAACATACTTTCATTTTCATTATTTTATTATTCATTACATTAATTCTAGTATTTTATTCTCTTTGTTTTTTTAAGAAGAACTTCAGCGAGAGAGGGGCTATCCCTGCTGCCTTGTGGCTGCAGAAGGAGAGAGAAGGAGCCTCTCCTAAAAAGGGTTTCATGAAAGCCCTGAGGCGAGATACTCACTTCAGAGGGTTCAGGACAAGGACACTCACTTTGTTCTGTGCGGTGTGGAGACACGGGTGAGCGTTCCTCAGTGACACCAACTGGTTCCCTCTTGTCCTCAGCTGCCAGTGCCCTGGGACATGTCATTTGGACAAAACCATTTTCCATGTCCTGCCATCCATTCCACGGAGGCAGGAGAAAAGGGTCTGGAGGCAGGAACATAAGGCCGATTCACCTTGACTTCCGAGAACGAAATCAAATGGAAACTCTTGCGGTATGACAAGAAATATCCTCTCCATTTACACAGGGCTTACACCGAGTACATGACTTTGTAATTTTACTTCATCCTCTTCATTTACGTAGGGTACACACCAAGTAACCAATGGAAACCTCGAGAGGGGATTTAAGCCCTAGAAACTTCAGTAACGGGCCCCCTGTGCTCAGGCGCTCTCACCCTGTGGAGCGTGCTTTCATTTTCCGTAAATGTCTGCTTTGCTGCTTCATTCTTTCCTTGCTCCATTTTTGCATTGCGTCCAATTCTTGGTTCAAGGCACCAACAACCTGGACACTTTCAACCAGTAACATTATCTTAATATCTTGTTTTAAAACTGAATTCTGTTTTTCATCTGTTCACCTAGTTTTTAGAAAATAACAATGAAATACCAATTGGAGCTTACCACAGCTTAATAGGAGGGTCACTATGAGCTATACAACAGGTTTGATGTTTAAAAGTTTGCAACAATTTGTATTGCTCTTTCATTTACAAACTACAGTAAACATTTAGTTTTTTATGTTTAATTATGAAATATATGACACCTAAGAGTCTATAAAATTTGGCTGGGCATGGTGGCTCATGTCTGTAAGCCCAGCACTTTCGGAGGCTGAGGCGGGTGGATCATTTGAGGTCAGGTGTTTAAGACCAGCCTGGCCAATGTGGTGAAACCCGTCTCTACTAAAAAAATACAAAAAGTTAGCTGAGCATCATGGCAGGCACCTGTGATCCCAGCTACTCGGGAGGCTGAGGTGGGAGAGTTGTTTGAACCCAGGAGATAGAAGTTGCAGCGAGCCGAGATCGTGCCATTACACTCTAGCCTGGGCTACATGAGCAAAACTCCGCCTCAAAAGCAAACAAACAAACAAAACTGAATGCATAATCTGATAGATTACTAATTGCGCTGTTGTCATCATGCATTAGCATCGAGTGTCTTGAAAGGCTACAATGCGCCCTTCTTTCATCACCTGGGTCTCCCTTCTTCACCCAGACATAGGACTAATGTGTTAATGTTTGTCTTGCTTTTCATAAGTTATATCATTTCTCTGTATATTATTCAGCCATGTCATATGTTATAGTTTGTGAACTGTATGTGGAATAGCAGTGTATTTTTCAGTAATTTCCTTTGTTCACTGTAATTTTTCATTGCTGATGCTTCTAACGGCAGTTCATTTTCACAGCTGTATCATATTCCACAATGTGACTATGCCAGCTTTTTTCCTTGATAGAGATGTATTTGGGTGGCTTTCAAGTGTTTTCTATGTCTACAATCACTGCCTAAATATTCTTGCCCCGTATGTGTCTCTTGGAGAAGGCAGTGCAAAGGCATTTCTGGGGCAGACATGCCTGAGAAGGCAAGTGTGAGGCCACAGAGGGGCGTGTCTAGCTTTTTATGAAATACAGTCTCTTAACGGGAGCAACAGCAGTGGATACTTTGCCAGCAGTTGATCTTTTCCACATTTTGGATTTTTGTGGCTCTGCTCAATTTGTTTCTTGAATTATTGGATGTATCCACAGTACTTTGTTTACTTATGTTTTGTAACTTTTTGCACGGGGACTTATCTTTCTTGGAATTTTAAGTGGGGAGATATTTTGAGGACAGGGTTGCATTGTTTCAGCAAAGATGTTCACTCACATGGGGTAGAGGTGAAGTTAGCAGCCGCCTGGTGCCACGTCGATTTGACCCATGCTCTCGAGGTCTTCCAGCATGAACTCCTGGAGGACTGTTTCTCATCGGTTCTCAGGGTCAGTGGTTTTCCCTCCACCCAGCACCAATGCAGGGACAGCTGCTCTCCTTGCTGCTCCTGCTCTGAGGTGGGCTTTTATTTTAAGTCTAAGATGTCAGATTTCTGACCTCATTTTGGAGAGACATCCGGTTTTGTTTCTGATGCCCCATCCTCTGTGCAACTGTCTAAACAGAAAAATAAATTCCACTTTGGTTCCCGCCAATTCCTTATCGACTGCTGTGGATTCCATCCTTCAATGCCAGCCCAGTAATGCACTTACAAAGATGCATTTTTGTAGGTTTTACCCAACATCTCAGTTGTTTTCGTTGGGAAAGCTATTTAGTGTCCCTTATGTTGAAAGTTGGAAGCGCCTGGCAGCACTATAGGTGAGAGAGCTGCTCTTCCCCCTTTTCATCATCTTCACGCTGGGTCCAGGCCTTCTTCACTCTGTGATTAAGATGCCACAATGGGCCGGGCATGGTGGCTCATGCCTGTAATCTTAGCACTTTAGGAGGCCAAGGTGGGTGAATCACCCGAGGCCAGGGGTTCAAGACCAACCTTGCCAACATGGTGAAACTCCGTCTCTACTAAGAGTACCAAAAATTAGCCCGGCATGGTGGTGGGTGCCTGTAATCCCAGCTACTCTGGAAGCTGAGGCAGGAGAATCACTTGAACCCAGGAAGTGGTGGTTGCAGTGAGCTGAGATCACGCCATTGCACTCCAGCCTGGGCAACAGAGTGAGACTCCATCTCAAAATAAATAAATAAATAAACAAAAAAATAAATAGCTGCTATGGCCTCTGAGCTGCTTGCTCTGCCTCTGGCATCCATTCTCATGCCCCACATTAGCAGAGATGCACTCACACCCAGTGGGAAGGCAGGGCGACTGAAGGACTGTTATTATTAACAAGAAAGATAAAATAATTCTGAGGATAATGTATAATTCTGTTTCCTAGAAATATAAAAATGCTCTGATAAATTATTAGAATTAACAAAATTCAGTTTAGCACTCATGTTCCAAATGATCACCAACTTTAATATGTCAACAGTAGCAAGACTAAATAATAAGAGGGAGTGAGGGGGTTCACTCACAAGGGCCAGGCCTCTGCAGAGAGGGCAAGAAGGTCGACTCACTCTGCAGCTTCCTGGCCCATCATCATTTTCCGTGGGGAGAGGCTTATGGGGCCTGGCCCTCCCTCTCCTGCCTGGGACCTCCAGCCTAGTCTCAGGGCTGAGCAAGGAATAAGCCCCATTTAGGTCATTTCCTCACTTGACCTTCTTCTGGACTGAAACGCATTTGCTTTCCGAGTGCTCATCAGGGAGCCGCACATAGAAGCCCTTGTTTTCTCCCCACTGCTGACTGATTCTGGGTTCGAAGATGCCCCCATTCCCCTCACTCCTTGGACGCTGCATCTTTGGCTTTCACTCCAAGATTTTGACCTCAGTTAAGGGTTCAGAAACTCTCTTTTTAAACTTTATTCTCAGATTGGTTTTCTAAAAGTCAGGCCAAAAAAAAAAAAAAAAAAAAAAAGACACGTAAAGTGGGCAAGTCAAGTATGAGTGTAAAGTTCCGAGGATGAAGCCGAGCATACACGAACCTCTGTGAGGGCGGCGTCTGTGCTCAGGAGTCATGTTCATCCCAGAGCTTCCCAGGACACAGACCTAAACAAAAGAAAAAAAAGGAGGATAACAGAAGTAAATGCTAAGATTCAACATAAAATCCCATTTTTTTGGTGAATGCGTTTTCCCCTTAATTTCTAGGCATTTGGCATCATGGAAATAGAACAGCAGCATCTTCTACCTGCATGGCCGAGCTTTTTCAGGTGGGCAGAATAAACCAGGACAGTATACAGATCAGAGGGCATGTTGGCAGGTGTGGATGGCCACAGAGGATGTGGGATGATCCTAAGGGGCCTTTCTACCATGATGTGTATGGGATGCAGGGAGGAGACAGAGAAGCAGGCAGGGAGACAGGGGGCGGGGGAGAGTGGGAGAGAGAGAGAGAGAGAAAGGGGGAGATAGAGAGGGAGAAAGGGAGGGAGGGAGAGACAGAGAGAGGGAGAGAGAGAGAAAGGGATGGATAGAGGGATGGAGGAAAGGACATAGAGAGGGAGAAAGAGAGAGAGGGAGAGAGAGAGGGAGAGAGGACCAATTCACCACTTTTGTCCAAAAAACCAGGCCAAATGTCTGGAGCCCAAGCGTACCTTCTCTAAAGGGTTTTGGAGCATATTGTTTTTAATTCCCTTATTCCTGCAGCTCTTCTAGAATATGACCATCTTCTGACTGTTCTATTCTTTTCTTTCTTTTTTTCTTTTATTAAATACACTCCTATAATTTGAGCTTGTTTTCCTATCTTGTAAGCTATATCCTGGCAACATTCCAAGAATGAGTCTAATTTTATTGTTTTATTTATTTATTTAAACATTTTTCTTCTTCTTTAAGAATGATTCTAGAAGTGGAATTTCTTGCCCATGGATGCAATTGTGAGGACATTTGTAAAGCTCTTGTCCAATGCCAGTCCGGAAGACTGGTCCCGAGAAGGCTCCTTGAGCAAGAGGGGGTCTGCTGCACAGCTCCCGGTAGGCACCTGTGCCACTGATCTGGGTTGGCAGGATGCCAAGCACCACAGGTAGCCTCACAGCCTGGGACGTGGGTGTCCTAGAACAGCCCTGAGGTCCTATTTTGCCCCTCCTGCCATTGTTCCTTCTTCCCTGATGTCATTCTGCTTCTAGGAGGACTTCCTTTAGGTTCCTGTGACCTGGCCTTCTGTTTGATTCATACTGAGCTGTCCTAGTTCATTCAGGCTGCTATGACAAAGTGCCATAGACTGGGACGTTTATTTTAATTATTTATTATTTATTTATTTATTTATTTATTTTGAAATGGAGCCTTGCTCTGTTGCTCAGGCTGGAGAGCATGGTGCGATCTCGGTTCACTGCAAGCTCCACCTCCCGAGTTCAAGTGATTTTCCTGCCTCAGTCTCCTGAGTAGCTGGGACTACAGGTGCCCACCACCATACCTGGCATTTTCTTTTTTTTTTTTGTATTTGTAGTAGAGATTTGGTTTCATCATGTTGGCCAGGATGGTCTCGATTTTTTGACCTCTTGATCCACTTGGCTTAGCCTTCCAAAGTGCTGTGATTACAGGCGTGAGCCACTGTGCCTGACCTAGACTGAGTGATTTATGAACAACGGATACTAATTTCTCACAGTCTGGAGGCTGAGAGTCCAAGGTCAATGGAGTGACAGACTTAGTGTCTGGCGAGGGCTGCTTTCTGCTTCATCAAAGGAACCATCTCACACCAAGCTCCCACGGTTCAGGAGCAAGTCAGCTTTCCATGGTCCCTTTTACTAATCTCATTCTGGCTCCCAGAAGCCAGGGGGGCGGGCCAGGGGTGGCTGCCAAGGGCTCGAACGCGGGGGGTGCCTCACCCGCCGGTGATGGGGCTCCCAGAAGTAAGGGGGGCGGGCCGGAAGTGGCGGCGGGGAGCCCGATCGGGGGGCGTGCCTGCAACCCCAGCGATGGGGCTCCCAGAAGCCACGGCGGCGAGCCGGGGGTGGCGGCTGGGAGCCCGATCGCGGGGGGTGCCTGCACCCCTGGCGATGGGACTCCCAGAAGCCAGGGGGGGCCGGACGGGTTGGGAGCGGGGAACATCATCTGGATATTTGGAAGAGTATCACAAGGGGTTGTACAGTGTCTGTGATACGGAGAGTAATATCAGTCTCTCGGTGTTGGAATATTGAGAAGGATGAAACAGGGTGAATGTCCACCATGTGCCACATAGCGAGTAATATCAGTCTGTCCCCTCCATGGACATAAGGAACAATATCCCAGACTGGGTGTATGCCTCCAGCTGTACAGAGTGCAATATCATCCTTTCCCTTCCAGGATAGTAATAACAATATCACCGGGCGGGAGCACACAACCTGCGTATCATTATCATCCTCTCCCCTTCCGTATACTAGGAACAATATCTCAGAAGAGCTGTACCCTCTGTGCCATATTGGGATTAATAGCAGGCATCCCCTGCGATCGGGCATGCAGTCGCCACACCCGGCCCGCGCCCCTGGCTTCTGGGAGCCCCATCGCCGGGGGTGCAGGCACCCCGCGCGATCGGGCTCCCAGCCGCCACCCCCGGCCCGCCCCCCTGGCTTCTGGGAGCCTTGTGGACCCCTAGCCTCTTTCTCATATTCTGAGTAATATCATCTCCCCATCGGAAAATTTTCAACTCCTTCTCAGACGATTGTACACCCCCAGTGTGCACACCCTCAGAGGGAGTAACCCCCTCTGTATTAGGAGTCACATCAGCCTCTTCCTCCCTGAATATTCAGAACAGTATCCCACCGTTGTTTCTACTTCCAGTGAAACTGATTGTCATATCCTCCTCTCCCAAGCAGAACTTGGAAACTCTGTCACGGGGGGTGTACACCGTTGTGATATAGAAATTAACATCGTCCTCTCCCGGGTTTACATCAGGAGCAAGTCTATTAATCATTAATATTAATAATTATATTAATATTAATAATAATTATTGATATTAATGATCACAATAAAGAGAGTAAAAATGAATACTGGTTTAAAAGGTTAACCACTTGTAATCATAATTATTAGTAATATCACTATTAATAATAATATTATGATATTAGCAATTAATGTGACTTAAATCAATACCCAGTGATGCTGGGAATACAATAATGATTAGTATTAGGAACTAATAATATTATTTGATGACATTAATATTAATAATTAATTGAAAGCAGGCATAATCATGTATTGAAAATCATTATCCATAATTAATAATGGTATCTTATGAATTTTTAGTATCATTGATCATTATTAAAATCGATCATTGATGATTAATAATCATATTATTATTCCTCATTCCACAGGAAGTGTAAACCTACTTGTGATGCTGTTCTTAATAACCAGGGTCGGAAAGCAGGACTTTAGTTTTAATATCGCAGCAGGTGTACACTCACCACGTGACACTGATCCTAATATGAACGGGGGTAGAGTATCACATGACTCCAATTATAGCAATGGATGGATAGCTATGCGGTAATATTGCTCCTAATATTCCCGGAAGAAGCCTTTGCTATTAGTCCGAATATGGCACTGAGGGGACAGTTTTTCTGAGATATAGTTCCTAGTATACGGAGTTGGAGAGGATGATAATAATTCACAGGCTGTGTGCTCCCGCCCAGTGATATTGTAATTACTATCCTGGGAGGGAGAGGATGATATTGCACTCTGTACAGCAGGAGGCGTACACCCAGTCTGGGATATTGTTCCTAATATCCATGGAGGGGACAGGCTGATATTACTCGCAATGTGGCACAGGGTGGACATTCACCCTGTTTCATCCTTCTCAATATTCCAAGGCCGAGAGACAGATATTAATCTCAGTATCACAGACACTGGACAACCCCTTGTGATACTCTTCCAAATATCCATTTCAGGTTGCCAGGAGCCACCCCCGGACGGCCCCCCTGGCTCCTGGGAGCCCCATCGCCGGGGGTGCAGGCACCCCCCGCGATCGGGCTCCCAGCCGCCACACCCGGCCCGCCCCCCTGGCTTCTGGGAGCCCCATCGCCGTGGGTGCAGGCACCCCCCGCGATCGGGCGCCCAGCCGCCACCCCCGGCCCGCCCCCCTGGCTTCTGGGAGCCCCATCGCCGGGGGTGCAGGCACCCCCCGCGATCGGGCTCCCAGCCGCCACCCCCGGCCCGCCCCCTGGCTTCTGGGAGCCCCATCGCCGGGGGTGCAGGCACCCCCCGCGATCGGGCTCCCAGCCGCCACCCCCGGCCCGCCCCCCTGGCTTCTGGGAGCCCCATCGCCGGGGGTGCAGGCACCCCCCGCGATCGGGCTCCCAGCCGCCAGCCCCGGCCCGCCCCCCTGGCTTCTGGGAGCCCCATCGCCGGGGGTGCAGGCACCCCCCGCGATCGGGCTCCCAGCCGCCACCCCCGGCCCGCCCCCTGGCTTCTGGGCGCCCCATCGCCGGGGGTGCAGGCACCCCCCGCGATCGGGCTCCCAGCCGCCACCCCCGGCCCGCCCCCCTGGCTTCTGGGAGCCCCATCGCCGGGGGTGCAGGCACCCCCCGCGATCGGGCTCCCAGCCGCCACCCCCGGCCCCCCCCCCTGGCTTCTGGGAGCCTTGGGAACCCCTGCCTCTTTCTCATATTCTGAGTAATATCATCTCCCCATCGGAAAATTTTCAACTCCTTCTCAGACGATTGTACACCCCCAGTGTGCACACCCTCAGAGGGAGTAACCCCCTCTGTATTAGGAGTCACATCAGCCTCTTCCTCCCTGAATATTCAGAACAGTATCCCACCGTTGTTTCTACTTCCAGTGAAACTGATTGTCATATCCTCCTCTCCCAAGCAGAACTTGGAAACTCTGTCACGGGGGGTGTACACCGTTGTGATATAGAAATTAACATCGTCCTCTCCCGGGTTTACATCAGGAGCAAGTCTATTAATCATTAATATTAATAATTATATTAATATTAATAATAATTATTGATATTAATGATCACAATAAAGAGAGTAAAAATGAATACTGGTTTAAAAGGTTAACCACTTGTAATCATAATTATTAGTAATATCACTATTAATAATAATATTATGATATTAGCAATTAATGTGACTTAAATCAATACCCAGTGATGCTGGGAATACAATAATGATTAGTATTAGGAACTAATAATATTATTTGATGACATTAATATTAATAATTAATTGAAAGCAGGCATAATCATGTATTGAAAATCATTATCCATAATTAATAATGGTATCTTATGAATTTTTAGTATCATTGATCATTATTAAAATCGATCATTGATGATTAATAATCATATTATTATTCCTCATTCCACAGGAAGTGTAAACCTACTTGTGATGCTGTTCTTAATAACCAGGGTCGGAAAGCAGGACTTTAGTTTTAATATCGCAGCAGGTGTACACTCACCACGTGACACTGATCCTAATATGAACGGGGGTAGAGTATCACATGACTCCAATTATAGCAATGGATGGATAGCTATGCGGTAATATTGCTCCTAATATTCCCGGAAGAAGCCTTTGCTATTAGTCCGAATATGGCACTGAGGGGACAGTTTTTCTGAGATATAGTTCCTAGTATACGGAGTTGGAGAGGATGATAATAATTCACAGGCTGTGTGCTCCCGCCCAGTGATATTGTAATTACTATCCTGGGAGGGAGAGGATGATATTGCACTCTGTAGAGCAGGAGGCGTACACCCAGTCTGGGATATTGTTCCTAATATCCATGGAGGGGACAGGCTGATATTACTCGCAATGTGGCACAGGGTGGACATTCACCCTGTTTCATCCTTCTCAATATTCCAAGGCCGAGAGACAGATATTAATCTCAGTATCACAGACACTGGACAACCCCTTGTGATACTCTTCCAAATATCCATTTCAGGTTGCCAGGAGCCACCCCCGGACGGCCCCCCTGGCTTCTGGGAGCCCCATCACCGGGGGGTCAGGCACCCGCCGCGATCGGGCTCCCAGCCGCCACCCCCGGCCCGCCCCCCTGGCTTCTGGGAGCCCCATCGCCGGGGGTGCAGGCACGCCCCCCGATCGGGCTCCCAGCCGCCACCCCCGGCCCGCCCCCCTGGCTTCTGGGAGCCCCATCGCCGGGGGTGCAGGCACCCCCCGCGATCGGGCTCCCAGCCGCCACCCCCGGCCCGCCCCCCTGGCTTCTGGGAGCCCCATCGCCGGGGGTGCAGGCACCCCCCGCGATCGGGCTCCCAGCCGCCACCCCCGGCCCGCCCCCCTGGCTTCTGGGAGCCCCATCGCCGGGGGTGCAGGCACCCCCCGCGATCGGGCTCCCAGCCGCCACCCCCGGCCCGCCCCCCTGGCTTCTGGGAGCCCCATCGCCGGGGGTGCAGGCACCCCCCGCGATCGGGCTCCCAGCCGCCACCCCCGGCCCGCCCCCCTGGCTTCTGGGAGCCCCATCGCCGGGGGTGCAGGCACCCCCGGCGATCGGGCTCCCAGCCGCCACCCCCGGCCCGCCCCCCTGGCTTCTGGGAGCCCCATCGCCGGGGGTGCAGGCACCCCCCGCGATCGGGCTCCCAGCCGCCACCCCCGGCCCGCTCCCCTGGCTTCTGGGAGCCCCATCGCCGGGGGTGCAGGCACCCCCCGCGATCGGGCTCCCAGCCGCCACCCCCGGCCCGCCCCCCCGGCTTCTGGGCGCCCCATCGCCGGGGGTGCAGGCACCCCCCGCGATCGGGCTCCCAGCCGCCACCCCCGGCCCGCCCCCCTGGCTTCTGGGAGCCTTGGGAACCCCTGCCTCTTTCTCATATTCTGAGTAATATCATCTCCCCATCGGAAAATTTTCAACTCCTTCTCAGACGATTGTACACCCCCAGTGTGCACACCCTCAGAGGGAGTAACCCCCTCTGTATTAGGAGTCACATCAGCCTCTTCCTCCCTGAATATTCAGAACAGTATCCCACCGTTGTTTCTACTTCCAGTGAAACTGATTGTCATATCCTCCTCTCCCAAGCAGAACTTGGAAACTCTGTCACGGGGGGTGTACACCGTTGTGATATAGAAATTAACATCGTCCTCTCCCGGGTTTACATCAGGAGCAAGTCTATTAATCATTAATATTAATAATTATATTAATATTAATAATAATTATTGATATTAATGATCACAATAAAGAGAGTAAAAATGAATACTGGTTTAAAAGGTTAACCACTTGTAATCATAATTATTAGTAATATCACTATTAATAATAATATTATGATATTAGCAATTAATGTGACTTAAATCAATACCCAGTGATGCTGGGAATACAATAATGATTAGTATTAGGAACTAATAATATTATTTGATGACATTAATATTAATAATTAATTGAAAGCAGGCATAATCATGTATTGAAAATCATTATCCATAATTAATAATGGTATCTTATGAATTTTTAGTATCATTGATCATTATTAAAATCGATCATTGATGATTAATAATCATATTATTATTCCTCATTCCACAGGAAGTGTAAACCTACTTGTGATGCTGTTCTTAATAACCAGGGTCGGAAAGCAGGACTTTAGTTTTAATATCGCAGCAGGTGTACACTCACCACGTGACACTGATCCTAATATGAACGGGGGTAGAGTATCACATGACTCCAATTATAGCAATGGATGGATAGCTATGCGGTAATATTGCTCCTAATATTCCCGGAAGAAGCCTTTGCTATTAGTCCGAATATGGCACTGAGGGGACAGTTTTTCTGAGATATAGTTCCTAGTATACGGAGTTGGAGAGGATGATAATAATTCACAGGCTGTGTGCTCCCGCCCAGTGATATTGTAATTACTATCCTGGGAGGGAGAGGATGATATTGCACTCTGTACAGCAGGAGGCGTACACCCAGTCTGGGATATTGTTCCTAATATCCATGGAGGGGACAGGCTGATATTACTCGCAATGTGGCACAGGGTGGACATTCACCCTGTTTCATCCTTCTCAATATTCCAAGGCCGAGAGACAGATATTAATCTCAGTATCACAGACACTGGACAACCCCTTGTGACACTCTTCCAAATATCCATTTCAGGTTGCCAGGAGCCACCCCCGGCCCGCCCCCCTGGCTTCCGGGAGCCCCATCGCCGGGGGTGCAGGCACCCCCCGCGATCGGGCGCCCAGCCGCCACCCCCGGCCCGCCCCCCTGGCTTCCGGGAGCCCCATCGCCGGGGGTGCAGGCACCCCCCGCGATCGGGCGCCCAGCCGCCACCCCCGGCCCGCCCCCCTGGCTTCCGGGAGCCCCATCGCCGGGGGTGCAGGCACCCCCCGCGATCGGGCGCCCAGCCGCCACCCCCGGCCCGCCCCCCTGGCTTCCGGGAGCCCCATCGCCGGGGGTGCAGGCACCCCCCGCGATCGGGCGCCCAGCCGCCACCCCCGGCCCGCCCCCCTGGCTTCCGGGAGCCCCATCGCCGGGGGTGCAGGCACCCCCCGCGATCGGGCGCCCAGCCGCCACCCCCGGCCCGCCACCCTGGCTTCCGGGAGCCCCATCGCCGGGGGTGCAGGCACCCCCCGCGATCGGGCGCCAGCCGCCACCCCCGGCCCGCCCCCCTGGCTTCCGGGAGCCCCATCGCCGGGGGTGCAGGCACCCCCCGCGATCGGGCGCCCAGCCGCCACCCCCGGCCCGCCCCCCTGGCTTCCGGGAGCCCCATCGCCGGGGGTGCAGGCACCCCCCGCGATCGGGCGCCCAGCCGCCACCCCCGGCCCGCCCCCCTGGCTTCCGGGAGCCCCATCGCCGGGGGTGCAGGCACCCCCCGCGATCGGGCGCCCAGCCGCCACCCCCGGCCCGCCCCCCTGGCTTCCGGGAGCCCCATCGCCGGGGGTGCAGGCACCCCCCGCGATCGGGCGCCCAGCCGCCACCCCCGGCCCGCCCCCCTGGCTTCTGGGAGCCTTGGGAACCCCTGCCTCTTTCTCATATTCTGAGTAATATCATCTCCCCATCGGAAAATTTTCAACTCCTTCTCAGACGATTGTACACCCCCAGTGTGCACACCCTCAGAGGGAGTAACCCCCTCTGTATTAGGAGTCACATCAGCCTCTTCCTCCCTGAATATTCAGAACAGTATCCCACCTTTGTTTCTACTTCCAGTGAAACGGATTGTCATATCCTCCTCTCCCAAGCAGAACTTGGAAACTCTGTCACGGGGGGTGTACACCGTTGTGATATAGAAATTAACATCGTCCTCTCCCGGGTTTACATCAGGAGCAAGTCTATTAATCATTAATATTAATAATTATATTAATATTAATAATAATTATTGATGTTAATGATCACAATAAAGAGAGTAAAAATGAATACTGGTTTAAAAGGTTAACCACTTGTAATCATAATTATTAGTAATATCACTATTAATAATAATATTATGATATTAGCAATTAATGTGACTTAAATCAATACCCAGTGATGCTGGGAATACAATAATGATTAGTATTAGGAACTAATAATATTATTTGATGACATTAATATTAATAATTAATTGAAAGCAGGCATAATCATGTATTGAAAATCATTATCCATAATTAATAATGGTATCTTATGAATTTTTAGTATCATTGATCATTATTAAAATCGATCATTGATGATTAGTAATCATATTATTATTCCTCATTCCACAGGAAGTGTAAACCTACTTGTGATGCTGTTCTTAATAACCAGGGTCGGAAAGCAGGACTTTAGTTTTAATATCGCAGCAGGTGTACACTCACCACGTGACACTGATCCTAATATGAACGGGGGTAGAGTATCACATGACTCCAATTATAGCAATGGATGGATAGCTATGCGGTAATATTGCTCCTAATATTCCCGGAAGAAGCCTTTGCTATTAGTCCGAATATGGCACTGAGGGGACAGTTTTTCTGAGATATAGTTCCTAGTATACGGAGTTGGAGAGGATGATAATAATTCACAGGCTGTGTGCTCCCGCCCAGTGATATTGTAATTACTATCCTGGGAGGGAGAGGATGATATTGCACTCTGTACAGCAGGAGGCGTACACCCAGTCTGGGATATTGTTCCTAATATCCATGGAGGGGACAGGCTGATATTACTCGCAATGTGGCACAGGGTGGACATTCACCCTGTTTCATCCTTCTCAATATTCCAAGGCCGAGAGACAGATATTAATCTCAGTATCACAGACACTGGACAACCCCTTGTGATACTCTTCCAAATATCCATTTCAGGTTGCCAGGAGCCACCCCCGGCGCGCGCCCCCGGCTTCTGGGAGCCCCATCGCCGGGGGTGCAGGCACGCCCCACGATCGGGCTCCCAGCCGCCACCCCCGGCCCGCCCCCCCGGCTTCTGGGAGCCCCATCGTCGGGGGTGCAGGCACCCCCCGCGATCGGGCTCCCAGCCGCCACCCCCGGCCCGCCCCCCCGGCTTCTGGGAGCCCCATCGCCGGGGGTGCAGGCACCCCCGGCGATCTGGCTCCCAGCCGCCACCCCCTGCCCGCCCCCCCGGCTTCTGGGAGCCCCATCGCCGGGGGTGCAGGCACCCCCGGCGATCGGGCTCCCAGCCGCCACCGCCGGGCCGCCCCCCCGGCTTCTGGGCGCCCCATCGCCGGGGGTGCAGGCACCCCCCGCGATCGGGCTCCCAGCCGCCACCCCCGGCCCGCCCCCCCGGCTTCTGGGCGCCCCATCGCCGGGGGTGCAGGCACCCCCCGCGATCGGGCTCCCAGCCGCCACCCCCGGCCCGCCCCCCCGGCTTCTGGGCGCCCCATCGCCGGGGGTGCAGGCACCCCCCGCGATCGGGCTCCCAGCCGCCACCCCCGGCCCGCCCCCCCGGCTTCTGGGCGCCCCATCGCCGGGGGTGCAGGCACCCCCCGCGATCGGGCTCCCAGCCGCCACCCCCGGCCCGCCCCCCCGGCTTCTGGGCGCCCCATCGCCGGGGGTGCAGGCACCCCCCGCGATCGGGCTCCCAGCCGCCACCCCCGGCCCGCCCCCCCGGCTTCTGGGCGCCCCATCGCCGGGGGTGCAGGCACCCCCCGCGATCGGGCTCCCAGCCGCCACCCCCGGCCCGCCCCCCCGGCTTCTGGGCGCCCCATCGCCGGGGGTGCAGGCACCCCCCGCGATCGGGCTCCCAGCCGCCACCCCCGGCCCGCCCCCCCGGCTTCTGGGCGCCCCATCGCCGGGGGTGCAGGCACCCCCCGCGATCGGGCTCCCAGCCGCCACCCCCGGCCCGCCCCCCCGGCTTCTGGGCGCCCCATCGCCGGGGGTGCAGGCACCCCCCGCGATCGGGCTCCCAGCCGCCACCCCCGGCCCGCCCCCCCGGCTTCTGGGCGCCCCATCGCCGGGGGTGCAGGCACCCCCCGCGATCGGGCTCCCAGCCGCCACCCCCGGCCCGCCCCCCCGGCTTCTGGGCGCCCCATCGCCGGGGGTGCAGGCACCCCCCGCGATCGGGCTCCCAGCCGCCACCCCCGGCCCGCCCCCCCGGCTTCTGGGCGCCCCATCGCCGGGGGTGCAGGCACCCCCCGCGATCGGGCTCCCAGCCGCCACCCCCGGCCCGCCCCCCCGGCTTCTGGGCGCCCCATCGCCGGGGGTGCAGGCACCCCCCGCGATCGGGCTCCCAGCCGCCACCCCCGGCCCGCCCCCCCGGCTTCTGGGCGCCCCATCGCCGGGGGTGCAGGCACCCCCCGCGATCGGGCTCCCAGCCGCCACCCCCGGCCCGCCCCCCCGGCTTCTGGGCGCCCCATCGCCGGGGGTGCAGGCACCCCCCGCGATCGGGCTCCCAGCCGCCAGCCCCGGCCCGCCCCCCCGGCTTCTGGGCGCCCCATCGCCGGGGGTGCAGGCACCCCCCGCGATCGGGCTCCCAGCCGCCACCCCCGGCCCGCCCCCCCGGCTTCTGGGCGCCCCATCGCCGGGGGTGCAGGCACCCCCCGCGATCGGGCTCCCAGCCGCCACCCCCGGCCCGCCCCCCCGGCTTCTGGGCGCCCCATCGCCGGGGGTGCAGGCACCCCCCGCGATCGGGCTCCCAGCCGCCACCCCCGGCCCGCCCCCCTGGCTTCTGGGAGCCTTGGGAACCCCTGCCTCTTTCTCATATTCTGAGTAATATCATCTCCCCATCGGAAAATTTTCAACTCCTTCTCAGACGATTGTACACCCCCAGTGTGCACACCCTCAGAGGGAGTAACCCCCTCTGTATTAGGAGTCACATCAGCCTCTTCCTCCCTGAATATTCAGAACAGTATCCCACCGTTGTTTCTACTTCCAGTGAAACTGATTGTCATATCCTCCTCTCCCAAGCAGAACTTGGAAACTCTGTCACGGGGGGTGTACACCGTTGTGATATAGAAATTAACATCGTCCTCTCCCGGGTTTACATCAGGAGCAAGTCTATTAATCATTAATATTAATAATTATATTAATATTAATAATAATTATTGATATTAATGATCACAATAAAGAGAGTAAAAATGAATACTGGTTTAAAAGGTTAACCACTTGTAATCATAATTATTAGTAATATCACTATTAATAATAATATTATGATATTAGCAATTAATGTGACTTAAATCAATACCCAGTGATGCTGGGAATACAATAATGATTAGTATTAGGAACTAATAATATTATTTGATGACATTAATATTAATAATTAATTGAAAGCAGGCATAATCATGTATTGAAAATCATTATCCATAATTAATAATGGTATCTTATGAATTTTTAGTATCATTGATCATTATTAAAATCGATCATTGATGATTAATAATCATATTATTATTCCTCATTCCACAGGAAGTGTAAACCTACTTGTGATGCTGTTCTTAATAACCAGGGTCGGAAAGCAGGACTTTAGTTTTAATATCGCAGCAGGTGTACACTCACCACGTGACACTGATCCTAATATGAACGGGGGTAGAGTATCACATGACTCCAATTATAGCAATGGATGGATAGCTATGCGGTAATATTGCTCCTAATATTCCCGGAAGAAGCCTTTGCTATTAGTCCGAATATGGCACTGAGGGGACAGTTTTTCTGAGATATAGTTCCTAGTATACGGAGTTGGAGAGGATGATAATAATTCACAGGCTGTGTGCTCCCGCCCAGTGATATTGTAATTACTATCCTGGGAGGGAGAGGATGATATTGCACTCTGTACAGCAGGAGGCGTACACTCAGTCTGGGATATTGTTCCTAATATCCATGGAGGGGACAGGCTGATATTACTCGCAATGTGGCACAGGGTGGACATTCACCCTGTTTCATCCTTCTCAATATTCCAAGGCCGAGAGACAGATATTAATCTCAGTATCACAGACACTGGACAACCCCTTGTGACACTCTTCCAAATATCCATTTCAGGTTGCCAGGAGCCACCCCCGGCCCGCCCCCCTGGCTTCCGGGAGCCCCATCGCCGGGGGTGCAGGCACCCCCCGCGATCGGGCGCCCAGCCGCCACCCCCGGCCCGCCCCCCTGGCTTCCGGGAGCCCCATCGCCGGGGGTGCAGGCACCCCCCGCGATCGGGCGCCCAGCCGCCACCCCCGGCCCGCCCCCCTGGCTTCCGGGAGCCCCATCGCCGGGGGTGCAGGCACCCCCCGCGATCGGGCGCCCAGCCGCCACCCCCGGCCCGCCCCCCTGGCTTCCGGGAGCCCCATCGCCGGGGGTGCAGGCACCCCCCGCGATCGGGCGCCCAGCCGCCACCCCCGGCCCGCCCCCCTGGCTTCCGGGAGCCCCATCGCCGGGGGTGCAGGCACCCCCCGCGATCGGGCGCCCAGCCGCCACCCCCGGCCCGCGCCCCTGGCTTCCGGGAGCCCCATCGCCGGGGGTGCAGGCACCCCCCGCGATCGGGCGCCCAGCCGCCACCCCCGGCCCGCCCCCCTGGCTTCTGGGAGCCTTGGGAACCCCTGCCTCTTTCTCATATTCTGAGTAATATCATCTCCCCATCGGAAAATTTTCAACTCCTTCTCAGACGATTGTACACCCCCAGTGTGCACACCCTCAGAGGGAGTAACCCCCTCTGTATTAGGAATCACATCAGCCTCTTCCTCCCTGAATATTCAGAACAGTATCCCACCTTTGTTTCTACTTCCAGTGAAACTGATTGTCATATCCTCCTCTCCCAAGCAGAACTTGGAAACTCTGTCACGGGGGGTGTACACCGTTGTGATATAGAAATTAACATCGTCCTCTCCCGGGTTTACATCAGGAGCAAGTCTATTAATCATTAATATTAATAATTATATTAATATTAATAATAATTATTGATGTTAATGATCACAATAAAGAGAGTAAAAATGAATACTGGTTTAAAAGGTTAACCACTTGTAATCATAATTATTAGTAATATCACTATTAATAATAATATTATGATATTAGCAATTAATGTGACTTAAATCAATACCCAGTGATGCTGGGAATACAATAATGATTAGTATTAGGAACTAATAATATTATTTGATGACATTAATATTAATAATTAATTGAAAGCAGGCATAATCATGTATTGAAAATCATTATCCATAATTAATAATGGTATCTTATGAATTTTTAGTATCATTGATCATTATTAAAATCGATCATTGATGATTAGTAATCATATTATTATTCCTCATTCCACAGGAAGTGTAAACCTACTTGTGATGCTGTTCTTAATAACCAGGGTCGGAAAGCAGGACTTTAGTTTTAATATCGCAGCAGGTGTACACTCACCACGTGACACTGATCCTAATATGAACGGGGGTAGAGTATCACATGACTCCAATTATAGCAATGGATGGATAGCTATGCGGTAATATTGCTCCTAATATTCCCGGAAGAAGCCTTTGCTATTAGTCCGAATATGGCACTGAGGGGACAGTTTTTCTGAGATATAGTTCCTAGTATACGGAGTTGGAGAGGATGATAATAATTCACAGGCTGTGTGCTCCCGCCCAGTGATATTGTAATTACTATCCTGGGAGGGAGAGGATGATATTGCACTCTGTACAGCAGGAGGCGTACACCCAGTCTGGGATATTGTTCCTAATATCCATGGAGGGGACAGGCTGATATTACTCGCAATGTGGCACAGGGTGGACATTCACCCTGTTTCATCCTTCTCAATATTCCAAGGCCGAGAGACAGATATTAATCTCAGTATCACAGACACTGGACAACCCCTTGTGACACTCTTCCAAATATCCATTTCAGGTTGCCAGGAGCCACCCCCGGCCCGCCCCCCTGGCTTCCGGGAGCCCCATCGCCGGGGGTGCAGGCACCCCCCGCGATCGGGCGCCCAGCCGCCACCCCCGGCCCGCCCCCCTGGCTTCCGGGAGCCCCATCGCCGGGGGTGCAGGCACCCCCCGCGATCGGGCGCCCAGCCGCCACCCCCGGCCCGCCCCCCTGGCTTCCGGGAGCCCCATCGCCGGGGGTGCAGGCACCCCCCGCGATCGGGCGCCCAGCCGCCACCCCCGGCCCGCCCCCCTGGCTTCCGGGAGCCCCATCGCCGGGGGTGCAGGCACCCCCCGCGATCGGGCGCCCAGCCGCCACCCCCGGCCCGCCCCCCTGGCTTCCGGGAGCCCCATCGCCGGGGGTGCAGGCACCCCCCGCGATCGGGCGCCCAGGCGCCACCCCCGGCCCGCCCCCCTGGCTTCCGGGAGCCCCATCGCCGGGGGTGCAGGCACCCCCCGCGATCGGGCGCCCAGCCGCCACCCCCGGCCCGCCCCCCTGGCTTCCGGGAGCCCCATCGCCGGGGGTGCAGGCACCCCCCGCGATCGGGCGCCCAGCCGCCACCCCCGGCCCGCCCCCCTGGCTTCCGGGAGCCCCATCGCCGGGGGTGCAGGCACCCCCCGCGATCGGGCGCCCAGCCGCCACCCCCGGCCCGCCCCCCTGGCTTCCGGGAGCCCCATCGCCGGGGGTGCAGGCACCCCCCGCGATCGGGCGCCCAGCCGCCACCCCCGGCCCGCCCCCCTGGCTTCCGGGAGCCCCATCGCCGGGGGTGCAGGCACCCCCCGCGATCGGGCGCCCAGCCGCCACCCCCGGCCCGCCCCCCTGGCTTCCGGGAGCCCCATCGCCGGGGGTGCAGGCACCCCCCGCGATCGGGCGCCCAGCCGCCACCCCCGGCCCGCCCCCCTGGCTTCTGGGAGCCTTGGGAACCCCTGCCTCTTTCTCATATTCTGAGTAATATCATCTCCCCATCGGAAAATTTTCAACTCCTTCTCAGACGATTGTACACCCCCAGTGTGCACACCCTCAGAGGGAGTAACCCCCTCTGTATTAGGAATCACATCAGCCTCTTCCTCCCTGAATATTCAGAACAGTATCCCACCTTTGTTTCTACTTCCAGTGAAACTGATTGTCATATCCTCCTCTCCCAAGCAGAACTTGGAAACTCTGTCACGGGGGGTGTACACCGTTGTGATATAGAAATTAACATCGTCCTCTCCCGGGTTTACATCAGGAGCAAGTCTATTAATCATTAATATTAATAATTATATTAATATTAATAATAATTATTGATGTTAATGATCACAATAAAGAGAGTAAAAATGAATACTGGTTTAAAAGGTTAACCACTTGTAATCATAATTATTAGTAATATCACTATTAATAATAATATTATGATATTAGCAATTAATGTGACTTAAATCAATACCCAGTGATGCTGGGAATACAATAATGATTAGTATTAGGAACTAATAATATTATTTGATGACATTAATATTAATAATTAATTGAAAGCAGGCATAATCATGTATTGAAAATCATTATCCATAATTAATAATGGTATCTTATGAATTTTTAGTATCATTGATCATTATTAAAATCGATCATTGATGATTAGTAATCATATTATTATTCCTCATTCCACAGGAAGTGTAAACCTACTTGTGATGCTGTTCTTAATAACCAGGGTCGGAAAGCAGGACTTTAGTTTTAATATCGCAGCAGGTGTACACTCACCACGTGACACTGATCCTAATATGAACGGGGGTAGAGTATCACATGACTCCAATTATAGCAATGGATGGATAGCTATGCGGTAATATTGCTCCTAATATTCCCGGAAGAAGCCTTTGCTATTAGTCCGAATATGGCACTGAGGGGACAGTTTTTCTGAGATATAGTTCCTAGTATACGGAGTTGGAGAGGATGATAATAATTCACAGGCTGTGTGCTCCCGCCCAGTGATATTGTAATTACTATCCTGGGAGGGAGAGGATGATATTGCACTCTGTACAGCAGGAGGCGTACACCCAGTCTGGGATATTGTTCCTAATATCCATGGAGGGGACAGGCTGATATTACTCGCAATGTGGCACAGGGTGGACATTCACCCTGTTTCATCCTTCTCAATATTCCAAGGCCGAGAGACAGATATTAATCTCAGTATCACAGACACTGGACAACCCCTTGTGATACTCTTCCAAATATCCATTTCAGGTTGCCAGGAGCCACCCCCGGACGGCCCCCCTGGCTTCCGGGAGCCCCATCGCCGGGGGGTCAGGCACCCCCCGCGATCGGGCTCCCAGCCGCCACCCCCGGCCCGCCCCCCTGGCTTCCGGGAGCCCCATCGCCGGGGGGTCAGGCACGCCCCCCGATCGGGCTCCCAGCCGCCACCCCCGGCCCGCGCCCCCGGCTTCCGGGAGCCCCATCGCCGGGGGTGCAGGCACGCCCCCCGATCGGGCTCCCAGCCGCCACCCCCGGCCCGCCCCCCTGGCTTCCGGGAGCCCCATCGCCGGGGGTGCAGGCACCCCCCGCGATCGGGCTCCCAGCCGCCACCCCCGGCCCGCCCCCCTGGCTTCCGGGAGCCCCATCGCCGGGGGTGCAGGCACCCCCCGCGATCGGGCTCCCAGCCGCCACCCCCGGCCCGCCCCCCTGGCTTCCGGGAGCCCCATCGCCGGGGGTGCAGGCACCCCCCGCGATCGGGCTCCCAGCCGCCACCCCCGGCCCGCCCCCCTGGCTTCCGGGAGCCCCATCGCCGGGGGTGCAGGCACCCCCCGCGATCGGGCGCCCAGCCGCCACCCCCGGCCCGCCCCCCTGGCTTCCGGGAGCCCCATCGCCGGGGGTGCAGGCGCCCCCCGCCATCGGGCGCCCAGCCGCCACCCCCGGCCCGCCCCCCTGGCTTCTGGGAGCCCCATCGCCGGGGGTGCAGGCGCCCCCCGCCATCGGGCTCCCAGCCGCCACCCCCGGCCCGCCCCCCTGGCTTCTGGGAGCCCCATCGCCGGGGGTGCAGGCGCCCCCCGCCATCGGGCTCCCAGCCGCCACCCCCGGCCCGCCCCCCTGGCTTCTGGGAGCCCCATCGCCG
Source organism: Macaca mulatta (assembly GCF_049350105.2). Classification (NCBI taxonomy): domain Eukaryota; kingdom Metazoa; phylum Chordata; class Mammalia; order Primates; family Cercopithecidae; genus Macaca; species Macaca mulatta. The sequence goes on from NC_133423.1 coordinate 357,577, forward strand.
GGGGTGCAGGCGCCCCCCGCCATCGGGCTCCCAGCCGCCACCCCCGGCCCGCCCCCCTGGCTTCTGGGAGCCCCATCGCCGGGGGTGCAGGCGCCCCCCGCCATCGGGCTCCCAGCCGCCACCCCCGGCCCGCCCCCCTGGCTTCTGGGAGCCCCATCGCCGGGGGTGCAGGCGCCCCCCGCCATCGGGCTCCCAGCCGCCACCCCCGGCCCGCCCCCCTGGCTTCAGGGAGCCCCATCGCCGGGGGTGCAGGCGCCCCCCGCCATCGGGCTCCCAGCCGCCACCCCCGGCCCGCCCCCCTGGCTTCTGGGAGCCCCATCGCCGGGGGTGCAGGCGCCCCCCGCCATCGGGCTCCCAGCCGCCACCCCCGGCCCGCCCCCCTGGCTTCTGGGAGCCCCATCGCCGGGGGTGCAGGCGCCCCCCGCCATCGGGCTCCCAGCCGCCACCCCCGGCCCGCCCCCCTGGCTTCTGGGAGCCCCATCGCCGGGGGTGCAGGCGCCCCCCGCCATCGGGCTCCCAGCCGCCACCCCCGGCCCGTCCCCCTGGCTTCTGGGAGCCCCATCGCCGGGGGTGCAGGCGCCCCCCGCCATCGGGCTCCCAGCCGCCACCCCCGGCCCGCCCCCCTGGCTTCTGGGAGCCCCATCGCCGGGGGTGCAGGCGCCCCCCGCCATCGGGCTCCCAGCCGCCACCCCCGGCCCGCCCCCCTGGCTTCTGGGAGCCCCATCGCCGGGGGTGCAGGCGCCCCCCGCCATCGGGCTCCCAGCCGCCACCCCCGGCCCGCCCCCCTGGCTTCTGGGAGCCCCATCGCCGGGGGAGCAGGCGCCCCCCGCCATCGGGCTCCCAGCCGCCACCCCCGGCCCGCCCCCCTGGCTTCTGGGAGCCCCATCGCCGGGGGTGCAGGCGCCCCCCGCCATCGGGCTCCCAGCCGCCACCCCCGGCCCGCCCCCCTGGCTTCTGGGAGCCCCATCGCCGGGGGTGCAGGCGCCCCCCGCCATCGGGCTCCCAGCCGCCACCCCCGGCCCGCCCCCCTGGCTTCTGGGAGCCCCATCGCCGGGGGTGCAGGCGCCCCCCGCCATCGGGCTCCCAGCCGCCACCCCCGGCCCGCCCCCCTGGCTTCTGGGAGCCCCATCGCCGGGGGTGCAGGCGCCCCCCGCCATCGGGCTCCCAGCCGCCACCCCCGGCCCGCCCCCCTGGCTTCTGGGAGCCCCATCGCCGGGGGTGCAGGCGCCCCCCGCCATCGGGCTCCCAGCCGCCACCCCCGGCCCGCCCCCCTGGCTTCTGGGAGCCCCATCGCCGGGGGTGCAGGCGCCCCCCGCCATCGGGCTCCCAGCCGCCACCCCCGGCCCGCCCCCCTGGCTTCTGGGAGCCCCATCGCCGGGGGTGCAGGCGCCCCCCGCCATCGGGCTCCCAGCCGCCACCCCCGGCCCGCCCCCCTGGCTTCTGGGAGCCCCATCGCCGGGGGTGCAGGCGCCCCCCGCCATCGGGCTCCCAGCCGCCACCCCCGGCCCGCCCCCCTGGCTTCTGGGAGCCCCATCGCCGGGGGTGCAGGCGCCCCCCGCCATCGGGCTCCCAGCCGCCACCCCCGGCCCGCCCCCCTGGCTTCTGGGAGCCCCATCGCCGGGGGTGCAGGCGCCCCCCGCCATCGGGCTCCCAGCCGCCACCCCCGGCCCGCCCCCCTGGCTTCTGGGAGCCCCATCGCCGGGGGTGCAGGCGCCCCCCGCCATCGGGCTCCCAGCCGCCACCCCCGGCCCGCCCCCCTGGCTTCTGGGAGCCCCATCGCCGGGGGTGCAGGCGCCCCCCGCCATCGGGCTCCCAGCCGCCACCCCCGGCCCGCCCCCCTGGCTTCTGGGAGCCCCATCGCCGGGGGTGCAGGCGCCCCCCGCCATCGGGCTCCCAGCCGCCACCCCCGGCCCGCCCCCCTGGCTTCTGGGAGCCCCATCGCCGGGGGTGCAGGCGCCCCCCGCCATCGGGCTCCCAGCCGCCACCCCCGGCCCGCCCCCCTGGCTTCTGGGAGCCCCATCGCCGGGGGTGCAGGCGCCCCCCGCCATCGGGCTCCCAGCCGCCACCCCCGGCCCGCCCCCCTGGCTTCTGGGAGCCCCATCGCCGGGGGTGCAGGCGCCCCCCGCCATCGGGCTCCCAGCCGCCACCCCCGGCCCGCCCCCCTGGCTTCTGGGAGCCCCATCGCCGGGGGTGCAGGCGCCCCCCGCCATCGGGCTCCCAGCCGCCACCCCCGGCCCGCCCCCCTGGCTTCTGGGAGCCCCATCGCCGGGGGTGCAGGCGCCCCCCGCCATCGGGCTCCCAGCCGCCACCCCCGGCCCGCCCCCCTGGCTTCTGGGAGCCCCATCGCCGGGGGTGCAGGCGCACCCCGCCATCGGGCTCCCAGCCGCCACCCCCGGCCCGCCCCCCTGGCTTCTGGGAGCCCCATCGCCGGGGGTGCAGGCGCCCCCCGCCATCGGGCTCCCAGCCGCCACCCCCGGCCCGCCCCCTGGCTTCTGGGAGCCCCATCGCCGGGGGTGCAGGCGCCCCCCGCCATCGGGCTCCCAGCCGCCACCCCCGGCCCGCCCCCCTGGCTTCTGGGAGCCCCATCGCCGGGGGTGCAGGCGCCCCCCCCCATCGGGCTCCCAGCCGCCACCCCCGGCCCGCCCCCCTGGCTTCTGGGAGCCCCATCGCCGGGGGTGCAGGCGCCCCCCGCCATCGGGCTCCCAGCCGCCACCCCCGGCCCGCCCCCCTGGCTTCTGGGAGCCCCATCGCCGGGGGTGCAGGCGCCCCCCGCCATCGGGCTCCCAGCCGCCACCCCCGGCCCGCCCCCCTGGCTTCTGGGAGCCCCATCGCCGGGGGTGCAGGCGCCCCCCGCCATCGGGCTCCCAGCCGCCACCCCCGGCCCGCCCCCCTGGCTTCTGGGAGCCCCATCGCCGGGGGTGCAGGCGCCCCCCGCCATCGGGCTCCCAGCCGCCACCCCCGGCCCGCCCCCCTGGCTTCTGGGAGCCCCATCGCCGGGGGTGCAGGCGCCCGCCGCCATCGGGCTCCCAGCCGCCACCCCCGGCCCGCCCCCCTGGCTTCTGGGAGCCCCATCGCCGGGGGTGCAGGCGCCCCCCGCCATCGGGCTCCCAGCCGCCACCCCCGGCCCGCCCCCCTGGCTTCTGGGAGCCCCATCGCAGGGGGTGCAGGCGCCCCCCGCCATCGGGCTCCCAGCCGCCACCCCCGGCCCGCCCCCCTGGCTTCTGGGAGCCTTGGGAACCCCTGCCTCTTTCTCATATTCTGAGTAATATCATCTCCCCATCGGAAAATTTTCAACTCCTTCTCAGACGATTGTACACCCCCAGTGTGCACACCCTCAGAGGGAGTAACCCCCTCTGTATTAGGAGTCACATCAGCCTCTTCCTCCCTGAATATTCAGAACAGTATCCCACCGTTGTTTCTACTTCCAGTGAAACTGATTGTCATATCCTCCTCTCCCAAGCAGAACTTGGAAACTCTGTCACGGGGGGTGTACACCGTTGTGATATAGAAATTAACATCGTCCTCTCCCGGGTTTACATCAGGAGCAAGTCTATTAATCATTAATATTAATAATTATATTAATATTAATAATAATTATTGATGTTAATGATCACAATAAAGAGAGTAAAAATGAATACTGGTTTAAAAGGTTAACCACTTGTAATCATAATTATTAGTAATATCACTATTAATAATAATATTATGATATTAGCAATTAATGTGACTTAAATCAATACCCAGTGATGCTGGGAATACAATAATGATTAGTATTAGGAACTAATAATATTATTTGATGACATTAATATTAATAATTAATTGAAAGCAGGCATAATCATGTATTGAAAATCATTATCCATAATTAATAATGGTATCTTATGAATTTTTAGTATCATTGATCATTATTAAAATCGATCATTGATGATTAATAATCATATTATTATTCCTCATTCCACAGGAAGTGTAAACCTACTTGTGATGCTGTTCTTAATAACCAGGGTCGGAAAGCAGGACTTTAGTTTTAATATCGCAGCAGGTGTACACTCACCACGTGACACTGATCCTAATATGAACGGGGGTAGAGTATCACATGACTCCAATTATAGCAATGGATGGATAGCTATGCGGTAATATTGCTCCTAATATTCCCGGAAGAAGCCTTTGCTATTAGTCCGAATATGGCACTGAGGGGACAGTTTTTCTGAGATATAGTTCCTAGTATACGGAGTTGGAGAGGATGATAATAATTCACAGGCTGTGTGCTCCCGCCCAGTGATATTGTAATTACTATCCTGGGAGGGAGAGGATGATATTGCACTCTGTACAGCAGGAGGCGTACACCCAGTCTGGGATATTGTTCCTAATATCCATGGAGGGGACAGGCTGATATTACTCGCAATGTGGCACAGGGTGGACATTCACCCTGTTTCATCCTTCTCAATATTCCAAGGCCGAGAGACAGATATTAATCTCAGTATCACAGACACTGGACAACCCCTTGTGATACTCTTCCAAATATCCATTTCAGGTTGCCAGGAGCCACCCCCGGACGGCCCCCCTGGCTTCTGGGAGCCCCATCGCCGGGGGGTCAGGCACCCCCCGCGATCGGGCTCCCAGCCGCCACCCCCGGCCCGCCCCCCTGGCTTCTGGGAGCCCCATCGCCGGGGGGTCAGGCACGCCCCCCGATCGGGCTCCCAGCCGCCACCCCCGGCCCGCCCCCCTGGCTTCTGGGAGCCCCATCGCCGGGGGTGCAGGCACCCCCCGCGATCGGGCTCCCAGCCGCCACCCCCGGCCCGCCCCCCTGGCTTCTGGGAGCCCCATCGCCGGGGGTGCAGGCACCCCCCGCGATCGGGCCCCCAGCCGCCACCCCCGGCCCGCCCCCCTGGCTTCTGGGAGCCCCATCGCCGGGGGTGCAGGCACCCCCCGCGATCGGGCCCCCAGCCGCCACCCCCGGCCCGCCCCCCTGGCTTCTGGGAGCCCCATCGCCGGGGGTGCAGGCACCCCCGGCGATCGGGCTCCCAGCCGCCACCCCCGGCCCGCCCCCCTGGCTTCTGGGAGCCCCATCGCCGGGGGTGCAGGCACCCCCCGCGATCGGGCTCCCAGCCGCCACCCCCGGCCCGCCCCCCTGGCTTCTGGGAGCCCCATCGCCGGGGGTGCAGGCACCCCCCGCGATCGGGCTCCCAGCCGCCACCCCCGGCCCGCCCCCCTGGCTTCTGGGAGCCCCATCGCCGGGGGTGCAGGCACCCCCCGCGATCGGGCTCCCAGCCGCCACCCCCGGCCCGCCCCCCTGGCTTCTGGGAGCCCCATCGCCGGGGGTGCAGGCACCCCCCGCGATCGGGCTCCCAGCCGCCACCCCCGGCCCGCCCCCCTGGCTTCTGGGAGCCCCATCGCCGGGGGTGCAGGCACCCCCCGCGATCGGGCTCCCAGCCGCCACCCCCGGCCCGCCCCCCTGGCTTCTGGGAGCCCCATCGCCGGGGGTGCAGGCACCCCCCGCGATCGGGCTCCCAGCCGCCACCCCCGGCCCGCCCCCCTGGCTTCTGGGAGCCCCATCGCCGGGGGTGCAGGCACCCCCCGCGATCGGGCTCCCAGCCGCCACCCCCGGCCCGCCCCCCTGGCTTCTGGGAGCCCCATCGCCGGGGGTGCAGGCACCCCCCGCGATCGGGCTCCCAGCCGCCACCCCCGGCCCGCCCCCCTGGCTTCTGGGAGCCCCATCGCCGGGGGTGCAGGCACCCCCCGCGATCGGGCTCCCAGCCGCCACCCCCGGCCCGCCCCCCTGGCTTCTGGGAGCCTTGGGAACCCCTGCCTCTTTCTCATATTCTGAGTAATATCATCTCCCCATCGGAAAATTTTCAACTCCTTCTCAGACGATTGTACACCCCCAGTGTGCACACCCTCAGAGGGAGTAACCCCCTCTGTATTAGGAGTCACATCAGCCTCTTCCTCCCTGAATATTCAGAACAGTATCCCACCGTTGTTTCTACTTCCAGTGAAACTGATTGTCATATCCTCCTCTCCCAAGCAGAACTTGGAAACTCTGTCACGGGGGGTGTACACCGTTGTGATATAGAAATTAACATCGTCCTCTCCCGGGTTTACATCAGGAGCAAGTCTATTAATCATTAATATTAATAATTATATTAATATTAATAATAATTATTGATGTTAATGATCACAATAAAGAGAGTAAAAATGAATACTGGTTTAAAAGGTTAACCACTTGTAATCATAATTATTAGTAATATCACTATTAATAATAATATTATGATATTAGCAATTAATGTGACTTAAATCAATACCCAGTGATGCTGGGAATACAATAATGATTAGTATTAGGAACTAATAATATTATTTGATGACATTAATATTAATAATTAATTGAAAGCAGGCATAATCATGTATTGAAAATCATTATCCATAATTAATAATGGTATCTTATGAATTTTTAGTATCATTGATCATTATTAAAATCGATCATTGATGATTAATAATCATATTATTATTCCTCATTCCACAGGAAGTGTAAACCTACTTGTGATGCTGTTCTTAATAACCAGGGTCGGAAAGCAGGACTTTAGTTTTAATATCGCAGCAGGTGTACACTCACCACGTGACACTGATCCTAATATGAACGGGGGTAGAGTATCACATGACTCCAATTATAGCAATGGATGGATAGCTATGCGGTAATATTGCTCCTAATATTCCCGGAAGAAGCCTTTGCTATTAGTCCGAATATGGCACTGAGGGGACAGTTTTTCTGAGATATAGTTCCTAGTATACGGAGTTGGAGAGGATGATAATAATTCACAGGCTGTGTGCTCCCGCCCAGTGATATTGTAATTACTATCCTGGGAGGGAGAGGATGATATTGCACTCTGTACAGCAGGAGGCGTACACCCAGTCTGGGATATTGTTCCTAATATCCATGGAGGGGACAGGCTGATATTACTCGCAATGTGGCACAGGGTGGACATTCACCCTGTTTCATCCTTCTCAATATTCCAAGGCCGAGAGACAGATATTAATCTCAGTATCACAGACACTGGACAACCCCTTGTGACACTCTTCCAAATATCCATTTCAGGTTGCCAGGAGCCACCCCCGGACGGCCCCCCTGGCTTCTGGGAGCCCCATCGCCGGGGGGTGAGGCACCCCCCGCGATCGGGCTCCCAGCCGCCACCCCCGGCCCGCCCCCCTGGCTTCTGGGAGCCCCATCGCCGGGGGGTCAGGCACGCCCCCCGATCGGGCTCCCAGCCGCCACCCCCGGCCCGCGCCCCTGGCTTCTGGGAGCCCCATCGCCGGGGGTGAAGGCACGCCCCCCGATCGGGCTCCCAGCCGCCACCCCCGGCCCGCCCCCCTGGGTTCTGGGAGCCCCATCGCCGGGGGTGCAGGCACCCCCCGCGATCGGGCTCCCAGCCGCCACCCCCGGCCCGCCCCCCTGGCTTCTGGGAGCCCCATCGCCGGGGGTGCAGGCACCCCCGGCGATCGGGCTCCCAGCCGCCACCCCCGGCCCGCCCCCCTGGCTTCTGGGAGCCCCATCGCCGGGGGTGCAGGCACCCCCCGCGATCGGGCTCCCAGCCGCCACCCCCGGCCCGCCCCCCTGGCTTCTGGGAGCCCCATCGCCGGGGGTGCAGGCACCCCCCGCGATCGGGCTCCCAGCCGCCACCCCCGGCCCGCCCCCCTGGCTTCTGGGAGCCCCATCGCCGGGGGTGCAGGCACCCCCCGCGATCGGGCTCCCAGCCGCCACCCCCGGCCCGCCCCCCTGGCTTCTGGGAGCCCCATCGCCGGGGGTGCAGGCACCCCCCGCGATCGGGCTCCCAGCCGCCACCCCCGGCCCGCCCCCCTGGCTTCTGGGAGCACCATCGCCGGGGGTGCAGGCACCCCCCGCGATCGGGCTCCCAGCCGCCACCCCCGGCCCGCCCCCCTGGCTTCTGGGAGCCCCATCGCCGGGGGTGCAGGCACCCCCCGCGATCGGGCTCCCAGCCGCCACCCCCGGCCCGCCCCCCTGGCTTCTGGGAGCCCCATCGCCGGGGGTGCAGGCACCCCCCGCGATCGGGCTCCCAGCCGCCACCCCCGGCCCGCCCCCCTGGCTTCTGGGAGCCTTGGGAACCCCTGCCTCTTTCTCATATTCTGAGTAATATCATCTCCCCATCGGAAAATTTTCAACTCCTTCTCAGACGATTGTACACCCCCAGTGTGCACACCCTCAGAGGGAGTAACCCCCTCTGTATTAGGAGTCACATCAGCCTCTTCCTCCCTGAATATTCAGAACAGTATCCCACCGTTGTTTCTACTTCCAGTGAAACTGATTGTCATATCCTCCTCTCCCAAGCAGAACTTGGAAACTCTGTCACGGGGGGTGTACACCGTTGTGATATAGAAATTAACATCGTCCTCTCCCGGGTTTACATCAGGAGCAAGTCTATTAATCATTAATATTAATAATTATATTAATATTAATAATAATTATTGATATTAATGATCACAATAAAGAGAGTAAAAATGAATACTGGTTTAAAAGGTTAACCACTTGTAATCATAATTATTAGTAATATCACTATTAATAATAATATTATGATATTAGCAATTAATGTGACTTAAATCAATACCCAGTGATGCTGGGAATACAATAATGATTAGTATTAGGAACTAATAATATTATTTGATGACATTAATATTAATAATTAATTGAAAGCAGGCATAATCATGTATTGAAAATCATTATCCATAATTAATAATGGTATCTTATGAATTTTTAGTATCATTGATCATTATTAAAATCGATCATTGATGATTAATAATCATATTATTATTCCTCATTCCACAGGAAGTGTAAACCTACTTGTGATGCTGTTCTTAATAACCAGGGTCGGAAAGCAGGACTTTAGTTTTAATATCGCAGCAGGTGTACACTCACCACGTGACACTGATCCTAATATGAACGGGGGTAGAGTATCACATGACTCCAATTATAGCAATGGATGGATAGCTATGCGGTAATATTGCTCCTAATATTCCCGGAAGAAGCCTTTGCTATTAGTCCGAATATGGCACTGAGGGGACAGTTTTTCTGAGATATAGTTCCTAGTATACGGAGTTGGAGAGGATGATAATAATTCACAGGCTGTGTGCTCCCGCCCAGTGATATTGTAATTACTATCCTGGGAGGGAGAGGATGATATTGCACTCTGTACAGCAGGAGGCGTACACCCAGTCTGGGATATTGTTCCTAATATCCATGGAGGGGACAGGCTGATATTACTCGCAATGTGGCACAGGGTGGACATTCACCCTGTTTCATCCTTCTCAATATTCCAAGGCCGAGAGACAGATATTAATCTCAGTATCACAGACACTGGACAACCCCTTGTGATACTCTTCCAAATATCCATTTCAGGTTGCCAGGAGCCACCCCCGGACGGCCCCCCTGGCTTCTGGGAGCCCCATCGCCGGGGGGTCAGGCACCCCCCGCGATCGGGCTCCCAGCCGCCACCCCCGGCCCGCCCCCCTGGCTTCTGGGAGCCCCATCGCCGGGGGGACAGGCACGCCCCCCGATCGGGCTCCCAGCCGCCACCCCCGGCCCGCGCCCCTGGCTTCTGGGAGCCCCATCGCCGGGGGTGCAGGCACGCCCCCCGATCGGGCTCCCAGCCGCCACCCCCGGCCCGCCCCCCTGGCTTCTGGGAGCCCCATCGCCGGGGGTGCAGGCACCCCCCGCGATCGGGCTCCCAGCCGCCACCCCCGGCCCGCCCCCCTGGCTTCTGGGAGCCCCATCGCCGGGGGTGCAGGCACCCCCCGCGATCGGGCTAACAGCCGCCACCCCCGGCCCGCCCCCCTGGCTTCTGGGAGCCCCATCGCCGGGGGTGCAGGCACCCCCCGCGATCGGGCTCCCAGCCGCCACCCCCGGCCCGCCCCCCTGGCTTCTGGGAGCCCCATCGCCGGGGGTGCAGGCACCCCCCGCGATCGGGCTCCCAGCCGCCACCCCCGGCCCGCCCCCCTGGCTTCTGGGAGCCCCATCGCCGGGGGTGCAGGCACCCCCCGCGATCGGGCTCCCAGCCGCCACCCCCGGCCCGCCCCCCTGGCTTCTGGGAGCCCCATCGCCGGGGGTGCAGGCACCCCCCGCGATCGGGCTCCCAGCCGCCACCCCCGGCCCGCCCCCCTGGCTTCTGGGAGCCCCATCGCCGGGGGTGCAGGCACCCCCCGCGATCGGGCATGCAGTCGCCACACCCGGCCCGCGCCCCTGGCTTCTGGGAGCCCCATCGCCGGGGGTGCAGGCACCCCGCGCGATCGGGCTCCCAGCCGCCACCCCCGGCCCGCCCCCCTGGCTTCTGGGAGCCTTGTGGACCCCTAGCCTCTTTCTCATATTCTGAGTAATATCATCTCCCCATCGGAAAATTTTCAACTCCTTCTCAGACGATTGTACACCCCCAGTGTGCACACCCTCAGAGGGAGTAACCCCCTCTGTATTAGGAGTCACATCAGCCTCTTCCTCCCTGAATATTCAGAACAGTATCCCACCGTTGTTTCTACTTCCAGTGAAACTGATTGTCATATCCTCCTCTCCCAAGCAGAACTTGGAAACTCTGTCACGGGGGGTGTACACCGTTGTGATATAGAAATTAACATCGTCCTCTCCCGGGTTTACATCAGGAGCAAGTCTATTAATCATTAATATTAATAATTATATTAATATTAATAATAATTATTGATATTAATGATCACAATAAAGAGAGTAAAAATGAATACTGGTTTAAAAGGTTAACCACTTGTAATCATAATTATTAGTAATATCACTATTAATAATAATATTATGATATTAGCAATTAATGTGACTTAAATCAATACCCAGTGATGCTGGGAATACAATAATGATTAGTATTAGGAACTAATAATATTATTTGATGACATTAATATTAATAATTAATTGAAAGCAGGCATAATCATGTATTGAAAATCATTATCCATAATTAATAATGGTATCTTATGAATTTTTAGTATCATTGATCATTATTAAAATCGATCATTGATGATTAGTAATCATATTATTATTCCTCATTCCACAGGAAGTGTAAACCTACTTGTGATGCTGTTCTTAATAACCAGGGTCGGAAAGCAGGACTTTAGTTTTAATATCGCAGCAGGTGTACACTCACCACGTGACACTGATCCTAATATGAACGGGGGTAGAGTATCACATGACTCCAATTATAGCAATGGATGGATAGCTATGCGGTAATATTGCTCCTAATATTCCCGGAAGAAGCCTTTGCTATTAGTCCGAATATGGCACTGAGGGGACAGTTTTTCTGAGATATAGTTCCTAGTATACGGAGTTGGAGAGGATGATAATAATTCACAGGCTGTGTGCTCCCGCCCAGTGATATTGTAATTAATATCCTGGGAGGGAGAGGATGATATTGCACTCTGTACAGCAGGAGGCGTACACCCAGTCTGGGATATTGTTCCTAATATCCATGGAGGGGACAGGCTGATATTACTCGCAATGTGGCACAGGGTGGACATTCAACCTGTTTCATCCTTCTCAATATTCCAAGGCCGAGAGACAGATATTAATCTCAGTATCACAGACACTGGACAACCCCTTGTGACACTCTTCCAAATATCCATTTCAGGTTGCCAGGAGCCACCCCCGGCCCGCCCCCCTGGCTTCCGGGAGCCCCATCGCCGGGGGTGGAGGCACCCCCCGCGATCGGGCGCCCAGCCGCCACCCCCGGCCCGCCCCCCTGGCTTCCGGGAGCCCCATCGCCGGGGGTGCAGGCACCCCCCGCGATCGGGCGCCCAGCCGCCACCCCCGGCCCGCCCCCCTGGCTTCCGGGAGCCCCATCGCCGGGGGTGCAGGCACCCCCCGCGATCGGGCGCCCAGCCGCCACCCCCGGCCCGCCCCCCTGGCTTCCGGGAGCCCCATCGCCGGGGGTGCAGGCACCCCCCGCGATCGGGCGCCCAGCCGCCACCCCCGGCCCGCCCCCCTGGCTTCCGGGAGCCCCATCGCCGGGGGTGCAGGCACCCCCCGCGATCGGGCGCCCAGCCGCCACCCCCGGCCCGCCCCCCTGGCTTCTGGGAGCCTTGGGAACCCCTGCCTCTTTCTCATATTCTGAGTAATATCATCTCCCCATCGGAAAATTTTCAACTCCTTCTCAGACGATTGTACACCCCCAGTGTGCACACCCTCAGAGGGAGTAACCCCCTCTGTATTAGGAATCACATCAGCCTCTTCCTCCCTGAATATTCAGAACAGTATCCCACCTTTGTTTCTACTTCCAGTGAAACTGATTGTCATATCCTCCTCTCCCAAGCAGAACTTGGAAACTCTGTCACGGGGGGTGTACACCGTTGTGATATAGAAATTAACATCGTCCTCTCCCGGGTTTACATCAGGAGCAAGTCTATTAATCATTAATATTAATAATTATATTAATATTAATAATAATTATTGATGTTAATGATCACAATAAAGAGAGTAAAAATGAATACTGGTTTAAAAGGTTAACCACTTGTAATCATAATTATTAGTAATATCACTATTAATAATAATATTATGATATTAGCAATTAATGTGACTTAAATCAATACCCAGTGATGCTGGGAATACAATAATGATTAGTATTAGGAACTAATAATATTATTTGATGACATTAATATTAATAATTAATTGAAAGCAGGCATAATCATGTATTGAAAATCATTATCCATAATTAATAATGGTATCTTATGAATTTTTAGTATCATTGATCATTATTAAAATCGATCATTGATGATTAGTAATCATATTATTATTCCTCATTCCACAGGAAGTGTAAACCTACTTGTGATGCTGTTCTTAATAACCAGGGTCGGAAAGCAGGACTTTAGTTTTAATATCGCAGCAGGTGTACACTCACCACGTGACACTGATCCTAATATGAACGGGGGTAGAGTATCACATGACTCCAATTATAGCAATGGATGGATAGCTATGCGGTAATATTGCTCCTAATATTCCCGGAAGAAGCCTTTGCTATTAGTCCGAATATGGCACTGAGGGGACAGTTTTTCTGAGATATAGTTCCTAGTATACGGAGTTGGAGAGGATGATAATAATTCACAGGCTGTGTGCTCCCGCCCAGTGATATTGTAATTACTATCCTGGGAGGGAGAGGATGATATTGCACTCTGTACAGCAGGAGGCGTACACCCAGTCTGGGATATTGTTCCTAATATCCATGGAGGGGACAGGCTGATATTACTCGCAATGTGGCACAGGGTGGACATTCACCCTGTTTCATCCTTCTCAATATTCCAAGGCCGAGAGACAGATATTAATCTCAGTATCACAGACACTGGACAACCCCTTGTGATACTCTTCCAAATATCCATTTCAGGTTGCCAGGAGCCACCCCCGGACGGCCCCCCTGGCTTCTGGGAGCCCCATCGCCGGGGGGTGAGGCACCCCCCGCGATCGGGCTCCCAGCCGCCACCCCCGGCCCGCCCCCCTGGCTTCCGGGAGCCCCATCGCCGGGGGTGCAGGCACCCCCCGCGATCGGGCTCCCAGCCGCCACCCCCGGCCCGCCCCCCTGGCTTCCGGGAGCCCCATCGCCGGGGGTGCAGGCACCCCCCGCGATCGGGCTCCCAGCCGCCACCCCCGGCCCGCCCCCCTGGCTTCCGGGAGCCCCATCGCCGGGGGTGCAGGCACCCCCCGCGATCGGGCTCCCAGCCGCCACCCCCGGCCCGCCCCCCTGGCTTCCGGGAGCCCCATCGCCGGGGGTGCAGGCACCCCCCGCGATCGGGCGCCCAGCCGCCACCCCCGGCCCGCCCCCCTGGCTTCCGGGAGCCCCATCGCCGGGGGTGCAGGCACCCCCCGCCATCGGGCGCCCAGCCGCCACCCCCGGCCCGCCCCCCTGGCTTCTGGGAGCCCCATCGCCGGGGGTGCAGGCGCCCCCCGCCATCGGGCTCCCAGCCGCCACCCCCGGCCCGCCCCCCTGGCTTCTGGGAGCCCCATCGCCGGGGGTGCAGGCGCCCCCCGCCATCGGGCGCCCAGCCGCCACCCCCGGCCCGCCCCCCTGGCTTCTGGGAGCCCCATCGCCGGGGGTGCAGGCGCCCCCCGCCATCGGGCGCCCAGCCGCCACCCCCGGCCCGCCCCCCTGGCTTCTGGGAGCCCCATCGCCGGGGGTGCAGGCGCCCCCCGCCATCGGGCGCCCAGCCGCCACCCCCGGCCCGCCCCCCTGGCTTCTGGGAGCCCCATCGCCGGGGGTGCAGGCGCCCCCCGCCATCGGGCTCCCAGCCGCCACCCCCGGCCCGCCCCCCTGGCTTCAGGGAGCCCCATCGCCGGGGGTGCAGGCGCCCCCCGCCATCGGGCTCCCAGCCGCCACCCCCGGCCCGCCCCCCTGGCTTCTGGGAGCCCCATCGCCGGGGGTGCAGGCGCCCCCCGCCATCGGGCTCCCAGCCGCCACCCCCGGCCCGCCCCCCTGGCTTCTGGGAGCCCCATCGCCGGGGGTGCAGGCGCCCCCCGCCATCGGGCTCCCAGCCGCCACCCCCGGCCCGCCCCCCTGGCTTCTGGGAGCCCCATCGCCGGGGGTGCAGGCGCCCCCCGCCATCGGGCTCCCAGCCGCCACCCCCGGCCCGCCCCCCTGGCTTCTGGGAGCCCCATCGCCGGGGGTGCAGGCGCCCCCCGCCATCGGGCTCCCAGCCGCCACCCCCGGCCCGCCCCCCTGGCTTCTGGGAGCCCCATCGCCGGGGGTGCAGGCGCCCCCCGCCATCGGGCTCCCAGCCGCCACCCCCGGCCCGCCCCCCTGGCTTCTGGGAGCCCCATCGCCGGGGGTGCAGGCGCCCCCCGCCATCGGGCTCCCAGCCGCCACCCCCGGCCCGCCCCCCTGGCTTCTGGGAGCCCCATCGCCGGGGGTGCAGGCGCCCCCCGCCATCGGGCTCCCAGCCGCCACCCCCGGCCCGCCCCCCTGGCTTCTGGGAGCCCCATCGCCGGGGGTGCAGGCGCCCCCCGCCATCGGGCTCCCAGCCGCCACCCCCGGCCCGCCCCCCTGGCTTCTGGGAGCCCCATCGCCGGGGGTGCAGGCGCCCCCCGCCATCGGGCTCCCAGCCGCCACCCCCGGCCCGCCCCCCTGGCTTCTGGGAGCCCCATCGCCGGGGGTGCAGGCGCCCCCCGCCATCGGGCTCCCAGCCGCCACCCCCGGCCCGCCCCCCTGGCTTCTGGGAGCCCCATCGCCGGGGGTGCAGGCGCCCCCCGCCATCGGGCTCCCAGCCGCCACCCCCGGCCCGCCCCCCTGGCTTCTGGGAGCCCCATCGCCGGGGGTGCAGGCGCCCCCCGCCATCGGGCTCCCAGCCGCCACCCCCGGCCCGCCCCCCTGGCTTCTGGGAGCCCCATCGCCGGGGGTGCAGGCGCCCCCCGCCATCGGGCTCCCAGCCGCCACCCCCGGCCCGCCCCCCTGGCTTCTGGGAGCCCCATCGCCGGGGGTGCAGGCGCCCCCCGCCATCGGGCTCCCAGCCGCCACCCCCGGCCCGCCCCCCTGGCTTCTGGGAGCCCCATCGCCGGGGGTGCAGGCGCCCCCCGCCATCGGGCTCCCAGCCGCCACCCCCGGCCCGCCCCCCTGGCTTCTGGGAGCCCCATCGCCGGGGGTGCAGGCGCCCCCCGCCATCGGGCTCCCAGCCGCCACCCCCGGCCCGCCCCCCTGGCTTCTGGGAGCCCCATCGCCGGGGGTGCAGGCGCCCCCCGCCATCGGGCTCCCAGCCGCCACCCCCGGCCCGCCCCCCTGGCTTCTGGGAGCCCCATCGCCGGGGGTGCAGGCGCCCCCCGCCATCGGGCTCCCAGCCGCCACCCCCGGCCCGCCCCCCTGGCTTCTGGGAGCCCCATCGCCGGGGGTGCAGGCGCCCCCCGCCATCGGGCTCCCAGCCGCCACCCCCGGCCCGCCCCCCTGGCTTCTGGGAGCCCCATCGCCGGGGGTGCAGGCGCCCCCCGCCATCGGGCTCCCAGCCGCCACCCCCGGCCCGCCCCCCTGGCTTCTGGGAGCCCCATCGCCGGGGGTGCAGGCGCCCCCCGCCATCGGGCTCCCAGCCGCCACCCCCGGCCCGCCCCCCTGGCTTCTGGGAGCCCCATCGCCGGGGGTGCAGGCGCCCCCCGCCATCGGGCTCCCAGCCGCCACCCCCGGCCCGCCCCCCTGGCTTCTGGGAGCCCCATCGCCGGGGGTGCAGGCGCCCCCCGCCATCGGGCTCCCAGCCGCCACCCCCGGCCCGCCCCCCTGGCTTCTGGGAGCCCCATCGCCGGGGGTGCAGGCGCCCCCCGCCATCGGGCTCCCAGCCGCCACCCCCGGCCCGCCCCCCTGGCTTCTGGGAGCCCCATCGCCGGGGGTGCAGGCGCCCCCCGCCATCGGGCTCCCAGCCGCCACCCCCGGCCCGCCCCCCTGGCTTCTGGGAGCCCCATCGCCGGGGGTGCAGGCGCCCCCCGCCATCGGGCTCCCAGCCGCCACCCCCGGCCCGCCCCCCTGGCTTCTGGGAGCCCCATCGCCGGGGGTGCAGGCGCCCCCCGCCATCGGGCTCCCAGCCGCCACCCCCGGCCCGCCCCCCTGGCTTCTGGGAGCCCCATCGCCGGGGGTGCAGGCGCCCCCCGCCATCGGGCTCCCAGCCGCCACCCCCGGCCCGCCCCCCTGGCTTCTGGGAGCCCCATCGCCGGGGGTGCAGGCGCCCCCCGCCATCGGGCTCCCAGCCGCCACCCCCGGCCCGCCCCCCTGGCTTCTGGGAGCCCCATCGCCGGGGGTGCAGGCGCCCCCCGCCATCGGGCTCCCAGCCGCCACCCCCGGCCCGCCCCCCTGGCTTCTGGGAGCCCCATCGCCGGGGGTGCAGGCGCCCCCCGCCATCGGGCTCCCAGCCGCCACCCCCGGCCCGCCCCCCTGGCTTCTGGGAGCCCCATCGCCGGGGGTGCAGGCGCCCCCCGCCATCGGGCTCCCAGCCGCCACCCCCGGCCCGCCCCCCTGGCTTCTGGGAGCCCCATCGCCGGGGGTGCAGGCGCCCCCCGCCATCGGGCTCCCAGCCGCCACCCCCGGCCCGCCCCCCTGGCTTCTGGGAGCCCCATCGCCGGGGGTGCAGGCGCCCCCCGCCATCGGGCTCCCAGCCGCCACCCCCGGCCCGCCCCCCTGGCTTCTGGGAGCCCCATCGCCGGGGGTGCAGGCGCCCCCCGCCATCGGGCTCCCAGCCGCCACCCCCGGCCCGCCCCCCTGGCTTCTGGGAGCCCCATCGCCGGGGGTGCAGGCGCCCCCCGCCATCGGGCTCCCAGCCGCCACCCCCGGCCCGCCCCCCTGACTTCTGGGAGCCTTGGGAACCCCTGCCTCTTTCTCATATTCTGAGTAATATCATCTCCCCATCGGAAAATTTTCAACTCCTTCTCAGACGATTGTACACCCCCAGTGTGCACACCCTCAGAGGGAGTAACCCCCTCTGTATTAGGAGTCACATCAGCCTCTTCCTCCCTGAATATTCAGAACAGTATCCCACCGTTGTTTCTACTTCCAGTGAAACTGATTGTCATATCCTCCTCTCCCAAGCAGAACTTGGAAACTCTGTCACGGGGGGTGTACACCGTTGTGATATAGAAATTAACATCGTCCTCTCCCGGGTTTACATCAGGAGCAAGTCTATTAATCATTAATATTAATAATTATATTAATATTAATAATAATTATTGATGTTAATGATCACAATAAAGAGAGTAAAAATGAATACTGGTTTAAAAGGTTAACCACTTGTAATCATAATTATTAGTAATATCACTATTAATAATAATATTATGATATTAGCAATTAATGTGACTTAAATCAATACCCAGTGATGCTGGGAATACAATAATGATTAGTATTAGGAACTAATAATATTATTTGATGACATTAATATTAATAATTAATTGAAAGCAGGCATAATCATGTATTGAAAATCATTATCCATAATTAATAATGGTATCTTATGAATTTTTAGTATCATTGATCATTATTAAAATCGATCATTGATGATTAATAATCATATTATTATTCCTCATTCCACAGGAAGTGTAAACCTACTTGTGATGCTGTTCTTAATAACCAGGGTCGGAAAGCAGGACTTTAGTTTTAATATCGCAGCAGGTGTACACTCACCACGTGACACTGATCCTAATATGAACGGGGGTAGAGTATCACATGACTCCAATTATAGCAATGGATGGATAGCTATGCGGTAATATTGCTCCTAATATTCCCGGAAGAAGCCTTTGCTATTAGTCCGAATATGGCACTGAGGGGACAGTTTTTCTGAGATATAGTTCCTAGTATACGGAGTTGGAGAGGATGATAATAATTCACAGGCTGTGTGCTCCCGCCCAGTGATATTGTAATTACTATCCTGGGAGGGAGAGGATGATATTGCACTCTGTACAGCAGGAGGCGTACACCCAGTCTGGGATATTGTTCCTAATATCCATGGAGGGGACAGGCTGATATTACTCGCAATGTGGCACAGGGTGGACATTCACCCTGTTTCATCCTTCTCAATATTCCAAGGCCGAGAGACAGATATTAATCTCAGTATCACAGACACTGGACAACCCCTTGTGATACTCTTCCAAATATCCATTTCAGGTTGCCAGGAGCCACCCCCGGACGGCCCCCCTGGCTTCTGGGAGCCCCATCGCCGGGGGGTGAGGCACCCCCCGCGATCGGGCTCCCAGCCGCCACCCCCGGCCCGCCCCCCTGGCTTCTGGGAGCCCCATCGCCGGGGGGACAGGCACGCCCCCCGATCGGGCTCCCAGCCGCCACCCCCGGCCCGCGCCCCTGGCTTCTGGGAGCCCCATCGCCGGGGGTGCAGGCACCCCCCGCGATCGGGCCCCCAGCCGCCACCCCCGGCCCGCCCCCCTGGCTTCTGGGAGCCCCATCGCCGGGGGTGCAGGCACCCCCCGCGATCGGGCCCCCAGCCGCCACCCCCGGCCCGCCCCCCTGGCTTCTGGGAGCCCCATCGCCGGGGGTGCAGGCACCCCCCGCGATCGGGCTCCCAGCCGCCACCCCCGGCCCGCCCCCCTGGCTTCTGGGAGCCCCATCGCCGGGGGTGCAGGCACCCCCCGCGATCGGGCTCCCAGCCGCCACCCCCGGCCCGCCCCCCTGGCTTCTGGGAGCCCCATCGCCGGGGGTGCAGGCACCCCCCGCGATCGGGCTCCCAGCCGCCACCCCCGGCCCGCCCCCCTGGCTTCTGGGAGCCCCATCGCCGGGGGTGCAGGCACCCCCCGCGATCGGGCTCCCAGCCGCCACCCCCGGCCCGCCCCCCTGGCTTCTGGGAGCCCCATCGCCGGGGGTGCAGGCACCCCCCGCGATCGGGCTCCCAGCCGCCACCCCCGGCCCGCCCCCCTGGCTTCTGGGAGCCCCATCGCCGGGGGTGCAGGCACCCCCCGCGATCGGGCTCCCAGCCGCCACCCCCGGCCCGCCCCCCTGGCTTCTGGGAGCCCCATCGCCGGGGGTGCAGGCACCCCCCGCGATCGGGCTCCCAGCCGCCACCCCCGGCCCGCCCCCCTGGCTTCTGGGAGCCCCATCGCCGGGGGTGCAGGCACCCCCCGCGATCGGGCTCCCAGCCGCCACCCCCGGCCCGCCCCCCTGGCTTCTGGGAGCCTTGGGAACCCCTGCCTCTTTCTCATATTCTGAGTAATATCATCTCCCCATCGGAAAATTTTCAACTCCTTCTCAGACGATTGTACACCCCCAGTGTGCACACCCTCAAAGGGAGTAACCCCCTCTTTATTAGGAGTCACATCAGCCTCTTCCTCCCTGAATATTCAGAACAGTATCCCACCGTTGTTTCTACTTCCAGTGAAACTGATTGTCATATCCTCCTCTCCCAAGCAGAACTTGGAAACTCTGTCACGGGGGGTGTACACCGTTGTGATATAGAAATTAACATCGTCCTCTCCCGGGTTTACATCAGGAGCAAGTCTATTAATCATTAATATTAATAATTATATTAATATTAATAATAATTATTGATGTTAATGATCACAATAAAGAGAGTAAAAATGAATACTGGTTTAAAAGGTTAACCACTTGTAATCATAATTATTAGTAATATCACTATTAATAATAATATTATGATATTAGCAATTAATGTGACTTAAATCAATACCCAGTGATGCTGGGAATACAATAATGATTAGTATTAGGAACTAATAATATTATTTGATGACATTAATATTAATAATTAATTGAAAGCAGGCATAATCATGTATTGAAAATCATTATCCATAATTAATAATGGTATCTTATGAATTTTTAGTATCATTGATCATTATTAAAATCGATCATTGATGATTAATAATCATATTATTATTCCTCATTCCACAGGAAGTGTAAACCTACTTGTGATGCTGTTCTTAATAACCAGGGTCGGAAAGCAGGACTTTAGTTTTAATATCGCAGCAGGTGTACACTCACCACGTGACACTGATCCTAATATGAACGGGGGTAGAGTATCACATGACTCCAATTATAGCAATGGATGGATAGCTATGCGGTAATATTGCTCCTAATATTCCCGGAAGAAGCCTTTGCTATTAGTCCGAATATGGCACTGAGGGGACAGTTTTTCTGAGATATAGTTCCTAGTATACGGAGTTGGAGAGGATGATAATAATTCACAGGCTGTGTGCTCCCGCCCAGTGATATTGTAATTACTATCCTGGGAGGGAGAGGATGATATTGCACTCTGTACAGCAGGAGGCGTACACCCAGTCTGGGATATTGTTCCTAATATCCATGGAGGGGACAGGCTGATATTACTCGCAATGTGGCACAGGGTGGACATTCACCCTGTTTCATCCTTCTCAATATTCCAAGGCCGAGAGACAGATATTAATCTCAGTATCACAGACACTGGACAACCCCTTGTGATACTCTTCCAAATATCCATTTCAGGTTGCCAGGAGCCACCCCCGGACGGCCCCCCTGGCTTCTGGGAGCCCCATCGCCGGGGGGTCAGGCACCCCCCGCGATCGGGCTCCCAGCCGCCACCCCCGGCCCGCCCCCCTGGCTTCTGGGAGCCCCATCGCCGGGGGGTCAGGCACGCCCCCCGATCGGGCTCCCAGCCGCCACCCCCGGCCCGCGGCCCTGGCTTCTGGGAGCCCCATCGCCGGGGGTGCAGGCACGCCCCCCGATCGGGCTCCCAGCCGCCACCCCCGGCCCGCCCCCCTGGCTTCTGGGAGCCCCATCGCCGGGGGTGCAGGCACCCCCCGCGATCGGGCTCCCAGCCGCCACCCCCGGCCCGCCCCCCTGGCTTCTGGGAGCCCCATCGCCGGGGGTGCAGGCACCCCCCGCGATCGGGCTCCCAGCCGCCACCCCCGGCCCGCCCCCCTGGCTTCTGGGAGCACCATCGCCGGGGGTGCAGGCACCCCCCGCGATCGGGCTCCCAGCCGCCACCCCCGGCCCGCCCCCCTGGCTTCAGGGAGCCCCATCGCCGGGGGTGCAGGCACCCCCCGCGATCGGGCTCCCAGCCGCCACCCCCGGCCCGCCCCCCTGGCTTCTGGGAGCCCCATCGCCGGGGGTGCAGGCACCCCCCGCGATCGGGCTCCCAGCCGCCACCCCCGGCCCGCCCCCCTGGCTTCTGGGAGCCTTGGGAACCCCTGCCTCTTTCTCATATTCTGAGTAATATCATCTCCCCATCGGAAAATTTTCAACTCCTTCTCAGACGATTGTACACCCCCAGTGTGCACACCCTCAGAGGGAGTAACCCCCTCTGTATTAGGAGTCACATCAGCCTCTTCCTCCCTGAATATTCAGAACAGTATCCCACCGTTGTTTCTACTTCCAGTGAAACTGATTGTCATATCCTCCTCTCCCAAGCAGAACTTGGAAACTCTGTCACGGGGGGTGTACACCGTTGTGATATAGAAATTAACATCGTCCTCTCCCGAGTTTACATCAGGAGCAAGTCTATTAATCATTAATATTAATAATTATATTAATATTAATAATAATTATTGATATTAATGATCACAATAAAGAGAGTAAAAATGAATACTGGTTTAAAAGGTTAACCACTTGTAATCATAATTATTAGTAATATCACTATTAATAATAATATTATGATATTAGCAATTAATGTGACTTAAATCAATACCCAGTGATGCTGGGAATACAATAATGATTAGTATTAGGAACTAATAATATTATTTGATGACATTAATATTAATAATTAATTGAAAGCAGGCATAATCATGTATTGAAAATCATTATCCATAATTAATAATGGTATCTTATGAATTTTTAGTATCATTGATCGTTATTAAAATCGATCATTGATGATTAGTAATCATATTATTATTCCTCATTCCACAGGAAGTGTAAACCTACTTGTGATGCTGTTCTTAATAACCAGGGTCGGAAAGCAGGACTTTAGTTTTAATATCGCAGCAGGTGTACACTCACCACGTGACACTGATCCTAATATGAACGGGGGTAGAGTATCACATGACTCCAATTATAGCAATGGATGGATAGCTATGCGGTAATATTGCTCCTAATATTCCCGGAAGAAGCCTTTGCTATTAGTCCGAATATGGCACTGAGGGGACAGTTTTTCTGAGATATAGTTCCTAGTATACGGAGTTGGAGAGGATGATAATAATTCACAGGCTGTGTGCTCCCGCCCAGTGATATTGTAATTACTATCCTGGGAGGGAGAGGATGATATTGCACTCTGTACAGCAGGAGGCGTACACCCAGTCTGGGATATTGTTCCTAATATCCATGGAGGGGACAGGCTGATATTACTCGCAATGTGGCACAGGGTGGACATTCACCCTGTTTCATCCTTCTCAATATTCCAAGGCCGAGAGACAGATATTAATCTCAGTATCACAGACACTGGACAACCCCTTGTGATACTCTTCCAAATATCCATTTCAGGTTGCCAGGAGCCACCCCCGGACGGCCCCCCTGGCTTCTGGGAGCCCCATCGCCGGGGGGTCAGGCACCCCCCGCGATCGGGCTCCCAGCCGCCACCCCCGGCCCGCCCCCCTGGCTTCTGGGAGCCCCATCGCCGGGGGGACAGGCACGCCCCCCGATCGGGCTCCCAGCCGCCACCCCCGGCCCGCGCCCCTGGCTTCTGGGAGCCCCATCGCCGGGGGTGCAGGCACGCCCCCCGATCGGGCTCCCAGCCGCCACCCCCGGCCCGCCCCCCTGGCTTCTGGGAGCCCCATCGCCGGGGGTGCAGGCACCCCCCGCGATCGGGCTCCCAGCCGCCACCCCCGGCCCGCCCCCCTGGCTTCTGGGAGCCCCATCGCCGGGGGTGCAGGCACCCCCCGCGATCGGGCTCCCAGCCGCCACCCCCGGCCCGCCCCCCTGGCTTCTGGGAGCCCCATCGCCGGGGGTGCAGGCACCCCCCGCGATCGGGCTCCCAGCCGCCACCCCCGGCCCGCCCCCCTGGCTTCTGGGAGCCCCATCGCCGGGGGTGCAGGCACCCCCCGCGATCGGGCTCCCAGCCGCCACCCCCGGCCCGCCCCCCTGGCTTCTGGGAGCCCCATCGCCGGGGGTGCAGGCACCCCCCGCGATCGGGCTCCCAGCCGCCACCCCCGGCCCGCCCCCCTGGCTTCTGGGAGCCCCATCGCCGGGGGTGCAGGCACCCCCCGCGATCGGGCTCCCAGCCGCCACCCCCGGCCCGCCCCCCTGGCTTCTGGGAGCCTTGGGAACCCCTGCCTCTTTCTCATATTCTGAGTAATATCATCTCCCCATCGGAAAATTTTCAACTCCTTCTCAGACGATTGTACACCCCCAGTGTGCACACCCTCAGAGGGAGTAACCCCCTCTGTATTAGGAGTCACATCAGCCTCTTCCTCCCTGAATATTCAGAACAGTATCCCACCGTTGTTTCTACTTCCAGTGAAACTGATTGTCATATCCTCCTCTCCCAAGCAGAACTTGGAAACTCTGTCACGGGGGGTGTACACCGTTGTGATATAGAAATTAACATCGTCCTCTCCCGGGTTTACATCAGGAGCAAGTCTATTAATCATTAATATTAATAATTATATTAATATTAATAATAATTATTGATATTAATGATCACAATAAAGAGAGTAAAAATGAATACTGGTTTAAAAGGTTAACCACTTGTAATCATAATTATTAGTAATATCACTATTAATAATAATATTATGATATTAGCAATTAATGTGACTTAAATCAATACCCAGTGATGCTGGGAATACAATAATGATTAGTATTAGGAACTAATAATATTATTTGATGACATTAATATTAATAATTAATTGAAAGCAGGCATAATCATGTATTGAAAATCATTATCCATAATTAATAATGGTATCTTATGAATTTTTAGTATCATTGATCATTATTAAAATCGATCATTGATGATTAATAATCATATTATTATTCCTCATTCCACAGGAAGTGTAAACCTACTTGTGATGCTGTTCTTAATAACCAGGGTCGGAAAGCAGGACTTTAGTTTTAATATCGCAGCAGGTGTACACTCACCACGTGACACTGATCCTAATATGAACGGGGGTAGAGTATCACATGACTCCAATTATAGCAATGGATGGATAGCTATGCGGTAATATTGCTCCTAATATTCCCGGAAGAAGCCTTTGCTATTAGTCCGAATATGGCACTGAGGGGACAGTTTTTCTGAGATATAGTTCCTAGTATACGGAGTTGGAGAGGATGATAATAATTCACAGGCTGTGTGCTCCCGCCCAGTGATATTGTAATTACTATCCTGGGAGGGAGAGGATGATATTGCACTCTGTACAGCAGGAGGCGTACACCCAGTCTGGGATATTGTTCCTAATATCCATGGAGGGGACAGGCTGATATTACTCGCAATGTGGCACAGGGTGGACATTCACCCTGTTTCATCCTTCTCAATATTCCAAGGCCGAGAGACAGATATTAATCTCAGTATCACAGACACTGGACAACCCCTTGTGATACTCTTCCAAATATCCATTTCAGGTTGCCAGGAGCCACCCCCGGACGGCCCCCCTGGCTTCTGGGAGCCCCATCGCCGGGGGGTGAGGCACCCCCCGCGATCGGGCTCCCAGCCGCCACCCCCGGCCCGCCCCCCTGGCTTCTGGGAGCCCCATCGCCGGGGGGACAGGCACGCCCCCCGATCGGGCTCCCAGCCGCCACCCCCGGCCCGCGCCCCTGGCTTCTGGGAGCCCCATCGCCGGGGGTGCAGGCACGCCCCCCGCGATCGGGCTCCCAGCCGCCACCCCCGGCCCGCCCCCCGGGCTTCTGGGAGCCCCATCGCCGGGGGTGCAGGCACCCCCCGCGATCGGGCTCCCAGCCGCCACCCCCGGCCCGCCCCCCGGGCTTCTGGGAGCCCCATCGCCGGGGGTGCAGGCACCCCCCGCGATCGGGCTCCCAGCCGCCACCCCCGGCCCGCCCCCCGGGCTTCTGGGAGCCCCATCGCCGGGGGTGCAGGCACCCCCGGCGATCGGGCTCCCAGCCGCCACCCCCGGCCCGCCCCCCGGGCTTCTGGGAGCCCCATCGCCGGGGGTGCAGGCACCCCCGGCGATCGGGCTCCCAGCCGCCACCCCCGGCCCGCCCCCCGGGCTTCTGGGAGCCCCATCGCCGGGGGTGCAGGCACCCCCGGCGATCGGGCTCCCAGCCGCCACCCCCGGCCCGCCCCCCGGGCTTCTGGGAGCCCCATCGCCGGGGGTGCAGGCACCCCCCGCGATCGGGCTCCCAGCCGCCACCCCCGGCCCGCCCCCCGGGCTTCTGGGAGCCCCATCGCCGGGGGTGCAGGCACCCCCCGCGATCGGGCTCCCAGCCGCCACCCCCGGCCCGCCCCCCGGGCTTCTGGGAGCCCCATCGCCGGGGGTGCAGGCACCCCCGGCGATCGGGCTCCCAGCCGCCACCCCGGCCCGCCCCCCGGGCTTCTGGGAGCCCCATCGCCGGGGGTGCAGGCACCCCCGGCGATCGGGCTCCCAGCCGCCACCCCCGGCCCGCCCCCCGGGCTTCTGGGAGCCCCATCGCCGGGGGTGCAGGCACCCCCGGCGATCGGGCTCCCAGCCGCCACCCCCGGCCCGCCCCCCGGGCTTCTGGGAGCCCCATCGCCGGGGGTGCAGGCACCCCCCGCGATCGGGCTCCCAGCCGCCACCCCCGGCCCGCCCCCCGGGCTTCTGGGAGCCCCATCGCCGGGGGTGCAGGCACCCCCCGCGATCGGGCTCCCAGCCGCCACCCCCGGCCCGCCCCCCGGGCTTCTGGGAGCCCCATCGCCGGGGGTGCAGGCACCCCCCGCGATCGGGCTCCCAGCCGCCACCCCCGGCCCGCCCCCCGGGCTTCTGGGAGCCCCATCGCCGGGGGTGCAGGCACCCCCCGCGATCGGGCTCCCAGCCGCCACCCCCGGCCCGCCCCCCGGGCTTCTGGGAGCCCCATCGCCGGGGGTGCAGGCACCCCCCGCGATCGGGCTCCCAGCCGCCACCCCCGGCCCGCCCCCCGGGCTTCTGGGAGCCCCATCGCCGGGGGTGCAGGCACCCCCCGCGATCGGGCTCCCAGCCGCCACCCCCGGCCCGCCCCCCGGGCTTCTGGGAGCCCCATCGCCGGGGGTGCAGGCACCCCCCGCGATCGGGCTCCCAGCCGCCACCCCCGGCCCGCCCCCCGGGCTTCTGGGAGCCCCATCGCCGGGGGTGCAGGCACCCCCCGCGATCGGGCTCCCAGCCGCCACCCCCGGCCCGCCCCCCGGGCTTCTGGGAGCCCCATCGCCGGGGGTGCAGGCACCCCCCGCGATCGGGCTCCCAGCCGCCACCCCCGGCCCGCCCCCCGGGCTTCTGGGAGCCCCATCGCCGGGGGTGCAGGCACCCCCCGCGATCGGGCTCCCAGCCGCCACCCCCGGCCCGCCCCCCGGGCTTCTGGGAGCCCCATCGCCGGGGGTGCAGGCACCCCCCGCGATCGGGCTCCCAGCCGCCACCCCCGGCCCGCCCCCCGGGCTTCTGGGAGCCCCATCGCCGGGGGTGCAGGCACCCCCCGCGATCGGGCTCCCAGCCGCCACCCCCGGCCCGCCCCCCGGGCTTCTGGGAGCCCCATCGCCGGGGGTGCAGGCACCCCCCGCGATCGGGCTCCCAGCCGCCACCCCCGGCCCGCCCCCCGGGCTTCTGGGAGCCCCATCGCCGGGGGTGCAGGCACCCCCCGCGATCGGGCTCCCAGCCGCCACCCCCGGCCCGCCCCCCGGGCTTCTGGGAGCCCCATCGCCGGGGGTGCAGGCACCCCCCGCGATCGGGCTCCCAGCCGCCACCCCCGGCCCGCCCCCCGGGCTTCTGGGAGCCCCATCGCCGGGGGTGCAGGCACCCCCCGCGATCGGGCTCCCAGCCGCCACCCCCGGCCCGCCCCCCGGGCTTCTGGGAGCCCCATCGCCGGGGGTGCAGGCACCCCCCGCGATCGGGCTCCCAGCCGCCACCCCCGGCCCGCCCCCCGGGCTTCTGGGAGCCCCATCGCCGGGGGTGCAGGCACCCCCCGCGATCGGGCTCCCAGCCGCCACCCCCGGCCCGCCCCCCGGGCTTCTGGGAGCCTTGGGAACCCCTGCCTCTTTCTCATATTCTGAGTAATATCATCTCCCCATCGGAAAATTTTCAACTCCTTCTCAGACGATTGTACACCCCCAGTGTGCACACCCTCAGAGGGAGTAACCCCCTCTGTATTAGGAGTCACATCAGCCTCTTCCTCCCTGAATATTCAGAACAGTATCCCACCGTTGTTTCTACTTCCAGTGAAACTGATTGTCATATCCTCCTCTCCCAAGCAGAACTTGGAAACTCTGTCACGGGGGGTGTACACCGTTGTGATATAGAAATTAACATCGTCCTCTCCCGGGTTTACATCCGGAGCAAGTCTATTAATCATTAATATTAATAATTATATTAATATTAATAATAATTATTGATATTAATGATCACAATAAAGAGAGTAAAAATGAATACTGGTTTAAAAGGTTAACCACTTGTAATCATAATTATTAGTAATATCACTATTAATAATAATATTATGATATTAGCAATTAATGTGACTTAAATCAATACCCAGTGATGCTGGGAATACAATAATGATTAGTATTAGGAACTAATAATATTATTTGATGACATTAATATTAATAATTAATTGAAAGCAGGCATAATCATGTATTGAAAATCATTATCCATAATTAATAATGGTATCTTATGAATTTTTAGTATCATTGATCATTATTAAAATCGATCATTGATGATTAATAATCATATTATTATTCCTCATTCCACAGGAAGTGTAAACCTACTTGTGATGCTGTTCTTAATAACCAGGGTCGGAAAGCAGGACTTTAGTTTTAATATCGCAGCAGGTGTACACTCACCACGTGACACTGATCCTAATATGAACGGGGGTAGAGTATCACATGACTCCAATTATAGCAATGGATGGATAGCTATGCGGTAATATTGCTCCTAATATTCCCGGAAGAAGCCTTTGCTATTAGTCCGAATATGGCACTGAGGGGACAGTTTTTCTGAGATATAGTTCCTAGTATACGGAGTTGGAGAGGATGATAATAATTCACAGGCTGTGTGCTCCCGCCCAGTGATATTGTAATTACTATCCTGGGAGGGAGAGGATGATATTGCACTCTGTACAGCAGGAGGCGTACACCCAGTCTGGGATATTGTTCCTAATATCCATGGAGGGGACAGGCTGATATTACTCGCAATGTGTCACAGGGTGGACATTCACCCTGTTTCATCCTTCTCAATATTCAAAGGCCGAGAGACAGATATTAATCTCAGTATCACAGACACTGGACAACCCCTTGTGATACTCTTCCAAATATCCATTTCAGGTTGCCAGGAGCCACCCCCGGACGGCCCCCATGGCTTCTGGGAGCCCCATCGCCGGGGGTTCAGGCACCCCCCGCGATCGGGCTCCCAGCCGCCACCCCCGGCCCGCCCCCCTGGCTTCTGGGAGCCCCATCGCCGGGGGGTCAGGCACGCCCCCCGATCGGGCTCCCAGCCGCCACCCCCGGCCCGCCCCCCTGGCTTCTGGGAGCCCCATCGCCGGGGGGTCAGGCACGCCCCCCGATCGGGCTCCCAGCCGCCACCCCCGGCCCGCGCCCCTGGCTTCTGGGAGCCCCATCGCCGGGGGTGCAGGCACGCCCCCCGATCGGGCTCCCAGCCGCCACCCCCGGCCCGCCCCCCTGGCTTCTGGGAGCCCCATCGCCGGGGGTGCAGGCACGCCCCCCGATCGGGCTCCCAGCCGCCACCCCCGGCCCGCCCCCCTGGCTTCTGGGAGCCCCATCGCCGGGGGTGCAGGCACCCCCCGCGATCGGGCTCCCAGCCGCCACCCCCGGCCCGCCCCCCTGGCTTCTGGGAGCCCCATCGCCGGGGGTGCAGGCACCCCCCGCGATCGGGCTCCCAGCCGCCACCCCCGGCCCGCCCCCCTGGCTTCTGGGAGCCCCATCGCCGGGGGTGCAGGCACCCCCCGCGATCGGGCTCCCAGCCGCCACCCCCGGCCCGCCCCCCTGGCTTCTGGGAGCCCCATCGCCGGGGGTGCAGGCACCCCCCGCGATCGGGCTCCCAGCCGCCACCCCCGGCCCGCCCCCCTGGCTTCTGGGAGCCCCATCGCCGGGGGTGCAGGCACCCCCCGCGATCGGGCTCCCAGCCGCCACCCCCGGCCCGCCCCCCTGGCTTCTGGGAGCCCCATCGCCGGGGGTGCAGGCACCCCCCGCGATCGGGCTCCCAGCCGCCACCCCCGGCCCGCCCCCCTGGCTTCTGGGAGCCCCATCGCCGGGGGTGCAGGCACCCCCCGCGATCGGGCTCCCAGCCGCCACCCCCGGCCCGCCCCCCTGGCTTCTGGGAGCCCCATCGCCGGGGGTGCAGGCACCCCCCGCGATCGGGCTCCCAGCCGCCACCCCCGGCCCGCCCCCCTGGCTTCTGGGAGCCCCATCGCCGGGGGTGCAGGCACCCCCCGCGATCGGGCTCCCAGCCGCCACCCCCGGCCCGCCCCCCTGGCTTCTGGGAGCCCCATCGCCGGGGGTGCAGGCACCCCCCGCGATCGGGCTCCCAGCCGCCACCCCCGGCCCGCCCCCCTGGCTTCTGGGAGCCCCATCGCCGGGGGTGCAGGCACCCCCCGCGATCGGGCTCCCAGCCGCCACCCCCGGCCCGCCCCCTGGCTTCTGGGAGCCCCATCGCCGGGGGTGCAGGCACCCCCCGCGATCGGGCTCCCAGCCGCCACCCCCGGCCCGCCCCCCTGGCTTCTGGGAGCCCCATCGCCGGGGGTGCAGGCACCCCCCGCGATCGGGCTCCCAGCCGCCACCCCCGGCCCGCCCCCCTGGCTTCTGGGAGCCCCATCGCCGGGGGTGCAGGCACCCCCCGCGATCGGGCTCCCAGCCGCCACCCCCGGCCCGCCCCCCTGGCTTCTGGGAGCCCCATCGCCGGGGGTGCAGGCACCCCCCGCGATCGGGCTCCCAGCCGCCACCCCCGGCCCGCCCCCCTGGCTTCTGGGAGCCCCATCGCCGGGGGTGCAGGCACCCCCCGCGATCGGGCTCCCAGCCGCCACCCCCGGCCCGCCCCCCTGGCTTCTGGGAGCCCCATCGCCGGGGGTGCAGGCACCCCCCGCGATCGGGCTCCCAGCCGCCACCCCCGGCCCGCCCCCCTGGCTTCTGGGAGCCCCATCGCCGGGGGTGCAGGCACCCCCCGCGATCGGGCTCCCAGCCGCCACCCCCGGCCCGCCCCCCTGGCTTCTGGGAGCCCCATCGCCGGGGGTGCAGGCACCCCCCGCGATCGGGCTCCCAGCCGCCACCCCCGGCCCGCCCCCCTGGCTTCTGGGAGCCCCATCGCCGGGGGTGCAGGCACCCCCCGCGATCGGGCTCCCAGCCGCCACCCCCGGCCCGCCCCCCTGGCTTCTGGGAGCCCCATCGCCGGGGGTGCAGGCACCCCCCGCGATCGGGCTCCCAGCCGCCACCCCCGGCCCGCCCCCCTGGCTTCTGGGAGCCCCATCGCCGGGGGTGCAGGCACCCCCCGCGATCGGGCTCCCAGCCGCCACCCCCGGCCCGCCCCCCTGGCTTCTGGGAGCCCCATCGCCGGGGGTGCAGGCACCCCCCGCGATCGGGCTCCCAGCCGCCACCCCCGGCCCGCCCCCCTGGCTTCTGGGAGCCCCATCGCCGGGGGTGCAGGCACCCCCCGCGATCGGGCTCCCAGCCGCCACCCCCGGCCCGCCCCCCTGGCTTCTGGGAGCCCCATCGCCGGGGGTGCAGGCACCCCCCGCGATCGGGCTCCCAGCCGCCACCCCCGGCCCGCCCCCCTGGCTTCTGGGAGCCCCATCGCCGGGGGTGCAGGCACCCCCCGCGATCGGGCTCCCAGCCGCCACCCCCGGCCCGCCCCCCTGGCTTCTGGGAGCCCCATCGCCGGGGGTGCAGGCACCCCCCGCGATCGGGCTCCCAGCCGCCACCCCCGGCCCGCCCCCCTGGCTTCTGGGAGCCCCATCGCCGGGGGTGCAGGCACCCCCCGCGATCGGGCTCCCAGCCGCCACCCCCGGCCCGCCCCCCTGGCTTCTGGGAGCCCCATCGCCGGGGGTGCAGGCACCCCCCGCGATCGGGCTCCCAGCCGCCACCCCCGGCCCGCCCCCCTGGCTTCTGGGAGCCCCATCGCCGGGGGTGCCGGCACCCCCCGCGATCGGGCTCCCAGCCGCCACCCCCGGCCCGCCCCCCTGGCTTCTGGGAGCCCCATCGCCGGGGGTGCCGGCACCCCCCGCGATCGGGCTCCCAGCCGCCACCCCCGGCCCGCCCCCCTGGCTTCTGGGAGCCCCATCGCCGGGGGTGCCGGCACCCCCCGCGATCGGGCTCCCAGCCGCCACCCCCGGCCCGCCCCCCTGGCTTCTGGGAGCCCCATCGCCGGGGGTGCCGGCACCCCCCGCGATCGGGCTCCCAGCCGCCACCCCCGGCCCGCCCCCCTGGCTTCTGGGAGCCCCATCGCCGGGGGTGCCGGCACCCCCCGCGATCGGGCTCCCAGCCGCCACCCCCGGCCCGCCCCCCTGGCTTCTGGGAGCCCCATCGCCGGGGGTGCCGGCACCCCCCGCGATCGGGCTCCCAGCCGCCACCCCCGGCCCGCCCCCCTGGCTTCTGGGAGCCCCATCGCCGGGGGTGCCGGCACCCCCCGCGATCGGGCTCCCAGCCGCCACCCCCGGCCCGCCCCCCTGGCTTCTGGGAGCCCCATCGCCGGGGGTGCCGGCACCCCCCGCGATCGGGCTCCCAGCCGCCACCCCCGGCCCGCCCCCCTGGCTTCTGGGAGCCCCATCGCCGGGGGTGCCGGCACCCCCCGCGATCGGGCTCCCAGCCGCCACCCCCGGCCCGCCCCCCTGGCTTCTGGGAGCCCCATCGCCGGGGGTGCCGGCACCCCCCGCGATCGGGCTCCCAGCCGCCACCCCCGGCCCGCCCCCCTGGCTTCTGGGAGCCCCATCGCCGGGGGTGCCGGCACCCCCCGCGATCGGGCTCCCAGCCGCCACCCCCGGCCCGCCCCCCTGGCTTCTGGGAGCCCCATCGCCGGGGGTGCCGGCACCCCCCGCGATCGGGCTCCCAGCCGCCACCCCCGGCCCGCCCCCCTGGCTTCTGGGAGCCCCATCGCCGGGGGTGCCGGCACCCCCCGCGATCGGGCTCCCAGCCGCCACCCCCGGCCCGCCCCCCTGGCTTCTGGGAGCCCCATCGCCGGGGGTGCCGGCACCCCCCGCGATCGGGCTCCCAGCCGCCACCCCCGGCCCGCCCCCCTGGCTTCTGGGAGCCCCATCGCCGGGGGTGCCGGCACCCCCCGCGATCGGGCTCCCAGCCGCCACCCCCGGCCCGCCCCCCTGGCTTCTGGGAGCCCCATCGCCGGGGGTGCCGGCACCCCCCGCGATCGGGCTCCCAGCCGCCACCCCCGGCCCGCCCCCCTGGCTTCTGGGAGCCCCATCGCCGGGGGTGCCGGCACCCCCCGCGATCGGGCTCCCAGCCGCCACCCCCGGCCCGCCCCCCTGGCTTCTGGGAGCCCCATCGCCGGGGGTGCCGGCACCCCCCGCGATCGGGCTCCCAGCCGCCACCCCCGGCCCGCCCCCCTGGCTTCTGGGAGCCCCATCGCCGGGGGTGCCGGCACCCCCCGCGATCGGGCTCCCAGCCGCCACCCCCGGCCCGCCCCCCTGGCTTCTGGGAGCCCCATCGCCGGGGGTGCCGGCACCCCCCGCGATCGGGCTCCCAGCCGCCACCCCCGGCCCGCCCCCCTGGCTTCTGGGAGCCCCATCGCCGGGGGTGCCGGCACCCCCCGCGATCGGGCTCCCAGCCGCCACCCCCGGCCCGCCCCCCTGGCTTCTGGGAGCCCCATCGCCGGGGGTGCCGGCACCCCCCGCGATCGGGCTCCCAGCCGCCACCCCCGGCCCGCCCCCCTGGCTTCTGGGAGCCCCATCGCCGGGGGTGCCGGCACCCCCCGCGATCGGGCTCCCAGCCGCCACCCCCGGCCCGCCCCCCTGGCTTCTGGGAGCCCCATCGCCGGGGGTGCCGGCACCCCCCGCGATCGGGCTCCCAGCCGCCACCCCCGGCCCGCCCCCCTGGCTTCTGGGAGCCCCATCGCCGGGGGTGCCGGCACCCCCCGCGATCGGGCTCCCAGCCGCCACCCCCGGCCCGCCCCCCTGGCTTCTGGGAGCCCCATCGCCGGGGGTGCCGGCACCCCCCGCGATCGGGCTCCCAGCCGCCACCCCCGGCCCGCCCCCCTGGCTTCTGGGAGCCCCATCGCCGGGGGTGCCGGCACCCCCCGCGATCGGGCTCCCAGCCGCCACCCCCGGCCCGCCCCCCTGGCTTCTGGGAGCCCCATCGCCGGGGGTGCCGGCACCCCCCGCGATCGGGCTCCCAGCCGCCACCCCCGGCCCGCCCCCCTGGCTTCTGGGAGCCCCATCGCCGGGGGTGCCGGCACCCCCCGCGATCGGGCTCCCAGCCGCCACCCCCGGCCCGCCCCCCTGGCTTCTGGGAGCCCCATCGCCGGGGGTGCCGGCACCCCCCGCGATCGGGCTCCCAGCCGCCACCCCCGGCCCGCCCCCCTGGCTTCTGGGAGCCCCATCGCCGGGGGTGCCGGCACCCCCCGCGATCGGGCTCCCAGCCGCCACCCCCGGCCCGCCCCCCTGGCTTCTGGGAGCCCCATCGCCGGGGGTGCCGGCACCCCCCGCGATCGGGCTCCCAGCCGCCACCCCCGGCCCGCCCCCCTGGCTTCTGGGAGCCCCATCGCCGGGGGTGCCGGCACCCCCCGCGATCGGGCTCCCAGCCGCCACCCCCGGCCCGCCCCCCTGGCTTCTGGGAGCCCCATCGCCGGGGGTGCCGGCACCCCCCGCGATCGGGCTCCCAGCCGCCACCCCCGGCCCGCCCCCCTGGCTTCTGGGAGCCCCATCGCCGGGGGTGCCGGCACCCCCCGCGATCGGGCTCCCAGCCGCCACCCCCGGCCCGCCCCCCTGGCTTCTGGGAGCCCCATCGCCGGGGGTGCCGGCACCCCCCGCGATCGGGCTCCCAGCCGCCACCCCCGGCCCGCCCCCCTGGCTTCTGGGAGCCCCATCGCCGGGGGTGCCGGCACCCCCCGCGATCGGGCTCCCAGCCGCCACCCCCGGCCCGCCCCCCTGGCTTCTGGGAGCCCCATCGCCGGGGGTGCCGGCACCCCCCGCGATCGGGCTCCCAGCCGCCACCCCCGGCCCGCCCCCCTGGCTTCTGGGAGCCCCATCGCCGGGGGTGCCGGCACCCCCCGCGATCGGGCTCCCAGCCGCCACCCCCGGCCCGCCCCCCTGGCTTCTGGGAGCCCCATCGCCGGGGGTGCCGGCACCCCCCGCGATCGGGCTCCCAGCCGCCACCCCCGGCCCGCCCCCCTGGCTTCTGGGAGCCCCATCGCCGGGGGTGCCGGCACCCCCCGCGATCGGGCTCCCAGCCGCCACCCCCGGCCCGCCCCCCTGGCTTCTGGGAGCCCCATCGCCGGGGGTGCCGGCACCCCCCGCGATCGGGCTCCCAGCCGCCACCCCCGGCCCGCCCCCCTGGCTTCTGGGAGCCCCATCGCCGGGGGTGCCGGCACCCCCCGCGATCGGGCTCCCAGCCGCCACCCCCGGCCCGCCCCCCTGGCTTCTGGGAGCCCCATCGCCGGGGGTGCCGGCACCCCCCGCGATCGGGCTCCCAGCCGCCACCCCCGGCCCGCCCCCCTGGCTTCTGGGAGCCCCATCGCCGGGGGTGCCGGCACCCCCCGCGATCGGGCTCCCAGCCGCCACCCCCGGCCCGCCCCCCTGGCTTCTGGGAGCCCCATCGCCGGGGGTGCCGGCACCCCCCGCGATCGGGCTCCCAGCCGCCACCCCCGGCCCGCCCCCCTGGCTTCTGGGAGCCCCATCGCCGGGGGTGCCGGCACCCCCCGCGATCGGGCTCCCAGCCGCCACCCCCGGCCCGCCCCCCTGGCTTCTGGGAGCCCCATCGCCGGGGGTGCCGGCACCCCCCGCGATCGGGCTCCCAGCCGCCACCCCCGGCCCGCCCCCCTGGCTTCTGGGAGCCCCATCGCCGGGGGTGCCGGCACCCCCCGCGATCGGGCTCCCAGCCGCCACCCCCGGCCCGCCCCCCTGGCTTCTGGGAGCCCCATCGCCGGGGGTGCCGGCACCCCCCGCGATCGGGCTCCCAGCCGCCACCCCCGGCCCGCCCCCCTGGCTTCTGGGAGCCCCATCGCCGGGGGTGCCGGCACCCCCCGCGATCGGGCTCCCAGCCGCCACCCCCGGCCCGCCCCCCTGGCTTCTGGGAGCCCCATCGCCGGGGGTGCCGGCACCCCCCGCGATCGGGCTCCCAGCCGCCACCCCCGGCCCGCCCCCCTGGCTTCTGGGAGCCCCATCGCCGGGGGTGCCGGCACCCCCCGCGATCGGGCTCCCAGCCGCCACCCCCGGCCCGCCCCCCTGGCTTCTGGGAGCCCCATCGCCGGGGGTGCCGGCACCCCCCGCGATCGGGCTCCCAGCCGCCACCCCCGGCCCGCCCCCCTGGCTTCTGGGAGCCCCATCGCCGGGGGTGCCGGCACCCCCCGCGATCGGGCTCCCAGCCGCCACCCCCGGCCCGCCCCCCTGGCTTCTGGGAGCCCCATCGCCGGGGGTGCCGGCACCCCCCGCGATCGGGCTCCCAGCCGCCACCCCCGGCCCGCCCCCCTGGCTTCTGGGAGCCCCATCGCCGGGGGTGCCGGCACCCCCCGCGATCGGGCTCCCAGCCGCCACCCCCGGCCCGCCCCCTGGCTTCTGGGAGCCCCATCGCCGGGGGTGCCGGCACCCCCCGCGATCGGGCTCCCAGCCGCCACCCCCGGCCCGCCCCCCTGGCTTCTGGGAGCCCCATCGCCGGGGGTGCCGGCACCCCCCGCGATCGGGCTCCCAGCCGCCACCCCCGGCCCGCCCCCCTGGCTTCTGGGAGCCCCATCGCCGGGGGTGCCGGCACCCCCCGCGATCGGGCTCCCAGCCGCCACCCCCGGCCCGCCCCCCTGGCTTCTGGGAGCCCCATCGCCGGGGGTGCCGGCACCCCCCGCGATCGGGCTCCCAGCCGCCACCCCCGGCCCGCCCCCCTGGCTTCTGGGAGCCCCATCGCCGGGGGTGCCGGCACCCCCCGCGATCGGGCTCCCAGCCGCCACCCCCGGCCCGCCCCCCTGGCTTCTGGGAGCCCCATCGCCGGGGGTGCCGGCACCCCCCGCGATCGGGCTCCCAGCCGCCACCCCCGGCCCGCCCCCCTGGCTTCTGGGAGCCCCATCGCCGGGGGTGCCGGCACCCCCCGCGATCGGGCTCCCAGCCGCCACCCCCGGCCCGCCCCCCTGGCTTCTGGGAGCCCCATCGCCGGGGGTGCCGGCACCCCCCGCGATCGGGCTCCCAGCCGCCACCCCCGGCCCGCCCCCCTGGCTTCTGGGAGCCCCATCGCCGGGGGTGCCGGCACCCCCCGCGATCGGGCTCCCAGCCGCCACCCCCGGCCCGCCCCCCTGGCTTCTGGGAGCCCCATCGCCGGGGGTGCCGGCACCCCCCGCGATCGGGCTCCCAGCCGCCACCCCCGGCCCGCCCCCCTGGCTTCTGGGAGCCCCATCGCCGGGGGTGCCGGCACCCCCCGCGATCGGGCTCCCAGCCGCCACCCCCGGCCCGCCCCCCTGGCTTCTGGGAGCCCCATCGCCGGGGGTGCCGGCACCCCCCGCGATCGGGCTCCCAGCCGCCACCCCCGGCCCGCCCCCCTGGCTTCTGGGAGCCCCATCGCCGGGGGTGCCGGCACCCCCCGCGATCGGGCTCCCAGCCGCCACCCCCGGCCCGCCCCCCTGGCTTCTGGGAGCCCCATCGCCGGGGGTGCCGGCACCCCCCGCGATCGGGCTCCCAGCCGCCACCCCCGGCCCGCCCCCCTGGCTTCTGGGAGCCCCATCGCCGGGGGTGCCGGCACCCCCCGCGATCGGGCTCCCAGCCGCCACCCCCGGCCCGCCCCCCTGGCTTCTGGGAGCCCCATCGCCGGGGGTGCCGGCACCCCCCGCGATCGGGCTCCCAGCCGCCACCCCCGGCCCGCCCCCCTGGCTTCTGGGAGCCCCATCGCCGGGGGTGCCGGCACCCCCCGCGATCGGGCTCCCAGCCGCCACCCCCGGCCCGCCCCCCTGGCTTCTGGGAGCCCCATCGCCGGGGGTGCCGGCACCCCCCGCGATCGGGCTCCCAGCCGCCACCCCCGGCCCGCCCCCCTGGCTTCTGGGAGCCCCATCGCCGGGGGTGCCGGCACCCCCCGCGATCGGGCTCCCAGCCGCCACCCCCGGCCCGCCCCCCTGGCTTCTGGGAGCCCCATCGCCGGGGGTGCCGGCACCCCCCGCGATCGGGCTCCCAGCCGCCACCCCCGGCCCGCCCCCCTGGCTTCTGGGAGCCCCATCGCCGGGGGTGCCGGCACCCCCCGCGATCGGGCTCCCAGCCGCCACCCCCGGCCCGCCCCCCTGGCTTCTGGGAGCCCCATCGCCGGGGGTGCCGGCACCCCCCGCGATCGGGCTCCCAGCCGCCACCCCCGGCCCGCCCCCCTGGCTTCTGGGAGCCCCATCGCCGGGGGTGCCGGCACCCCCCGCGATCGGGCTCCCAGCCGCCACCCCCGGCCCGCCCCCCTGGCTTCTGGGAGCCCCATCGCCGGGGGTGCCGGCACCCCCCGCGATCGGGCTCCCAGCCGCCACCCCCGGCCCGCCCCCCTGGCTTCTGGGAGCCCCATCGCCGGGGGTGCCGGCACCCCCCGCGATCGGGCTCCCAGCCGCCACCCCCGGCCCGCCCCCCGGGCTTCTGGGAGCCCCATCGCCGGGGGTGCCGGCACCCCCCGCGATCGGGCTCCCAGCCGCCACCCCCGGCCCGCCCCCCGGGCTTCTGGGAGCCCCATCGCCGGGGGTGCCGGCACCCCCCGCGATCGGGCTCCCAGCCGCCACCCCCGGCCCGCCCCCCGGGCTTCTGGGAGCCCCATCGCCGGGGGTGCCGGCACCCCCCGCGATCGGGCTCCCAGCCGCCACCCCCGGCCCGCCCCCCGGGCTTCTGGGAGCCCCATCGCCGGGGGTGCCGGCACCCCCCGCGATCGGGCTCCCAGCCGCCACCCCCGGCCCGCCCCCCGGGCTTCTGGGAGCCCCATCGCCGGGGGTGCAGGCACCCCCCGCGATCGGGCTCCCAGCCGCCACCCCCGGCCCGCCCCCCGGGCTTCTGGGAGCCCCATCGCCGGGGGTGCAGGCACCCCCGGCGATCGGGCTCCCAGCCGCCACCCCCGGCCCGCCCCCCGGGCTTCTGGGAGCCCCATCGCCGGGGGTGCAGGCACCCCCGGCGATCGGGCTCCCAGCCGCCACCCCCGGCCCGCCCCCCGGGCTTCTGGGAGCCCCATCGCCGGGGGTGCAGGCACCCCCGGCGATCGGGCTCCCAGCCGCCACCCCCGGCCCGCCCCCCGGGCTTCTGGGAGCCCCATCGCCGGGGGTGCAGGCACCCCCCGCGATCGGGCTCCCAGCCGCCACCCCCGGCCCGCCCCCCGGGCTTCTGGGAGCCCCATCGCCGGGGGTGCAGGCACCCCCCGCGATCGGGCTCCCAGCCGCCACCCCCGGCCCGCCCCCCGGGCTTCTGGGAGCCCCATCGCCGGGGGTGCAGGCACCCCCCGCGATCGGGCTCCCAGCCGCCACCCCCGGCCCGCCCCCCGGGCTTCTGGGAGCCCCATCGCCGGGGGTGCAGGCACCCCCCGCGATCGGGCTCCCAGCCGCCACCCCCGGCCCGCCCCCCGGGCTTCTGGGAGCCCCATCGCCGGGGGTGCAGGCACCCCCCGCGATCGGGCTCCCAGCCGCCACCCCCGGCCCGCCCCCCGGGCTTCTGGGAGCCCCATCGCCGGGGGTGCAGGCACCCCCCGCGATCGGGCTCCCAGCCGCCACCCCCGGCCCGCCCCCCGGGCTTCTGGGAGCCCCATCGCCGGGGGTGCAGGCACCCCCCGCGATCGGGCTCCCAGCCGCCACCCCCGGCCCGCCCCCCGGGCTTCTGGGAGCCCCATCGCCGGGGGTGCAGGCACCCCCCGCGATCGGGCTCCCAGCCGCCACCCCCGGCCCGCCCCCCGGGCTTCTGGGAGCCCCATCGCCGGGGGTGCAGGCACCCCCCGCGATCGGGCTCCCAGCCGCCACCCCCGGCCCGCCCCCCGGGCTTCTGGGAGCCCCATCGCCGGGGGTGCAGGCACCCCCC
The DNA here is from genome assembly GCF_049350105.2 of Macaca mulatta. Taxonomy (NCBI): domain Eukaryota; kingdom Metazoa; phylum Chordata; class Mammalia; order Primates; family Cercopithecidae; genus Macaca; species Macaca mulatta. The sequence goes on from NC_133423.1 coordinate 397,248, forward strand.
GCGATCGGGCTCCCAGCCGCCACCCCCGGCCCGCCCCCCGGGCTTCTGGGAGCCCCATCGCCGGGGGTGCAGGCACCCCCCGCGATCGGGCTCCCAGCCGCCACCCCCGGCCCGCCCCCCGGGCTTCTGGGAGCCCCATCGCCGGGGGTGCAGGCACCCCCCGCGATCGGGCTCCCAGCCGCCACCCCCGGCCCGCCCCCCGGGCTTCTGGGAGCCCCATCGCCGGGGGTGCAGGCACCCCCCGCGATCGGGCTCCCAGCCGCCACCCCCGGCCCGCCCCCCGGGCTTCTGGGAGCCCCATCGCCGGGGGTGCAGGCACCCCCCGCGATCGGGCTCCCAGCCGCCACCCCCGGCCCGCCCCCCGGGCTTCTGGGAGCCCCATCGCCGGGGGTGCAGGCACCCCCCGCGATCGGGCTCCCAGCCGCCACCCCCGGCCCGCCCCCCGGGCTTCTGGGAGCCCCATCGCCGGGGGTGCAGGCACCCCCCGCGATCGGGCTCCCAGCCGCCACCCCCGGCCCGCCCCCCGGGCTTCTGGGAGCCCCATCGCCGGGGGTGCAGGCACCCCCCGCGATCGGGCTCCCAGCCGCCACCCCCGGCCCGCCCCCCGGGCTTCTGGGAGCCCCATCGCCGGGGGTGCAGGCACCCCCCGCGATCGGGCTCCCAGCCGCCACCCCCGGCCCGCCCCCCGGGCTTCTGGGAGCCCCATCGCCGGGGGTGCAGGCACCCCCCGCGATCGGGCTCCCAGCCGCCACCCCCGGCCCGCCCCCCGGGCTTCTGGGAGCCCCATCGCCGGGGGTGCAGGCACCCCCCGCGATCGGGCTCCCAGCCGCCACCCCCGGCCCGCCCCCCGGGCTTCTGGGAGCCCCATCGCCGGGGGTGCAGGCACCCCCCGCGATCGGGCTCCCAGCCGCCACCCCCGGCCCGCCCCCCGGGCTTCTGGGAGCCCCATCGCCGGGGGTGCAGGCACCCCCCGCGATCGGGCTCCCAGCCGCCACCCCCGGCCCGCCCCCCGGGCTTCTGGGAGCCCCATCGCCGGGGGTGCAGGCACCCCCCGCGATCGGGCTCCCAGCCGCCACCCCCGGCCCGCCCCCCGGGCTTCTGGGAGCCCCATCGCCGGGGGTGCAGGCACCCCCCGCGATCGGGCTCCCAGCCGCCACCCCCGGCCCGCCCCCCGGGCTTCTGGGAGCCCCATCGCCGGGGGTGCAGGCACCCCCCGCGATCGGGCTCCCAGCCGCCACCCCCGGCCCGCCCCCCGGGCTTCTGGGAGCCCCATCGCCGGGGGTGCAGGCACCCCCCGCGATCGGGCTCCCAGCCGCCACCCCCGGCCCGCCCCCCGGGCTTCTGGGAGCCCCATCGCCGGGGGTGCAGGCACCCCCCGCGATCGGGCTCCCAGCCGCCACCCCCGGCCCGCCCCCCGGGCTTCTGGGAGCCCCATCGCCGGGGGTGCAGGCACCCCCCGCGATCGGGCTCCCAGCCGCCACCCCCGGCCCGCCCCCCGGGCTTCTGGGAGCCCCATCGCCGGGGGTGCAGGCACCCCCCGCGATCGGGCTCCCAGCCGCCACCCCCGGCCCGCCCCCCGGGCTTCTGGGAGCCCCATCGCCGGGGGTGCAGGCACCCCCCGCGATCGGGCTCCCAGCCGCCACCCCCGGCCCGCCCCCCGGGCTTCTGGGAGCCCCATCGCCGGGGGTGCAGGCACCCCCCGCGATCGGGCTCCCAGCCGCCACCCCCGGCCCGCCCCCCGGGCTTCTGGGAGCCCCATCGCCGGGGGTGCAGGCACCCCCCGCGATCGGGCTCCCAGCCGCCACCCCCGGCCCGCCCCCCGGGCTTCTGGGAGCCCCATCGCCGGGGGTGCAGGCACCCCCCGCGATCGGGCTCCCAGCCGCCACCCCCGGCCCGCCCCCCGGGCTTCTGGGAGCCCCATCGCCGGGGGTGCAGGCACCCCCCGCGATCGGGCTCCCAGCCGCCACCCCCGGCCCGCCCCCCGGGCTTCTGGGAGCCCCATCGCCGGGGGTGCAGGCACCCCCCGCGATCGGGCTCCCAGCCGCCACCCCCGGCCCGCCCCCCGGGCTTCTGGGAGCCCCATCGCCGGGGGTGCAGGCACCCCCCGCGATCGGGCTCCCAGCCGCCACCCCCGGCCCGCCCCCCGGGCTTCTGGGAGCCCCATCGCCGGGGGTGCAGGCACCCCCCGCGATCGGGCTCCCAGCCGCCACCCCCGGCCCGCCCCCCGGGCTTCTGGGAGCCCCATCGCCGGGGGTGCAGGCACCCCCCGCGATCGGGCTCCCAGCCGCCACCCCCGGCCCGCCCCCCGGGCTTCTGGGAGCCCCATCGCCGGGGGTGCAGGCACCCCCCGCGATCGGGCTCCCAGCCGCCACCCCCGGCCCGCCCCCCGGGCTTCTGGGAGCCCCATCGCCGGGGGTGCAGGCACCCCCCGCGATCGGGCTCCCAGCCGCCACCCCCGGCCCGCCCCCCGGGCTTCTGGGAGCCCCATCGCCGGGGGTGCAGGCACCCCCCGCGATCGGGCTCCCAGCCGCCACCCCCGGCCCGCCCCCCGGGCTTCTGGGAGCCCCATCGCCGGGGGTGCAGGCACCCCCCGCGATCGGGCTCCCAGCCGCCACCCCCGGCCCGCCCCCCGGGCTTCTGGGAGCCCCATCGCCGGGGGTGCAGGCACCCCCCGCGATCGGGCTCCCAGCCGCCACCCCCGGCCCGCCCCCCGGGCTTCTGGGAGCCCCATCGCCGGGGGTGCAGGCACCCCCCGCGATCGGGCTCCCAGCCGCCACCCCCGGCCCGCCCCCCGGGCTTCTGGGAGCCCCATCGCCGGGGGTGCAGGCACCCCCCGCGATCGGGCTCCCAGCCGCCACCCCCGGCCCGCCCCCCGGGCTTCTGGGAGCCCCATCGCCGGGGGTGCAGGCACCCCCCGCGATCGGGCTCCCAGCCGCCACCCCCGGCCCGCCCCCCGGGCTTCTGGGAGCCTTGGGAACCCCTGCCTCTTTCTCATATTCTGAGTAATATCATCTCCCCATCGGAAAATTTTCAACTCCTTCTCAGACGATTGTACACCCCCAGTGTGCACACCCTCAGAGGGAGTAACCCCCTCTGTATTAGGAGTCACATCAGCCTCTTCCTCCCTGAATATTCAGAACAGTATCCCACCGTTGTTTCTACTTCCAGTGAAACTGATTGTCATATCCTCCTCTCCCAAGCAGAACTTGGAAACTCTGTCACGGGGGGTGTACACCGTTGTGATATAGAAATTAACATCGTCCTCTCCCGGGTTTACATCCGGAGCAAGTCTATTAATCATTAATATTAATAATTATATTAATATTAATAATAATTATTGATATTAATGATCACAATAAAGAGAGTAAAAATGAATACTGGTTTAAAAGGTTAACCACTTGTAATCATAATTATTAGTAATATCACTATTAATAATAATATTATGATATTAGCAATTAATGTGACTTAAATCAATACCCAGTGATGCTGGGAATACAATAATGATTAGTATTAGGAACTAATAATATTATTTGATGACATTAATATTAATAATTAATTGAAAGCAGGCATAATCATGTATTGAAAATCATTATCCATAATTAATAATGGTATCTTATGAATTTTTAGTATCATTGATCATTATTAAAATCGATCATTGATGATTAATAATCATATTATTATTCCTCATTCCACAGGAAGTGTAAACCTACTTGTGATGCTGTTCTTAATAACCAGGGTCGGAAAGCAGGACTTTAGTTTTAATATCGCAGCAGGTGTACACTCACCACGTGACACTGATCCTAATATGAACGGGGGTAGAGTATCACATGACTCCAATTATAGCAATGGATGGATAGCTATGCGGTAATATTGCTCCTAATATTCCCGGAAGAAGCCTTTGCTATTAGTCCGAATATGGCACTGAGGGGACAGTTTTTCTGAGATATAGTTCCTAGTATACGGAGTTGGAGAGGATGATAATAATTCACAGGCTGTGTGCTCCCGCCCAGTGATATTGTAATTACTATCCTGGGAGGGAGAGGATGATATTGCACTCTGTACAGCAGGAGGCGTACACCCAGTCTGGGATATTGTTCCTAATATCCATGGAGGGGACAGGCTGATATTACTCGCAATGTGTCACAGGGTGGACATTCACCCTGTTTCATCCTTCTCAATATTCAAAGGCCGAGAGACAGATATTAATCTCAGTATCACAGACACTGGACAACCCCTTGTGATACTCTTCCAAATATCCATTTCAGGTTGCCAGGAGCCACCCCCGGACGGCCCCCATGGCTTCTGGGAGCCCCATCGCCGGGGGTTCAGGCACCCCCCGCGATCGGGCTCCCAGCCGCCACCCCCGGCCCGCCCCCCTGGCTTCTGGGAGCCCCATCGCCGGGGGGTCAGGCACGCCCCCCGATCGGGCTCCCAGCCGCCACCCCCGGCCCGCCCCCCTGGCTTCTGGGAGCCCCATCGCCGGGGGGTCAGGCACGCCCCCCGATCGGGCTCCCAGCCGCCACCCCCGGCCCGCGCCCCTGGCTTCTGGGAGCCCCATCGCCGGGGGTGCAGGCACGCCCCCCGATCGGGCTCCCAGCCGCCACCCCCGGCCCGCCCCCCTGGCTTCTGGGAGCCCCATCGCCGGGGGTGCAGGCACGCCCCCCGATCGGGCTCCCAGCCGCCACCCCCGGCCCGCCCCCCTGGCTTCTGGGAGCCCCATCGCCGGGGGTGCAGGCACCCCCCGCGATCGGGCTCCCAGCCGCCACCCCCGGCCCGCCCCCCTGGCTTCTGGGAGCCCCATCGCCGGGGGTGCAGGCACCCCCCGCGATCGGGCTCCCAGCCGCCACCCCCGGCCCGCCCCCCTGGCTTCTGGGAGCCCCATCGCCGGGGGTGCAGGCACCCCCCGCGATCGGGCTCCCAGCCGCCACCCCCGGCCCGCCCCCCTGGCTTCTGGGAGCCCCATCGCCGGGGGTGCAGGCACCCCCCGCGATCGGGCTCCCAGCCGCCACCCCCGGCCCGCCCCCCTGGCTTCTGGGAGCCCCATCGCCGGGGGTGCAGGCACCCCCCGCGATCGGGCTCCCAGCCGCCACCCCCGGCCCGCCCCCCTGGCTTCTGGGAGCCCCATCGCCGGGGGTGCAGGCACCCCCCGCGATCGGGCTCCCAGCCGCCACCCCCGGCCCGCCCCCCTGGCTTCTGGGAGCCCCATCGCCGGGGGTGCAGGCACCCCCCGCGATCGGGCTCCCAGCCGCCACCCCCGGCCCGCCCCCCTGGCTTCTGGGAGCCCCATCGCCGGGGGTGCAGGCACCCCCCGCGATCGGGCTCCCAGCCGCCACCCCCGGCCCGCCCCCCTGGCTTCTGGGAGCCCCATCGCCGGGGGTGCAGGCACCCCCCGCGATCGGGCTCCCAGCCGCCACCCCCGGCCCGCCCCCCTGGCTTCTGGGAGCCCCATCGCCGGGGGTGCAGGCACCCCCCGCGATCGGGCTCCCAGCCGCCACCCCCGGCCCGCCCCCCTGGCTTCTGGGAGCCCCATCGCCGGGGGTGCAGGCACCCCCCGCGATCGGGCTCCCAGCCGCCACCCCCGGCCCGCCCCCCTGGCTTCTGGGAGCCCCATCGCCGGGGGTGCAGGCACCCCCCGCGATCGGGCTCCCAGCCGCCACCCCCGGCCCGCCCCCCTGGCTTCTGGGAGCCCCATCGCCGGGGGTGCAGGCACCCCCCGCGATCGGGCTCCCAGCCGCCACCCCCGGCCCGCCCCCCTGGCTTCTGGGAGCCCCATCGCCGGGGGTGCAGGCACCCCCCGCGATCGGGCTCCCAGCCGCCACCCCCGGCCCGCCCCCCTGGCTTCTGGGAGCCCCATCGCCGGGGGTGCAGGCACCCCCCGCGATCGGGCTCCCAGCCGCCACCCCCGGCCCGCCCCCCTGGCTTCTGGGAGCCCCATCGCCGGGGGTGCAGGCACCCCCCGCGATCGGGCTCCCAGCCGCCACCCCCGGCCCGCCCCCCTGGCTTCTGGGAGCCCCATCGCCGGGGGTGCAGGCACCCCCCGCGATCGGGCTCCCAGCCGCCACCCCCGGCCCGCCCCCCTGGCTTCTGGGAGCCCCATCGCCGGGGGTGCAGGCACCCCCCGCGATCGGGCTCCCAGCCGCCACCCCCGGCCCGCCCCCCTGGCTTCTGGGAGCCCCATCGCCGGGGGTGCAGGCACCCCCCGCGATCGGGCTCCCAGCCGCCACCCCCGGCCCGCCCCCCTGGCTTCTGGGAGCCCCATCGCCGGGGGTGCAGGCACCCCCCGCGATCGGGCTCCCAGCCGCCACCCCCGGCCCGCCCCCCTGGCTTCTGGGAGCCCCATCGCCGGGGGTGCAGGCACCCCCCGCGATCGGGCTCCCAGCCGCCACCCCCGGCCCGCCCCCCTGGCTTCTGGGAGCCCCATCGCCGGGGGTGCAGGCACCCCCCGCGATCGGGCTCCCAGCCGCCACCCCCGGCCCGCCCCCCTGGCTTCTGGGAGCCCCATCGCCGGGGGTGCAGGCACCCCCCGCGATCGGGCTCCCAGCCGCCACCCCCGGCCCGCCCCCCTGGCTTCTGGGAGCCCCATCGCCGGGGGTGCAGGCACCCCCCGCGATCGGGCTCCCAGCCGCCACCCCCGGCCCGCCCCCCTGGCTTCTGGGAGCCCCATCGCCGGGGGTGCAGGCACCCCCCGCGATCGGGCTCCCAGCCGCCACCCCCGGCCCGCCCCCCTGGCTTCTGGGAGCCCCATCGCCGGGGGTGCAGGCACCCCCCGCGATCGGGCTCCCAGCCGCCACCCCCGGCCCGCCCCCCTGGCTTCTGGGAGCCCCATCGCCGGGGGTGCAGGCACCCCCCGCGATCGGGCTCCCAGCCGCCACCCCCGGCCCGCCCCCCTGGCTTCTGGGAGCCCCATCGCCGGGGGTGCAGGCACCCCCCGCGATCGGGCTCCCAGCCGCCACCCCCGGCCCGCCCCCCTGGCTTCTGGGAGCCCCATCGCCGGGGGTGCCGGCACCCCCCGCGATCGGGCTCCCAGCCGCCACCCCCGGCCCGCCCCCCTGGCTTCTGGGAGCCCCATCGCCGGGGGTGCCGGCACCCCCCGCGATCGGGCTCCCAGCCGCCACCCCCGGCCCGCCCCCCTGGCTTCTGGGAGCCCCATCGCCGGGGGTGCCGGCACCCCCCGCGATCGGGCTCCCAGCCGCCACCCCCGGCCCGCCCCCCTGGCTTCTGGGAGCCCCATCGCCGGGGGTGCCGGCACCCCCCGCGATCGGGCTCCCAGCCGCCACCCCCGGCCCGCCCCCCTGGCTTCTGGGAGCCCCATCGCCGGGGGTGCCGGCACCCCCCGCGATCGGGCTCCCAGCCGCCACCCCCGGCCCGCCCCCCTGGCTTCTGGGAGCCCCATCGCCGGGGGTGCCGGCACCCCCCGCGATCGGGCTCCCAGCCGCCACCCCCGGCCCGCCCCCCTGGCTTCTGGGAGCCCCATCGCCGGGGGTGCCGGCACCCCCCGCGATCGGGCTCCCAGCCGCCACCCCCGGCCCGCCCCCCTGGCTTCTGGGAGCCCCATCGCCGGGGGTGCCGGCACCCCCCGCGATCGGGCTCCCAGCCGCCACCCCCGGCCCGCCCCCCTGGCTTCTGGGAGCCCCATCGCCGGGGGTGCCGGCACCCCCCGCGATCGGGCTCCCAGCCGCCACCCCCGGCCCGCCCCCCTGGCTTCTGGGAGCCCCATCGCCGGGGGTGCCGGCACCCCCCGCGATCGGGCTCCCAGCCGCCACCCCCGGCCCGCCCCCCTGGCTTCTGGGAGCCCCATCGCCGGGGGTGCCGGCACCCCCCGCGATCGGGCTCCCAGCCGCCACCCCCGGCCCGCCCCCCTGGCTTCTGGGAGCCCCATCGCCGGGGGTGCCGGCACCCCCCGCGATCGGGCTCCCAGCCGCCACCCCCGGCGCGCCCCCCTGGCTTCTGGGAGCCCCATCGCCGGGGGTGCCGGCACCCCCCGCGATCGGGCTCCCAGCCGCCACCCCCGGCCCGCCCCCCTGGCTTCTGGGAGCCCCATCGCCGGGGGTGCCGGCACCCCCCGCGATCGGGCTCCCAGCCGCCACCCCCGGCCCGCCCCCCTGGCTTCTGGGAGCCCCATCGCCGGGGGTGCCGGCACCCCCCGCGATCGGGCTCCCAGCCGCCACCCCCGGCCCGCCCCCCTGGCTTCTGGGAGCCCCATCGCCGGGGGTGCCGGCACCCCCCGCGATCGGGCTCCCAGCCGCCACCCCCGGCCCGCCCCCCTGGCTTCTGGGAGCCCCATCGCCGGGGGTGCCGGCACCCCCCGCGATCGGGCTCCCAGCCGCCACCCCCGGCCCGCCCCCCTGGCTTCTGGGAGCCCCATCGCCGGGGGTGCCGGCACCCCCCGCGATCGGGCTCCCAGCCGCCACCCCCGGCCCGCCCCCCTGGCTTCTGGGAGCCCCATCGCCGGGGGTGCCGGCACCCCCCGCGATCGGGCTCCCAGCCGCCACCCCCGGCCCGCCCCCCTGGCTTCTGGGAGCCCCATCGCCGGGGGTGCCGGCACCCCCCGCGATCGGGCTCCCAGCCGCCACCCCCGGCCCGCCCCCCTGGCTTCTGGGAGCCCCATCGCCGGGGGTGCCGGCACCCCCCGCGATCGGGCTCCCAGCCGCCACCCCCGGCCCGCCCCCCTGGCTTCTGGGAGCCCCATCGCCGGGGGTGCCGGCACCCCCCGCGATCGGGCTCCCAGCCGCCACCCCCGGCCCGCCCCCCTGGCTTCTGGGAGCCCCATCGCCGGGGGTGCCGGCACCCCCCGCGATCGGGCTCCCAGCCGCCACCCCCGGCCCGCCCCCCTGGCTTCTGGGAGCCCCATCGCCGGGGGTGCCGGCACCCCCCGCGATCGGGCTCCCAGCCGCCACCCCCGGCCCGCCCCCCTGGCTTCTGGGAGCCCCATCGCCGGGGGTGCCGGCACCCCCCGCGATCGGGCTCCCAGCCGCCACCCCCGGCCCGCCCCCCTGGCTTCTGGGAGCCCCATCGCCGGGGGTGCCGGCACCCCCCGCGATCGGGCTCCCAGCCGCCACCCCCGGCCCGCCCCCCTGGCTTCTGGGAGCCCCATCGCCGGGGGTGCCGGCACCCCCCGCGATCGGGCTCCCAGCCGCCACCCCCGGCCCGCCCCCCTGGCTTCTGGGAGCCCCATCGCCGGGGGTGCCGGCACCCCCCGCGATCGGGCTCCCAGCCGCCACCCCCGGCCCGCCCCCCTGGCTTCTGGGAGCCCCATCGCCGGGGGTGCCGGCACCCCCCGCGATCGGGCTCCCAGCCGCCACCCCCGGCCCGCCCCCCTGGCTTCTGGGAGCCCCATCGCCGGGGGTGCCGGCACCCCCCGCGATCGGGCTCCCAGCCGCCACCCCCGGCCCGCCCCCCTGGCTTCTGGGAGCCCCATCGCCGGGGGTGCCGGCACCCCCCGCGATCGGGCTCCCAGCCGCCACCCCCGGCCCGCCCCCCTGGCTTCTGGGAGCCCCATCGCCGGGGGTGCCGGCACCCCCCGCGATCGGGCTCCCAGCCGCCACCCCCGGCCCGCCCCCCTGGCTTCTGGGAGCCCCATCGCCGGGGGTGCCGGCACCCCCCGCGATCGGGCTCCCAGCCGCCACCCCCGGCCCGCCCCCCTGGCTTCTGGGAGCCCCATCGCCGGGGGTGCCGGCACCCCCCGCGATCGGGCTCCCAGCCGCCACCCCCGGCCCGCCCCCCTGGCTTCTGGGAGCCCCATCGCCGGGGGTGCCGGCACCCCCCGCGATCGGGCTCCCAGCCGCCACCCCCGGCCCGCCCCCCTGGCTTCTGGGAGCCCCATCGCCGGGGGTGCCGGCACCCCCCGCGATCGGGCTCCCAGCCGCCACCCCCGGCCCGCCCCCCTGGCTTCTGGGAGCCCCATCGCCGGGGGTGCCGGCACCCCCCGCGATCGGGCTCCCAGCCGCCACCCCCGGCCCGCCCCCCTGGCTTCTGGGAGCCCCATCGCCGGGGGTGCCGGCACCCCCCGCGATCGGGCTCCCAGCCGCCACCCCCGGCCCGCCCCCCTGGCTTCTGGGAGCCCCATCGCCGGGGGTGCCGGCACCCCCCGCGATCGGGCTCCCAGCCGCCACCCCCGGCCCGCCCCCCTGGCTTCTGGGAGCCCCATCGCCGGGGGTGCCGGCACCCCCCGCGATCGGGCTCCCAGCCGCCACCCCCGGCCCGCCCCCCTGGCTTCTGGGAGCCCCATCGCCGGGGGTGCCGGCACCCCCCGCGATCGGGCTCCCAGCCGCCACCCCCGGCCCGCCCCCCTGGCTTCTGGGAGCCCCATCGCCGGGGGTGCCGGCACCCCCCGCGATCGGGCTCCCAGCCGCCACCCCCGGCCCGCCCCCCTGGCTTCTGGGAGCCCCATCGCCGGGGGTGCCGGCACCCCCCGCGATCGGGCTCCCAGCCGCCACCCCCGGCCCGCCCCCCTGGCTTCTGGGAGCCCCATCGCCGGGGGTGCCGGCACCCCCCGCGATCGGGCTCCCAGCCGCCACCCCCGGCCCGCCCCCCTGGCTTCTGGGAGCCCCATCGCCGGGGGTGCCGGCACCCCCCGCGATCGGGCTCCCAGCCGCCACCCCCGGCCCGCCCCCCTGGCTTCTGGGAGCCCCATCGCCGGGGGTGCCGGCACCCCCCGCGATCGGGCTCCCAGCCGCCACCCCCGGCCCGCCCCCCTGGCTTCTGGGAGCCCCATCGCCGGGGGTGCCGGCACCCCCCGCGATCGGGCTCCCAGCCGCCACCCCCGGCCCGCCCCCCTGGCTTCTGGGAGCCCCATCGCCGGGGGTGCCGGCACCCCCCGCGATCGGGCTCCCAGCCGCCACCCCCGGCCCGCCCCCCTGGCTTCTGGGAGCCCCATCGCCGGGGGTGCCGGCACCCCCCGCGATCGGGCTCCCAGCCGCCACCCCCGGCCCGCCCCCTGGCTTCTGGGAGCCCCATCGCCGGGGGTGCCGGCACCCCCCGCGATCGGGCTCCCAGCCGCCACCCCCGGCCCGCCCCCTGGCTTCTGGGAGCCCCATCGCCGGGGGTGCCGGCACCCCCCGCGATCGGGCTCCCAGCCGCCACCCCCGGCCCGCCCCCCTGGCTTCTGGGAGCCCCATCGCCGGGGGTGCCGGCACCCCCCGCGATCGGGCTCCCAGCCGCCACCCCCGGCCCGCCCCCCTGGCTTCTGGGAGCCCCATCGCCGGGGGTGCCGGCACCCCCCGCGATCGGGCTCCCAGCCGCCACCCCCGGCCCGCCCCCCTGGCTTCTGGGAGCCCCATCGCCGGGGGTGCCGGCACCCCCCGCGATCGGGCTCCCAGCCGCCACCCCCGGCCCGCCCCCCTGGCTTCTGGGAGCCCCATCGCCGGGGGTGCCGGCACCCCCCGCGATCGGGCTCCCAGCCGCCACCCCCGGCCCGCCCCCCTGGCTTCTGGGAGCCCCATCGCCGGGGGTGCCGGCACCCCCCGCGATCGGGCTCCCAGCCGCCACCCCCGGCCCGCCCCCCTGGCTTCTGGGAGCCCCATCGCCGGGGGTGCCGGCACCCCCCGCGATCGGGCTCCCAGCCGCCACCCCCGGCCCGCCCCCCTGGCTTCTGGGAGCCCCATCGCCGGGGGTGCCGGCACCCCCCGCGATCGGGCTCCCAGCCGCCACCCCCGGCCCGCCCCCCTGGCTTCTGGGAGCCCCATCGCCGGGGGTGCCGGCACCCCCCGCGATCGGGCTCCCAGCCGCCACCCCCGGCCCGCCCCCCTGGCTTCTGGGAGCCCCATCGCCGGGGGTGCCGGCACCCCCCGCGATCGGGCTCCCAGCCGCCACCCCCGGCCCGCCCCCCTGGCTTCTGGGAGCCCCATCGCCGGGGGTGCCGGCACCCCCCGCGATCGGGCTCCCAGCCGCCACCCCCGGCCCGCCCCCCTGGCTTCTGGGAGCCCCATCGCCGGGGGTGCCGGCACCCCCCGCGATCGGGCTCCCAGCCGCCACCCCCGGCCCGCCCCCCTGGCTTCTGGGAGCCCCATCGCCGGGGGTGCCGGCACCCCCCGCGATCGGGCTCCCAGCCGCCACCCCCGGCCCGCCCCCCTGGCTTCTGGGAGCCCCATCGCCGGGGGTGCCGGCACCCCCCGCGATCGGGCTCCCAGCCGCCACCCCCGGCCCGCCCCCCTGGCTTCTGGGAGCCCCATCGCCGGGGGTGCCGGCACCCCCCGCGATCGGGCTCCCAGCCGCCACCCCCGGCCCGCCCCCCTGGCTTCTGGGAGCCCCATCGCCGGGGGTGCCGGCACCCCCCGCGATCGGGCTCCCAGCCGCCACCCCCGGCCCGCCCCCCTGGCTTCTGGGAGCCCCATCGCCGGGGGTGCCGGCACCCCCCGCGATCGGGCTCCCAGCCGCCACCCCCGGCCCGCCCCCCTGGCTTCTGGGAGCCCCATCGCCGGGGGTGCCGGCACCCCCCGCGATCGGGCTCCCAGCCGCCACCCCCGGCCCGCCCCCCTGGCTTCTGGGAGCCCCATCGCCGGGGGTGCCGGCACCCCCCGCGATCGGGCTCCCAGCCGCCACCCCCGGCCCGCCCCCCTGGCTTCTGGGAGCCCCATCGCCGGGGGTGCCGGCACCCCCCGCGATCGGGCTCCCAGCCGCCACCCCCGGCCCGCCCCCCTGGCTTCTGGGAGCCCCATCGCCGGGGGTGCCGGCACCCCCCGCGATCGGGCTCCCAGCCGCCACCCCCGGCCCGCCCCCCTGGCTTCTGGGAGCCCCATCGCCGGGGGTGCCGGCACCCCCCGCGATCGGGCTCCCAGCCGCCACCCCCGGCCCGCCCCCCTGGCTTCTGGGAGCCCCATCGCCGGGGGTGCCGGCACCCCCCGCGATCGGGCTCCCAGCCGCCACCCCCGGCCCGCCCCCCTGGCTTCTGGGAGCCCCATCGCCGGGGGTGCCGGCACCCCCCGCGATCGGGCTCCCAGCCGCCACCCCCGGCCCGCCCCCCTGGCTTCTGGGAGCCCCATCGCCGGGGGTGCCGGCACCCCCCGCGATCGGGCTCCCAGCCGCCACCCCCGGCCCGCCCCCCTGGCTTCTGGGAGCCCCATCGCCGGGGGTGCCGGCACCCCCCGCGATCGGGCTCCCAGCCGCCACCCCCGGCCCGCCCCCCTGGCTTCTGGGAGCCCCATCGCCGGGGGTGCCGGCACCCCCCGCGATCGGGCTCCCAGCCGCCACCCCCGGCCCGCCCCCCTGGCTTCTGGGAGCCCCATCGCCGGGGGTGCCGGCACCCCCCGCGATCGGGCTCCCAGCCGCCACCCCCGGCCCGCCCCCCTGGCTTCTGGGAGCCCCATCGCCGGGGGTGCCGGCACCCCCCGCGATCGGGCTCCCAGCCGCCACCCCCGGCCCGCCCCCCTGGCTTCTGGGAGCCCCATCGCCGGGGGTGCCGGCACCCCCCGCGATCGGGCTCCCAGCCGCCACCCCCGGCCCGCCCCCCTGGCTTCTGGGAGCCCCATCGCCGGGGGTGCCGGCACCCCCCGCGATCGGGCTCCCAGCCGCCACCCCCGGCCCGCCCCCCTGGCTTCTGGGAGCCCCATCGCCGGGGGTGCCGGCACCCCCCGCGATCGGGCTCCCAGCCGCCACCCCCGGCCCGCCCCCCTGGCTTCTGGGAGCCCCATCGCCGGGGGTGCCGGCACCCCCCGCGATCGGGCTCCCAGCCGCCACCCCCGGCCCGCCCCCCTGGCTTCTGGGAGCCCCATCGCCGGGGGTGCCGGCACCCCCCGCGATCGGGCTCCCAGCCGCCACCCCCGGCCCGCCCCCCTGGCTTCTGGGAGCCCCATCGCCGGGGGTGCCGGCACCCCCCGCGATCGGGCTCCCAGCCGCCACCCCCGGCCCGCCCCCCTGGCTTCTGGGAGCCCCATCGCCGGGGGTGCCGGCACCCCCCGCGATCGGGCTCCCAGCCGCCACCCCCGGCCCGCCCCCCTGGCTTCTGGGAGCCCCATCGCCGGGGGTGCCGGCACCCCCCGCGATCGGGCTCCCAGCCGCCACCCCCGGCCCGCCCCCCTGGCTTCTGGGAGCCCCATCGCCGGGGGTGCCGGCACCCCCCGCGATCGGGCTCCCAGCCGCCACCCCCGGCCCGCCCCCCTGGCTTCTGGGAGCCCCATCGCCGGGGGTGCCGGCACCCCCCGCGATCGGGCTCCCAGCCGCCACCCCCGGCCCGCCCCCCTGGCTTCTGGGAGCCTTGGGAACCCCTGCCTCTTTCTCATATTCTGAGTAATATCATCTCCCCATCGGAAAATTTTCAACTCCTTCTCAGACGATTGTACACCCCCAGTGTGCACACCCTCAGAGGGAGTAACCCCCTCTGTATTAGGAGTCACATCAGCCTCTTCCTCCCTGAATATTCAGAACAGTATCCCACCGTTGTTTCTACTTCCAGTGAAACTGATTGTCATATCCTCCTCTCCCAAGCAGAACTTGGAAACTCTGTCACGGGGGGTGTACACCGTTGTGATATAGAAATTAACATCGTCCTCTCCCGGGTTTACATCCGGAGCAAGTCTATTAATCATTAATATTAATAATTATATTAATATTAATAATAATTATTGATATTAATGATCACAATAAAGAGAGTAAAAATGAATACTGGTTTAAAAGGTTAACCACTTGTAATCATAATTATTAGTAATATCACTATTAATAATAATATTATGATATTAGCAATTAATGTGACTTAAATCAATACCCAGTGATGCTGGGAATACAATAATGATTAGTATTAGGAACTAATAATATTATTTGATGACATTAATATTAATAATTAATTGAAAGCAGGCATAATCATGTATTGAAAATCATTATCCATAATTAATAATGGTATCTTATGAATTTTTAGTATCATTGATCATTATTAAAATCGATCATTGATGATTAATAATCATATTATTATTCCTCATTCCACAGGAAGTGTAAACCTACTTGTGATGCTGTTCTTAATAACCAGGGTCGGAAAGCAGGACTTTAGTTTTAATATCGCAGCAGGTGTACACTCACCACGTGACACTGATCCTAATATGAACGGGGGTAGAGTATCACATGACTCCAATTATAGCAATGGATGGATAGCTATGCGGTAATATTGCTCCTAATATTCCCGGAAGAAGCCTTTGCTATTAGTCCGAATATGGCACTGAGGGGACAGTTTTTCTGAGATATAGTTCCTAGTATACGGAGTTGGAGAGGATGATAATAATTCACAGGCTGTGTGCTCCCGCCCAGTGATATTGTAATTACTATCCTGGGAGGGAGAGGATGATATTGCACTCTGTACAGCAGGAGGCGTACACCCAGTCTGGGATATTGTTCCTAATATCCATGGAGGGGACAGGCTGATATTACTCGCAATGTGGCACAGGGTGGACATTCACCCTGTTTCATCCTTCTCAATATTCCAAGGCCGAGAGACAGATATTAATCTCAGTATCACAGACACTGGACAACCCCTTGTGATACTCTTCCAAATATCCATTTCAGGTTGCCAGGAGCCACCCCCGGACGGCCCCCCTGGCTTCTGGGAGCCCCATCGCCGGGGGGTCAGGCACCCCCCGCGATCGGGCTCCCAGCCGCCACCCCCGGCCCGCCCCCCTGGCTTCTGGGAGCCCCATCGCCGGGGGGTCAGGCACGCCCCCCGATCGGGCTCCCAGCCGCCACCCCCGGCCCGCGCCCCTGGCTTCTGGGAGCCCCATCGCCGGGGGTGCAGGCACGCCCCCCGATCGGGCTCCCAGCCGCCACACCCGGCCCGCCCCCCTGGCTTCTGGGAGCCCCATCGCCGGGGGTGCAGGCACCCCCCGCGATGGGGCTCCCAGCCGCCACCCCCGGCCCGCCCCCCTGGCTTCTGGGAGCCCCATCGCCGGGGTGCAGGCACCCCCCGCGATGGGGCTCCCAGCCGCCACCCCCGGCCCGCCCCCCTGGCTTCTGGGAGCCCCATCGCCGGGGGTGCAGGCACCCCCCGCGATGGGGCTCCCAGCCGCCACCCCCGGCCCGCCCCCCTGGCTTCTGGGAGCCCCATCGCCGGGGGTGCAGGCACCCCCCGCGATCGGGCTCCCAGCCGCCACCCCCGGCCCGCCCCCCTGGCTTCTGGGAGCCCCATCGCCGGGGGTGCAGGCACCCCCCGCGATCGGGCTCCCAGCCGCCACCCCCGGCCCGCCCCCCTGGCTTCTGGGAGCCCCATCGCCGGGGGTGCAGGCACCCCCCGCGATCGGGCTCCCAGCCGCCACCCCCGGCCCGCCCCCCTGGCTTCTGGGAGCCCCATCGCCGGGGGTCCAGGCACCCCCCGCGATCGGGCTCCCAGCCGCCACCCCCGGCCCGCCCCCCTGGCTTCTGGGAGCCCCATCGCCGGGGGTGCAGGCACCCCCCGCGATCGGGCTCCCAGCCGCCACCCCCGGCCCGCCCTCTGGCTTCTGGGAGCCTTGGGAACCCCTGCCTCTTTCTCATATTCTGAGTAATATCATCTCCCCATCGGAAAATTTTCAACTCCTTCTCAGACGATTGTACACCCCCAGTGTGCACACCCTCAGAGGGAGTAACCCCCTCTGTATTAGGAGTCACATCAGCCTCTTCCTCCCTGAATATTCAGAACAGTATCCCACCGTTGTTTCTACTTCCAGTGAAACTGATTGTCATATCCTCCTCTCCCAAGCAGAACTTGGAAACTCTGTCACGGGGGGTGTACACCGTTGTGATATAGAAATTAACATCGTCCTCTCCCGGGTTTACATCCGGAGCAAGTCTATTAATCATTAATATTAATAATTATATTAATATTAATAATAATTATTGATATTAATGATCACAATAAAGAGAGTAAAAATGAATACTGGTTTAAAAGGTTAACCACTTGTAATCATAATTATTAGTAATATCACTATTAATAATAATATTATGATATTAGCAATTAATGTGACTTAAATCAATACCCAGTGATGCTGGGAATACAATAATGATTAGTATTAGGAACTAATAATATTATTTGATGACATTAATATTAATAATTAATTGAAAGCAGGCATAATCATGTATTGAAAATCATTATCCATAATTAATAATGGTATCTTATGAATTTTTAGTATCATTGATCATTATTAAAATCGATCATTGATGATTAATAATCATATTATTATTCCTCATTCCACAGGAAGTGTAAACCTACTTGTGATGCTGTTCTTAATAACCAGGGTCGGAAAGCAGGACTTTAGTTTTAATATCGCAGCAGGTGTACACTCACCACGTGACACTGATCCTAATATGAACGGGGGTAGAGTATCACATGACTCCAATTATAGCAATGGATGGATAGCTATGCGGTAATATTGCTCCTAATATTCCCGGAAGAAGCCTTTGCTATTAGTCCGAATATGGCACTGAGGGGACAGTTTTTCTGAGATATAGTTCCTAGTATACGGAGTTGGAGAGGATGATAATAATTCACAGGCTGTGTGCTCCCGCCCAGTGATATTGTAATTACTATCCTGGGAGGGAGAGGATGATATTGCACTCTGTACAGCAGGAGGCGTACACCCAGTCTGGGATATTGTTCCTAATATCCATGGAGGGGACAGGCTGATATTACTCGCAATGTGTCACAGGGTGGACATTCACCCTGTTTCATCCTTCTCAATATTCCAAGGCCAAGAGACAGATATTAATCTCAGTATCACAGACACTGGACAACCCCTTGTGATACTCTTCCAAATATCCTTTTCAGGTTGCCAGGAGCCACCCCCGGACGGCCCCCCTGGCTTCTGGGAGCCCCATCACCGGGGGTGCAGGCACCCCCCGCGATCGGGCTCCCAGCCGCCACCCCCGGCCCGCCCCCCTGGCTTCTGGGAGCCCCATCGCCGGGGGTGCCGGCACGCCCCCCGATCGGGCTCCCAGCCGCCACCCCCGGCCCGCCCCCCTGGCTTCTGGGAGCCCCATCGCCGGGGGTGCCGGCACCCCCCGCGATCGGGCTCCCAGCCGCCACCCCCGGCCCGCCCCCCTGGCTTCTGGGAGCCCCATCGCCGGGGGTGCCGGCACCCCCCGCGATCGGGCTCCCAGCCGCCACCCCCGGCCCGCCCCCCTGGCTTCTGGGAGCCCCATCGCCGGGGGTGCCGGCACCCCCCGCGATCGGGCTCCCAGCCGCCACCCCCGGCCCGCCCCCCTGGCTTCTGGGAGCCCCATCGCCGGGGGTGCCGGCACCCCCCGCGATCGGGCTCCCAGCCGCCACCCCCGGCCCGCCCCCCTGGCTTCTGGGAGCCCCATCGCCGGGGGTGCCGGCACCCCCCGCGATCGGGCTCCCAGCCGCCACCCCCGGCCCGCCCCCCTGGCTTCTGGGAGCCCCATCGCCGGGGGTGCCGGCACCCCCCGCGATCGGGCTCCCAGCCGCCACCCCCGGCCCGCCCCCCTGGCTTCTGGGAGCCCCATCGCCGGGGGTGCCGGCACCCCCCGCGATCGGGCTCCCAGCCGCCACCCCCGGCCCGCCCCCCTGGCTTCTGGGAGCCCCATCGCCGGGGGTGCCGGCACCCCCCGCGATCGGGCTCCCAGCCGCCACCCCCGGCCCGCCCCCCTGGCTTCTGGGAGCCCCATCGCCGGGGGTGCCGGCACCCCCCGCGATCGGGCTCCCAGCCGCCACCCCCGGCCCGCCCCCCTGGCTTCTGGGAGCCCCATCGCCGGGGGTGCCGGCACCCCCCGCGATCGGGCTCCCAGCCGCCACCCCCGGCCCGCCCCCCTGGCTTCTGGGAGCCCCATCGCCGGGGGTGCCGGCACCCCCCGCGATCGGGCTCCCAGCCGCCACCCCCGGCCCGCCCCCCTGGCTTCTGGGAGCCCCATCGCCGGGGGTGCCGGCACCCCCCGCGATCGGGCTCCCAGCCGCCACCCCCGGCCCGCCCCCCTGGCTTCTGGGAGCCCCATCGCCGGGGGTGCCGGCACCCCCCGCGATCGGGCTCCCAGCCGCCACCCCCGGCCCGCCCCCCTGGCTTCTGGGAGCCCCATCGCCGGGGGTGCCGGCACCCCCCGCGATCGGGCTCCCAGCCGCCACCCCCGGCCCGCCCCCCTGGCTTCTGGGAGCCCCATCGCCGGGGGTGCCGGCACCCCCCGCGATCGGGCTCCCAGCCGCCACCCCCGGCCCGCCCCCCTGGCTTCTGGGAGCCCCATCGCCGGGGGTGCCGGCACCCCCCGCGATCGGGCTCCCAGCCGCCACCCCCGGCCCGCCCCCCTGGCTTCTGGGAGCCCCATCGCCGGGGGTGCCGGCACCCCCCGCGATCGGGCTCCCAGCCGCCACCCCCGGCCCGCCCCCCTGGCTTCTGGGAGCCCCATCGCCGGGGGTGCCGGCACCCCCCGCGATCGGGCTCCCAGCCGCCACCCCCGGCCCGCCCCCCTGGCTTCTGGGAGCCCCATCGCCGGGGGTGCCGGCACCCCCCGCGATCGGGCTCCCAGCCGCCACCCCCGGCCCGCCCCCCTGGCTTCTGGGAGCCCCATCGCCGGGGGTGCCGGCACCCCCCGCGATCGGGCTCCCAGCCGCCACCCCCGGCCCGCCCCCCTGGCTTCTGGGAGCCCCATCGCCGGGGGTGCCGGCACCCCCCGCGATCGGGCTCCCAGCCGCCACCCCCGGCCCGCCCCCCTGGCTTCTGGGAGCCCCATCGCCGGGGGTGCCGGCACCCCCCGCGATCGGGCTCCCAGCCGCCACCCCCGGCCCGCCCCCCTGGCTTCTGGGAGCCCCATCGCCGGGGGTGCCGGCACCCCCCGCGATCGGGCTCCCAGCCGCCACCCCCGGCCCGCCCCCCTGGCTTCTGGGAGCCCCATCGCCGGGGGTGCCGGCACCCCCCGCGATCGGGCTCCCAGCCGCCACCCCCGGCCCGCCCCCCTGGCTTCTGGGAGCCCCATCGCCGGGGGTGCCGGCACCCCCCGCGATCGGGCTCCCAGCCGCCACCCCCGGCCCGCCCCCCTGGCTTCTGGGAGCCCCATCGCCGGGGGTGCCGGCACCCCCCGCGATCGGGCTCCCAGCCGCCACCCCCGGCCCGCCCCCCTGGCTTCTGGGAGCCCCATCGCCGGGGGTGCCGGCACCCCCCGCGATCGGGCTCCCAGCCGCCACCCCCGGCCCGCCCCCCTGGCTTCTGGGAGCCCCATCGCCGGGGGTGCCGGCACCCCCCGCGATCGGGCTCCCAGCCGCCACCCCCGGCCCGCCCCCCTGGCTTCTGGGAGCCCCATCGCCGGGGGTGCCGGCACCCCCCGCGATCGGGCTCCCAGCCGCCACCCCCGGCCCGCCCCCCTGGCTTCTGGGAGCCCCATCGCCGGGGGTGCCGGCACCCCCCGCGATCGGGCTCCCAGCCGCCACCCCCGGCCCGCCCCCCTGGCTTCTGGGAGCCCCATCGCCGGGGGTGCCGGCACCCCCCGCGATCGGGCTCCCAGCCGCCACCCCCGGCCCGCCCCCCTGGCTTCTGGGAGCCCCATCGCCGGGGGTGCCGGCACCCCCCGCGATCGGGCTCCCAGCCGCCACCCCCGGCCCGCCCCCCTGGCTTCTGGGAGCCCCATCGCCGGGGGTGCCGGCACCCCCCGCGATCGGGCTCCCAGCCGCCACCCCCGGCCCGCCCCCCTGGCTTCTGGGAGCCCCATCGCCGGGGGTGCCGGCACCCCCCGCGATCGGGCTCCCAGCCGCCACCCCCGGCCCGCCCCCCTGGCTTCTGGGAGCCCCATCGCCGGGGGTGCCGGCACCCCCCGCGATCGGGCTCCCAGCCGCCACCCCCGGCCCGCCCCCCTGGCTTCTGGGAGCCCCATCGCCGGGGGTGCCGGCACCCCCCGCGATCGGGCTCCCAGCCGCCACCCCCGGCCCGCCCCCCTGGCTTCTGGGAGCCCCATCGCCGGGGGTGCCGGCACCCCCCGCGATCGGGCTCCCAGCCGCCACCCCCGGCCCGCCCCCCTGGCTTCTGGGAGCCCCATCGCCGGGGGTGCCGGCACCCCCCGCGATCGGGCTCCCAGCCGCCACCCCCGGCCCGCCCCCCTGGCTTCTGGGAGCCCCATCGCCGGGGGTGCCGGCACCCCCCGCGATCGGGCTCCCAGCCGCCACCCCCGGCCCGCCCCCCTGGCTTCTGGGAGCCCCATCGCCGGGGGTGCCGGCACCCCCCGCGATCGGGCTCCCAGCCGCCACCCCCGGCCCGCCCCCCTGGCTTCTGGGAGCCCCATCGCCGGGGGTGCCGGCACCCCCCGCGATCGGGCTCCCAGCCGCCACCCCCGGCCCGCCCCCCTGGCTTCTGGGAGCCCCATCGCCGGGGGTGCCGGCACCCCCCGCGATCGGGCTCCCAGCCGCCACCCCCGGCCCGCCCCCCTGGCTTCTGGGAGCCCCATCGCCGGGGGTGCCGGCACCCCCCGCGATCGGGCTCCCAGCCGCCACCCCCGGCCCGCCCCCCTGGCTTCTGGGAGCCCCATCGCCGGGGGTGCCGGCACCCCCCGCGATCGGGCTCCCAGCCGCCACCCCCGGCCCGCCCCCCTGGCTTCTGGGAGCCCCATCGCCGGGGGTGCCGGCACCCCCCGCGATCGGGCTCCCAGCCGCCACCCCCGGCCCGCCCCCCTGGCTTCTGGGAGCCCCATCGCCGGGGGTGCCGGCACCCCCCGCGATCGGGCTCCCAGCCGCCACCCCCGGCCCGCCCCCCTGGCTTCTGGGAGCCCCATCGCCGGGGGTGCCGGCACCCCCCGCGATCGGGCTCCCAGCCGCCACCCCCGGCCCGCCCCCCTGGCTTCTGGGAGCCCCATCGCCGGGGGTGCCGGCACCCCCCGCGATCGGGCTCCCAGCCGCCACCCCCGGCCCGCCCCCCTGGCTTCTGGGAGCCCCATCGCCGGGGGTGCCGGCACCCCCCGCGATCGGGCTCCCAGCCGCCACCCCCGGCCCGCCCCCCTGGCTTCTGGGAGCCCCATCGCCGGGGGTGCCGGCACCCCCCGCGATCGGGCTCCCAGCCGCCACCCCCGGCCCGCCCCCCTGGCTTCTGGGAGCCCCATCGCCGGGGGTGCCGGCACCCCCCGCGATCGGGCTCCCAGCCGCCACCCCCGGCCCGCCCCCCTGGCTTCTGGGAGCCCCATCGCCGGGGGTGCCGGCACCCCCCGCGATCGGGCTCCCAGCCGCCACCCCCGGCCCGCCCCCCTGGCTTCTGGGAGCCCCATCGCCGGGGGTGCCGGCACCCCCCGCGATCGGGCTCCCAGCCGCCACCCCCGGCCCGCCCCCCTGGCTTCTGGGAGCCCCATCGCCGGGGGTGCCGGCACCCCCCGCGATCGGGCTCCCAGCCGCCACCCCCGGCCCGCCCCCCTGGCTTCTGGGAGCCCCATCGCCGGGGGTGCCGGCACCCCCCGCGATCGGGCTCCCAGCCGCCACCCCCGGCCCGCCCCCCTGGCTTCTGGGAGCCCCATCGCCGGGGGTGCCGGCACCCCCCGCGATCGGGCTCCCAGCCGCCACCCCCGGCCCGCCCCCCTGGCTTCTGGGAGCCCCATCGCCGGGGGTGCCGGCACCCCCCGCGATCGGGCTCCCAGCCGCCACCCCCGGCCCGCCCCCCTGGCTTCTGGGAGCCCCATCGCCGGGGGTGCCGGCACCCCCCGCGATCGGGCTCCCAGCCGCCACCCCCGGCCCGCCCCCCTGGCTTCTGGGAGCCCCATCGCCGGGGGTGCCGGCACCCCCCGCGATCGGGCTCCCAGCCGCCACCCCCGGCCCGCCCCCCTGGCTTCTGGGAGCCCCATCGCCGGGGGTGCCGGCACCCCCCGCGATCGGGCTCCCAGCCGCCACCCCCGGCCCGCCCCCCTGGCTTCTGGGAGCCCCATCGCCGGGGGTGCCGGCACCCCCCGCGATCGGGCTCCCAGCCGCCACCCCCGGCCCGCCCCCCTGGCTTCTGGGAGCCCCATCGCCGGGGGTGCCGGCACCCCCCGCGATCGGGCTCCCAGCCGCCACCCCCGGCCCGCCCCCCTGGCTTCTGGGAGCCCCATCGCCGGGGGTGCCGGCACCCCCCGCGATCGGGCTCCCAGCCGCCACCCCCGGCCCGCCCCCCTGGCTTCTGGGAGCCCCATCGCCGGGGGTGCCGGCACCCCCCGCGATCGGGCTCCCAGCCGCCACCCCCGGCCCGCCCCCCTGGCTTCTGGGAGCCCCATCGCCGGGGGTGCCGGCACCCCCCGCGATCGGGCTCCCAGCCGCCACCCCCGGCCCGCCCCCCTGGCTTCTGGGAGCCCCATCGCCGGGGGTGCCGGCACCCCCCGCGATCGGGCTCCCAGCCGCCACCCCCGGCCCGCCCCCCTGGCTTCTGGGAGCCCCATCGCCGGGGGTGCCGGCACCCCCCGCGATCGGGCTCCCAGCCGCCACCCCCGGCCCGCCCCCCTGGCTTCTGGGAGCCCCATCGCCGGGGGTGCCGGCACCCCCCGCGATCGGGCTCCCAGCCGCCACCCCCGGCCCGCCCCCCTGGCTTCTGGGAGCCCCATCGCCGGGGGTGCCGGCACCCCCCGCGATCGGGCTCCCAGCCGCCACCCCCGGCCCGCCCCCCTGGCTTCTGGGAGCCCCATCGCCGGGGGTGCCGGCACCCCCCGCGATCGGGCTCCCAGCCGCCACCCCCGGCCCGCCCCCCTGGCTTCTGGGAGCCCCATCGCCGGGGGTGCCGGCACCCCCCGCGATCGGGCTCCCAGCCGCCACCCCCGGCCCGCCCCCCTGGCTTCTGGGAGCCCCATCGCCGGGGGTGCCGGCACCCCCCGCGATCGGGCTCCCAGCCGCCACCCCCGGCCCGCCCCCCTGGCTTCTGGGAGCCCCATCGCCGGGGGTGCCGGCACCCCCCGCGATCGGGCTCCCAGCCGCCACCCCCGGCCCGCCCCCCTGGCTTCTGGGAGCCCCATCGCCGGGGGTGCCGGCACCCCCCGCGATCGGGCTCCCAGCCGCCACCCCCGGCCCGCCCCCCTGGCTTCTGGGAGCCCCATCGCCGGGGGTGCCGGCACCCCCCGCGATCGGGCTCCCAGCCGCCACCCCCGGCCCGCCCCCCTGGCTTCTGGGAGCCTTGGGAACCCCTGCCTCTTTCTCATATTCTGAGTAATATCATCTCCCCATCGGAAAATTTTCAACTCCTTCTCAGACGATTGTACACCCCCAGTGTGCACACCCTCAGAGGGAGTAACCCCCTCTGTATTAGGAGTCACATCAGCCTCTTCCTCCCTGAATATTCAGAACAGTATCCCACCGTTGTTTCTACTTCCAGTGAAACTGATTGTCATATCCTCCTCTCCCAAGCAGAACTTGGAAACTCTGTCACGGGGGGTGTACACCGTTGTGATATAGAAATTAACATCGTCCTCTCCCGGGTTTACATCCGGAGCAAGTCTATTAATCATTAATATTAATAATTATATTAATATTAATAATAATTATTGATATTAATGATCACAATAAAGAGAGTAAAAATGAATACTGGTTTAAAAGGTTAACCACTTGTAATCATAATTATTAGTAATATCACTATTAATAATAATATTATGATATTAGCAATTAATGTGACTTAAATCAATACCCAGTGATGCTGGGAATACAATAATGATTAGTATTAGGAACTAATAATATTATTTGATGACATTAATATTAATAATTAATTGAAAGCAGGCATAATCATGTATTGAAAATCATTATCCATAATTAATAATGGTATCTTATGAATTTTTAGTATCATTGATCATTATTAAAATCGATCATTGATGATTAATAATCATATTATTATTCCTCATTCCACAGGAAGTGTAAACCTACTTGTGATGCTGTTCTTAATAACCAGGGTCGGAAAGCAGGACTTTAGTTTTAATATCGCAGCAGGTGTACACTCACCACGTGACACTGATCCTAATATGAACGGGGGTAGAGTATCACATGACTCCAATTATAGCAATGGATGGATAGCTATGCGGTAATATTGCTCCTAATATTCCCGGAAGAAGCCTTTGCTATTAGTCCGAATATGGCACTGAGGGGACAGTTTTTCTGAGATATAGTTCCTAGTATACGGAGTTGGAGAGGATGATAATAATTCACAGGCTGTGTGCTCCCGCCCAGTGATATTGTAATTACTATCCTGGGAGGGAGAGGATGATATTGCACTCTGTACAGCAGGAGGCGTACACCCAGTCTGGGATATTGTTCCTAATATCCATGGAGGGGACAGGCTGATATTACTCGCAATGTGGCACAGGGTGGACATTCACCCTGTTTCATCCTTCTCAATATTCCAAGGCCGAGAGACAGATATTAATCTCAGTATCACAGACACTGGACAACCCCTTGTGATACTCTTCCAAATATCCATTTCAGGTTGCCAGGAGCCACCCCCGGACGGCCCCCCTGGCTTCTGGGAGCCCCATCGCCGGGGGTTCAGGCACCCCCCGCGATCGGGCTCCCAGCCGCCACCCCCGGCCCGCCCCCCTGGCTTCTGGGAGCCCCATCGCCGGGGGTGCAGGCACCCCCCGCGATCGGGCTCCCAGCCGCCACCCCCGGCCCGCCCCCCTGGCTTCTGGGAGCCCCATCGCCGGGGGTGCAGGCACCCCCCGCGATCGGGCTCCCAGCCGCCACCCCCGGCCCGCCCCCCTGGCTTCTGGGAGCCCCATCGCCGGGGGTGCAGGCACCCCCCGCGATCGGGCTCCCAGCCGCCACCCCCGGCCCGCCCCCCTGGCTTCTGGGAGCCCCATCGCCGGGGGTGCAGGCACCCCCCGCGATCGGGCTCCCAGCCGCCACCCCCGGCCCGCCCCCCTGGCTTCTGGGAGCCCCATCGCCGGGGGTGCAGGCACCCCCCGCGATCGGGCTCCCAGCCGCCACCCCCGGCCCGCCCCCCTGGCTTCTGGGAGCCCCATCGCCGGGGGTGCAGGCACCCCCCGCGATCGGGCTCCCAGCCGCCACCCCCGGCCCGCCCCCCTGGCTTCTGGGAGCCCCATCGCCGGGGGTGCAGGCACCCCCCGCGATCGGGCTCCCAGCCGCCACCCCCGGCCCGCCCCCCTGGCTTCTGGGAGCCCCATCGCCGGGGGTGCAGGCACCCCCCGCGATCGGGCTCCCAGCCGCCACCCCCGGCCCGCCCCCCTGGCTTCTGGGAGCCCCATCGCCGGGGGTGCAGGCACCCCCCGCGATCGGGCTCCCAGCCGCCACCCCCGGCCCGCCCCCCTGGCTTCTGGGAGCCCCATCGCCGGGGGTGCAGGCACCCCCCGCGATCGGGCTCCCAGCCGCCACCCCCGGCCCGCCCCCCTGGCTTCTGGGAGCCCCATCGCCGGGGGTGCAGGCACCCCCCGCGATCGGGCTCCCAGCCGCCACCCCCGGCCCGCCCCCCTGGCTTCTGGGAGCCCCATCGCCGGGGGTGCAGGCACCCCCCGCGATCGGGCTCCCAGCCGCCACCCCCGGCCCGCCCCCCTGGCTTCTGGGAGCCCCATCGCCGGGGGTGCAGGCACCCCCCGCGATCGGGCTCCCAGCCGCCACCCCCGGCCCGCCCCCCTGGCTTCTGGGAGCCTTGGGAACCCCTGCCTCTTTCTCATATTCTGAGTAATATCATCTCCCCATCGGAAAATTTTCAACTCCTTCTCAGACGATTGTACACCCCCAGTGTGCACACCCTCAGAGGGAGTAACCCCCTCTGTATTAGGAGTCACATCAGCCTCTTCCTCCCTGAATATTCAGAACAGTATCCCACCGTTGTTTCTACTTCCAGTGAAACTGATTGTCATATCCTCCTCTCCCAAGCAGAACTTGGAAACTCTGTCACGGGGGGTGTACACCGTTGTGATATAGAAATTAACATCGTCCTCTCCCGGGTTTACATCAGGAGCAAGTCTATTAATCATTAATATTAATAATTATATTAATATTAATAATAATTATTGATATTAATGATCACAATAAAGAGAGTAAAAATGAATACTGGTTTAAAAGGTTAACCACTTGTAATCATAATTATTAGTAATATCACTATTAATAATAATATTATGATATTAGCAATTAATGTGACTTAAATCAATACCCAGTGATGCTGGGAATACAATAATGATTAGTATTAGGAACTAATAATATTATTTGATGACATTAATATTAATAATTAATTGAAAGCAGGCATAATCATGTATTGAAAATCATTATCCATATTTAATAATGGTATCTTATGAATTTTTAGTATCATTGATCATTATTAAAATCGATCATTGATGATTAATAATCATATTATTATTCCTCATTCCACAGGAAGTGTAAACCTACTTGTGATGCTGTTCTTAACCAGGGTCGGAAAGCAGGACTTTAGTTTTAATATCGCAGCAGGTGTACACTCACCACGTGACACTGATCCTAATATGAACGGGGGTAGAGTATCACATGACTCCAATTATAGCAATGGATGGATAGCTATGCGGTAATATTGCTCCTAATATTCCCGGAAGAAGCCTTTGCTATTAGTCCGAATATGGCACTGAGGGGACAGTTTTTCTGAGATATAGTTCCTAGTATACGGAGTTGGAGAGGATGATAATAATTCACAGGCTGTGTGCTCCCGCCCAGTGATATTGTAATTACTATCCTGGGAGGGAGAGGATGATATTGCACTCTGTACAGCAGGAGGCGTACACCCAGTCTGGGATATTGTTCCTAATATCCATGGAGGGGACAGGCTGATATTACTCGCAATGTGGCACAGGGTGGACATTCACCCTGTTTCATCCTTCTCAATATTCCAAGGCCGAGAGACAGATATTAATCTCAGTATCACAGACACTGGACAACCCCTTGTGATACTCTTCCAAATATCCATTTCAGGTTGCCAGAAGCCACCCCCGGACGGCCCCCCTGGCTTCTGGGAGCCCCATCGCCGGGGGGTCAGGCACCACCCGCGATCGGGCTCCCAACCGCCACCCCCGGCCCGCCCCCCTGGCTTCTGGGAGCCCCATCGCCGGGGGGTCAGGCACGCCCCCCGATCGGGATCCCAGCCGCCACCCCCGGCCCGCGCCCCTGGCTTCTGGGAGCCCCATCGCCGGGGGTGCAGGCACGCCCCCCGATCGGGCTCCCAGCCGCCACCCCCGGCCCGCCCCCCTGGCTTCTGGGAGCCCCATCGCCGGGGGTGCAGGCACCCCCCGCGATCGGGCTCCCAGCCGCCACCCCCGGCCCGCCCCCCTGGCTTCTGGGAGCCCCATCGCCGGGGGTGCAGGCACCCCCCGCGATCGGGCTCCAAGCCGCCACCCCCGGCCCGCCCACCTTGCTTCTGGGAGCCCCATCGCCGGGGGTGCAGGCACCCCCCGCGATCGGGCTCCAAGCCGCCACCCCCGGCCCGCCCCCCTGGCTTCTGGGAGCCCCATCGCCGGGGGTGCAGGCACCCCCCGCGATCGGGCTCCCAGCCGCCACCCCCGGCCCGCCCCCTGGCTTCTGGGCGCCCCATCGCCGGGGGTGCAGGCACCCCCCGCGATCGGGCTCCCAGCCGCCACCCCCGGCCCGCCCCCCTGGCTTCTGGGAGCCCCATCGCCGGGGGTGCAGGCACCCCCCGCGATCGGGCTCCCAGCCGCCACCCCCGGCCCGCCCCCCTGGCTTCTGGGAGCCTTGGGAACCCCTGCCTCTTTCTCATATTCTGAGTAATATCATCTCCCCATCGGAAAATTTTCAACTCCTTCTCAGACGATTGTACACCCCCAGTGTGCACACCCTCAGAGGGAGTAACCCCCTCTGTATTAGGAGTCACATCAGCCTCTTCCTCCCTGAATATTCAGAACAGTATCCCACCGTTGTTTCTACTTCCAGTGAAACTGATTGTCATATCCTCCTCTCCCAAGCAGAACTTGGAAACTCTGTCACGGGGGGTGTACACCGTTGTGATATAGAAATTAACATCGTCCTCTCCCGGGTTTACATCAGGAGCAAGTCTATTAATCATTAATATTAATAATTATATTAATATTAATAATAATTATTGATATTAATGATCACAATAAAGAGAGTAAAAATGAATACTGGTTTAAAAGGTTAACCACTTGTAATCATAATTATTAGTAATATCACTATTAATAATAATATTATGATATTAGCAATTAATGTGACTTAAATCAATACCCAGTGATGCTGGGAATACAATAATGATTAGTATTAGGAACTAATAATATTATTTGATGACATTAATATTAATAATTAATTGAAAGCAGGCATAATCATGTATTGAAAATCATTATCCATAATTAATAATGGTATCTTATGAATTTTTAGTATCATTGATCGTTATTAAAATCGATCATTGATGATTAGTAATCATATTATTATTCCTCATTCCACAGGAAGTGTAAACCTACTTGTGATGCTGTTCTTAATAACCAGGGTCGGAAAGCAGGACTTTAGTTTTAATATCGCAGCAGGTGTACACTCACCACGTGACACTGATCCTAATATGAACGGGGGTAGAGTATCACATGACTCCAATTATAGCAATGGATGGATAGCTATGCGGTAATATTGCTCCTAATATTCCCGGAAGAAGCCTTTGCTATTAGTCCGAATATGGCACTGAGGGGACAGTTTTTCTGAGATATAGTTCCTAGTATACGGAGTTGGAGAGGATGATAATAATTCACAGGCTGTGTGCTCCCGCCCAGTGATATTGTAATTACTATCCTGGGAGGGAGAGGATGATATTGCACTCTGTACAGCAGGAGGCGTACACCCAGTCTGGGATATTGTTCCTAATATCCATGGAGGGGACAGGCTGATATTACTCGCAATGTGGCACAGGGTGGACATTCACCCTGTTTCATCCTTCTCAATATTCCAAGGCCGAGAGACAGATATTAATCTCAGTATCACAGACACTGGACAACCCCTTGTGATACTCTTCCAAATATCCATTTCAGGTTGCCAGGAGCCACCCCCGGACGGCCCCCCTGGCTTCTGGGAGCCCCATCGCCGGGGGTGCAGGCACCCCCCGCGATCGGGCTCCCAGCCGCCACCCCCGGCCCGCCCCCCTGGCTTCTGGGAGCCCCATCGCCGGGGGGTCAGGCACGCCCCCCGATCGGGCTCCCAGCCGCCACCCCCGGCCCGCCCCCCTGGCTTCTGGGAGCCCCATCGCCGGGGGTGCAGGCACCCCCGGCGATCGGGCTCCCAGCCGCCACCCCCGGCCCGCCCCCCTGGCTTCTGGGAGCCCCATCGCCGGGGGTGCAGGCACCCCCGGCGATCGGGCTCCCAGCCGCCACCCCCGGCCCGCCCCCCTGGCTTCTGGGAGCCCCATCGCGGGGGGTGCAGGCACCCCCCGCGATCGGGCTCCCAGCCGCCACCCCCGGCCCGCCCCCCTGGCTTCTGGGAGCCCCATCGCCGGGGGTGCAGGCACCCCCCGCGATCGGGCTCCCAGCCGCCACCCCCGGCCCGCCCCCCTGGCTTCTGGGAGCCCCATCGCCGGGGGTGCAGGCACCCCCCGCGATCGGGCTCCCAGCCGCCACCCCCGGCCCGCCCCCCTGGCTTCTGGGAGCCTTGGGAACCCCTGCCTCTTTCTCATATTCTCAGTAATATCATCTGCCCATCGGAAAATTTTCAACTCCTTCTCAGACGATTGTACACCCCAAGTGTGCACACCCTCAGAGGGAGTAACCCCCTCTGTATTAGGAGTCACATCAGCCTCTTCCTCCCTGAATATTCAGAACAGTATCCCACCTTTGTTTCTACTTCCAGTGAAACTGATTGTCATATCCTCCTCTCCCAAGCAGAACTTGGAAACTCTGTCACGGGGGGTGTACACCGTTGTGATATAGAAATTAACATCGTCCTCTCCCGGGTTTACATCAGGAGCAAGTCTATTAATCATTAATATTAATAATTATATTAATATTAATAATAATTATTGATATTAATGATCACAATAAAGAGAGTAAAAATGAATACTGGTTTAAAAGGTTAACCACTTGTAATCATAATTATTAGTAATATCACTATTAATAATAATATTATGATATTAGCAATTAATGTGACTTAAATCAATACCCAGTGATGCTGGGAATACAATAATGATTAGTATTAGGAACTAATAATATTATTTGTTGACATTAATATTAATAATTAATTGAAAGCAGGCATAATCATGTATTGAAAATCATTATCCATAATTAATAATGGTATCTTATGAATTTTTAGTATCATTGATCATTATTAAAATCGATCATTGATGATTAGTAATCATATTATTATTCCTCATTCCACAGGAAGTGTAAACCTACTTGTGATGCTGTTCTTAATAACCAGGGTCGGAAAGCAGGACTTTAGTTTTAATATCGCAGCAGGTGTACACTCACCACGTGACACTGATCCTAATATGAACGGGGGTAGAGTATCACATGACTCCAATTATAGCAATGGATGGATAGCTATGCGGTAATATTGCTCCTAATATTCCCGGAAGAAGCCTTTGCTATTAGTCCGAATATGGCACTGAGGGGACAGTTTTTCTGAGATACAGTTCCTAGTATACGGAGTTGGAGAGGATGATAATAATTCACAGGCTGTGTGCTCCCGCCCAGTGATATTGTAATTACTATCCTGGGAGGGAGAGGATGATATTGCACTCTGTACAGCAGGAGGCGTACACCCAGTCTGGGATATTGTTCCTAATATCCATGGAGGGGACAGGCTGATATTACTCGCAATGTGGCACAGGGTGGACATTCACCCTGTTTCATCCTTCTCAATATTCCAAGGCCGAGAGACAGATATTAATCTCAGTATCACAGACACTGGACAACCCCTTGTGATACTCTTCCAAATATCCATTTCAGGTTGCCAGGAGCCACCCCCGGACGGCCCCCCTGGCTTCTGGGAGCCCCATCGCCGGGGGGTCAGGCACCCCCCGCGATCGGGCTCCCAGCCGCCACCCCCGGCCCGCCCCCCTGGCTTCTGGGAGCCCCATCGCCGGGGGGTCAGGCACACCCCCCGATCGGGCTCCCAGCCGCCACCCCCGGCCCGCGCCCCTGGCTTCTGGGAGCCCCATCGCCGGGGGTGCAGGCACGCCCCCCGATCGGGCTCCCAGCCGCCACCCCCGGCCCGCCCCCCTGGCTTCTGGGAGCCCCATCGCCGGGGGTGCAGGCACCCCCCGCGATCGGGCTCCCAGCCGCCACCCCCGGCCCGCCCCCCTGGCTTCTGGGAGCCCCATCGCCGGGGGTGCAGGCACCCCCCGCGATCGGGCTCCCAGCCGCCACCCCCGGCCCGCCCCCCTGGCTTCTGGGAGCCCCATCGCCGGGGGTGCAGGCACCCCCCGCGATCGGGCTCCCAGCCGCCACCCCCGGCCCGCCCCCCTGGCTTCTGGGAGCCCCATCGCCGGGGGTGCAGGCACCCCCCGCGATCGGGCTCCCAGCCGCCACACCCGGCCCGCCCCCCTGGCTTCTGGGAGCCCCATCGCCGGGGGTGCAGGCACCCCCCGCGATCGGGCTCCCAGCCGCCACCCCCGGCCCGCCCCCCTGGCTTCTGGGAGCCCCATCGCCGGGGGTGCAGGCACCCCCCGCGATCGGGCTCCCAGCCGCCACCCCCGGCCCGCCCCCCTGGCTTCTGGGAGCCCCATCGCCGGGGGTGCAGGCACCCCCCGCGATCGGGCTCCCAGCCGCCACCCCCGGCCCGCCCCCCTGGCTTCTGGGAGCCCCATCGCCGGGGGTGCAGGCACCCCCCGCGATCGGGCTCCCAGCCGCCACCCCCGGCCCGCCCCCCTGGCTTCTGGGAGCCCCATCGCCGGGGGTGCAGGCACCCCCCGCGATCGGGCTCCCAGCCGCCACCCCCGGCCCGCCCCCCTGGCTTCTGGGAGCCCCATCGCCGGGGGTGCAGGCACCCCCCGCGATCGGGCTCCCAGCCGCCACCCCCGGCCCGCCCCCCTGGCTTCTGGGAGCCCCATCGCCGGGGGTGCAGGCACCCCCCGCGATCGGGCTCCCAGCCGCCACCCCCGGCCCGCCCCCCTGGCTTCTGGGAGCCTTGGGAACCCCTGCCTCTTTCTCATATTCTGAGTAATATCATCTCCCCATCGGAAAATTTTCAACTCCTTCTCAGACGATTGTACACCCCCAGTGTGCACACCCTCAGAGGGAGTAACCCCCTCTGTATTAGGAGTCACATCAGCCTCTTCCTCCCTGAATATTCAGAACAGTATCCCACCGTTGTTTCTACTTCCAGTGAAACTGATTGTCATATCCTCCTCTCCCAAGCAGAACTTGGAAACTCTGTCACGGGGGGTGTACACCGTTGTGATATAGAAATTAACATCGTCCTCTCCCGGGTTTACATCAGGAGCAAGTCTATTAATCATTAATATTAATAATTATATTAATATTAATAATAATTATTGATATTAATGATCACAATAAAGAGAGTAAAAATGAATACTGGTTTAAAAGGTTAACCACTTGTAATCATAATTATTAGTAATATCACTATTAATAATAATATTATGATATTAGCAATTAATGTGACTTAAATCAATACCCAGTGATGCTGGGAATACAATAATGATTAGTATTAGGAACTAATAATATTATTTGATGACATTAATATTAATAATTAATTGAAAGCAGGCATAATCATGTATTGAAAATCATTATCCATAATTAATAATGGTATCTTATGAATTTTTAGTATCATTGATCGTTATTAAAATCGATCATTGATGATTAGTAATCATATTATTATTCCTCATTCCACAGGAAGTGTAAACCTACTTGTGATGCTGTTCTTAATAACCAGGGTCGGAAAGCAGGACTTTAGTTTTAATATCGCAGCAGGTGTACACTCACCACGTGACACTGATCCTAATATGAACGGGGGTAGAGTATCACATGACTCCAATTATAGCAATGGATGGATAGCTATGCGGTAATATTGCTCCTAATATTCCCGGAAGAAGCCTTTGCTATTAGTCCGAATATGGCACTGAGGGGACAGTTTTTCTGAGATATAGTTCCTAGTATACGGAGTTGGAGAGGATGATAATAATTCACAGGCTGTGTGCTCCCGCCCAGTGATATTGTAATTACTATCCTGGGAGGGAGAGGATGATATTGCACTCTGTACAGCAGGAGGCGTACACCCAGTCTGGGATATTGTTCCTAATATCCATGGAGGGGACAGGCTGATATTACTCGCAATGTGGCACAGGGTGGACATTCACCCTGTTTCATCCTTCTCAATATTCCAAGGCCGAGAGACAGATATTAATCTCAGTATCACAGACACTGGACAACCCCTTGTGATACTCTTCCAAATATCCATTTCAGGTTGCCAGGAGCCACCCCCGGACGGCCCCCCTGGCTTCTGGGAGCCCCATCGCCGGGGGTGCAGGCACCCCCCGCGATCGGGCTCCCAGCCGCCACCCCCGGCCCGCCCCCCTGGCTTCTGGGAGCCCCATCGCCGGGGGGTCAGGCACGCCCCCCGATCGGGCTCCCAGCCGCCACCCCCGGCCCGCCCCCCTGGCTTCTGGGAGCCCCATCGCCGGGGGTGCAGGCACCCCCGGGGATCGGGCTCCCAGCCGCCACCCCCGGCCCGCCCCCCTGGCTTCTGGGAGCCCCATCGCCGGGGGTGCAGGCACCCCCGGCGATCGGGCTCCCAGCCGCCACCCCCGGCCCGCCCCCCTGGCTTCTGGGAGCCCCATCGCCGGGGGGTCAGGCACGCCCCCCGATCGGGCTCCCAGCCGCCACCCCCGGCCCGCGCCCCTGGCTTCTGGGAGCCCCATCGCCGGGGGTGCAGGCACGCCCCCCGATCGGGCTCCCAGCCGCCACCCCCGGCCCGCCCCCCTGGCTTCTGGGAGCCCCATCGCCGGGGGTGCAGGCACCCCCCGCGATCGGGCTCCCAGCCGCCACCCCCGGCCCGCCCCCCTGGCTTCTGGGAGCCCCATCGCCGGGGGTGCAGGCACCCCCCGCGATCGGGCTCCCAGCCGCCACCGCCGGCCCGCCCCCCTGGCTTCTGGGAGCCCCATCGCCGGGGGTGCAGGCACCCCCCGCGATCGGGCTCCCAGCCGCCACCCCCGGCCCGCCCCCCTGGCTTCTGGGAGCCCCATCGCCGGGGGTGCAGGCACCCCCCGCGATCGGGCTCCCAGCCGCCACACCCGGCCCGCCCCCCTGGCTTCTGGGAGCCCCATCGCCGGGGGTGCAGGCACCCCCGGCGATCGGGCTCCCAGCCGCCACCCCCGGCCCGCCCCCCTGGCTTCTGGGAGCCCCATCGCCGGGGGTGCAGGCACCCCCCGCGATCGGGCTCCCAGCCGCCACCCCCGGCCCGCCCCCCTGGCTTCTGGGAGCCCCATCGCCGGGGGTGCAGGCACCCCCCGCGATCGGGCTCCCAGCCGCCACCCCCGGCCCGCCCCCCTGGCTTCTGGGAGCCCCATCGCCGGGGGTGCAGGCACCCCCCGCGATCGGGCTCCCAGCCGCCACCCCCGGCCCGCCCCCCTGGCTTCTGGGAGCCTTGGGAACCCCTGCCTCTTTCTCATATTCTGAGTAATATCATCTCCCCATCGGAAAATTTTCAACTCCTTCTCAGACGATTGTACACCCCCAGTGTGCACACCCTCAGAGGGAGTAACCCCCTCTGTATTAGGAGTCACATCAGCCTCTTCCTCCCTGAATATTCAGAACAGTATCCCACCGTTGTTTCTACTTCCAGTGAAACTGATTGTCATATCCTCCTCTCCCAAGCAGAACTTGGAAACTCTGTCACGGGGGGTGTACACCGTTGAGATATAGAAATTAACATCGTCCTCTCCCGGGTTTACATCAGGAGCAAGTCTATTAATCATTAATATTAATAATTATATTAATATTAATAATAATTATTGATATTAATGATCACAATAAAGAGAGTAAAAATGAATACTGGTTTAAAATGTTAACCACTTGTAATCATAATTATTAGTAATATCACTATTAATAATAATATTATGATATTAGCAATTAATGTGACTTAAATCAATACCCAGTGATGCTGGGAATACAATAATGATTAGTATTAGGAACTAATAATATTATTTGATGACATTAATATTAATAATTAATTGAAAGCAGGCATAATCATGTATTGAAAATCATTATCCATAATTAATAATGGTATCTTATGAATTTTTAGTATCATTGATCATTATTAAAATCGATCATTGATGATTAATAATCATATTATTATTCCTCATTCCACAGGAAGTGTAAACCTACTTGTGATGCTGTTCTTAATAACCAGGGTCGGAAAGCAGGACTTTAGTTTTAATATCGCAGCAGGTGTACACTCACCACGTGACACTGATCCTAATATGAACGGGGGTAGAGTATCACATGACTCCAATTATAGCAATGGATGGATAGCTATGCGGTAATATTGCTCCTAATATTCCCGGAAGAAGCCTTTGCTATTAGTCCGAATATGGCACTGAGGGGACAGTTTTTCTGAGATATAGTTCCTAGTATACGGAGTTGGAGAGGATGATAATAATTCACAGGCTGTGTGCTCCCGCCCAGTGATATTGTAATTACTATCCTGGGAGGGAGAGGATGATACTGCACTCTGTACAGCAGGAGGCGTACACCCAGTCTGTGATATTGTTCCTAATATCCATGGAGGGGACAGGCTGATATTACTCGCAATGTGGCACAGGGTGGACATTCACCCTGTTTCATCCTTCTCAATATTCCAAGGCCGAGAGACAGATATTAATCTCAGTATCACAGACACTGGACAACCCCTTGTGATACTCTTCCAAATATCCATTTCAGGTTGCCAGGAGCCACCCCCGGACGGCGCCCCCGGCTTCTGGGAGCCCCATCGCCGGGGGGTCAGGCACCCCCCGCGATCGGGCTCCCAGCCGCCACCCCCGGCCCGCCCCCCTGGCTTCTGGGAGCCCCATCGCCGGGGGGTCAGGCACGCCCCCCGATCGGGCTCCCAGCCGCCACCCCCGGCCCGCGCCCCCGGCTCCTGGGAGCCCCATCGCCGGGGGTGCAGGCACGCCCCCCGATCGGGCTCCCAGCCGCCACCCCCGGCCCGCCCCCCCCGGCTTCTGGGAGCCCCATCGCCGGGGGTGCAGGCACCCCCCGCGATCGGGCTCCCAGCCGCCACACCCGGCCCGCCCCCCCCGGCTTCTGGGAGCCCCATCGCCGGGGGTGCAGGCACCCCCCGCAATCGGGCTCCCAGCCGCCACCCCCGGCCGGCCCCCCCCGGCTTCTGGGAGCCCCATCGCCGGGGGTGCAGGCACCCCCCGCGATCGGGCTCCCAGCCGCCACCCCCGGCCCGCCCCCCCCGGCTTCTGGGAGCCCCATCGCCGGGGGTGCAGGCACCCCCCGCGATCGGGCTCCCAGCCGCCACACCCGGCCCGCCCCCCCCGGCTTCTGGGAGCCCCATCGCCGGGGGTGCAGGCACCCCCCGCAATCGGGCTCCCAGCCGCCACCCCCGGCCGGCCCCCCCCGGCTTCTGGGAGCCCCATCGCCGGGGGTGCAGGCACCCCCCGCGATCGGGCTCCCAGCCGCCACCCCCGGCCCGCCCCCCCCGGCTTCTGGGAGCCCCATCGCCGGGGGTGCAGGCACCCCCCGCGATCGGGCTCCCAGCCGCCACCCCCGGCCCGCCCCCCCCGGCTTCTGGGAGCCCCATCGCCGGGGGTGCAGGCACCCCCCGCGATCGGGCTCCCAGCCGCCACCCCCGGCCCGCCCCCCCCGGCTTCTGGGAGCCCCATCGCCGGGGGTGCAGGCACCCCCCGCGATCGGGCTCCCAGCCGCCACCCCCGGCCCGCCCCCCCCGGCTTCTGGGAGCCCCATCGCCGGGGGTGCCGACACCCCCCGCGATCGGGCTCCCAGCCGCCACCCCCGGCCCGCTCCCCGCGATCGGGCTCCCAGCCGCCACCCCCGGCCCGCCCCCCCCCGGCTTCTGGGAGCCCCATCGCCGGGGGTGCCGGCACCCCCCGCGATCGGGCTCCCAGCCGCCACCCCCGGCCCGCCCCCCCCCGGCTTCTGGGAGCCCCATCGCCGGGGGTGCCGGCACCCCCCGCGATCGGGCTCCCAGCCGCCACCCCCGGCCCGCCCCCCCCCGGCTTCTGGGAGCCCCATCGCCGGGGGTGCCGGCACCCCCCGCGATCGGGCTCCCAGCCGCCACCCCCGGCCCGCCCCCCGCGATCGGGCTCCCAGCCGCCACCCCCGGCCCGCCCCCCCCGGCTTCTGGGAGCCCCATCGCCGGGGGTGCCGGCACCCCCCGCGATCGGGCTCCCAGCCGCCACCCCCGGCCCGCCCCCCCCCGGCTTCTGGGAGCCCCATCGCCGGGGGTGCCGGCACCCCCCGCGATCGGGCTCCCAGCCGCCACCCCCGGCCCGCCCCCCGCGATCGGGCTCCCAGCCGCCACCCCCGGCCCGCCCCCCCCCGGCTTCTGGGAGCCCCATCGCCGGGGGTGCCGGCACCCCCCGCGATCGGGCTCCCAGCCGCCACCCCCGGCCCGCCCCCCCCCGGCTTCTGGGAGCCCCATCGCCGGGGGTGCCGGCACCCCCCGCGATCGGGCTCCCAGCCGCCACCCCCGGCCCGCCCCCCCCCGGCTTCTGGGAGCCCCATCGCCGGGGGTGCCGGCACCCCCCGCGATCGGGCTCCCAGCCGCCACCCCCGGCCCGCCCCCCCCCGGCTTCTGGGAGCCCCATCGCCGGGGGTGCCGGCACCCCCCGCGATCGGGCTCCCAGCCGCCACCCCCGGCCCGCCCCCCCCCGGCTTCTGGGAGCCCCATCGCCGGGGGTGCCGGCACCCCCCGCGATCGGGCTCCCAGCCGCCACCCCCGGCCCGCCCCCCCCCGGCTTCTGGGAGCCCCATCGCCGGGGGTGCCGGCACCCCCCGCGATCGGGCTCCCAGCCGCCACCCACGGCCCGCCCCCCCCGGCTTCTGGGAGCCCCATCGCCGGGGGTGCCGCCACCCCCCGCGATCGGGCTCCCAGCCGCCACCCCCGGCCCGCCCCCCGCGATCGGGCTCCCAGCCGCCACCCCCGGCCCGCCCCCCCCCGGCTTCTGGGAGCCCCATCGCCGGGGGTGCCGGCACCGCCCGCGATCGGGCTCCCAGCCGCCACCCCCGGCCCGCCCCCCTGGCTTCTAGGAGCCCCATAGCCGGGGGGTGCAGGCACCCCCCGCGATCGGGCTCCCAGCCGCCACCCCCGTCTCCCAGAAGCCAGGGGCGCGGGCCGGGGGTGGCGGCTGGGAGCCCGATCGCGGGGGGTGCCTGCACCCCCGGCGATGGGGCTCCCAGAAGCCAGGGGGGCGGGCCGGGGGTGACGGCTGGGAGCCCGATCCCGGGGGGTGCCTGACCCCCCGGCGATGGGGCTCCCAGAAGCCAGGGGGGCCGTCCGGGGGTGGCTCCTGGCAACCTGATCTGGATATTTGGAAGAGTATCACACGGGGTTGTCCAGTGTCTGTGATACTGAGATTAATATCTGTCTCTCGGCCTTGGAATATTGAGAAGGATGAAACAGGGTGAATGTCCACCCTGTGCCACATTGCGAGTAATATCAGCCTGTCCCCTCCATGGATATTAGGAACAATATCCCAGACTGGGTGTACGCCTCCTGCTGTACAGAGTGCAATATCATCCTCTCCCTCCCAGGATAGTAATTACAATATCACTGGGCGGGAGCACACAGCCTGTGAATTATTATCATCCTCTCCAACTCCGTATACTAGGAACTATATCTCAGAAAAACTGTCCCCTCAGTGCCATATTCGGACTAATAGCAAAGGCTTCTTCCGGGAATATTAGGAGCAATATTACCGCATAGCTATCCATCCATTGCTATAATTGGAGTCATGTGATACTCTACCCCCGTTCATATTAGGATCAGTGTCACGTGGTGAGTGTACACCTGCTGCGATATTAAAACTAAAGTCCTGCTTTCCGACCCTGGTTATTAAGAACAGCATCACAAGTAGGTTTACACTTCCTGTGGAATGAGGAATAATAATATGATTATTAATCATCAATGATCGATTTTAATAATGATCAATGATACTAAAAATTCATAAGATACCATTATTAATTATGGATAATGATTTTCAATACATGATTATGCCTGCTTTCAATTAATTATTAATATTAATGTCATCAAATAATATTATTAGTTCCTAATACTAATCATTATTGTATTCCCAGCATCACTGGGTATTGATTTAAGTCACATTAATTGCTAATATCATAATATTATTATTAATAGTGATATTACTAATAATTATGATTACAAGTGGTTAACCTTTTAAACCAGTATTCATTTTTACTCTCTTTATTGTGATCATTAATATCAATAATTATTATTAATATTAATATAATTATTAATATTAATGATTAATAGACTTGCTCCTGATGTAAACCCGGGAGAGGACGATGTTAATTTCTATATCACAACGGTGTACACCCCCCGTGACAGAGTTTCCAAGTTCTGCTTGGGAGAGGAGGATATGACAATCAGTTTCACTGGAAGTAGAAACAACGGTGGGATACTGTTCTGAATATTCAGGGAGGAAGAGGCTGATGTGACTCCTAATACAGAGGGGGTTACTCCCTCTGAGGGTGTGCACACTGGGGGTGTACAATCGTCTGAGAAGGAGTTGAAAATTTTCCGATGGGGAGATGATATTACTCAGAATATGAGAAAGAGGCTAGGGGTCCACAAGGCTCCCAGAAGCCAGGGGGGCGGGCCGGGGGTGGCGCCTGGGAGCCCGATCGCGCGGGGTGCCTGCACCCCCGGCGATGGGGCTCCCAGAAGCCAGGGGCGCGGGCCGGGTGTGGCGACTGCATGCCCGATCGCAGGGGATGCCTGCTATTAATCCCAATATGGCACAGAGGGTACAGCTCTTCTGAGATATTGTTCCTAGTATACGGAAGGGGAGAGGATGATAATGATACGCAGGTTGTGTGCTCCCGCCCGGTGATATTGTTATTACTATCCTGGAAGGGAAAGGATGATATTGCACTGTGTACAGCTGGAGGCATACACCCAGTCTGGGATATTGTTCCTTATGTCCATGGAGGGGACAGACTGATATTACTCGCTATGTGGCACATGGTGGACATTCACCCTGTTTCATCCTTCTCAATATTCCAACACCGAGAGACTGATATTACTCTCCGTATCACAGACACTGTACAACCCCTTGTGATACTCTTCCAAATATCCAGATGATGTTCCCCGCTCCCAACCCGTCCGGCCCCCCCTGGCTTCTGGGAGTCCCATCGCCAGGGGTGCAGGCACCCCCCGCGATCGGGCTCCCAGCCGCCACCCCCGGCTCGCCGCCGTGGCTTCTGGGAGCCCCATCACTGGGGTTGCAGGCACGCCCCCCGATCGGGCTCCCCGCCGCCACTTCCGGCCCGCCCCCCTTACTTCTGGGAGCCCCATCACCGGCGGGTGAGGCACCCCCCGCGTTCGAGCCCTTGGCAGCCACCCCTGGCCCGCCCCCCTGGCTTCTGGGAGCCAGAATGAGATTAGTAAAAGGGACCATGGAAAGCTGACTTGCTCCTGAACCGTGGGAGCTTGGTGTGAGATGGTTCCTTTGATGAAGCAGAAAGCAGCCCTCGCCAGACACTAAGTCTGTCACTCCATTGACCTTGGACTCTCAGCCTCCAGACTGTGAGAAATTAGTATCCGTTGTTCATAAATCACTCAGTCTAGGTCAGGCACAGTGGCTCACGCCTGTAATCACAGCACTTTGGAAGGCTAAGCCAAGTGGATCAAGAGGTCAAAAAATCGAGACCATCCTGGCCAACATGATGAAACCAAATCTCTACTACAAATACAAAAAAAAAAAAAGAAAATGCCAGGTATGGTGGTGGGCACCTGTAGTCCCAGCTACTCAGGAGACTGAGGCAGGAAAATCACTTGAACTCGGGAGGTGGAGCTTGCAGTGAACCGAGATCGCACCATGCTCTCCAGCCTGAGCAACAGAGCAAGGCTCCATTTCAAAATAAATAAATAAATAAATAAATAATAAATAATTAAAATAAACGTCCCAGTCTATGGCACTTTGTCATAGCAGCCTGAATGAACTAGGACAGCTCAGTATGAATCAAACAGAAGGCCAGGTCACAGGAACCTAAAGGAAGTCCTCCTAGAAGCAGAATGACATCAGGGAAGAAGGAACAATGGCAGGAGGGGCAAAATAGGACCTCAGGGCTGTTCTAGGACACCCACGTCCCAGGCTGTGAGGCTACCTGTGGTGCTTGGCATCCTGCCAACCCAGATCAGTGGCACAGGTGCCTACCGGGAGCTGTGCAGCAGACCCCCTCTTGCTCAAGGAGCCTTCTCGGGACCAGTCTTCCGGACTGGCATTGGACAAGAGCTTTACAAATGTCCTCACAATTGCATCCATGGGCAAGAAATTCCACTTCTAGAATCATTCTTAAAGAAGAAGAAAAATGTTTAAATAAATAAATAAAACAATAAAATTAGACTCATTCTTGGAATGTTGCCAGGATATAGCTTACAAGATAGGAAAACAAGCTCAAATTATAGGAGTGTATTTAATAAAAGAAAAAAAGAAAGAAAAGAATAGAACAGTCAGAAGATGGTCATATTCTAGAAGAGCTGCAGGAATAAGGGAATTAAAAACAATATGCTCCAAAACCCTTTAGAGAAGGTACGCTTGGGCTCCAGACATTTGGCCTGGTTTTTTGGACAAAAGTGGTGAATTGGTCCTCTCTCCCTCTCTCTCTCCCTCTCTCTCTTTCTCCCTCTCTATGTCCTTTCCTCCATCCCTCTATCCATCCCTTTCTCTCTCTCTCCCTCTCTCTGTCTCTCCCTCCCTCCCTTTCTCCCTCTCTATCTCCCCCTTTCTCTCTCTCTCTCTCTCCCACTCTCCCCCGCCCCCTGTCTCCCTGCCTGCTTCTCTGTCTCCTCCCTGCATCCCATACACATCATGGTAGAAAGGCCCCTTAGGATCATCCCACATCCTCTGTGGCCATCCACACCTGCCAACATGCCCTCTGATCTGTATACTGTCCTGGTTTATTCTGCCCACCTGAAAAAGCTCGGCCATGCAGGTAGAAGATGCTGCTGTTCTATTTCCATGATGCCAAATGCCTAGAAATTAAGGGGAAAACGCATTCACCAAAAAAATGGGATTTTATGTTGAATCTTAGCATTTACTTCTGTTATCCTCCTTTTTTTTCTTTTGTTTAGGTCTGTGTCCTGGGAAGCTCTGGGATGAACATGACTCCTGAGCACAGACGCCGCCCTCACAGAGGTTCGTGTATGCTCGGCTTCATCCTCGGAACTTTACACTCATACTTGACTTGCCCACTTTACGTGTCTTTTTTTTTTTTTTTTTTTTTTTGGCCTGACTTTTAGAAAACCAATCTGAGAATAAAGTTTAAAAAGAGAGTTTCTGAACCCTTAACTGAGGTCAAAATCTTGGAGTGAAAGCCAAAGATGCAGCGTCCAAGGAGTGAGGGGAATGGGGGCATCTTCGAACCCAGAATCAGTCAGCAGTGGGGAGAAAACAAGGGCTTCTATGTGCGGCTCCCTGATGAGCACTCGGAAAGCAAATGCGTTTCAGTCCAGAAGAAGGTCAAGTGAGGAAATGACCTAAATGGGGCTTATTCCTTGCTCAGCCCTGAGACTAGGCTGGAGGTCCCAGGCAGGAGAGGGAGGGCCAGGCCCCATAAGCCTCTCCCCACGGAAAATGATGATGGGCCAGGAAGCTGCAGAGTGAGTCGACCTTCTTGCCCTCTCTGCAGAGGCCTGGCCCTTGTGAGTGAACCCCCTCACTCCCTCTTATTATTTAGTCTTGCTACTGTTGACATATTAAAGTTGGTGATCATTTGGAACATGAGTGCTAAACTGAATTTTGTTAATTCTAATAATTTATCAGAGCATTTTTATATTTCTAGGAAACAGAATTATACATTATCCTCAGAATTATTTTATCTTTCTTGTTAATAATAACAGTCCTTCAGTCGCCCTGCCTTCCCACTGGGTGTGAGTGCATCTCTGCTAATGTGGGGCATGAGAATGGATGCCAGAGGCAGAGCAAGCAGCTCAGAGGCCATAGCAGCTATTTATTTTTTTGTTTATTTATTTATTTATTTTGAGATGGAGTCTCACTCTGTTGCCCAGGCTGGAGTGCAATGGCGTGATCTCAGCTCACTGCAACCACCACTTCCTGGGTTCAAGTGATTCTCCTGCCTCAGCTTCCAGAGTAGCTGGGATTACAGGCACCCACCACCATGCCGGGCTAATTTTTGGTACTCTTAGTAGAGACGGAGTTTCACCATGTTGGCAAGGTTGGTCTTGAACCCCTGGCCTCGGGTGATTCACCCACCTTGGCCTCCTAAAGTGCTAAGATTACAGGCATGAGCCACCATGCCCGGCCCATTGTGGCATCTTAATCACAGAGTGAAGAAGGCCTGGACCCAGCGTGAAGATGATGAAAAGGGGGAAGAGCAGCTCTCTCACCTATAGTGCTGCCAGGCGCTTCCAACTTTCAACATAAGGGACACTAAATAGCTTTCCCAACGAAAACAACTGAGATGTTGGGTAAAACCTACAAAAATGCATCTTTGTAAGTGCATTACTGGGCTGGCATTGAAGGATGGAATCCACAGCAGTCGATAAGGAATTGGCGGGAACCAAAGTGGAATTTATTTTTCTGTTTAGACAGTTGCACAGAGGATGGGGCATCAGAAACAAAACCGGATGTCTCTCCAAAATGAGGTCAGAAATCTGACATCTTAGACTTAAAATAAAAGCCCACCTCAGAGCAGGAGCAGCAAGGAGAGCAGCTGTCCCTGCAT
The DNA here is from genome assembly GCF_049350105.2 of Macaca mulatta. Lineage (NCBI taxonomy): Eukaryota > Metazoa > Chordata > Mammalia > Primates > Cercopithecidae > Macaca > Macaca mulatta. The sequence goes on from NC_133423.1 coordinate 441,957, forward strand.
TGGTGCTGGGTGGAGGGAAAACCACTGACCCTGAGAACCGATGAGAAACAGTCCTCCAGGAGTTCATGCTGGAAGACCTCGAGAGCATGGGTCAAATCGACGTGGCACCAGGCGGCTGCTAACTTCACCTCTACCCCATGTGAGTGAACATCTTTGCTGAAACAATGCAACCCTGTCCTCAAAATATCTCCCCACTTAAAATTCCAAGAAAGATAAGTCCCCGTGCAAAAAGTTACAAAACATAAGTAAACAAAGTACTGTGGATACATCCAATAATTCAAGAAACAAATTGAGCAGAGCCACAAAAATCCAAAATGTGGAAAAGATCAACTGCTGGCAAAGTATCCACTGCTGTTGCTCCCGTTAAGAGACTGTATTTCATAAAAAGCTAGACACGCCCCTCTGTGGCCTCACACTTGCCTTCTCAGGCATGTCTGCCCCAGAAATGCCTTTGCACTGCCTTCTCCAAGAGACACATACGGGGCAAGAATATTTAGGCAGTGATTGTAGACATAGAAAACACTTGAAAGCCACCCAAATACATCTCTATCAAGGAAAAAAGCTGGCATAGTCACATTGTGGAATATGATACAGCTGTGAAAATGAACTGCCGTTAGAAGCATCAGCAATGAAAAATTACAGTGAACAAAGGAAATTACTGAAAAATACACTGCTATTCCACATACAGTTCACAAACTATAACATATGACATGGCTGAATAATATACAGAGAAATGATATAACTTATGAAAAGCAAGACAAACATTAACACATTAGTCCTATGTCTGGGTGAAGAAGGGAGACCCAGGTGATGAAAGAAGGGCGCATTGTAGCCTTTCAAGACACTCGATGCTAATGCATGATGACAACAGCGCAATTAGTAATCTATCAGATTATGCATTCAGTTTTGTTTGTTTGTTTGCTTTTGAGGCGGAGTTTTGCTCATGTAGCCCAGGCTAGAGTGTAATGGCACGATCTCGGCTCGCTGCAACTTCTATCTCCTGGGTTCAAACAACTCTCCCACCTCAGCCTCCCGAGTAGCTGGGATCACAGGTGCCTGCCATGATGCTCAGCTAACTTTTTGTATTTTTTTAGTAGAGACGGGTTTCACCACATTGGCCAGGCTGGTCTTAAACACCTGACCTCAAATGATCCACCCGCCTCAGCCTCCGAAAGTGCTGGGCTTACAGACATGAGCCACCATGCCCAGCCAAATTTTATAGACTCTTAGGTGTCATATATTTCATAATTAAACATAAAAAACTAAATGTTTACTGTAGTTTGTAAATGAAAGAGCAATACAAATTGTTGCAAACTTTTAAACATCAAACCTGTTGTATAGCTCATAGTGACCCTCCTATTAAGCTGTGGTAAGCTCCAATTGGTATTTCATTGTTATTTTCTAAAAACTAGGTGAACAGATGAAAAACAGAATTCAGTTTTAAAACAAGATATTAAGATAATGTTACTGGTTGAAAGTGTCCAGGTTGTTGGTGCCTTGAACCAAGAATTGGACGCAATGCAAAAATGGAGCAAGGAAAGAATGAAGCAGCAAAGCAGACATTTACGGAAAATGAAAGCACGCTCCACAGGGTGAGAGCGCCTGAGCACAGGGGGCCCGTTACTGAAGTTTCTAGGGCTTAAATCCCCTCTCGAGGTTTCCATTGGTTACTTGGTGTGTACCCTACGTAAATGAAGAGGATGAAGTAAAATTACAAAGTCATGTACTCGGTGTAAGCCCTGTGTAAATGGAGAGGATATTTCTTGTCATACCGCAAGAGTTTCCATTTGATTTCGTTCTCGGAAGTCAAGGTGAATCGGCCTTATGTTCCTGCCTCCAGACCCTTTTCTCCTGCCTCCGTGGAATGGATGGCAGGACATGGAAAATGGTTTTGTCCAAATGACATGTCCCAGGGCACTGGCAGCTGAGGACAAGAGGGAACCAGTTGGTGTCACTGAGGAACGCTCACCCGTGTCTCCACACCGCACAGAACAAAGTGAGTGTCCTTGTCCTGAACCCTCTGAAGTGAGTATCTCGCCTCAGGGCTTTCATGAAACCCTTTTTAGGAGAGGCTCCTTCTCTCTCCTTCTGCAGCCACAAGGCAGCAGGGATAGCCCCTCTCTCGCTGAAGTTCTTCTTAAAAAAACAAAGAGAATAAAATACTAGAATTAATGTAATGAATAATAAAATAATGAAAATGAAAGTATGTTTCACAGAAGCAGCTCTGGAATTTCATGTATTGGTGGCATTAAAAGCATAAAATGGGCCTATAGGCCTGGCGGGGTGGCTCATGCCTGTAATCCCAGCACTTTGGGAGTCTGAGGCAGGTGGATCACGAGGTCAGGAGATCGAGACCATCCTGGCTAACACAGTGAAACACCGTCTCTACTAAAAATACAAAAAATTAGCCATACATGGTGATGGGGCCCTGTAGTCCCAGCTACTCGGGAGGCTGAGGCAGGAGAATGGCGTGAACCCGGGAGGCCGAGCTTGTAGTGAGCCGATATCGCTTCACTGCACTCCAGCCTGGGCAACAGAACAAGACTCTGTCTAAAAAAAAAAAAAAAAGAAAAAAGAAAATGGGCCTATAGAGCTCCATTTAATGGCAAAAAATTAAGGAAAGAATAAAAAGACTCTGCTAATAATGGTGACGTGAGCTGCTCATATTGTCATTTTCTCTGGGACCTAATATTGGGGAGGAGGTGGGACCACCTGCCACCAGGCTCCAGGTGATTTTCGGGCTGTTCCCCCAAATCACTGCAGCCTCTTCCCTGCTGGTCCCTTGATCCTGCTGCTGTGCCGGGCGTCCTGAGTGGCAGGAGGCACCTCGGCAGCTTCCAGTGGGATAGGCCTGCGGCATTCTGAGCCTGAATGTCGTGATCACTAGGAAGTAAGGAGACATAAGCAGGAAGGGTTCAGGGATGGAGCGGCCGCTTCTCAGGGATCAGTCTCGGGCCCGAGCTGAGAAGAATCCCCTTTCAGGACGATGGCTCCAGGCTGAGGTCAACGCTGTTTCTGTGCGTTATGATGACTGACCTGCATCCACAGGGAAGCGTATCCGGGCTCCTTTTTCCCAGGCAATGTTGGGAATACCTTGAAATGGGCACTGGTGGATTTCAATTCCAGCCTTCCAGAAGCCACTCCAAATGGAAATGGAGCTAACGGATGCAGGTGGAGTAAGTAAACAACTTTAGGTCCCAAACAACAATTTTCACATACAATATAGTGTACAGGGAAAAATAAAGCCTTGGGACCCCAACTCACAGCCAAAACGGAAAAAAATCATTAAGTTGGAAGCTGAATCATGCAAGAAACTGCCTTTCCTTTTGTTCCTAAGCAGATAGTTACAGATAGCTACATCTCCACAGGAAGCTGGTCTATGTTCACCTTATCTTATATAAAGGCTTATGTAGAGGACTGATTTACCGCATGTGAGATGAAGACGTAACTGATCCTTCCCCATCTGCTCTCTTTCTCTTGCAACCTGAGGAAGACCACAGGTTCCCTCTCTCCCCTCCTGCCCACCATTTTCCTCCAGCCCACCCTTCCCCTCCAGCCCACCCTTCCCTCCTGCCCACTCTTTTCCTCCAGCCCAGCCTTCCTCTCCAGCCCAGCCTTCTCCTCCAGCCCGCCTGGAAGAGGAAGAGGTCTGCAGCTTACATCAGAATCTCGAAGTTGACACCCAAAAAAGGTAAAAGATCCTGCGGGATGCTGGCATATACAACTAATGAGATAACGCTCTGGGTGTACATCCTAGCATACAGGAAGAGCATTCTTGTTCATGGCGGTGGTTTCAAATATTTCAGTGAGTTTTCCCTTGAATGCCTCAGTTGGGAGCCACTTCAGTTCAGCGCAGGAAGCAAGGGAGCTTCAAGGACTGGTAGTTATGAATTCAAGCTTATACACAGCGACAGATCACAGGTCTGTGGAAGATACTGGTCAATCAATATACAGAGGTAGCATTCCATAACTGAAGCATAGGGCATATCTGACTTCATCTGACAAGGCTAAAATCATGATTGTTTTTCTAACTGGGAAATTTATGTAACTTATTTGCCAATAAACAACCATCTCTCTCTCCCCATTTTCTGACATAACGCTAGTCGTTAGAGAAATGTTCCGATGATGTTCATGAAAGAACAAACCAATGTCTTCCGCTTTAATACCACCTATTTCACACATATGACTCTTGCTGCTTCCATGTGACACTAAAAATATCGGGAGTGCCAGGAAGTCTCTTTAATCATCGTTCTCCAACGTGCTCAGGAGATGAAGTCATTCTGTGAAGTGGACTTCAGTTGACACCACTGAGAAAATGTCCTAGAGAAAGTAAAACTTGTAGTGGCCTCATACTTTACAGAAATAATCCAACTTCTTTCTTTCATTTCTTTCCGGTTTTTGGACATGAATTTTAATTGGTTCAGGGCGACCTGTTTCTGCATCAAAGTCTTGGGAAGCTTCCATCTGTTTTTATATTATATTATATTATATTATATTATTTAGAAATAGAGTCTCACTGTGTCACTCAGGCCAAAGTGTAGTGGTATGATCACGGCTCACTGCAGTCTCAACCTCCCAGGCTCGAGCCAATCCTCAGGCCTCCACCACCTGAGTAGCTGGGACTGCAGGTGTGCCACCATGTCCTGCTAACGTTTTATTTTTATTTTTTTATTTTTTGTAGAGACAGGATCTCGTTATGTGGCCAAAGCGGGTCTCAAACTCCTGGTCTCAAGCAATCCTTGTGTCAGCCTCCTAAAGTGCTGAGATTATAGACATGAGCCATGGCACGCAGCTGATTTATTAGTTTATTTTCTCAGAACTCTATGCAACCTGATTCTTAATACATAAGGAAAGAGAAGCCAGTCAAAAGTGGAAGTAGTTGCACACAATGAAAGTGTCATTTGGCACTTAGACAAGAGAGGCGGATTATAAAAATGAAAGATCTACATGTCGCAATTGGCTGTGGGCTTGGACTCCAGCACTTTTTATTTTTATTTTTTTAGGAGATAGTGTCTCACTCTCTTACTCAAGCTGGAGTGCAGTGATATAATCATAGCTCACTGTTATCTCAAACTCCTGAGTTCAAGTGATCCTCCTGCCTCGACCTCCCAAGTACCTGGGACTACAGATGTGCCATCGCTCCAGGTAATTTTTTTTTTTTTGAATTTTTGTAGAGACGAGGTCTCCCTGTGTTGCCCAGGCTAGTCTCAAACATGTGACCTCAAGCAATCGTTCCCCCTTGGCCTCTAAAGCACTGGGGTTATAGGTGTGAGTCACTGTACCCGGCCAAGAAACCAACCCCACCTGTTTTCTATATAAAGTTTAGCATCTAGATACGAAGCAAAATAAGTTTTCAAGATCAAGGAGTCTGAAGGGAAGCTGCTGGGAGGGGAATGGGCTCAAGGCAGCGTTTTCTGGTCTACAGTTTTGCTTATTCTTGGACTTTCCAAAGTCCTGAAAGAAGCAGAAGGAAAGTGAGAAGAGAGGAAGAGGCAGGAGGAAAGGAGGAGGGCTGCACCTCTGCGGTTGCAGATTAGCCCAAGCCGGCTCAGTGGCTGGGAAGGAAGGGAGGAAACCCCCAAGGCCGAAGGTGGAGTCAGAGTCCTGGGTCCAGCAGAGACTGGACAGGAGGAGGGTGCCGGGAGCCAAAGACCTTCCTGCTAGCACTGCAACCTCTTAAACTGCTTAGGCTTTTATCTAAATTTGATATGTCCGCATTTTGTAGACCTCCAAACCAAGTCACTCAGGGTAACCCAGACAGGAAGGGGAGGATGATAGGAGAAGGTGCCCCACCTGATGATGCCCTTCTGGCTTTTATCCATTCCTGGGAATGACTCTTTCTCCAACTCGGGGGATACCCCTATGGGAGAATACAGTGGCGTGGACCAGCAGTGGAGAATTCCAAGTCCAAAAAACGATTGGCATTTTCAAGGAAAGTAAGAAATCATCCTGCATATATGAAATATTGGGAAAAAGGTTGTTACTAATAATTCTCAAGCGACCACTCTGGTGAGACTAGGTTTCTCTGGGGATGTGTGGAGCAGGGTGTATGTACCGAGTGAGCACATCCCACCCTTCAGACTCCTTCAGCTCCTGTCTACTGTAGCAGTCAGAGGGCAACTCCTGTCCTCATCTCCTCTGAGCGACCCACTCACTCATTCACTCACTCATTCATTCACTCGTTAACTCATTCACTCACTCACTCATTCACTCATTCACTCCTTCACTCGCTCACTCACTCATTCACTCACCCTTTTACTCACTTGCTCATTCATTTACTCATTCACTCACTCATTCACTGACCCATTCACTCACGCACTCACTCATTCACTCACCCATTCACTCACTCATTCATTCCCTCATTCACTCACTCAGTCATTCCCTAACTCACCCTTTCACTCACTCACCCATTCACTCATTCACTCACTCACTCATTCACTCACTTATTCACTCACTCACTCATTTCCTCATTCATTCACTCAATCATTCACTCACTCAAATCATTCACTCATTCACTCACTCATTCACCTCTTCACTCACTCATTCACTCATCCTTTACTCACACACTCACTCATTTATTGACTCATTCACTCACTCGTTCATTCACTCACTCAATTCTTCACTCCCTCATTCACTTGTTCGCTCACTGACTCATTCACTCACTCTTTCCCTCACCCATTCACTCACTCACCCACTCATCTGTTCACTCACTCATTCACCCACTCACCCATTCACTAAGTCACTCATTCATTCACTCACTCACTCACTCATCACTCATTTATTCCCTCGGTCACTCACTCATTCACTCACTTATTCACTTGCTTATTCACTCACTCATTCACTAAGACGCTCATTCATTCACTTACTCACTTATTCACTCACCCATTCACTCACTCACTCATTCACTCATTGACTCCCTTGGCAATTCATTCACTCACTCACGGTCACTCATTCAGTCATTTACCCACTCACTCACTCATTTCTCCTTCCCTCATCCACTCACTCACTCATTCACTGACTGACACTCACTCACCCATTCACTCATTTACTCACTCATTTACTCCTTCACTCACTCACTCACTCACTCACTCCCTCCCTCCTTCATTCATTCATTCAGCAGCACCCATGACAGGTTCACTCTGTCCTGGGCTCTGCTGTTGCCCTGGGACTGCAGCAGGGAAGAGTCAAAGATCTCTGAATCCACGGCATTCAGAGTTCAGCCAGGGGACCTTTCGAGAAGCCCAGCAGATAGGTGAAATGCCCCATGTGTGACACTGACGAGGATGTTTTAAGAGCAGCAGGGAGGGAACAGGAGTGTGCATGGAGCCCAAAATTTCTAAGAGGGTGATCTGGGGAGGCCTCACCGTGCAGGAGACCTTGCAGGACAGACCTGTGGAAAGTGGGCAGAGTCGGTAGGGAGAGGAGGGCCTGGGTTGAGGAAAGAGCAGGCTAGGCCTGAGGTTGTCGGGTGCCTGCATGGGCCTCTGGGCAGCACCAGGATCTGAAGGGACCAGAGGACAGGCCAGTGTGGCTTGTGTGGGGTCTGTGACTCCGAGTCAGCAGAGAAGATGCCTGAATTACATCCTGATAGGTGCACCCTGACTTTGAAGCTGAGGACACCCGAGACATGGAGGTGGGGTGGAGGTTGGGGCAGAGCAGGGGATGAGGAGGGAGCCTGTTCCGGTCCAGGTCAAAGGTGGTGGCCTGGCCCTAGTGGCTCCAGATGCAATGAAGAGCCAATGGGGACTTTCCTGAGGGACTTAGATGCCAGGGTGGAAGAGCACTGCAAGGCTTCAGCCTGAGCCCCTGGGAGGATGGAGTCACCAGGAGCTGAGGTAAGGAAGACTGAGCGATGGGGGGTTGTGTGGGGGGTGCAGAGGCCTGAGCTCAGTTTGGCCCCTGCAGATTTGAGATGCCCACTCCATGCACAGGCCGAGACAGCAGAGAAGGGGAAGAGGCTGCAGCTCAGGTAGCCCTGGGATGTGCAGCCCCACATGCTGGGGCACTGGGTCATGGTGTCCTCATGGCTGGGAGCTGCTTCCCTCCTGGGATGCCAGAACTCCTTTAGGGCACATCGGCAACTCCTGCGCTCACCACTGAGGGGAAGTGGGAAGGGCAGCTGTCCCTATGCATGTTCTCCTTCACCTTGTCCTAGGCAGGTCCCAGGCAGCACCACCCTCCCAAGTGGCTCCCCTTGGCCGCTGTCTCTAGTGTTCACAGCCAGACCCTAGAAGAGGGCTGGACTCAGCGGCTCACTTCTGATGAATAGAACCAGGCAAAAGAGATGGTGGTCTCTCCTGAGATTGGATTGGGAGGAGCTGAGGTTCTGTCCACTGGAACTCTCCCCCTGGCTCTTGGTAGGTGCTAGTTCTGGCAAAGCCAGTCACCCGCCCAGGGCAGAGGGCAACCTGAAGCTGATGCCACAGAGAGACTGGGGCCTTCAGTCCAACAGCCTGCAAGCAACAGAATCCTGCCAGCAACACAGAAGTGAGCATGGAAGCAGCTCCTCCCCTGATGAGCCTGAGCCTTCAGAAGACACAGCAGCCCTAGGCAGACACCTGCTGCAGCCCTGGAGAGCCCCTGGGGCAGAGGGCCCAGTGAAGCCTGCCTGAACTCCTGGCCCAAGGAGTAATCACTCCTGGGGTATAAGTGTGTGCTGGTGTGGGCCTTTGGAGTAATCTGTCAAGGGACAATAAAGAACAAGCACACACCTCAGGTCCTACTGGGTGGAAGCTGTACGGTCAGCACGGCATGTAATATCTTCCTCTTGAATTAGAAGATTCATTGCTAAGGCCAAAGTTAAAAAAAAACAAAAACAAAAACCTCTAGTTGTAGCAACATTGAAATACATGACTTTCAAAAAAAAAAAAAAAAAGCCATAGCTATTCTTTTCCATCTTTGCTACAGGTATATATTAATATATGTTAATTCCCTGACTGACTGAGCAAGGAGCCAAACTCATAAGAACAGATGTGTGAGGACCGTCAGTGACCACCCTGACCCCAGCCCTTATACACAGACAAACTTTTGAACATAATCCGTAACCTTGGGGGTCTTGACACTCTAAATTTTATTGTTTTTCATTAGCTATTTCTATTCCCTAAACAATACCTGTTCATCGCAGAGAAAAATGGCATTGCCTATACTAAGCAAAAGAAAGGAAATAAAATGCTCAGAAACATTTACATATGTATGCAGACTCACACACACACACACACACACACACACACACACGCGCGCACTGCGTCTAGGCCTGCCTTTTCACTTATTTGTATGTCCTGAACATATTTCCATGTCAGTAGACACATATCTTTGTAGCGGTAACAGCAACTAAATATTATTGCAGCGCATATTTTTACCATCATTTATTTAACTCATCATGCTTGAACTGTTAGGTTGTATCTATCATTTTCTGTATTACAGACAATTTGATGACAAATGACCAATCCCCTAATGTTCAATATAAAAATATCAATTGTATAAGGAGATAACGGGTATTTGGCTAAAATAAAATTCAGTGTGGCCCACCTTCTCCACATGTAACATGCTCTAAAAAGGCATGAATAATTAAATTAGCCCTTCTATTCTCCAGCACAGATCCTGAGCCCAACTGTGGGTGCAGGTGCTTAGAGCCTCGGTCTGCTCTTCTGCCCGCCAGAAGGCAAAGGCCACTCAACTGCCACCTTAAGACAGCCAGGATTCGCCTCTCCCTTTTAATTAATAGAATAATGCTCAGGTTCACTGCATGAGAGCAGCGCTCTCTGACTTTGCATTCATCAGGATAACCTAGGTGGTTTGTTTAAAACTACACATTTCCTGGCTGAGCTCCCAGAAACTGGACTTCAGTGGTTTAATGGGGGTGTGCATAGGACAGGTGATTCTGAGGACCACGAGGGGTTAGGAATTTCGCCGTTAATTCTGGCCAAGGGAGAGATTAGACCATCCAGCATTGTCTGCAGCATATATATTTTTTTCCTCTTTTGCAATGAATATTTGATGCTCAGCGGGATGAGCCCCAGGATGAGGCACACATCCAAGAAAAATCCATGCCTCTCCATCTTTTCCCCAGGATTGCCCTTTGGTGAGACTCTCCTTTGCGATTGCTTCACTTTCCCGGGTTCATAGAACAAACCTCTTCTTAGTCTCTTTTGTTGTTTCCTATCTGTTCAACAAACACCCACTGCGCAGGACCATCCTCCGGAAAGCCCTCGAGTGGGGCCGTTTGGGAGCCCTTCTTCGTGGGGTGAGCACTGAAGGAACCGGGATCCCATAAGCCCGTGCTTTTGTAGGGGCTGCTCCCTGTCCCATCGCAGGTAACTGGCACCAGGCTGTTAAGCTGTGGATGGGCAACTGGCACAGCGCTTTGGATGTGCGTATTTCAGCACGTGGAGTTGGCCGGTGAAGTCAGCCGAGGTCGGCACAGCGTACAGCAGCGCGCCTGTCCGTAGGGAGGAAGGGTCGTCCCGCCTCCCAGCCAGGTCAGTCCCGTTGCGCCTCCTCCTATCCCACTCTGACTTTCGCGCGCCCATGCGTCTCTGAGGGTAGCGCCCCGATACTCTCCCCCACCCCAAGGATTCTTCTCCCCACGGGACGAGCTGGGGGCCCGGGAGCGCCACAGACCCCGTGGACCCGGGAAATCGCAGCTTCGTCATAGCTAAGCTCGCCGCGCTCAGCTTTTCCCACCACCTGGAGGATCCACTCTCCGTGCGTCCTTCCCGACCTCAGGCTGCAGAGAAAACGTGGGGGCGGGGATCGAGGAAGCCGCGCGCAGAGGCTCCTAGCGCAGCCCCAGGAGGAATCCTGCCGCCACCAAGAAGCTGTGCGCGCGGCCGGGCTCGGCGCTGACAACAGCCGGATCTACCGGGCCTGCCGCGAGCCTCCGCGTCCAGGTGGGGTCTCCGCGCCCCAATTCCACCCCGCCCCGCCATCGGCGCTCCCCGCAAGTGCGGGGTTTCCACCGGCCCCGGCGTTCGCGCCCACTCACGGTCTCCCTTGCCCCCCCCCCCACCCCCGCCCCGGGAGATGCTCCCGGCGTTCTATTCCGCCCTGCCTTGGCCCGCCCAGCGAACGATGTGACCCCGCCCCCTTGCGGTCTCCCCTCCCCCGGTCGCTGCCCCTGCCCCCACCTGTGGCGCTCCGGGCATCTCTAAAGGCCCCAACCAGAGTCCTCCAACCCACCCGCAAGGGTAGCACACCGGCAACGCGGCCCCACCCCCAGGGACTCCGCCCACTTGTGGTGTTACCCCCGCCTCCGCGACCTCACCCACCGCTAGCGCGGCAGCCACCTACGACGACCCCCGCGTAGGTCCTCCTGCCCACACCCGGCCCCGGCCAGCCCCTGCCCCTTTCTCTGCCCCTTTCCCTGCCCCTGCCCCTGCCCCTAGCCGCGCCCCACCCCCGCAGCCCCTCCTGTGCGCTTGGGCCCCGCCCGTCAAGGCCCTTTGACGCTAGGGCCGGGCGGGGGCGCGGGCGGGGCAGCGTTTCCGAGTCGGGCGCACGCGGGCAGGGTCTCCATTGCCTGCTGCGCACCCGGACTAGCGGCTGCCCTCGGCCTCCTCGTCTTGGACGCGGAAGACTCCCGGGCCCCCAAGGGCTCCTTGCGGAAGTTCCTGGAGCACCTCTCCGGGGCCGGCAAGGCCATCGGCGTGCTGACCAGCGGGGGACATGCTCAAGGTGCGCGCCCCCCTCCGGGCGGCGAGGGAGGGACGGACGGAGAAGGGGAGAAGAGGGAGAAGGGGAGAACAGGGCGAAGGGGATGGGGGAACCGGGCAGAAGAGGGGGGAAGCGATGGGAGGACCCGGGGAAAGGTGGGGAAGCGATGGGAAGAACTGGGGAGAAGAGCGGGGAAGCGATGGGAAGAACTGGGGAGAAGCCCGTGCCCGGGAGCGGCAGGGGTACCTGCGGGGCGGCGGGAGCCGGCAAGGCAGCCCCGGGGTCCATGCCGGGTGGGGCGGAGGAGGAAGGAACATGGCGATAGGAACCTCCATTCGGAAAATAGTGAGCTTTCCACCCTCTCCGGTTTATGTTTTAAATTGAGCCTGGTAGAGGGGGTCGCCTGGAGCACCTTCCGGGGTCGTTCTGCCTCTGAGCTGTAGGATGGGGCCGGGCTTCCCCTCCGAATCCTGGGTACAGCGCGATCACTTCTTAAGTTGCCCCCGCCCCCCAACTCCGCCCCACGCCACCCCCCAGCTTGTCGAGGAAGAAACGGCCGGATCCCGGCGGGCCTCCTGTCGCCTCGGGCCCCCCGCGGCGTGGGCGGGGTCCCGGCTGCTGCAATGCGGGAAACGGCAGGGGTGCTCTGGGTTCCCGCCTAGCGTCTCCGAGGCAGTCAGGCAGCCCCTCGCGTTTCCGTTGGAAGATTTTAAAAAAGGGTTTCCTGCGCTCGCATGTGCTGTCGCCTTCCGGCTCGTGACAAAACCGAAAACTAAAATGGGTCCCAGGCCCTCCCCGCCAGCCTCCGCGGACGGGAAGGACCAGGAAGCGGGGACTCCGGGACGTCAGTGGCGCTGCAGCGCGGGCTCTGGGCTTCCCCTGTCCTGTAATGTGGAAAGGGCTCTCCAGGAGGGGCCGAGCCTGGGCCCACGACGCAGGCGCTCCGGGAGGACATTTAACATTGAAGAGCGAGAGGTGGTGGAGACTGCGCTCCCCAGGCCCCGGGTGCACGTAGGGGCACCGGTGCCCAGGTTCAGGAGGGTGAGGCCTTCTTGGCCAGGTAGCCTTGTTAAATCTATCTGAAAATCACAGATAACTAAGTATCAAGTCGTCACAGATCATTTTAGTATCCTGAATGAGATGGCTACGGAAAACATGAAAACGTCGTTACTGGTTACGTGCATGGTGCATCCAAAACATTGTTACCTGCACAGTGGCAGCACTGATATTTGTGGGCTTTTGAACGTGTGGACTGGAGTGTTAAGAGCCCTTCAGAGTTATGACAGTAGTTTGATTTGAATGTTCTTTTCTTGGCGAATAAATGCTGTACATTGAATTTACCCAGGAAACTAGGAAGGTGAACCCACACGAAGGACACAGGCCTGTGGGCTGCTCCAGGCGCCCTTAGGGCGTTGCAGGGCCTGAGCCATGCGCTTCCTGCTCAGCCTCCTGAGAGCCGTGACGGCGTCTCTGTTCTGCCTCACACTGGACCCGCTAGTTTCATATTCTTGTTATGGTTCCGAGGCTACAAGCGGTTGGATTCTGTGAGACACTCTCTGTCTTCCTCCTCCGGCTGCTTTCAAATGGGTCGTCTTTTTTTAGAACTGATTTTTTAAGCAGTGATTGATGGGGTGAGTTGTAGTGCTGTCCTGAACTGCAGAGGGAGCGCATTGAGGAACCTGGGTTTTGATGCTGTGCACATCAGCAGAGTCACCAGCCCAGGGCCCTGTCAGTCCCATTATTAAGCTCATTTCTTGCTCTTGTCATCGTTACTCAGACGCCTTAAAAAAAAAGCAAACTCCTGCTTACCGTCACTGGCTGAGTTTGGCAAATGGGTGTTTACCCTGGAAAGAGGGGCATTTTGTCCTCTGGAACGTCTAAGGCGCCCTTTGGTGAGGTGGTCTGTTTCTGACCACTCTATCCCGTGGGCGTCCTTCCTGCTTCCACCTTCCCTTTCCGAACGCCTCCGCCTCCAGGGCTTTAACTTTCCTTCTGTGTGTGTGCCACGCAGAGGTTATGACTGTTGTGCCAGTGCCCTGTTTTTTCTCTTTCTTTCTTTCTTTCTTTCTTTCTTTCTTTCTTTCTTTCTTTCTTTCTTTCTTTTTTCTTTTCTTTTTTCTTTCTTTCTTTCTCTCTTTTTCTCTCTCTTTCTCTCTTTCTTTCTTTCTTTCTTTTTTCTTTTCTTTTCTTTTCTTTTTTCTTTCTTTCTTTCTTTCTCTCTCTTTCTGTCTCTCTCTTTCTCTCTTTCTTTCTTTCTTTCTTTCTTTCTTTCTTTCTTTCTTTCTTTCTTTCTTTCTTTCTTTCTTTCTTTCTTTCTTTCTTTCTTTCTTTCTTTCTTTCTTTCTTTCTTTTTCTTTTTGCTGAGGGCCCAAAACTTGCTGCATCTCAAAAGAAGCAATTGCATCCATTTGTTCGCGATGAGCATAAACTGCTCTTTAAGGGAGACTAATTGGTAAACCCGGCTGCTGTGGGTAGAAAGACAGAGGTGGGTGCGGAAGCAGGGCTCTGCCTCTTGGAAGCCTGCACAACCTTCCTGCTTTCTTTCTTCAATATCCGCGGGGGGGGGGTGGTTAATTTTAATAAGCCCTGGAAACCAACAAAGCAGGAAAGTGCTAAGACATTGAGGTGTGAGATTTAAAATGACAACCAGCAGCCTCTCATTCTTCCTTCACTGAGGAAGGAAGGAACCAGTTGCCTCTTCGTTTTGGGGCTGCAGGGTATGTTTGGCAGCGACACTGGCCCTTTGTGCTGTGTGACTCATGAATTGAGATAGTTCTTTACTAAGTGTTTTGTGCAGTAGGTATGAAAATGGGGAAAGAGGGAGCACTGTCCGGGGTGGAGAGGCGTGGAGAGACGCTGTGATACATAGCGAGTCATTTTCTTCTGGGCTCCTGGTTTTCAATCTTTTTCTTCTTTTTTTCCTAACAGCTTGAAAGATGATTTTTGTGTCTTAATTAAAAGATTGAAGACTGTGGGTCAGACCCAAACTAATTCCATTGGCATCAAAGAAAAGGATTCTTTACATATTTATCTATAGGCACAATTAATTTTTTTATTTTTTGCTGAATTATCTGGTTAGTCAAATCATACATTAGAGAAGTAATATTAAAAATTAAAAAATAAAAAATGTATCTGTAAACATATCCCCCTTCCATTCCAGTCTTTGTCTCTGTGTAATTTTAGAACCTTGGGCCATGATGTACATAGAGTTTATATTCTTTTAATATCTTGCTACTTCATTGTTTTCATGTTTAATCTTTGGGTTGATGTATCACAGGTTACTTGACCGTTTCTTACAGGTGTTTGGTTTAGTTTTTTTTTTCCCTTAACGCTAATGTAAATTTGAGTGTTTGGATGGTAGTTTTAGCAGAATTTAAGGCAGAGTCTCAGTTAGGGTGATGGATCGATTTATAGTCCCTAGTTTGAGGAGGGAGGTGGCAATATGCCCTTTCTTCTAAAATTGATATGTTAAATCACAATGGACATTTACATGATTTTGAGCACTTGGGACTCCCCTGGGGTTCACTGTTATTGCACGGTCAGGGCTGGGGATCTTCTGCTGGAGAGGCCCCCAGCGTGCCCAGCGCAGGGTCCTGAGTGTGTTGCTGCAGGACAAGCTCTGGGCTTTGCCCTGCAGTGGCCGTCGCTCTGGGAAGAGCTGGCTGCTCCAGGAATGAGGCCTATGCTCTGAAGCTCACAGTCAGCAGACCAGCAAAGGTCAGCACAGATGACCTTATATGAATCATTCATTTAACAAGCATTCATGGAATACACATTCCATGCAGTTGGAACTTAGAGTGGAAGGCCATCAGTTCACTGTTGTCTCAGCAGAACTTTGTCCCTGGGTCCCTGTTGAACTTAGAGTGGAAGGCCATCTGCTCACTATTGTCTGAGCAGAGCTTGGTCCCTGGGTCCCTGTTGAACTTAGAGTGGAAGGCCATCAACTCACTGTTGTCTGAGCAGAGCTTGGTCCCTGGGTCCCTGTTGAACTTAGAGTGGAAGGCCATCAGCTCACTGTTGTCTGAGCAGAGCTTGGTCTCTGGCTCCCTGTTGTAGCCTCCGCTCCTAGGAGGTGCACGGTGAGTGTTGGGGGACCCTCCACAGGCACAATTGCTGAACAAGGACCCCTCCCAAGGGTGTCAGCCCTAGGCCCTGAGCTCTGAAGAGGAGGAAGGCATTCCTGGGGCCATCTCCCCTTCTGGATACTGAGCTCTGCACAGAGAGGAAACTCTTCCACATTCACTGCAGTGAAGTTCATACTTTAGAGACTGGGGCCTGCATTCCCCAGAATTTCCATGGCCACAGGTGGTGGCCGCACCATGCGACTGGTGTCTATGTTCCCTGGAATTTCCGTGGCCATAGATGGTGGCTGTACCATGTGACTGGGGTCTGCATTCCCTGGAATTTCCGTGACTGCAGGTGGTGGCTGCACCATGCGACTGGAGTCTGTGTTCCCCAGGATTTCTGTGACCACAGGTGGTAGCTGTACCATGTGACTGAGGGTCTGCGTTCCCCTGAATTTCCGTGGCCATAGGTGGTGGCTGTACCATGGGAATGAGGGTCTCTGTTCTCTGGAATTTCCATGGCCATAGGTAGTGGCTGTACCATGCGACTGGGGTCTGCGTTCTCCAGAATTTCTGTGGCTGCAGGCTGTGGCTGCACCATGCGACTGGGGTATGCATTCCTCGGAATTTCCGTGGCCATATATGGTGGCTGTACCATGTGACTGAGGGTCTGCATTCCTTGGAATTTCCATGGCCATAGATAGTGGCTGTACCATGTGTCTGAGGGTCTGCGTTCTCTGGAATTTCTGTGGCTGCAGATAGTGGCTGTACCATGTGACTGAGGGTCTGCATTCCTGGAATTTCTGTGGCCGCACATGGTGGCTGTACCATACAACTGGGGTCTACATTCCCTGGAATTTCCTTGGCCACAGGCGGTAGCTGCACCATGCATCAGGTCCTCTGTCTCAGGAGTTGGTGCCATTGTCTCTGTTACTCCCTCGCCTGACACACAGAGGCAGTTCCTGACTTTACCACTCCCAGGAAACACACAGGCATCTGTTTTGGATCCTTGTTTTATTTCCCCATCACCTTTCTCATCAAAGGGAAATTCACATCCCTCTAAAGCTGAAAATGGTGTGGGGCCCCCTGGTGGTCTTTCCAAGGCGTTATCAGCAGGTAAATTAGATCATGTGGGCCAGTGTACCTGAAATGAAAACAGAAAGGTAAGTCGTGTCACTAAGCTTTGGTGGGAGATTCAGGGTCTTTGTTAGTGGCAGAATCATCCAAAGTAAGTTGTTTGTTCACTGCAGATCTAGATGGTTGGCTGTGTCAGGATTAAACTTAGCCAGTGTCGACAGAGTGTCGCTTAATCCCTCACGGAAGCGTGTCAAGTACATTGAAGAATAGCTGCCAAGTCTGCTATTGTCGGGAGAGAGGCAGGTACGTCTCTCGCTTAGCCCAGTGCTGCAGGAGGCCAGGCTCACGTCAGGCTGTGCGTGTGAGTGGGTTGGATTTTTAGCACTCTGGGACGGTAAAGCACAAACATCTATTTTTAACTTGTGGGTGACCTTCTTCTGTGCTGCTTGAGTCTCTGTGGGCCTTTCTGTTTCCTTCCTGAGGAGTCTGTGCCAGGGTCCCAAGCGTTCTCTGGGCTGCACCTCCGCGCCTGCCCAGTGAGGAGCCTCCTCCTGGTGGCTGTGGGACTGGGCTGGGCCCACACTGTCAGCATCGTCTGGGGTAAGCAAGCCCGTCCTTCCACACCTCAGTGTCCCCAGCTGTTGAACAGGGCTAATCAACTGACCGTCAGGATTAATGGGGATCAGATGCGCTCATCTCATAGCCCTGCTTGGTAAATAGCCACTTCCACTCTGTCCTCCAATGTGCTACTCTAGACTTTTTCTTTACCTCCATTTAGCCAGGTGATTCGAGGTGACAGTGACTATCAAGAGGGATGTACAGAGGAAACCAGTGGAAGAGAGCTCGAGGAGCAGACATGGGCGCAGGGAGCACAGTGCGGGGAGCACGGCTGCAGGGAGCATAGGCATGGGGAGCACAGATAGGTGTAGGGAGCATGGGCGTGGAGAGGACGGGTGCGGGGAGAACGGGTGTGGGGAGCACGGGCGTGTGAAGCATGGGTGCGGGGAGCACGGGTGCTGGGAGCACAGGGCATGGAGAGCATGTGTGTACTTGCTCTGCTCTGACAGAGGCTGCCGAGCATGTACTCTGTGCTCAGATGGGTCAGAGCCTCAGTGCCTCTTTTTAAAAAAAAAAAAAAAAAAAAAAAAAAATCTTTTTTTAAAGATAGGACTTCTGTCTTCCTGGTGGCCCCTTTTAGTCGATACTCTTTTAAGCCTGCTTTTCCAGAGAAAAGCTAGGAAGGATGGCCTATATAGGTTCCAGTCTGGGCATATCTGGAAGAATGGGTCTTTTTTAGGTTTGAGTCTGGCGTACCTGGGGACATCTTTGAACCTCCACTCAGAGTCCCAGAACCACGTGTAGAGGCTCCCCAAATGTCTGCTGGGACTTTCCCCTCTGCTCGCGGATGATGAAGAGCAGAACCTCACCCTGCCACGACCTCTGGGGTCCTCCTTCCTGGAGGGCAGTGCCTTGGTGACCAGCGTGTGTAGGAGTCTGAGCTGGCACCTTCGGGCTATGCTGTGCAGCGGGGGCTCATGCCATGGGGCATTCTTGTGTTCTGCACCGGGACTGGTGACGTTGGGCATCCTCGTGCAGTGTGGACCACATGAGGTGCACATGAGCCAGACAGCTCCCGGAATTCGGAGCCTGGCTCTGTCTCAGGCCACCCACCTGTCTGTGGCATTTCTGAGGGATTGTGGGGACCGTATGAGTCTGTGTCCCCACCCTCACTGGCTGGACACCTGTGCCAGGCTGGAGCTTTATGTTTCACCATCCCCTGTTCCGAGTTGTGTGAATATTTATTTTCATTACCTACTCTCATGAGCTTTCCTTTTTTAAAAAAAAAAAAAAATCGGAGACAGACTTTGAAGTCTCCTGGCCCCACCGTTCGTGGACCTAATGGTATTGCAGAAATTATGACTTCAATTATGTAAAATAACTGGGGCTACTTTAAAAGTCATGTAAAGGAACAAGGTGGAGTAGCCATTTCAAGCTGTACATCATGCTGGATTCTTAAGTGAACATTATCAGGGTTTCAACACGTTTTCTCTTTTTATTTACTTTGGAGAATATAATGGATGCTCAGAAGCTGTTGGGATTTAGTAAGAGGAAGTTATCCTTAAGAAGCTATTTAAGCAAGGGGACAGTTGGAGTAAACGTAAATTATGAACACACACCTATTCCAAACCAGAGAAATAAAAGCATCAACTTTACTGGGGTTGAAACTTGGGTGCTAGTGTGTCTTTCCTGCCCACAGTGACTGTGGCAGTGCTGTGGGCAGGAAATTCTGGAAAGAAGACTTGGTGCCAGTGGTAATTTTTGTGACGATTCATTTGCTTTCAGCTCAAGTGACTATAGTCTTACTTGCAAATGGCTAGGTCTCCACCAATGGACCACAACACTGACAAAGGACACATGAGAAATGACCCTTGGGTTTTTAACAATTATTATTTTTAATGGACACATTATAGTACATATCCATGGGATACAGTATGATATTTCAATACATGTTTTTCGTGTGTAATTAGCAACTCAGGGTAATTAGCATGTCCATCATCTCAAACATTTGTCATTTCTTAATGCTGGGAATATTTAAAATCCTCTCTTCTAGCTGCTTGAAAATATACAATAAATTGTAAACTATAGTCACCCTACAAGGCTATAGCACACTAACCCTTATTTTTACTATCTAGATGTAATTTTGTATCCATTAGACAACCTCTCCCTTTCTGCCTTCCCGCCGCCCTTTCCTGTCTCTAGAAGCCACTGTTCTACCTTCCGAGGGTAGAATATCGTTTTCCTCATAGAGATCTTTAACCTTCTTAGTTAGATTTCTTCTGAGGTATTTTTATTTTTATTTTATATTTTTGTAGTTAAATGGGATTGCTTTCTTGATTTCTTTTTTCACTGGCTCATTGTTGGTCTATAGAAATGCTACTGATATTTATATGTTGATTTTGTATTCTGTAACTTTACTGAATTTGTTTATCAGTTCAAAGAGATTTTTGCTGGAGTCTTTTTTTTTTTTTTAATATATAAGAGCACATTGTCTGAAAACAGATAATTAGAGTGCCTCCTTTCCACTTTGGGTGCCCTTGATTTCTTTCTCTTGCCTGACTGCTCTTGACTAGGACGTTCAGTGCTGTGTTGAATAGGAGTGGCACAAGTGGGCGTCCTTGTCTTTTACAGATCTCAGAGAAAAAGCTCTTAGTGTTTCCCCATTCCCCATTATGTTAGCTGTGGGTTTGTCACATATGGCCTTTATTGTGTTGAGGTATGTTTCCTTCAGTGCCTCGTTTGTTGAGACTTTCTATCATGAAGCAGCGTTGAATTTTATCAAATGCTTTTTCTGTATCTATCGAAATGATATTATGGTTTTTGTCCTTAATTCTGTTGATGTGATGTAGCATGATTATTGATTTGTGTTTGATGAGCAATCCTTGCATCGTGGGATAAATCCCACTTGATCATGGTGTATAATCTTTTTGATTTGCTGTTGGATTCAGTTTGTTAGTATTTTGTTGAGGATTTTTGCATCTGTGTTCATCAGGAATATTGACCTATAGTTTTCTCTTTTTATTGTGTCCTTGCCTTATTTTGGTATCAGGGTAATGCTGGTCTTGAAGAATGAACTTGGCAGAATTCCCTCCTCTTCAATACTTTTGGAATAGTTTGAGAAGAATTGAAATAAAAATGTGTAGAGTTCAGCTGCGAAGTCACCTAGTTCTGGGGTTTTCTTTGTTGGGAGACTTTTTATTATTACTTAGTCATACATGTTACTCATTATTGGTCTCTTCAGGATTTCCGTTTCTTCTTGGTTCCATCTTGGTAGGTTGTACGTGTCCGGGAATTTATCCATTTCTTCTAGATTTTCCAATCTGTTGACATACAATTGTTCAAAATAGTCTGTAATGATCCCTTGTATTTCTGTAGTATCAACTATCATTCTCCTTTTCTGTTTCTAATTTTATTTCTTTGGGATTTCTTTTTGTTTGCTTAGTGTAGCTAATGGTTTGTCTATTTTATTTATCTTTTCAAAAAACCAATATTTTTTTCTTCATTTTTATATTTGTTAGTTTCAAGTTTATTTAGTTCCTCTTTGATCTTTGTTATGTCTTTTCTTCTACCACTTTTGGATTTGATTTGTTCTTGCTCTTCTAGCTCATTGCAGTTCGTTGTTAGGTTGTTTATTTTAAATCTGTTTTTTAAATGTAGGAGTTCATTGTTATAAACTTTCCTCTTAATACTGCTTTTGCTGTATACCATAAACTTTGATATGTTGTGTTTCTGTTTTCATTTATTTCAAGAAATTTTTAAATTTCCTTCTTCATTTCTTCATTGACCCATTGGCTATTCAAGGGCATATTGTGTAATTTCTATGTATTTATACAGTTTTGAAAGTTCTCCTTGTTGTTGATTTTTTTTTTTAATTAAACTTTTTGTTCTAGAGTACATGTGCACAATGTGCAGGTTTATTACATGTGTATTCACGTGCCAAGTTGGTATGCTGCACCCATTAACTCATCATTTACATTAGGTATATCTCCTAATGCTATCCCTCCCTCCTCCCGCCTCCCCCCTCCCCACAACAGGCTCCAGTGTGTGATGTTTCCTTTCCTGTGTCCAAGTGATCTCACTGTTCATTTCCCACCTATGAGTGAGAACTTGCGGTGTTTAGTTTTCTGTCCTTGCGATAGTTTGCTGAGAATGATGGTTTCCAGCTCCATCCATGTCCCTACAAAGGACATGAACTCATCCTTTTTTATGGCTGCATAGTATACCATGGTGTATATGTGCCACATTTTCTTAATCCAGTCTGTCATTGATGGACATTTGGATTAGTTCCAAGTCTTTGCTGTTGTGAATAGTGCCGCAATAAACATACATGTACATGTGTCTTTATAGCAGCATGATTTATAATCCTTTGGGTATGTACCCAGTATTGGGATGGCTGAGTCAAATGGTATTTCTAGTACTAGATCCTTGAGGAATGACCACACTGTTTTCCACGATGGTTGAACTAGTGTACAGTCCCACCAACAGTGTAAAAGTGTTCCTATTTCTCCACATCCTCTCCAGTACTTGTGGTTTCCTGACTTTTTAATGATCGCCATTCTAACTGGTGTGAGATGGTATCTCATTGTGGTTTTGATTTGCATTTCTCTGATGGCAAGTGATTATTGTAGCAGGACTAGCCGCAGACAAAACATGATGGGAGGCTACATGCATCAGCTAACAGAACAAAACGTTTTACAGTGCTTTCTCAGACAATGTCTGGAATTTACAGATAACACTAGTAGTTTTGGTCAGGGGTTAATATTATTATTATTATTTTAACCACCAGGGCCAGGTTGTCGTGCCAAGGTCGTCTAGCTATTTATCTTACTTCTGTTTCCTTCCAACTTTTTGTTTTCTCCCCCTTCTCCTGTCTTATAAACTAGGGAAAAGGGGAGACGGGGAAAAGTTGGGAAAGACAACAGGAGAAGTGGTGGTCTCATTCTATATTATGAGCATTTTTTCATGTCTCTATTGGCTGCATAAATGTCTTCTTTTGAGAAGTGTCTGTTCCTTGTTGTTGATTTTTAGCTTTATTCTGTTAGAGTCTGAGAATATCCTAGATGTTATTTCAATTTTAGAAAAAATGTATTGAGAATTCTTTTGTAGCCTAACATGTGGTGGATTCTAGAGAATGTTCCATGTGCTGAGGAGAAGAATGTGCATTATGTATCTGTTGGATGAAATGTTCTGTAAATGTCTGATAGGTCCATTTGGTCTACACTGGACTTTAAATTTGATGTTTTGTTGTTATTTTTTGTCTAGATGACCTCCAGTGCTGACAGTGGGATTTTGAAGCTCCTACTATTGTTGTGTTGGTGTCTCCCTGTCTCTCTCTGTCTCTCTCTGTCTCTCTCTCTCTATATATATATATACACACGCACACGTATATATATGTGTGTGTGTGTGTGTGTATATTTATGTATATATAAATTTATTTGAGACAGAGTTTTGCTGTTGTTGCCTAGGCTGGAGTGCAGAGGTGCAATCTCAACTCATTGCAACCTCCGCCTCCTGAGTTCAAGTGATTCTCCTGCCTCAGCCTCCCAAGTAGCTGGGATTACAGGCATGTGCCACCATGCTGGGCTAATTTTTTGTATTAGTAGAGAGAAGGTTTCACCATGTTGGCCAGACTGGTATTAAACTCCTGACCTCAGGTGATCCACCTGCCTCCACATCCCTCCCAAAATGCTGGGATTATAGGCATGAGGCACTGCGCCAGACCTCTCTTTCTATTTAGATCTACTAATATTTGCTTTATATATCTGAGTGCTTTGTTGTTGGGTGCACATATACTCGTAATTGTTATATCCTTTTGCTATTTTGATCTCTTTATTATATAATTACCTTTTTTTCTCCTTTTTACAGTTTTTGACTTAAATTGTGATTGATCTGAAATAAATATGGCTACTCTTGCTCACTTTTGATTTCCATTAATGTGGAATGTGTTTTTCCATCCCTTCACATTTAGTCTATGTGTGTCTTTGCGGCTGAACTGAGTTTTTTGTAGGCAGCATATAGTCAGTTTTTCTTGTTTTAAAGTCATTCAGGCCGTCTGTATCTTTTAATTGGGAATCTTGGGATTATTTTGCTATTGATATCACAGTCCAGACATTAAGATTTTCTCACTTAAGTTGCTTTACACAAATTAATATGAAGAGGAAGTAGAGTTTTTCTTTTGTCCTTTTGAAGAGAGTGATGGATTATTATTTTGACTTCATGCAAGTGAGGGACTCACCATGCCTGTTGGGATTTTAGAATTTCTTTCCTGTTATTAGGAACAGCAATGATCTGTAATGGGTTCCTGGAATCATCCAGTGATGGTCTGAATATCTTAAAACTTTCCTTTCATGTCTCATTTTCTATTTCTCCCCTAGTAGCCATGCACCTGGGGCAGGACCTGGCCTTACATTTCTTTGGTTTCTTGATGATTTTTTAGGTTTAGTGTTTGACACAGTTAGGAGTCTGGATAAAATCAGCCCTTCTGGGAAGTGTGTAAGTCAAACAAGGACTTTCTGGTGACGTTATACAGGTTTCCCATGCCCCATGAGTACAGGAATAGCTCCCTGGGGAAGGAGAATGGGCACATGATGGCAGGGAGCCATTCTGGGATGGTCCCATCGTTCTGCAGGAATTGTCATGCAGGAAGAAGAAGCACGTGGTGACTGAGCTGGTAGTGATTCTGCTGATAGTTTTGATCGTTATGATTTGCTCCTGAAAGGTGATGTGGGATGAACTGCAATATTTAGAATGCTGACATTCCTTGAAACAAAGATATAGAAAAAGGTTTATAATTGCATGATGCCTTGTAGTTTTCAGCTGCTCTCATGTGGATCCTTTTTCGTGCTTCTGAAATGCTTTCCCAGGAGAGAGCGTTGTTCTTTGTATATAGATGAGGAGCCTGGGTTTCAAATGGTTAGGAATTCAGCACACGCATTGGAATCTTTAGTTTCCTGGAACATTTTCTGTTCAAGTATAGACCACATGGCCTCTAAAGGCTGGCTCATTCTTAACACCGCGATTGGTTATCCAGCCTCACGTCTGGGGTGGGTGGCAGGAACTCCACAACCATCCTGGGTGCTCTGGGGTGGGGTGGCTGAGCTGTGGCAGCTCCTCCCAGCTGAGCAGCAAGGCTGGGGAAAGCTCATTCCATTCCCCTTGGTTCTAACCAGGTAGAGGCTTACACTGCACGTTTCCTTAGCTGGGAACCTTTAGAACTTTACATTTAAATCTAATCTGTGATCCAGGGGGTAGACACATGGGTATTCACTGTACAATTCCTACATTTTTTGAATATTTAAAATTTTTTTTTATATGTGTCATGGACGACAAAAGAAATGAGACCCCTTTGAGTTAGCTTTTCTGTATAGCATCTTCTAGAATCAGGAGGCTGGACAGGGTTTAGTTTCATCAGAAATCTGAATCTTTCTGGTCAAGAGACGGCACTATTAAGTTCTTGGTTGTGTGGTTTCTGGGAAAGAAATATTCTAAATGAGTTCCAGGAATCACCTCTGTGGGATTTCTACAGGAAAAATGACCACTCTTGAAGCTTCGCTGTCACTAACAAGAATAATGGTGACGGTTTCTAAGCTGTCTCCAGCCAATCTTTAGTTCTTTTATGCAGAGTGCTTTTATTCCAAGTGAGGTGCCCTTCTGTTTAATAGTGACCTGCAGTTATTACAGGGATTGCAGCTGCATTTGATGGACGTGAACCTGTTCATCTCTGGCTCCCCAGCTTCGCCTCTGGGGTGCGTGGCAGGCGCTCCACAGCCATCCTGAGTGCTCTGGGGTGGGAAGTCTCTAGGGGAAGTGGACAGTGCATGGCCAGGACGTTCCTGTCCGACGTTCCACACTGGTGTGTGGGCGTCTCTGCCCTGTTTCCTCCGTCCGTGCATGTGTGGCGTTTCCTCCGTTCGTGCATCTGTGGCCTGTTTTCTCCGTGTGTGCCTCTGTGGCACGTTTCCTCCATCCATGCGTCTGTGGTGTTTCTTCCATCCGTGTGTCAGTGGCATTTCTTTCGTCCCTGCGTCTGTGGCACTTTTCCTCCCTCCATGCGTCTGTGGCGCTTTTCTTCCCTCCGTGCGTCTGTGGTGTTTCCTCCGTCCGTGCGTCTGTGGTGTTTTCTCCGTCTGTGGATCTGTGGCGTTTCCTCTGTGAGTCTGTGGCCTGTTTTCTCCGTCCACGCTGAAGGCCGTCACTTCTCTCTAGTCACCACTTACTGATCGCTCCCTGTTGGGGTCCGTGCCGGGGGTGGTGGAGAATGAAAGAACACACAAAAGACAAAGACACACAGAGAACATGGCGGCCGCGCTCAGAGCCTCCGCCTCACTTTATTTATACTCCATAAACCCCACGTCAGCAGAAAGAATGCAATGCAAAACAAACTTTCTTTTCCCAGATGTAACCTTCTACTCAGTTCTTTGTTTCTATGCTCTTCCTTATCTGCCCGCCTTCTTGGCGCCTACGGGAGTTCATTAAAAGTTCAATTGGAGATACTGTCCTTGAGCCCTATCTATTCTCAGCATACTGTTTTCAAAGGCCCCTGCAGCTCCCTGTGTGCTGAGCCTGTGTCAGGCGTGTGGCGTGTGTCACCTGTGTGGCAGGGGTTTGCGTGACACACAGGGACACACGCTTGGGGAGCTGCAGTGATGGGGTCATAGCCACGCAGCTCAGCCCTCGGTCTGAGGGTCTTGGTGCCCACCCAGCTCTTCCCGAAGCAGCCTCAGGGCAGATCCCAGCTCTGCTTTCTCTCCTCGAGATACCTCATGAAGTAAACTAAGCAAATCGAAAGTAGGAAACAGTTGTGAAATGAGGCCTGGTTTCAGGTGTGTGTGGTCATTTCTCTTTACATGTTTACTTCACATACCCCAAATGATATACTTTCCAGCTGGTATAACAATTAATTACCAGCCATTACTGGTACAAAATTCCAGGAAGGATATTTGAGGAGGGCATAGTCTCAAAAACATGCTTAATTTTCACAGTTGTGATTTGCATGATAAAGCTGTCAGGACTGTGACCTTCTTTTGTTATCTTATTTTTATTTTTAGACCCTTGGGAGGAAGTTATTTAGTGATTACTTATAATTGTGAAAATAATGTAATGATTACAGAATCTCATTAGAATAAATATTATATTTTCTGTTCCTTATGTCAATGAAATCATCTTAATCCAGGCCGATGTTGGCAGGAATTGTCACGTTTAAAATGGGTAAGATATTTATGTGATGTGACGACCTCCCGTATTGTCTCTGGAACATATCAGAACTTTCATCTCAATTCTCACTTGTTGACACCCTACCCTGTTTTGTAATTATTCTTGTTTGCATCAGAATTTTGAATCCACGTACCTGAGATGATACTTACGTATGCATGTACGCATGCATGTGTGTGCATGTGTGTATGCGTGTGTATGTGCGTGTCCACGTGTCCATGTGCACGTGTATATGCATGTATGTGTGTGCATGTGTACGTGTGTATATGTATGTGTGTATATGAGTGTACGTGTATGTGCATATGCGTGTGTATGCATGTATGTGCGTATGTGTGCATGCATGTGCGCTCATGCACACACGTGTACATGTGCATGCACGTGTGCACGTGCATACACGTGTATGTGTGTATGTGTATGCACATATGTACACACGTGTGTACATGTATAGGTACGTGTATGCATGTGTATGCATCTGTGTGCACACAGATATACCTTTTCCTTTCATACAGGCTGTTTTGAGTATTGCTGTTAGGCAGTGACAATTTTCTGTTTCCTCAGTCAGAAAATGGGTAGCTCATCATTAATAAAGATGAGCATTCAACATCAGGAATAACTAAATACAAATGAAATTGTCATATTAAATAAATAAATTCCAAAACAAAGGCAATGTTCTGTACTATGTGTTCACATTGAACTTTCTTATAAAAATTGGTGTGAATGTTTCCCACTTATTGGAAATCACATGACTAGTTTAAGCCAAAACGTGGAATATTAATTAATTCTATTTTCAGATCACTTTTGCATATTTATGATTGATCTGTTCTGCTGTTCTGGAAGCTCTGAAAACCACTCTGTCTTACTCTAGCTGATGCCACGGTTGTGAGAATTCAGGGAAACAAGGTGTTTGCCAGTTTAAGTATTTTAGATCTCAAACTGCCTCTTTTCTGCATCATAAACCAGTCTTAAAGAAAGACATAGTGTGACTTGTAGTGGATTATGTCCGTTTTATTTTCTGTGGCTGAATCATCACTCTACATTGTGAATTAATGTTATTTTTCAGATCGTCTTCATAACACAGGGAGGTTCTCCAGTGTTGAGTGCAGGTTCAGTGAAAGTACTAACACTGTTACTACGGACTTAAACAGACTTGTTTTCTGAGGTGATAACCTTGGAGTCAGGCATTCAGTGTCCGCCCATCTCTTGGTTCCGAGTTCTCGGTCCCCTCCCGCTCTCCTCCCCCTGTACCCTTACTACTGTCTTACCTTCTTTTTGACTCCTAGGCCCTCGGAAGATGGTGTGTTGGGGGCAGGTGCCTGCTGTGAAACTTTGATAACTTTGGGAGAGAACTTTTTATTTGGAGCAAGACCCCTCTCAATAAACTTTCAGTAGCCTGAGTATCATCTGTTGTGTGAACTATTTGTGGAAAATGTTCAGCATTTTTCCTTGGATTTTGACTGATCTTTCTCCACCTGCCAGTTTCTTCTCAGTTTGCCATGTCTGTACCCTCACCAACCCGTTCCAGCCCTGGTTACGTGTAAAGTATTTGAAGCAGAGCTCTGCAGATGAGAGAGTGTGTGTCACCCCCCCGAGTTCCCTTCCTGGCCTCTGAGTGTCGGTTGTGTTTTGTTCCGAGGGACGACTCTGAGGCTCCTGGCCCCTGTTTTGGAGCACCCCACAGCAAAGTGGGTGTAAAATGAAAAATGGGTTTATGCTGTATTATTATAATTCATAGAGTAGATGATAAAAATGCTTGAATCTGAACAGCAGCTGAAAATGAGGACATGGTACCAGTTTGAATGTTGGACGACTTTCTTGAAAAAAGCTTTCATCAAATTTAGAAACTGTGCGTGTGCTGTTTTCTATTTCATACTTAGAATCTGTATAGTGTGTGTTGTATGAATGTGTTGTATGAGTGTGTTGTGTTGTATGTGAGTTGCATGGGTTGTATGTGTGTTGTATGTGCATATTGTGTTGAGTTGCACTTATTGTATGTTTGAGTGTTGTGTGTTGTATGAGTGTGTTGTGCGTGTATTTGTGAGTTGCATGCTTTGTATGTTGTATGAGGGTTGTGTGTTGTATGTGTGTATGTGTATGTCGTATATGAGTTGCATGTATTGTGTGTGATGTATGAGTGTTGTGTGTTGTATCAGTGTGTTGTACATGTGTTTATGTGTTGCATGTGTTGTGTGTTGTATGAGTGTTGTGTGTTGTGAGTGAATTGTACATGTATTTGTGTTGAGTTGCGTGTGTTGTGTGTATGTTGTATGTGTTATATGTTGTATGAGTGTTGTACGTGCATGCTGTGTTGTGCATGAGTTGCATGTGTTGTATGTGTTGTATGAGTGTATTGTATGTGTATGTTGTGTTGTGAGTTGCATGTATTGTGTGTACATTGTATGAGTGTTGTGTTGTACGAGTGTGTTGTACGTGCATGTTGTGTTGAACGTGAGTTGCATGTGTTGTACGTGAGCTGTATGAGTGTGTTGTATGTGTATGTTGTGAGTTGCATGTATTGTATGTATGTTGTATGAGTGTTGTGTGTGCATGTTGTGTTGTGAGTTACGTGTGTTGTGTGTTGTATGAGTGTTGTGTGTTGTATGAGTGTGTTGCATGTGCTTGTTGTATGTGAGTTGTGTGTTGTGTGTGCTGTATGAGTGCATTGTTCATGCGTGTTGTGTTGTATGTAACTTACGTGTGCTGTATGTGTGTATGAGTGTGTTGTACGCACATGTTGTGTTGTGAGTTGCATGTATTGGTTATGTGTCGTATGAGTGTGTTATAAATGCACATTGTGTTGTGAGTTGCATGTATTGGGTATGTGTTGTATAGGTTGTGTGTGTTTGTGTGCAGTGTGTGTTGTCAGTGTTGTATAAGCACATTGTACATGCGTGTTGTGTTGTGTTGCATGTGAGTTGCATGTTGTCAGTGTGTGCCATGTGAGAGGCGGGGCATCCACATGACTGCTCCTCAGTGAGTCCTGCCTTGCAGCCCCTTCGAGCTTGTATCTTCCCGAGCAGCCTAGAAGCAGCAGCCTGTTTGCCTCTGCCCCTCCCCAGGAGACCTCAGCCAGGTCCTGTGCTCAGCCCCCCGCTGGGCAGTCTGCCTCTCTTGTCTCTCTCTCTTCTCTCTCGTCGTCCTCCTGCGCCTCCTCCTTCTCGGGACCTGCATCCTTCCTCTGTGCTTCCTGGCAAGCCACACCTGGGACGTTGGAGTTCAGGCTGTCCTCGAAACCGTTTGCTCCTCTCTGAAGAGCGCCCCCCTTGACTGGCCGTGAGCAGCTGGAGTGGATTGCAGGGAAGGGAGGTGGGTGTTCCTGTAGAGACGCCAGGGTCTTACCTGGGGAGAAGGGAGCCTGCACTGGGCAGGCCGCCCTCCTGAGGAAGGGGATGGGGTGGGAGGAGGCTCTCGTGGACAAGGGGCCCACCTCCTGCCCTCCTTCCCTCTATCCCAGTCTGTTGTGAGGGAGGGCGGGACCCTAGGTGATTTCTATGCAGATCTTCAATTATCCACGCTGTGAAACAAATACTTCTGTTTTTAAGATCAGAGGAAATCTCCTTTGTTTCTCTGTCTTTTATTTTATTTTACGTTATGTTTTTTTGAGAAGGAGTTGCCCAGGCTAGAGTGCGGTGGTGTGATCTTGGCTCACTGCAACCTCCACCTCCCAGGTTCAAGCAATTCTCCTGCTTCAGCCTCCTAGGTAGCTGGGATTACAGGTGCCCGCCACCACATCCGGGTAATTTTTGCATTTTTAGTAGAGATGGGGTTTCACCATGTTGACCAGGCTGGTCTCGAACTCGTGACCTCAAGTGATCCACCCGCCTTGGCCTTCCAAGGGGTTGGGATTACAGGCGTGAGCCACCGTGCCCGGTCTGTCTGCCTCTTAGTTAGAACCTGTGCATTTTATGTTTTACATTTCACTTTTCTGGGTCAGAACAGTCGTGTTTCTTTTTCGTAGTGTTGCTATGAATGTCCTTTACGATTAGGAGACTGGGTTGGCTGCCCACTGGAGAGTGGTATCACTGGGTCAAGGTCACCATCTGCCCCAGCAGCGTCCAGAGTGTTTAGAGTCTTTCCTGGACGTAGACACCCTTTTGTCTGACGTTCAGATAAAACCAATCACTGCATTCAGTTAATCAAAGAGGTCAGAGCTGGGAACCGTTAGTGCACATCCACCTCTCCCGAGGGTGTTCACGCCTCTTCCACGCGGGGCTAGGCTGCTGCTGAGCATGGTTCTGCTGGCTGTGGCTGTGGCCTCTTTCCTCAACCACAGCCATCGCAGGCCTGCCACAGTTTTTATTCTTCTAGAAGAGAATAGGCAACACAAGAGAAGCAAGGTATGTTAGATATGAAACCGTTAAAAATTATTTCCTCAAACATTGTATATATTTTTTGCTCACACCTAATTTGATAGCAATTTTAAAAAGATTAAAATGAAAAAAAAATTCCCCTATATTAAGTCTTTGAAAGGCATCCAACTTAGTTTTCATACAATTATTCACTCTTTGGAGTCATACTTTATTGGTTTCAGTAATGTGTAAGAAATGCACCAGCATAAACAGATTTAGGAGCAAACAGCAGCTTCGTAATTATAGTTCAGCTCGTGGGGCCCAGCTGTGGGGGTGCAGCCTGTGCCTGCCTGTGCACCAATAGGGCTGGTCACCTTGAGCATCTGGGAGTGTCTGGGTAAGTGAGGTCTGGGCAAGGCAGCATCCACAGACCTGCGTAGTTCTCACTTTGTCCACGTTATCCGACAATGCCACAAAATTATCAAGTAAGTGTTCTCCAAGCGCATATTCAGTTAGTGTTTGGAAAGTGCATAGGTACCTCATACAGCACCTTTAAGAGGAGCTAGGAGCCCAGGAATGAGAGCGGGTGTGAGACCTGTACTCTCTTTGCATAGATAAAATATGCATGTGCATATCTGAGGCCAGAAAGTTAGATTGGGGCCAGAATGTGGAAGTCCTTACCTGTGGGATACTAGGGAACCACTGAGGGTTTCGGAGAGAATCGTGTCTCTGATGTGCGGCATGCCGTGGAGCCGGGGGGTGACAGGGCAGGCTCATGCAGGGCACTCGCCGTGGCCGGAGGAGGAGAGAAGGCAGCCAGTGAGCTGAGCAATTCGGTGCCTGGGTCAGGAGGGGAAGAGGGAGTACAGGAAGGCGGATGAAGCTGCGAGTCTGCACCCCGAGGTCGCCGTTGCGCTTTGCCGGAAATCAGGAGAAGCAAGTGTGGACCTGACTCAGAGATACTTAGAGACACCACTGCAAGCTGCAAGTTTGGAAATACAGGAGGAGGCTTGGGGGAAATCTGGAGCAGGGAGCATTTGGGAGCCTCTTAGGTAGAAGTGCACGTCAAGTAGCCAGCGTGTGAGGCGTGCATGTCTGGAGAGAGGAGGCCAAAGGAAAGCCCACATTTGGAAATGGAGGAAGGGTTGGAAGACCCAGAGAAGGCCCTGCTTAGAGTCCAGAGAAGAGCTGGATGGCGCAGTTCACGAAAGCCCAGAGCCGAGAGTTTCCAGGAGAAAGTCCCAAGTGTTGCTGAAAACCAGGGGGCAGGACTCCAGTTGGAGCCTGTGAGGGGAGCCTGGCGGCCCTGATCCCTGAGAGCAGCCAGAGCCTGGGTGTCATGGTGGAAGTGGGTGGGAAGTGAGTGCAGGAAGCAGGTGGAGATGGTCCTTCAAGGCCTGGTGCTTCACACAGGTAGCCAGCTGTGGACCGAGACACAACTGGAGAGGGGCCTGAACCCAGAGCATCTCCAGGTGGAGGAGGGAGCCAGGAAGGGCAAAGGTATCCGGAAGAAAGGTGGCAGGCATGGAGCCAGGTCCCCAGGGAGGCTGCAGTCTTCTTTCCCTGTTCATGGACTGGTTGTTGGTTATTTTGAGTTCTCAAAGTCGTCCACTCGGTGCGGTCCAGAGAAAGTTCCCAGGGTCTCAAGCCGGAGCAGGCCTTGTGCTTTTCCGAACACTGTGCGTGTTGACTCAGGGTTACCGTCAATGGCTAATTCTAGCGTGTCTTTTGTTGAAGTCTGCAGAAGAGCCTCAACCAGCACCGGCTTTTGAAGAACTTAGAAAACTTGTGTTCTTCTGATTCTGGGATTTTTGCCTGAAATGCCTCGTATATTTTTGGCTAGGTGTTGTTAGCACTTGTGTTACAGCATTTGGAGCTCTGTATTTTTGTGATGTGCTAGCTGTGAGGATGTTTAAAATTAGATTCCTAGAAATCAGGTTATAGGAGCTCTCGGCCATGCTTCATGGGTTATGTTTTGACCCCTCATAGTGGACCCCGTTGCAGTGGCTATTCTTAGTATTTGTGGAACACCTGACTGGTGATGCTAGGAGAATGTGATTTGTTTTCTTTGTAAGTCTAAAGTCTAATGACCTTGTAGAGTCTTTATACCCATCTCTTATAAATCAGCTTTAATATACTTGAAAATGTCCTCATTGTGCCCTTGAAAAGCAGGCTCACATTTTAAAAGTCATCCTTTTAAAATCCTTTTCTGCAGCCTGTGCCCTTTGTCTGTTTTGTTACCTTCACTGCAACATCATGAAACAGGGACAAGGGCTAGAATCTGTTTCATACACAGAACTTGAAACAGGGACAAGGACTAGAATCTGTTTCATACACAGAGCTGAACTGTGCTGAGCGACCTGCTATGCTGACGTCTGTTTCTGTCATGAGAGGGAACCCAGGCCTCTTGACTTTTCCTTTTGTACATTTTCAAAAAGAATATTTTTTCCTCTCTTGGGTCCATTCCATTGTGGGATTCTCTCCTAAGGCTGTTTCTTTGCGTTCCATTTTGACAAGTATGATTTAGTTTCCGAGATGATGAAAGGGCAGTGAAAAGGCCTGGGAAAGAGAAAGCAGGAAGAGAAGGAATTATCTCATGATTTCAGTCAGAAGGAAATCACTCAGACAGAAACGCTATTCCAAGTGGGTCAGATCCCAGGAAGTGGGATTGAATAAGTGACATGGTATCGCACAACTCTGTTTTACATTCTTGCTGTTGCCAGGGGTAACGAAAAGAACGAGTATATTCATTCCGAGGTCAAATATATATCTTTGCTGACTCTGACTATAATTAGCAGAATTCGTTCAGTTCAAGTTTGAGAATACCTTTACAGAAGAGGGTCTTCGTGCCCATGTGCCTATTTCTATTTATATGTTCACACGTATTGGAGTATAAATGTGTGTGTGCTGTGTGTGAGACCTCATTATTTGAAACAAGAAATGTGCAGTAGAGCTTATTAATTACGGGAAGGTACATTTGGGGGATAAACCACTTTGTTTAGAATTGAATAATGGGGTCTTTGAGGGATGTATATAAGTATGTGTGTTTGCATTTATGTGTATGAAAGTGTATATTGCATGTATATGTGTTGTGCATGTATGTGTGCCTTTGCGTGTAATGTACATGTGCATGCATGTGTATATGTGTGCATGTGTATTTGTGTTGCATGTATGTGTGTGCATGTGTTACATGTTTAGGCACGACTGCACATATGTGCAAGTAGGCATGAATGGATGCTCATGTGTATATAGTTATACATGTATATTTGTGCATGTTATGTCTACGCATTTACATATGTATGTGTGTCAGAATGTGTACGTATATGCATGTGTGTTTGAGTGTTGTGTGTATGCTTGTGCGTGTGTGTTTGAGTGTTGTATGTTTGTGCGTGTGTGTTTGAGTGTTGTGTGTATGTGTATGCATGTGTTATGTGGTGGTATTATGTGATTATGTGAATGTGTGTGCATGTGTGAATGTATGTATTGCATGTAGGTGTGCGTGTCCATGTGTATGTGTGTGTGTGATATGTGTCTGTGCATGCATGCATGTGCACATTTGATTTGTGAATCCTCTCTGGGAGGGGCATGTTCCTGGAGACAGTGCATGGGATCCTCCGCTGTCCTCTCAGGGAGAGAGACATTATGAAAGTTCGAGCCATTAGGTAAACATGCCTGATGTTCTATAAAATATATATTTAAATATACCACTGGGGTTAAATATATGTTAAATGGGTGCAAAGCTGTTATATTGCATTAAAAGTCATGTTAGTACTTCCTGGTTAAAGGCTTTGTGAATGATTTCCTGTACATGGGACATAATACACCACACAGAATTACAGCGGGTCAATGGTATTTGCCAGGAGGTCTGGCTTATGATTGGTATTTCTAGTTGCAGACATGCAGGTTGAGCTTTGCTGGACTTAGAGGAGGGTCATTGACTCTGCCCACTGAATGATACCAGCGTCTCTGCTGCTTCCTTTTTGTGCCGGCTTCCCAGAGCTGGGACAGCTGCTCTCAGACGCATTGTACTTTTCTCTCCATAAAAATCTGCAGCATTTGTTAGCAGTCCAATAGCAGACCGAGTGGCAGGTCCAAGGGCAGGTCCAGCGTCAGGTCCAGCATCAGGTCCAGCGGTAGGTCCAGCATCAGGTCCAGGAAGAGGTCCAGCGGCAGGTCCAGGGGCAGGTCCTGGGGCAGGTCCAGCGGCAGGTCCAGTGTCAGGTCCAGCGGCAGGTTCAGCCAACTTTCCACATGGCCCATGTGAAAATGTACCCTCTCCCTTCCATTTTTTAAAGCAGTAGTTATTAGTAGAACCTACTGCCATTTCTCCTTGAGCTCCTCACAGTGGATGGTAAGCATTTGCTTTATTAAAGCAAAGTTCCGTGCTCTTTGTGCTAAGTCTCCTCTGCCTTTCTGTGAGAGGCTAGAATTGGGATTGACCCTCAGCTGTGCCAGAGCCTTGGTACCTGTCTGAGTTCTGGAATCTACTCTGTGCTTGTTGCCTTCCATCCACCGACAGCCGTCTGTCTTCCTGTCACTCCTTCAACACGGAGTCCAGCAGAGTGCACACAGGTGAGCCTGTGTGAATGCTGGTTTTGTAGGATCTTATCGGGACCTTAGTCATCTTTTCACTAGGAAACCAGACACTGCAAAGGACTTAAAGAAAAGCCCAAAGAAGCCGTATCAGTAGAATCATAGAGACAGAATTCTACAACCATAGGAAATGGCATTGATTATCATGAAATGTGCATTTATGTGAGGCATAGTAAAACATCACATTTCTTACTGGGTAAGAGCTTGGAAAAGAGATTATGAAAGTATAACTGACTCTACTCTTGTATCGTGGAACATGGTAAAATGATGCAAGGTATTGTATAGAATGGAACAAACAGAATATAATTATATAGAGTAGCGCAGAATAGAACAAATAGCATAATGTTATATAGGGTAGCATAGAACAGAAGAAACAGTGTAACATTATGTAGTATAGTATACAATAGGAAAAATCGTATTACATGGTCTAGAATAGAACAAGTGGGATAGTATTGTAGAGTATTCAGTTGAACTAATGACGTAGTATTGCATAGCATAATACAATCTAGATTAGTACACACAGCATAGTATTAATATTACGTAGTGTGGTGTGGAATAGTAGAGTCGCATGGCACAGAACAGAGAGGATAGTGTTCTGTAGCACTGATGCAGGAGTTTTGCTCTTTAGCTCAGCTGGGTCCAGGTTCTTGTCTCATGACCAGGAAGAAACAGGCACGGGGACATCGAAGAGTGAGTGCAGTGGAACTCGTTAAGCTAAAAGTTAAGCTCTCAGCAAAAAGAGGGGTCCTGAGAGCAGGTTGCTGGTCGCCCCCTTCCCAGTTGACTACAAGGGCTTTTGTATAGCAGCTGATGGGGCTGGTCTCGCTGTCTAAGGAGCAAATATTCACCCCATTCCCTCGTGTGCATGGGGACCCTTAGTCTGCTGTGAGCATGTTTAGGCTAGCCCCCCGTGCAAGTCCCCCTATCTGCACAAAACATGGACTGGAGGCTCTCTGGGACCCTTCCCTTACTGTCTGCCTACAGCAAGCTGGCTAACTCCTTTCTGTATAGAAGAAAATAGAATAGAATAGAACAGATAGTACAGTATTTTATAGTATGGGGTGAAGCTGTAGTATTCTATCATAGAGAATGGAATAGTATAGAATAGAACAAACAGATCGTACTAGTGTAGTATAGAATAGTAGCCTCATGCAGCACGGAGCAGTGTTGTGCTCCCTATGTACAGAGTGTAACCACCAGGAGAGCGTTCTTCAGTGGGGCGTCACTGGCCCTTCATATTTCTTTGGTTCTGCGGAAATGAGGAGAGGGAGTTAAGAGAGGGGGAGGAGGTTGGCTTTCTTACTTTTAAGGCGCTCATTACTTCTTGGGGATCATTTGATGGTCCCCTTTGGTAGTATTCTGTGAAGCAGTCTCTGTACTCTGTGTAGGGTGAAATGTGGGGCAGTCTGTGGACTCTGTGTAGGGTGAAATGTGGAGCAGTCTGTGGACTCTGTGTAGGGTGAAATGTGGGGCAGTCTGTGGACTCTGTGTAGGGTGAAATGTGGGGCAGTCTGTGGACTCTGTGTAGGGTGAAATGTGGGGCAGTCTGTGGACTCTGTGTAGGGTGAAATGTGGGGCAGTCTGTGGACTCTGTGTAGGGTGAAATGTGGGGCAGTCTGTGGACTCTGTGTAGGGTGAAATGTGGGGCAGTCTGTGGACTCTGTGTAGGGTGAAATGTGGAGCAGTCTGTGGACTCTGTGTAGGGTGAAACATGAAGCAGTTGAGAAAGGATGAAGTCAGAAGTAGCTCAGCAGAGATGCACCAACTCTTACCTGGGAGACTGTGGAGCAGTCTGTGGACTCTGTGTAGGGTGAAATGAGGTGTTTTATGTAAATAGTTGTCTCATGCCTGGCACATGGCAGAGCCTCCGTGGATCTTGCCGTCATGAACCCTCTGATAACTTCTCTACAGTGCCCTCCACACTATAAATACCACACATTGTGGGAAGTCCGGGCCTTTTCAAAGGCTGGGTTTCATTTTAACAAAATTGGAATGCCCTGCATATTTGGAATGGCCAGATCATCCTGCACTTTTGACTTCACCTGTCCAGCTAGGTACACCTCCCTGCGTGCTGCCAAGGTTTACGGCGGAATTCCCTGACGCCACTACCCTCACTGCCTGCACCTGAATCTGCTGTGGGGTCATTTCCTTATTGGACTTGTCTGGGGACCTCCTGAGGGGTAGATGGGTCAGGACTGGGTTATCTGGGGAAGGTGTTCATGGCATTCCTGTTTGCAGTCTGTGTCTCTGTTGGAAGAGATGCTTTTAGCACATCCGTTAATCCAGACGTGATTAGCAAGGAGTGTCTCTCCCAGGTAAGAGTTGGTGCATCTCTGCTGAGCTACTTCTGACTTCATCCTTTTTTAAGTCTGTTACAAAGAGAACTTTGGTTTCTCAAGGTTTAAGAATTAATGTCAAAGAGCAATTTAGTGTTCTTTTTGAGTCACCAGCCTTGCTGTGGATGATCCATGAGTCCTTGGTGGTTAGGGCCACAGCACAATCGGTGGGCCGTCTGTTCCCCACCCTGGTGGATACTTTCTCACCCAAAGAAATGTATTCTGTTAACATGTCTCAATTAGAATATTTTAGTAGGAGACAGAGTTATGGCTCTTGTTTTAATTTGTAATAGATGATTACTGTAGCAGGGTCAAGGTTGAGACTTGCAGTGTAGCTCATGGAAAACATTGATTAGAAACACCCAAAATATATCACCAGCTTTGTTGCTGCAGCTCCAAGGGACTAGGAATGCATATATATTTTTTCTTTTGTTATTATTTATTATTTTTATTTTTGAGACAGAGTCTTGCTCTGTCACCCAGGCTGGATTGCAGTGGCATAATTTCAGTTCACTGTAACCTCTGCTTCCAGGGTTCAAGAGAATCTTGTGTCTCAGCCTCCCAAGTAGCTGGGATTACATGTGCCTGCCACCATGCCCAGCTAATTTTTGTATTTTTAGTAGAGACAGGGGTCTCACCGTGTTGGCCAGGCTGGTCTTGAACTCCTGACCTCAAGTGATCTGCCAACCTTGGCCTCCCAAAGTGCTTACATTACACACATGAGCCACTGTGCCTGGCCACCATGATCATTTTAAATGTGGCACTGAATATCTGCCTTTTTTTTTTTTTTTTAAGAAGTGCAAATGTTACCTCTCACACCTCTATTCTGTTGCTGGCCTGGGCTGGCCAGCAGGGTTCCCAGGCTCGAGGCCATGTCTGAAGTGTTGTTGGACAGTGTGGATCTGTGACCCCTTGGTCTTTGGGGACGTGGGGCACCCCGAGACACCCACAGTCTTTCGAGGGCTTACGGCTCTGTGTGTGGCTGCTATGAGGCAGCTTTCGGTGGGGAGGAAGGAGAGCAGAGCCCATCTGTCCTGGTGCGGAAAATGCCCAAGAAACTAAAGAAATGGTACAAAAAATCATTATCTGCCCTGGTGCCATTTCTGTTAAAAAAAAGAAAAAATTCACTCTGAATGTGGCTCTGTGCTTGAGGAGGATAGAAAATACCTGGAAAGGCGCAGAAAGTGTTCTTATGGGGTCAGCACTGGGAAGTGGGATGGGAGGCTTGGGAGTGTGTGCAAAGGAGGACGTGGCGTACTTTATTCTAGTTTATTTGGTAGAGCAAGTGATGAAAGTGAAGCTTGAGTGATCAGAGCAGCTTGGCCTGGCCATGGGTAGATCCCAGCATGTCCCGCCTCCCGCCTCCAGCTGCAGCTGTTTCTCAGTCACAGATGAGACAGGTGGCCTGAGGCTGTGGGCCGAGGAGGGGCAGCTCGGTGTCCTGAGCACCTGACTGTCCAGGCTGCTCTTGGGCCAGCCTGAGGGAAGGGGCGGAGGAGAGCTGGGAGGGTGCACAGTGCGTCCTCCTCCCCCGCCCTGGGACTGAGGTAAGCCCAGGCTGCTGTCAGGATGGAGGAAGATGCCCTCAGGACGGAGGAAGAGGCCGATGGAGTTTGGTCAGCAGCCAGTGTTGTTCTTTCCCACGGCTTACGCAGTGCGCCAACTCGCAGGAAAACACTCTGCTTTAGTTTTTAAATTTTGCTCATTCTCTTTATCGTGCTGGTCATGATAAGATTTGGATATTGTTGGTAGGAATCAGTGTCAATTGCATACAGTTGACTCTTGTCCAACACAAGCTTGAGCTTTGCGGGTCAACTTATAGGTGGATTTTTTCAACCAAACTCAGGGAGAAAATACAGTGTTCTGCCACGTGAAACGCATGTTGGCAGGCTGATTCTTTGTACACGCAGAAAATACAGCGTTCCTGCCATGTGAAACGCGTGTCGGAGGGCCGACTCTTTGTACACGCAGGTTCGGCAGGTCCACCTGTGGGGCTTGAATGTGCCTGGATTTGGTGTCCATGGGGTCCTGGAACCGACTCCCTGAGTCCAGCGAGGCTGGCCCCGGGATCGACTCCTTGAGGACAGCGAGGCTGGCCCCGGGACCGGCTCCCTGAGGACAGCGAGGCTGTTTCTAGTAGCAGGTGGTTTATTTTGTGTTTTCCCCCTGGCTCCACACCCCGTTCTCAGAGACACGGCTGTCACAGGGGGACCAGCTGGGGCAGGGGAAGAGTGGAGGGCACCTGGTAGAAGTGGCCGTGGACTCTCTTAGGAACGATAACCGTGACACCTACCGTAGACGAAGATGTTGTTGGTCTGCACTCTTCTCGTGTTGGTCTGGGGCATACAGTGGCCGTGGGCTGGTGTGGTCCACAGCCCCGGTCTGGGGCATGCAGTGGCTTTGGGCTGATGTAGTCCACAGCCCCGGGCTCCGTGGTCCCTGACCCTGAAATCCCATCCGGTGCTGTGTCACCTTGGGCCAGCTGTCTCCTGAGGGGAAGGGAACAGGGAACAGCCCTCCCCGCATGGCCTCCCCAGCACCACCCACCCCCAGGACCTCCAGTGTTGACCCTGCTGGGGGCTCCTCTCTCCTGGGGGGACCTTGTCCCAACAAGAGGACTCCATGGGCTGCAGGAGGTGTCGAGCTATTTTCTCTCCTGGAACTGGGTTGCTGGCAGCTCCCAGATGCAGGAGGAAAGGCTCAGAAGTGCCTTCATAATAAGGAGTTGTTGACGTGAACTTTGGACAGCAAACACTGCTTACATTTCCTTTTCCATTTTGATGCGTTAATGGTGTGCGGCAACACCGTGACACACGGGGATGCAGGTGATGGGTGACCCCCCCGCAAGGGGGCCATGCACCTGTTTGATAAGAAGGCATGCTTCTCTTACTGCAAATAAAAACTTTTAATGGTTTTCTGCCAGAAAGACCCTGTCCTTTATGTAGGATACATAGAGGATCATTTGGCAAGGGATTGGGGATTTGGGGTTAAACTAAAAACAAATTAATTTCATTTTGTAGCACTCTGAACCCATTTGAGTTAATTATTCATTGAGAATTTGAATAGCACACACTGTTCTGACTTCCATTTTCCCCCTAATGAACGGCATTTGCTGTAACATGACAAAACCCTTAGTCTTAGAATTACTGGGTAATGTGGAAAAAGTCAAAGTTGGTTCTCTGTTGTTTTGCTTTAAGGAAATTATATTACTTTGCAGCCACTTAGTTTTCTCCTTTCCAGTAAGAAAAATTGCTTTCTTACTACCTGAAAATTCGTGAAGGTCAAGGGGACACAGGCTGAAGTGCATTAAAAGCCACCATCAAGTGTGGACGTGGACCGAGTTTTCCCCTGTTCTCTCCCACCATCAAATGTGGACGTGGACTCAGTTTCCCCCTGGTCTCGCCCATCATCAAATGTGGACGTGGACCCAGTTTCCCCCGTTCTCTCCCACCATCAAATGTGGACGTGGACCCAGCTTCCCCGTTCTTGCTAACCATCAAATGGGGACTTGGACACACTTTCCCTCTGTTCTTGCCCACCATCAAATGTGGGCACGGATTCAGTTTCCCTCTGTTCTTGCCCACCATCAAATATAGATGTGGACCTAGTTACCTTCTGTTCTCACCCACCATCAAATGTGGGTGTGGACCCAATTTCCTTCTGTTCTTGCCCACCATCAAATGTGGACATGGACTCAGTTTCCCTCTGTTCGTGCCTACCTTGCCACCATGGCTCTTTTCACAATCACTCAGGAAAGGAAGAAACATTATTTTTAATAGGCATAAAGGCAGTTGTTTTTAACCTAAGGAACAGGACATAATTCCAGCAATGGAAATGACCAGCCGAGTGGGTCTGTGTGAGGTTTGGAAGAAAAAAAGGATTTTAAGTTCCCCTCTCTGTGTGTGCCCACCTCCCCCAGTTGAGAGTCACAGATTTAATTACTTTAATTTTGAGCTTAAAATAATTTGACAACCTAACAAAACTACTACAGTCCTATAAAATTCTACTGTGTGTTTGGTTTTTCAGTTGCTTTTCTGAATATGGTAAATGAATGCATTATGAGTTGTTATTTTAGTAATTGCTGTAAAAATTAATGTATGTTATAACCAAGTGTTATAAAGTTAATTTAGCACCAAAGGAAAGCTAAAGCTGCATTGATTTCCCAGTGTAGTTGTGCATAACAACGGCTCCATGAGGCAGGCGCTGTGACCCTGCAGTCTGGTGGGAGCAGGTGCCACCTGGCTGGTGCGTTCGCTGCCCGTCCCCTCTTGCTGCCAGGCAGCTTTGCAGTTTCCAGGCTATGCGGGAGTTGAGGCCGGTGGTCAGTAAGAGA
Source organism: Macaca mulatta (assembly GCF_049350105.2). Classification (NCBI taxonomy): domain Eukaryota; kingdom Metazoa; phylum Chordata; class Mammalia; order Primates; family Cercopithecidae; genus Macaca; species Macaca mulatta. The sequence continues at coordinate 484,066 of NC_133423.1, forward strand.
CGGTGGGGAGTTGGGTGGTGCAGGTTGACGTGGGGTGGAAGGAGGCGTGGAGAGCCTGGGAAAGGCTGGACAGCAGCTCCGGTACCTGCACAGGGGAGCAGGGTGCAGCGGCACGGGACAGTGAGTAGCTCCTGGAAACAGCCCTTGGGGTTTCTATAGACGAGTCTGTCTTCAGCTCTGCACCCCTTTCCTGCTGAGTCCGGGTGGAGAGTGGAGGCGTCGAGCGCTTGTTTCTCCAGGTGAGGGCCCATCGGACACAGCCAGTGTTTCCTGGAGTCCCCTCACCTGGGAACGTGCCCCTGCTCTTTTCAGAACAAAACAAATCTTAGTTAAACTTGACACATCACCTTTCCAGAAGGTGTTTAAGTCTGTATGCCTGTTAAGTCACCTAACTTTAAAGAGTAATGATACAATATCCTTCTTTTTAGGGGAGAAAACCTAGCTGATTTAAAAGATAAAGTCAGAGGTTGGGGTCGCAGCATTTTGGAGGAGACTTGGTTTATGTCCTGGTGGGCAGCAGTGTTTCCTCAACTATGGTGTTTGCTCTATTATTACATTACAGAGGTGACACTTCAAACATAAGGAAATGGAAGTCAAAACATCCCCCCCCCATTCAGAGATAAACGTTATCAACATATTCATGCACTTCCTTCTGCTGTTTTTGCTCTTCACTTTTTATTTTAAGGCCACGTTCGTAGGATGGATATATAATTGTTTATGGTGACTTTAAAAGCACCTTTCTTGCTAAAAGGAGTATTTTTTCAGTCTGGAAAATTTAGACAACATGTTTTGTTTAAAACTTAATTATAATACCACCGTGAAGTCATCAATGTTTTTATACATTTTCTTGGTCTCTTTATGGACTTAATATATACAATTTAACAAATTGGAAATAACGTAATTTTATGCATAAAATGTTTCTTGGCATTAGAGATGGAGCAGAGAGGAGGCACAGGGCTTCCCGCTGGCTGAGGTCCTCCCAGGGTGTGACCAGCAGCCTCCCAAGTTTAGGGTCTGCACGGAGTAAGATTTCTAAATTGCCTTACACCACAACCCCTGCAGCCATGCATCCCTTTGATAAGGGGGTGTACTCTGATAGATTTTTCAAGACAAGAGTTTGCTGGATCTGAGGCTGTTTCAGCTGCTTCTGGAGACGGCAGCTCTGGGACGTTTGTGCCAGCTCTCCCTCAAGACCCCACGGATGCCACATCCTCATCTTTTGGAAGCCAGTGTTGTAGAGGAGAAGTCTGAAGCCAGTTTGATTTTTGCTTCTTGGTAGGAAACTGATGTTTTCAGGCTTTTCCCCTTTATTTCCATAATGAAGATGATGTCCCACCTCATCCAGAGGTGTGTTTGTTACCTTGTCGGGAATGTCCAGCCCTTATGTGCCCCTTCAGGTCCTCGGTCCCTTTCTCAACTTCCTCGCAATCCTCCCCATCTCATCCATCTTCACTGTATGTAATTCTGTTATTTTTTTCATTTTTGTGCTCACTTTCCCATGCGACTTTTGTTCTTGTTTCACAGATGCCCGTGCCAAACTTTATGTCTGGGGCTCGAGGGTCGTGTTTTATTCTGTCTGCCTCTGCATGTACTTTTGAGAAGTGGGGTTGGAGGTTGCCCCCCAGGTGCTGTTTCAGCTGGACCTGCCCAGACTCTGTGAATTGGGGGCGTTGGGCAAAGCCCATGTGGCTCTATGGTGGGCCGTGTTGCTGAACCGTACATCTGAGGTTTGGGGGCCGTGTTTCATTCTGTCTGCCTCTGCATGTACTTTTGAGAAGTGAGGGTGGGGGTTGCCCCCTGGGTGTTTCAGCTGCACCTGCCCAGACTCCCTGAAGTGGGAACGTCGGGCAGAACCCGTGTGGCTCTACGGTGGGCTCTGGTGCTGACAGAGCAAGAAGCCGCACTCCCAGGACGTGCTTGCAGCTGTGGGCAGGACTGGGATTGTGACAGGATCATTTCCTTCTCTAAAATACATCTCAACTGTTATCCAGAGGGTTGGCTGCAGGCTTTCAACAGCTTCACTCTTCTTAGTGACCAGGAGACAATTCACTAAACAGAGTTGCCGTCAGGGTTGAATTAGGAATTTCTGCGAGTGGCTGGCGGTACAGCTCCCTCTGCAAGCCTCCTGCAGCCTCCCCGTCCCCACTCTTGGGCCCAGCCACCTGCATTGGTCTGTGGAGGCTGCACATTCTCTGTTCTCCTAAGGGACTCCTGGACTTCGGGACAGCCTTGGTAAGTTGATGTGTAACTCCCAGTCTCTTCTCTCTTTAAGTAAGTACGTTCATGGAATCCTGATCTTCTAAATTGTTTCATCTTTGTAAAACAGCCACAGTTTCCTAAGCCACCTTGTGTCTGAATGTGAATCACTTGTTATTTTTCACTGCAGAATGAACAGAACTGGAATCATAAGATTTAGAAGGCGATGAAAAGACAGAGGTTAGCGTATTCCATTTTCTCACCTTTTCCTTACACTTTTTCCTTAAATGCACCCCTCGTATGTCTGTGAAGTTCTTCCCAATTCTGTAACGTCACTCCATCCTCAAGTGGAACATTTGTGAACAGTAACAAGTATTGATGTGTACACCTCTGCAACCCAGCTGGAATTAATGCTTTTTATTTATGAATGGATGGTCATCAGATGGCCAGAGGGATTCCCTGTGAATTGCGGGGGTCCTCATGCCTGCTTGTGAGTGACATGCACATGGCGAGGGCTAGGGAATCTGAGTCTCTGTGATCGAGTATTGACATCATTTACGCAAGGCAGGTGGATGACTCTTTGAGCTTTGCATGCTCCTGGGTGGCACAGCACAGCTGACATGGAGTGGGGCAAGGGCTTGTTCCACGAGTTTCTGTGTTTTTGTTTTTGTTGTTGTTGTTGTTGTTATTTTTTTTGAGATGGAGACTCTCTCTGTCACTCAGGCTGGAGTGCAGTGGCGCGATCCAGGCTCACTGAAAGCTCCACCTCCCGTGTTCACACCATTCTCCTGCCTCAGCCTCCCGAGTAGCTGGGACTACAGGTGCCCACACCACGCCCTGCTAAATTTTTTGTATTTTTAGTAGAGACGAGGTTTCACAGTGTTAACCAGGATGGTCTCGATCTCCTGACATTGTGATCCACCCGCCTTGGCCTCCTGAAGTGCTGGGATTGCAGGCGTGAGCCACCGTGCCTGGCCTGTTTTTGTTTTTTTGAGACGGAGTCTTGCTCTGTCATCCAGATTGAAGTGCAGTGTCATGATCTAGGCTCACTGCAACCTCCATTCACTGCAACCTCTGCCTTTCAGTTCGAGCAATTCTCTTGCCTCAGCCCCCCTAGTAGCTGGGATTACAGGCATGTGCCACCATGCCTGGCTGATTTTTGTATTTTTAGTAGAGACAGGATTTTGCCATGTTGGTCGGCTGGTCTTAAACTGTTGGCCCCATGTGATCCACCCGCCTTGGCCTCCCAAAGTGCTGAGATTACAGGCATGGGCCACTGCACCCGGCCCTGTGTTTGACTCTTAAATCTTCTTTTTCTTTTTAATATTTCTGTTTCTGGACGGCCACTCAGTGGATATGGAGGAAGAGTTCACAGATGTCCGTATTACATTTCTTACTTAAATTAGCCTCCCTTGAACACTGCTATAGGGTACAGATGCATGAAGGGCTGAAAGGGTGGTTGCGTCCCAGTAAGTGTGAGCGTGGAGCTGGTCTGTGAGACCCCGGTGCCAGTGAAGGCACCCGTGTGAGATGGCCTGGGATGGGGGTGTTCAGAGCCCTGACCGTGGCACACACCCTTCAGCTTTGATGTTTCAGGCCATTGCTCTGGTCATCAGTGAGCAGAAGGTCTAACAGCAGTGATATTTATCACTAGCTGTGTTGGCCAATGTGTTAGGAGGGTGAACCTGTTTGACTTAAGCTGTTTGACGGGTTTGCATTTAAATAGACAACTGGTGACCTGGTGCCTGGACGCTTGCTCTGTGACTTGCCCTACGTGGCTTCTCCCTCTGGTATGTGTTAGATGAGATGGGCGTGTTTAGGGTGGTGTGGCCCTAGACTAGAAATGCAAACCCTGCCTCACCCCAGATCTGCCCCACCCCAGTGTGACTTTTGGAGGTGGAGGCCCAGCATCCTTCACCTGCCCTCCAGGGTGATGCTGAGGATGCTGAGGTTTCAGAGCGCTGCTTTGTTGGCACTCCAGCAAGTCCTGCTTAAAGAGGCCAGGATCTGAAATGGCAGGTTACCAAATTGTATAGCAGAAAAATAGAAACGTTTCCTTAGAATGGGCGTAGGAAGAAAAATGATTTCCTTCACCATATCTGGAAAAGATTTCAAATTAGCAGGCACTATTTGGAATTATTAGTGGTCTCCTGTATTTCTTATCTTTTTTTTGTTTTTTCTTTATTTTGATACAGGGTCTCACCCTGATGCCCAGGCTGGAGTGCAGTGGTGCAATCTTGGCTCCCTGCAACCTCTGCCTCCTGGACTCAGGTGATCGTCTCACCTCAGCCCCCTGAGTATCTGGGACTACAGGCACGATACCATACCTGGCTATTTTTTTTTTTTTTTTTTTTGTAGAGACGAGTCTTGCTATGTTGCCCAGGGTGGTCTCAAATTCAAGCATTTGTCCTGCCTCAGTCTCCCAAAATGCTTCTGTACCCCTGACCCAACAAGGAAGGACAAGAGGCGTGAGCCACACTCCTGGCCTCCTGTCTTTCCTTGTTGGAGCAGGGATGTAGAAGCACTTGCCGCAGCTGACTTGAGTATATCTCGTTTTGCTTTGTTTTCGTCACGGGTAACCTGGCAGTGCTGTGCACCAGTGCTGCTGGCCAGTTGTTTTTTCGATGGACTGGCAGAAAATCAATCTGAGACCCGGGTTCCTTTCTCCCCGGGTACTGACCAGGTGGGAGAGGAAGGACGTTTTCTGAGTATCAACTTCATGAGGGCTGGTGGGGAAACGTCAACTTTAAGGTGCCTGGGATCTAAGGCATGGAACCCAGAGTGCAGCGGAACATAGGGGATGTACCCTTGGGAGCAGAGACGTGCGGGCCAGTGCCCTCGTTCCTGGCAGGTTCTGAGTGCAAGAAAAGGTTAGTGACCCAGCCGAAGTCACGGAGCAACCTGCCAAGACCTGCCTGGATGTGTGGCTGGCATCTGTGCTGGCCCCAAAACTGCCCATTTGGGGATTCCTTGCAGTTTCAGACCCATCTAGGGGTCCGGAGAGGGTCCAAACCATGACCTCAAAGAAAGAGGTGTTGCCTTGAGATCCTCCAAGGTGAGGGTAGGAATTTTTTTTTTTTTTTCAATTAGCAATAATTTGTTGTGAATGATCTTGGACCTATTTTCCACTTCTTTGTATAGGAAGAGAGACAGAATAAAAAGTCTCAATGTGCCAGATGCCATGTAATGAAGTCGTGGGTTTAACATTGTTGATTATTATGTAACATCACGTTAAGTGGAACATATTCACACGTGTCCACAGCGTGTGCGTGTGCCCAGTCCGATGAGCACGTTGGGTTGGGGTCGCTGCTGGTTCATGCAGCCCCTCTGGGTGGTGCTTTCTCTGTGACTTGCCCAACACCGTTGCTGCTGCCTCTGTTGGAGTTCAGCCTTGACCGGCCTTGCTGCCACCAGGTTCTCGGGGCCTGTGCACCCTCTTCCCCGCGCGCACCCTCTACCCCGCGTGCACGTTCTTCCTGGGGCACACCCTCGTCTCCGCGAGCACCCTCGTCCTCTGTCCTGCCCACCCGGGGTCTGCTGTGTGTTTCTACTCAGCCCATGCCTGCCTCTTGCTGTGAGCTCAGTTTATTGAGGTGCGGTGAGAAACCAACAGAGGGGAGCAGTGTCCCAGCTTGTCAGGGCAGGAGGGAGCCTTGGGCATCTCTTCCCCAACTCTGGCGACCCACCCTTCGCGATATAGTGCTGGGGAGAGAGGTGAGTTCTAAAGGTAAGACGGCCGTGATTTCCTGAGTCTTAATTACCTAACACTGGGTCATCTGCCATGTCGCCTCATCGAAGGGCACCTCTAGAGACAAAGCAAAGCCTCTGGTGGCCGTGGGCGGGGTGGCCATGCCTGTCTGTGGGTTCTGTAGAACCTACCCAAAGCCCCTCCAGCCGTGGGGATGTTCAGGCACTTGCCGCCTGTAGGAAGTGTGCGTTAGCCACGTGGTAGGTGCGGACGCCTGGAGGGATAGGCACAGGCCCACAGGCGTGGTGAGTGTGGGAGATTTAGCCACGTGGGGACGTGTGGCGGGATAGGCACAGGACCACAGACGTGGCGGGTGTGAGAGAAAGTGCACAGAGTGCCCAGCAGATGGCGTGTGGTCAGCGGAAGCCGTGAACACAGGCCGGGCTCGGGAGACACATTTGGAAATACACTTTAAGCAACATCAATGGATAATGCTGCGATTTGGTTTCCTCCCGTGGTCCAAAACATGTTCTAGAGATGCCGCTGCTTGGTGTGTACCTGAGACAAGGGTCTAAATGTATTAGGGCCTTGATGTAATCTGTAAGACAGGTACAAAATGCCTATTTCAACGAGGCACTGAACAAGAAAGCGTGCTCTATTCAGTGCAATGAGAATGCTTCATTGTCATAAGCACAGTAAAATGCCTCCAAGGCGAGCTTGCCATGTGTTTAATGACCTTGGACACGAGCCTCCTAAACCTGCCAGAAAGTGCTTCCAGCGTGGCTTCATGCAGTGGTTTCATGCAGTGGCTTCAGTGGAGAATGTGCATATGTGACTGATACTGAGAGCTGCGCAGCACCCTCCTGACCTGACGCATGCCCATGTGTGGACCGTGAGCCGGGCAGCACCCTCCCGACCTGACGCATCCCCACGTGTGGGCCATGAGCCGGGCATCCTGACCTGACAGGTCCGCATGTGTGGACCATGAGCCGGGCAGCACCCTCTTGACCTGACGGGTCTCCTTGTGCCCATTGTGGGACCTCCGTCAGTCAAACAAGTGACACATGTCAAACTGAATGCAGGGAGGAGGGTCCAGGATTGCACGCAGGCTCCATGTCTCATCCTTCTGAGGCCTTCTGGGAAGCCAGGAGGGCAGTGGGGTCTTTTGCGTGTTTCCTCCTGGTGGCTATGAATTTGTACCAATGGCTTTTTGCAAAAGGGCCCGGAGGCGGAATCAGACCCTGTCTTAGAAAGGATGACGTCTTCACAGGCACCTCTTTCCGCCACTCTAGTGCTCCTGTGATTTTTCAATATGTGCACCCTGCAGACTTCAGCCTGTTGGTGTCTTGGGGGAATAGATACCAGGATTGTTCCAATGTGTGCAAACCTGAAACAGGAATTTCTCTGCGTTAAGTTGGTCACCAAAATGGGAGGTAAGGGGAGAGGGGAAGGAACTTCTTGGCCTCATCAGCCCTTTTCTTGAAACTCACAGTCAAACTTTGTCAAATTCTAGATGATGGTGCTTTAGTCGATGCATTTATGTATGTTATGTCTTGTTTTCTGAGTATGGTGCTTCGAGAATTTAAATATTAAGGTGAAATTGCCATGCACGGTTGAATTGGCACCATAATTTGACTCTCTGTAAAGCCTTTTGGTTTTCTGTTAGAGTGACTTACCATTTTTTGAGTTAACTGAAACAAACTCTGCTGTCAGCACGAAGGAACCACTGTCTAGTTAGGACATCCAATTAAATAGAATTCTCCTAAATAGAGCGTGCTCTTTTCATAAATTTTAAAAATTCATCTATTCATCAAACACATATTGAGTACTTATCACCCTGGTTGCTAGTCACTGTTCATATATATTTTTAAGGAATTACTTCCACCTAGCTCTGAAATAACATTGTATTTAGAATTTAGCCCAGAGGTGATTAAGCATGAACTTTTCTCAGCAGTCTTGTTTTCATTTTTACTTGATAACATGTTCTCAGACTCGGTGCCCAGCTGACGTTACTGTGCATTGCCCCAGGCACACACCTGGCCGGCGCTGTGTCTCTGGGGCTTTAGAGCAGGAAGGAAGGGCTGCCAGGTGTCTGGCCCTTCCATGTTTCCCTGGGGGAAGGATTAGGCCTTGGGCAGGAGTCTTGGCTTGTCTTACTGGATTAGCTGGTGTCATTCAGTCAGCTCTGCCTTGGTGTTAAGCTCTGGACTGACTCTGACCTCTGAGTGGCAGAGGAGAGGATGGCGTTTTAGAATCAGTCATGCAGACCGGGGCACCCAGCAGGTCTCGGATAAAAAGTGGTGGCAATTGATCACTTCCCTTTTTGGGAGAACTGTGTGGATTGACTCAGACCTCTTTCTTTTGATTTTATCTTGAGACTTTGCAGAAGCAAAAATGCCTTTAAAAAAAATTAAATGATGGGCTTTTGTAATGTTTGTGTCTCCCCAAGATTCACAAGTTGGAATCCTCACCCGCGAGGAGATAGTGCTAGGAGGGGGAGCTTTGGGCGGTGAGGAGGTCGTGAGGGTCTCATAAATGGGATTTGTGCCCTCAGAAAAGGGACTACAGAGAGCTCCCTCGCTCCTTCCATGGTGTGCGGACCCAGTAAGAAGCGCCGTCTATGAACCAGGAAGCCCTCACCAGGCAAACCTGTCAGGCCTTGACTATGGACTTCCCAGCCTGAGACTGAGACTGAGAGCTGTGAGAAATGAACTTGTGTCATTTGCCAGCCCCTGCCCAGCCTGTGGTGTGTTGTTAGAGCAGCCTGGGTGAACGAAGGCAGGTCGTGAATTTTCTGTCATGCTTTCTGGCTTCAGATACTTGCTAGGGAGATGTCACCATCTTACCCAGGTGGAAGTGTCTGGAATCAGACGTTCCGTTATGATTTGACCTTGTTCTTGCCCCACGCCTGTGCCGTTCGCACCTCCAGGTGTCTCGGCTGCCCGCGGCCCCTCCAGACGTTTCTGATTCGGGGTGTGGTGCTGGTCGCGGCCGTGCCGTCAGTGACCAGGAGTAGGAGCTCGCGCCCCTCGTGAAGCAGCAGCCTCACCCGGAAGCTGCCGAGAAGCATTTGACAGAAGGTGATCGCGCCTCGAGACTGAAACTTCCTGTTTACAGGGAATGGAGGTGCATAGTAGGGAATTTCATGATGGCCCTAGAAACAGATGCCTCTGGGGTAGGGGATATTCTGCAGGACAATGCAATGATCTTCTCGAAAAGTGAAGATCACAGATAAAAGGGGTGCGAGGCTGTCCCTGACTAAGACGGGGAAGGAGAGTCACTCAGCACAGTGTGTGGCCCGGATAGAAAAGACGTTTTCGGAACGATTGTGCTACCTGAACATAACCTGGACAACGATGCTCTGAAATCATTCTTGTCTGCCGATGATGGTACTGCGGCTGCAGAGGGGCCTTTATTCCTAGGGAACGTGTGCCTGAGGACTCGGTGAGGCAGCAGGAGCCTCTCACCTTCAAGTGGCTCCAGAGAAGAAACAAATCTGTCTCTCTGTCTGATCTACAGAGAGAGTGAGAAAGCAAATCTAACGAAATGTTAGCAGTTGTTGGAGCTCCACGTGGAGAAAACTTGACCACTCGTTGTACTGTTCTTCCACTTTTTAAATATGTTTGAACATTTTCATAATGAAAATGTGGGAAAGTAAAAATAAATCTGGAAATTAGAACGGAAGTGAGCCCAGCCAAGAGCTCTTGGGTTCAGCCGGGAAGAGCCAACGGTCCGTTGGTGTTCTCTCGACTCGTCGTGGGGATTTCCTCCTCCTGGGTTCACCACCTAGTTTTCCTTGTGATAGTTATTTTACACATAGCTATGAGCATAGGTGATACTGAAAACACACGTTTAGTGTGGTTTGTCATTAAGAATTTGGAGAACTGGCTAAATAAACCACTTGTACAGAGTTGAGATGAGCACTACCTGCCTCAGCGTCTGTGGTAACAGCTTCATTTGGGTGCAGAGCTTGGCAGAGGTTTGAGTGACTCTGTCTCGATGGTCCTCTGTCAGAGGACAAGGTTAAGCATCACCACCGAGGGCCCTGTTGAGCCTCTGGGCTGGAAGTAACCTCCCCCTGGCTGGTGAGGCAGCCTCTGAGGGCCTTTCCTGGCAAAGCCCTTCACTGAGCTGCAGTTTGGCCATCTCTGCCCTCACCTCCCCGACTGCAGGGCCTCGAGGTCTCACCACCTCCAGCCTGAGCACCCAGGGCCCAGGGGCAATTTCCCACCTTCCCTGGGGGCTCAGGATTCTGGCTCCCGGGGCAGTGCCCGCAGCTGGGCCCCTCCTCCTGGGCTGGGGGTAAGGCTGGCCACGGCCTCCTGCTATGTCCCACTGGCCACTTCACCGCAGCTGCAGCCCTCACTGGGTGGCCCCTCCTGCTTCTGTTGGATGAGGAGATGCAGGTCTTCACCGAGGCTTCCTGGCCTCGCCCCTGCTGGCCCCAAGGCTGTGCCGCTTCCCCCTTCCCAGCCCCTGGTCTCTGTACAGTGTCTGTCCAGGATGTCTGTCCATCTGTCCTTGACATTCTGTCCAGAAGCAGCCACTGTCATCTTAGTTTGTGAGGGGCGAGCAGAGCCCAGGTGCGGTCGATGTGGAGATGCTCATGCACTTCAGTGTGCAGGGAAGTGAGTTCCTTCATATCTACAGCCTCTGCACAGCCAGCTGGGAGCTCACCCCATTCACAGGTGGATGTGCCTTGTTTTTTGGCCCAATCACCTGCATTAACTCAGAAGAATCACAGTTCCCTGCTTTTCTGTCTTTCGTGACCGTCCACCTCCCTCCTCTGCCTGGGGCTGAATGGTGGGGTCTGTCGTGGGTTCGTGGGACCCTCTGTTCTTGTGCGGCCACCAGGAACTGTTATCCGGGCTGATTCCACAGGAGGAGTTTGGGGTGAGCTCCTGAGCGAGGGTTGGGAAGACTGACGTGTGTGTAAACCTTGCTTGTTCATGGTTATTCCTCTCAGTCTTCTTAAATTGTGAAAAATTGGGGACCATTTTGAAATATGGATTTAGGTATGGATTGGTGAGGAGAGAACGTTGATCTAATTGGGTTTACGTTTTGTGTGATAATTTTACACTATCCTTGGGAAAAACTGAAGATGTTGACAGGGTCATGAGAATCGTCTCTTTCTTTCTTTCTTTCTTTTCTTTTCTTTTTTCTTTTTTTTTTAGATGGAGTCTCATTCTTGTTGCCCAGGCTGGAGTGCAATGGTGCAATCTCGGCTCACTGCAAACTCTGCCTCCTGGGTTCAAACAATTCTCCTGCCTCAGTCCCCCAGTAGCTGAGATTATAGGCGCTCACCACCACGTCCAGCTAATTTTTTGTATTTTTGGCAGAGATGGGGTTTTGCTCTTAAGGGCATTGTTCATTAAGTATTAATTGGTGGCCTGCCGTTGAAGTAATGTTAGTGTAGTGCTGACATCATCAGCCATGGCAGAAACTTACTTGGCATCCCTGGAAAAGAGGGCAGGGAAGCATAGTGCCCTGATACCACCTCATTCTCCAGTGCTACTTCCAACTCTGAGCTGATGGTCATTATGAGTGGATCTGCCCTGGACAATTAGTTTAGTGCGGCTGCCTTGGACAGTCAGGTTAAAAGTAACAAACCGCCACAAAACTCAGCTAATAAAATGTAAGGAGAGACATGGGGCACCAGGAAAGGGTGAGGCCTGTCTCCCTGTGTGCCATCTGTGTGGAGCCTCAGTACCTAGGGGACAGCGTTTACACAGAGCCCCAGGTTTTTATTAGCATTTCCCTGAATAAAATGTCACTTGTGAGCTGCGGACTGGGAGGCTTTTTCTGATTATTAGGTTTCGTAATGTGGGATCATCAGTAGGCAAGGTGGGCCTGAGGGCCATGGGATCTGGAGACTGTCCAGGGCTGCTTTCTGGGGATGACAGGCTTGTCCCTTCAGCAGTCAAGACACCAAAGGGAGTCTTTCTGAGAATAAAAGAGAGAAGCTTTTAAGGAAAAAAGCAGTTTCTCTCTCTGTTTGGGAGTTGAGTGCATTTTCCTACATTTACTTGGAGATGTTCCTTGGTTCCCACCATGTGCCATCGCCCCGCTATGGGGTAGGGTCACCCCACCGCGTACCTAACCCAGGAAAACTCCTCTGCAGTTATTTCAGAGGCTGTGTGCATTTCTCTTGCCTCAACGGGTAGAGTGAGTTTTTCTTCCTACTGTTTTTAGTCAGTTTTCTTAATCTAGCCTGTTACTGGGATAAGTTCCAGAGACGAGCAGTTTTAAAAACAATCTTTGTACGTTGCGTAGAGAGCAGTCCACCTGTAAACAGTTTGTTCCTGGAGGTACCGCAGTGGCCTTGGTTACGCGAGGGCCCCGTGGCTCAGGATGGGCCGAGGAAGGAGTGCGTGAGCAGTGGGCACTGGCCGGAGGCAGGGGAGGCGTGGCCACCTGTGGCTCGAACTCCCCCCATCCACTCTACCGCACCGCTGGGACGTGAACATTCTCGCCCTGGACGTTTTGTCTGAATGTTCAGTGCCCAGGCTCTTGGGTACACAGGCGGCCCCGGGTTTTATTTCAAAAGGGTGTCACGAACAGTGAAGTAACCCACGTGCCTAAGCTTTGATTGACATGAAGGAATGTAGAGGCTGCTGAAATCCTGGTCATTTTAGAACAAAGTATTTTATTAACAGTTTTCTAAAAGAAAGAAATCATTAAAAAATTGATCCCTGTTGAGGTAGAAGGATCTCGTCCTCATGCTCCTCAGTTCCTTCCAGAATCAGCTTCCAGTTCAGCTGCAGAAGAGGTTCTGGTGGTGGCTGGAGCAGCCCAGGCACGTGCCGTCGGGTCTAAGTTCACACTGGTGCCCGTGTGGTCTCCAGTTACGGTGCGGGCCGTGGGGTCTGAGTTCACACCATTGCCCATGTGGTCTCCAGTTACGGTGCTGGCCATGGAGTCTGAGTTCACACTGGTGCCTGCGTGGTCTTCAGTTACAGTGCTGGCCATTTGTGCCTTTCTGGGAAGTTAGAAGGAGGATCATTTCATCACGTCTCTGTCCTCCCACACCTGATCTATGCTGGGCCACAGTGAATTCTTCCTTTTAACTGTTTCTCTCATCACGGGCAACACTGGTGTTCTGTGGTCAATGTTTGCCATTTCTGAAAACGGATTCTGTGTTTCTTTATATAATCACCTGGTCTCTTTTACGAATTTCGCTTTTCTTTAAGAAAATCATCGTGCTTTTATCTCTTCAATCTCAACTCTGTTCCCTGACACAGGCTCTTGCCAGCTCGAAAATTAAAAGTAATCTTTGATTATACTTAATACTTTCTAAAGTTTTCAAAAGTTTATCAGAATGTGGGTTACTGAACATTGACTGTTTATTTAATGGAAAATTAGATTCTAAGTAGAGTATTAGAGTGAAAATGATCTTTTGATTTTATTAAAATATTCAGGTAAAAATATTAAAATGCCTTCGCCAAACTTCATGCCTGTGTAGCGTGAAAACATTAAGCTGCTCTCTGCTCCCGGGAATGCATGAGTAGAGTATGTGTTTGAAAGCGTCATTCCAGTCTTAAGTTTTAGGTATTCTTAAAGGGGTTGGCTGGAGAAGTGACATTTAGCATTGAGTGAACGTTTGACAAAGATTTGTCTCGATATAAAAATAGTTAAAAACAATCTTTAGTGTTTCCTGTCAGGGTTCACCCATTAAAGAATGGTCTTGTAAAAAACTCATCGAGAGTGTCGGCGCCCAGAGGTGCTACCTTGCCCACAGTTGTGTCATCTGCTGTCACCAGGCGACACGCCCAGCGTTTAGCTGCACGTCAGATGTGGCCACGGGGCCACAGGACATCCCTGCGGACGGATGTTCTTATGCAGATTAATGAGGATGGAGACCGCTGCAGAACTGTAAGCCCCCCAGGGGCTGACGGAAGCCTGGGAATACCCGAGACACCAGAGTCGCTGCTGCCCTGGGTGGAAGGAAACCTGCCCTGGAAGATGGGAAATGCAATAAGGAGAAAGTACCAAGGTACATGATGCTGTGAAAACGGAGATGTTTTAATTAAATTAACAATTAAAATCATTTTAATTATGTGAATTATTTGAATTCATGTTAGTTCTTTTTAGGAAATTAATACTTAAAGCAAGTTTGTTTTCTGAATTGTTTGATTTAATTGAGTCAGCACAAGAGTTAGCATTGATATCTGACCCTCTTCCAGGGTTGGGGCAGAGGAGATGGGGGCAGAGGAGACAGGCCTCCCACCCACTTTCCCCTGGAGCTCAGCCAGAATTTCCCATTGAGGAGCCCTCAGCTCCCTGAGAGCCAGGAGCTCTTGCGGAGAAGCCGCTGTCGGCATGCCACCCGCTTTGATGGCCCTGCTCTGCCATCCCTGCGCTCCAAGGGCCGGACCCTGCCGCTGCCTGTGCCAGACGGGTCTCAGGGAGGTGCCAGCCAGGGGTTATGCATGGCGGGGCCTGGGCATCGCTGTCCAGATTCCGTGGCTGCCGGTTTCATTCTCTCGCTGTTTGTCCCCCTAGCAAGACTCATGAGGTTCCTTGAGGACAAGACCCCCTCCTGCCACCTGGTCTGTTTCCTGAACGTTCTCTGCACGAGTACAGCCCCGGGATGCAGCCCTCGGGAATCAGGGTGTCGGCCATAGTAGGGCGGGTCGCTCTGCTGGGCACCATGATGGATGTTAACCGCTGTGCTTCACTTCGGGGACGTGTTTAAGTACAAAAGTAATTTTAAAATTTCACCATTATTTCAAGACAGCTAAGAGCCTATTAGCACAGAATCCCTGGTCTGAATGAAATCAAACGGTTCTTATTAATTATTCATGATGCCACGAATATGTAGCCTTATTTTTTATAATTGCCAGTCTGTATAATTAACCTTTCATTTGGTTAAAGTACTTAACACTAAGTAGAGCTGTACTTTCAACTGTTTATAAAGCATATGGAAGAATGTTTAAATGTTTAATTAGAACCACTTTTTTTAGTTTCATAGAGAATTTTTTTTCTTGTCAACGAGGGTCTTTAATTATTTAAACCAAAAGAGAAAAACAGACCAGAAAAGAAAAACATCTAGTAAAGCTCGGAACTGTGAAGGTGGCATCATTCCGTTAGTCTCGGATTTTGCTTCCTGGGTTTGTGACGTGGTCAGAGTCCTTGTCTTTGATTTCCTAACACAAGTTGTTAAAGTTGGAAGTGAGTGTGAAATTGAGTTAGTCTAGCTTTATTCTTTCACGGATGAGAAGTGAATTATCTTCAGCAAGGTGGGTGCAGGCGTGGTCCCCGGGAGTCACTGTGGTGAACAGGCCGCCCTTGTGGGGAGCCAAGTTCGTCATCACTGGGACAGAGCCCAGGACACTTCCCCAGCTGGCCAGCCTCTTCCTAGAACCTCACACATTGCAAAGGATGGAGTCCAGATCTATACCGTGAAGAAACGAGGGTGGTTACAGAAAGCACCACGATCTCAGCTGAGTGGCTCTGAGCACCCCAACGTTGGGGCACCTCAGCATCCTGTGTGGCTCAGGCTGTGCCCAGCAGGGAGGCCGGCCCGATCGAGCTGCGGTCTCCACCCTGAGAGTGAAGGCTCCTTCCCCCAGCGCGAGTTAAAGCATCATGTGTCCACCTGTGCAGTGGCTGGTCCCAGTGGCCCTGGAGGGCTGAAACCCTGGGTCCCGCCACTGGTCCGGGGCATCCGTTTCCCCTTCCTGCAGTTCCTGTGTCTGTGTGTCCAGGGGGCTCCGATCCCTGTCTTAGGACCATGGCTGAGGGGTCAAGTTCACCCGCTTTGGAGCTGGCCCGGATCTTGGTTCTGTGGATCCTCGCTGTGTGGCTCTGGAGCAGTTCTGTCCTCAGGAGATGGATCCTCACAGCCGCCTCTTGGGGCCATGAGGAGAATTAATAGGACGACCCCCGGGTAGCTGCTCAAAGCCCTGTGCGGGGCCAGCCCTGTGTCTCCACCAGTTCCTTTGCTCTGTGCTCCCCCCCACTGTCTCATCGCCAGCCTTTATTTCCTTTTCCTTAGACCCAGACAGCGAATGCTCCGCTGGTCTTGGCAGCCCCTTCTCTAGTCTATCCTCAAATCACTTCCTGACGGACAGCCATGACTAGCCATCGGCGTGACCAAAACCCCACAAAATAGAACCCAACTTTCCTATTAAGCTGTACAGAGCTGTCCCAGCCCCACTTCCCACAGGCTGGCCTCATTCACCATGGGATCCGTGGTTCTCACCTGGGGCTGGGGGTGCCCCTGGCATCTGGTGGGGAGTGTCAGGGATGTCCCTCCAGGCCCAGTACAGTCCCCCAGCCAGTGGCCGGCAGACAGCAGCACCCAACCTGATGTCCCTGTGGCTTCTGGTTCCCCGAGGCTGGCTGTGCTTTGCTGCCTCTACATGCTCTCAGACGTGTGCCCTCTCTCCACCTTCACTGGTTAGCAGTGTTCCATCCATTAGAGCTCAAAGCACTGCCTCCCGGCAATGCAGCCCCTTCTCCTGGCCTGCCGTCTGCCTGTGCCCCACGGTCTGTACCGTGTCCTCACGGACCGATCAGAGCGAGGCTTCCAGGGATGGAAAGGTTCCTGCTTGTGTCTGCTTGTGTCTCTGTCCCGCCTTCTCTGGACCTGGCACCGTGGCCTTTGCCGACAGAGGTCTTGGGTTGATTGTCAGCGAAGCAGACAATCTATATGGCTCTAAATGGCTGTGAACATGCTTGATTGGGTTATTTTAAAAATAGTTGTATATGTAAACATTTGAGTGTGACACAGGTGGATTTTTGGGCTAATGGTCTTGTTCTTCAGGGAGTAACCACAGGCCCATCCACAAGGACCATTTTCAGCTGATTTATGGAACGCTGTTCTACCTGGTTAATTTTCAACGTTATCTCAGCCTGAGAGGTAGGTCAGCATGTGACGAAGTTCACTGGTTTGAATCCTAATCTGCTCCTTAGGAGCTGCACCTTCCATGCCTTCGTTTCTTCCTTGGTTAGGTAGGGAAGGTATGAGCTACCTCAGAGTTGTGAGTGAGGCCTGCATCGAGTGACCGCATTAAAGTGACAAGGACTGCACCCGGAGTGTTGATATTTAAAGACCTTTAAACATCGCGATGCTGCATTTTCGTACCCAGGTAAAACAGCAAAGTTCTTTCAGATGCAGACACAGACCCTCGGTGAGGTGGGGGGCTGATGGCAGGAGGTGGACCACCGACCCTGTAACGAGGGCGTGGTCTGTTCGAGGCTGAACGAAGTGCACATCATTGCATGTACCACGGAAGTCCCTCTCGTGAAGTCCTGGAAGGGTCCATGTGGCTGAGCCGTGTGGTCTGTCCATGACTTCTGGCAGGAGCAGAGCTTTCGGGTGCAGCCTTGCTCTTGTGCGCACAGCCCTCAACGATCTCAAAAGTCTGAGGCTTAAAGCAGGCTTGGGGTTTCCTTACACCTCCTGGACATCTAATTTGCCTGGCAAACATGTTTTTCTTGGGTATAAAGGTGAAGGAGTGGGTGATTCTGGTGACAGTGTACTAATTACTGCACTTCTGGGTCAGTGGCGCTTGGTTGAAGACACTATCTGCCCTGGATGGACATCTCTGGGATGGTGAGAACCGGTGGCTGGATGTCGCGGGGTTGCCAAGAAGATGCCAATTTTTTCCTTTTTCCTGAGTAACAACACCCTACTTTGTTTAGGGAAGCAGCACACCCAGCTGAAAATCCAATTCTCTTGTACGGCGGAGCGGCTGGTGACACAGGTCCAGATGCTGGGATGCTGATGGGGGGTCCTGGAGTGGGAGGTGTCAGGAGGCTTTCCCGACCCACAGCAGCCCTGGGCCCTTGTCCGGCCTTCTTGCCCGGGGCATGACACCTGGAGGGAAAGCAGCTTCGGGGGCCCGAGGGCCAGAAGGCAGAGTCCTGGCGTGTGAGGCAGGCCTGGGCCAGGCTCCTCAGAGGATGTCACAGACCTGCTGCCCATGCAGGGACCACCCACCTCTGAGCCCCACGCAGATTTTCCTCCATAGCCGAGTGAAATCCTGGTACAGCCAGTGAGGCAGTCAGAGGCACCTTTTGTGGAAGGAGGACAAAGCTGGAGAGAAAGAGGTTTTCCTAAAGGCACAAGGCGCTGATTCTGCGTTAGGGATAATTCCTAGGAGTGTGGTTGCTGGTGGGTGGAAAACTAGCCAGAGAATAAGTGGGAGTGGCACTTGCTGGTATTTAACTGATTCGTTCACGAATGGTCCGAACAGTTCCAGTGAAAAGAACATTTCGGACACAGAAGTTTTCATCCTGCCTGACAATGAGCATGACCGTGGGCTGTTCCATCCTTCCTGGGCGACAGTGAGAGGGTCTCAGGCCCTTCCGGCCCTGTGCTGTGCCCCATCCCAGGGTGTGTGCCCCATCCCGAATAGGCTGGAATGCCTCTGGGTGCAGCTGAGCCTCTTGAAAAGGGAAGAGACATGTGATGTGCTCTGGCTGAACAGGAAAACGAGGGAGGACAGGGAGAGGGGCCTGGAGGTGAGGAGGATGGTGAGCAACACTGGGGACAGAGGAAGTAGGGTAACACCAGGGACAGGGGGACGGAGGGTAAGGCCGGGGACAGGGGCATGGAGGGTAACGCCGGGGACAGGGGATGGAGGATAACACCACTTCTCCAGGTGCCTTTGGGGGATGCTGCCGCCTCTCGCACCCCAGAGTGAAGTCAACAGGATTCTGTCCCGAGGAGCCCCAGAGCCTGGCAGCTGGGATTGTCGCAGTATGAACCACTGTTCACTAGCTCTGCACCCTGGGACAGGCTCCCTGGTGTTTCCACCCTGGTTTCCCATCTGGACAGTGGGACCCTGAGTGTCCCCGTCCCAGCTGCGCCCAGAGCCCTGTACTCCAGCGTGTCGTCGGCACTCATTAGCGTTTCTTTTGTTGTGGTCCGTGGACGAAGTGGCTCTCTCTTTGTGTGTTCACAGCCCTCCTGCTCACTTTACCTTCTGGGAACACTTTTTACATAGCTTCGTATGTGGGGAGGACTCGAGTGATTAATGGAATGTTTCATCAGGTTCAGTTCTTCTGTTTCCCAGTTTTGACACAACATTTGGTGAAATTTCCAGGGACTCCTGTGGTCAGCCTCACGGTTTCACTCTGTCACTTTCTAATGCAGTAGTCTTTGGGAGTCTTTTCAATTAAGCGCCATCATTTAAAAATAAGTTTTATAATATGCAGTTTCAGGTTAATTCTTTACCTTTGTGTCTCAGGCAGTACTACCTACCTGTGAGTAGTCACAAAGGTTCACGCAGTTTTCTCTAGCTGTCCCTAGCTCGTAGCTCAGCAGGTCCCTTCAGATGAGTCAGCCAGCTGTGTACCTGCATGTTCAGGATACTTGTCAGGGGCCTTCCTCAGAGCAAGACCGACGCTCACCTCATCCTTGGGACTTTGGAGCCCGCCCTGGAGAGACTCCAGCCACGTCCAAAGGGGCCGTCCGGGTCCCACAGGCTGGTGGGAGTGACTTCTGAGCCACTCCAGACCACACTTTGTGTTCCTACACCCCACAAAGCCACTTAAAGTGCCATGTTCTGGTGCTGTGTGCCTCACCAGTGTGCCACACAAGCCTGCACGGGGATCTGAGCGGGCGCTGCCTTCCTCAGGCTATGCTGGAGTTTTGGGGCAACTGGAGCACTCGTGGCTGTCATTCTCGCCACTGTCTGGGCTTCCCTAGAGGGTCTCACCTGCAGCGTGAGGACCACATCGGCAGCCACTGAGGAGCCGCCAGGTGCAGCGTTGGTCCCACTCAGTCCTTCTCGACTTTGGTGAGAGAGTAGACAGCAAAACTTCAGCTGGGAGCCCCAGGCCTTCTCTGCTTGGGGCCCTGGGACTGACATAGCACAGATCCTGCCATCCACGTGCTGGGGGCCCCGCCGTGCGGCTCCCTCCTCTGGTCAGGGGCTGCACCCTTGGGCTGTGCAGCTCCTGGTTCTCACACTCAGGGGCCCAGGGAGGGTGGTGGATGAAGAGAGAAGGAGAAGGGTGGCAGTTTGAGCCCAATTGTGTTGGCTTCATCTTCCGCCTCTTGTCCCTAAGTACATTGGCAAAGTTTTCCAGGTGAAAACTCAGAAGGGATTTTTAATGACTGGAATCTGTGAATTCCATGGAAGCCAAGTCTGTCCACCTCTTTCACCCACCTCATTTCTCCCCGTTGGGGCTGATTTTGGCAGCGTTCATAGGGGCAGGGACGGAAGGGGTGGGGGCCAGCCGTCGGCCCTGTGTCCCTCCCTTCCTCCCCTCAGCGCCACAGCATTTCGGTGTCATCCCCTTCCGTGCACGCGTCCTCATGAAAACCAAGTGCGGCTGGAGGGAGATGCCTGCGCCCACTCCCATGACCTTCCCGGCCGGCCTGGCTGCAGTGGCCTCTCGGCAGGCATCTTTCTGGTGCTGCCTCCGTGCCCCTCCCATCACCTGATGCTCGTGTTCCTGAATCTTCACGCGTGTGCTCTGTGCAGCCACCTCACGGGCTCCCTGGGAAGGAAGACAGTGTCTCACACTGGTCAGAATGCTCTTCTCTGTCCACTGAATAGTCCAACACAGAATCATTCCTCTGTGATTATTTGTGCTTTGTTATGTAGAACTGGAATAAAGAAAAAGTGAATTTAGACATTACAGCCATCAGGTTGAAGCTTAGTAATTGCATTAGGGAATTAAATGGAAGCATTTGAGCTTCTCGAGTTCTAATTCCACATCTTCGTATCCCCATCACCCCCCATACCCAGTGTCTAACAGAGCTCTTGGTCTAGGAGTTTCTTGATAAATGCTTACTGAATTGAACTGGACTGAGCTTAACATTCCCACCCAGAGTTAGAAGCCAGTCCCTGAATAAATTGCATTTAGAATATGAGTTTGATGTTACTGTGGTAAGGGGTATCCTACACGTCATAATTCCTAGTCAATATCGGGTATTTAGTCAAATAGACTCAAGTATAGAGAAGCATAGGCCCATCTGGCAAAAGGGCAAGGCACGCTGCTTTAGGTCCAGGTCCCCAATATCAACTATGAAAATAAAACGTCAACTCCAATGACAGCCCTGTCCTCAGCTGGTCACTGTTTATGCTAACAATTACAAACAGCTTGAACTTGCTGTCCTGAGAGGCAACACACCCTCCATTCTCTCTGCAGTGTAGCTGCCTTGGTGGATGGAACATGCCCCTCCTCCCTCCCTCTCCCTATCCCTCCCTCCCCCCTCCTCTCTCCCTCCCTCTCCCCTCCTCTCTCCCTCCTTCCCCTCTCCTTCTTCCTATCTTCTCTCACCTTTCTCCCCCCACCTTCTCTCCTGGACAAGGGGCAGAAGAGAGGAGATCTCCGGAATCTTCTGCTTCATCCAAGCAGCTTGGGGGCAGCATCAACAGCTGCAATTTGGCTGCCCCAGCAGGTGCCTCAGGGCAGCCTTTCTAATGGGAATCCTGGAATCATGTCTTTCCTTAATGTGTCCTAAAGGCTGGAGGACATGAAGTGAAACAATGCTCCATGCTCAGTCCTGTGATTTTGTGTAATTATTGGACTTACTTTGAAATTAAGGTAAATGATACCCAAGGTAGAGCATGAAAAAAAAGAAAAAACAGGCTATGGTGTTTGAAAAACAAACAAAAGCATTTGGTTTGTTGGTTTGTTCTTAGACCTTCACAGGCTCCTAGGTCACACGTTTCAGTTTCTTAGCAAGTGGCATTCTCTGCAGAAGCTGTGTCAGTCTCTGTTTGATGATGTCAGCCACAGCAGAAAGAAGCACTCCGTAGGCCCCGTGCTCAGCACCTTGGCGTGAGCTCCTGCCATCTTCTGTTCATGCTCATCACAGCTCTGTGCAGTGGGCATCCTCCTGATCCCTGTGGGAGGATGGAGGATGGAGGCGGAAGGGTGAGTGATGGCAGGATCACATGAGGGGTCTCTCCCGAGGTAGGGAGGGGAACTGGCCCAGGACCTTAGTGCCCATCGCATCCTTCTTCCTCCTCCTCTGCCTCTCTGTGACTGTTTGACTCAGGCTGCAGGGACAGACATGAGTATGTGCAGAGCCTGTGTGCACCCCTGGGAATGTGTGCTCATATTGGCAGGGAGGGATGTGAGTGTGTACAGAGCGTGTGTGCACACCTTGGCGGTATATGCCGGCGTTGGCAGGGACAGATGTGAGCGCGTATGGAATGTGTGTGCACACCTTGGGGATGTGTGCTGGCATTGGCAGGGACAGATGTGTACAGAGCGTGTGTGCACACCTCGGGGTGTGTGCTGTCGTTGGCATGGACAGACGTGAGCGTGTACAGAGCGTGTGTGCACACCTGGGGGTGTGTGCTGGTGTTGATAGGGACAGATGTGTACAAAGCGTGTGTGCACACCTGGGGGTGTGTGCTTATGATGTTTTGTAACCGGCAAATACGTGGCCTGTTGCATCGGGCGGCCCTGCGCCCATGCTGAGCCCGTCAGTGGCCCTCGGGTTGGGGTCTCCATCTGCCCAGACAGCACTCGAGTGGCTTGAGGTTTCAGATTCTTCCTCTACGGATACTTGGGCTTCCTCAGGACCAAACATCAGAACCAGCCAACTGCAAACTACAAGAACGTTCAAATGCATCTTCAGTAGGAAAAACAAAAGCAATTGGAAAAATTTTCCAACGTGACCCCGTGGTTAAGCCGTTAGATACTCCAGCCAACAGATTGAGTCACTTTAAAATTCACACCAATTAAAATGGTTGTGAGAGTTGCAGAGCTTTACCGCTAAACCTTGAAATAATTGAAGCATTCTGCTCCACTTGCTTACAAACTAGAGTTGGGGATACCTTTCAGTCCAAAGTAGCAACCTTCTAAATCCAGCTTAGATGCGAGGATCCCACTGACACAGGAAGAGACAGTAGCCCTTGATTATTCTCCTGTGTTCAGATACTGTGTCATTTCTTTCTTTTTTTTTTTTTTTTTTTTGTATCCTGATCATCACTTCTGCTTTTCCAATTCAAACTAAAGGGAGTTTAGTTCTGTTTTGGAGAAGCTGTGGTTAGTAGTTTCTTTTCATGGTTTGCTTAATCTCTTAAGTCTGGTGCTTACATTACCCAAATAGACTTTTCTTTAGTACGACAGTGCCATAACCCAGGGCTTCTCCCTCCATATCTGCTCCCCAGGGGGCTCCCTAGGAATGGGCGCTGGAGATCCAGCCCCCCTCCATGTGCCATTTTCTTTGAGTCCAAGGTAGCTTTGGCTCAGAGAAGAAAAGAGGCCTCCGGGTTAGGTGCCTCTGACTGCTTGCTTGTGAAATGTTTAATGATAAGGCGACTTCCAAACTAATTTACACATTGATAGTTGTAGCTTGAAGTATCACCGCAGTCATAAGAACAAGAAACACTCCCATAAAGTAGATAAGCAGAAAAAAGCCATAGAAGTTTAATAAAGCGCAAATAAAATGGTGTTGTAAGAATGTCCAGTGGGAAATGCTCTCAGTCCAGCCAGATCCAGCTGTGGCGTCAGTCCAGCTGTGGTGTCCTCCTGTAAAAACATTCAGCCACATGTGGCCCTGATCGCAATCACTACTCTGAATTGTGATCCAGAATGTTCTTGGGGGCCGATGCTGGGACTGTTCCAGCAGTTCAATCTGATTGGGCGTCACGGTGGTGATGTGCTTAGCGCGGCCAGCTGGGCTGAGTGGTGGCCACCCGTGCACTCGCCACGTGCAGCCGTTATTCTGGTGATGGGGTTGCATGCGCCCCGGCTTGTCCACCTGGGCTATTAAAGTACTGGGAACCCAACCGCGGGCGGTGCCTCCCGATATGGGAGCTGTCTTTTTTATCCAGGGCCCTGTGGCGCTGCAGAACCCTGCTGCCAGTCTGAGCTCACAAGGAGGTACCGGAGGGCTCTGCTGGGGCATGGAGGTCCCTGAGCAGGTGGTCACTTATTGCTTGTGGAGTGGTCCATGGCCTGTGAGTTTATTCTCGGGGTTTGTGTGGGCGAGGTTAACCAGTTCACAGCTGGGCACTTACCCCTTACACAGGTGACACTAGTTAAAGTGGAATCTATATTAGCTCTCACGGGAGTGTGTGAGGAGCTGGGAGGGTGGGGAGGCTTGGCCTTAGCACTAGATTCCCGGGCTCCTGACATTTCTGCGTCTTCCAGTTGAGGGGCCGTCAGAGCCGCTGTGGGTCATGAAGACAGTGGGTGCCATATGGACCAGGGGATGCAGAAGCCTCTAGAGGCTGCGGGAGGCAAGGAGACGGTGGCTTCCCCAGAGCCAGCCCTGCCGCCACTTCGACGTTAGATGGTGGGACCTGTTTTGGACTCCAGCTTCCAGAAATGTGAGAAAATAAGTCAGAGTTTAGGGCGCTAAATTTGGGGTGATTTAGTGGAGAAATAGAAAACTAGCCCACAAATGTGCACGCATTGAAATGTGCTCTGTCCAGGTGTTCACAGTGGTGTGAGGGAGATGGCATCAGGGTTCTGGGAACTGTGCAGTTTTACTGAAGGAAGGGGGCTCGCCACGCCTTTCCTCATATAACTGAAGGTATGTATGCCTGCCACACTGCCCAGGAGACAGGGACTAGAATTCTGACTTTATTTCTTATGGGAACCAAGCCACAGTCAGAACACGGTGAGGGCCGAGACGAGCTTCCTACAGCCTGAACTGGGAAGAGGAATCGCAAGTAGTTTGTGTTTTTCTACACAGACCTGTCCTTTTCAGGTTTTGTTAAGTTTTGGAAAAAGGGAGAAGCCAGGCACACCTCGGCGAGGGACAGTGTTTCTGGAGGTGGTGCGGCTTCAGCCTGAACGTGGCCGTGTGGTTGGGAGGCTCAGAAACTGCCCTCCAAGGGCACTCATCTATTCCTTATTGCAGTAATACCTCGTTTACAGAAATCCACAGAAATTACAGTGCGGGAGGCTTCTGGTCTGGATGGGTTTGTGTGGACCGAGGTCACGGGGTGTTGTCCCAAGTGCTAATCCTGACCTGGCAGAGGCTCTGTTCCCAAATAATTATTCCACAGTTTCAGAGCCTATATCTGAGTGATAGTCTTTTAACTTTGTTGCATAAAAGGAAACAAAGTATGTCTTGAGGGTCTAAAAATCCATGTGGTAATCATGGCTGTAAACTCATACATGGGGCTTTGGGATGGAGTGAAAACCACCGTCACCTGGCGTGGACGCTGCGTGGTATTTTTAGCATGGTGGCCTGCTCGTGCCTTGAACTCTATCTGCAGTGTGAGCAACAGCTGTGCATTTGAGAAATGTGGACAGGTCAGCTTGCTCCTCCAGGGGCCTGCAGGCATCCGGGTGAGGGGCCTGGGATGAGGCCACATCAGTGGGAAGGACCTTGGTTGTGTCAGCAGATATGTCTGTCTCTACAGGCCCGCAAGCCAGCCAGAACCCAGTTTTCCTTTGGTCATCTAATGCCAGAAAAAACCTGTTTCTTAGAGATTGTCATAATTTATATTAATGAACCATTTGACCGTACATAAAATGTTGTAAATGCATGAGGCTTTACAACTTGGCAGATGTGTAACTCACATGTCGTTGTACCAAACTGTTGAAAATATTTGTTTCACTTGAAGGTTGTTAGCATTTTATGTGCAAAGCAAATGCCAGTAGCATTTTGAAGGAGTATTTTGTAATTTTAAACACAGTGGGATAGTGCTGGGTCTCTGGGATACTGGTGAGGTGGACGTGACCTCAAGCTCTTGTAGCTTGCAAGCAGGATTGCTAAATTGTCACAACTGCAGTGCTGGAAAGTCAAAGTGGATTTCTGTAAATGAGGTATTAGTGCAATAAGGAACAGGTGAGTGCCCGTGGAGGGCAGTTTCTGAGCCTCCCAGACACCCCAGGAGGAAGCGGGGGACGGGGGCAGTTACCCACCAGAACCTGGACGGTGAAGCTGGGTTTGCTGGTGGCCCTGCTTGACTGGTCATTACATGCAATAAGAAACAGGTGAGTGCCCTTGAGAGCGGTTTTCGGCCCCCTTCAGAACCGCAAGTGGAAGACGCTCCAAGGTGGGGGGTGGGGGTTCGGTTAATCCACAGGAGCCTGGATGGTGGAGCTGGGTTTGCTGGTGGTCCTGCGTGGCAGGTCATTACATGCACTAAGGAACAGGTGACTGCCCTTGAGGGCGGTTTCTCGGCCTGCTTCGGAACTGCAAGTGGAAGACGCCCCAAAGTGAGGGGGGGCTGGTGGTCGGTTATCCAGTGGGGCCGGATTTGCTGGTGGCCGCTGCGTGGCAGGTCACGGCGTGGAGCGATGGGAGGGGAGTGGAGTGGGAATAGAGGATGCACCCTCCACAGCTACTGCTGGGAGTTGGCTCTGGTAGCAGAAGGGGCATAGATAGAGGGATTCCCATCAGGGGCAACACGACTGGGGTCCCACGTGTGGTGGATGCCGAGGTGTGGCTATATGTAATCTCAGTCTGCACAGCCGTCCTGGTGAGTGGGTTCAGTTACCTTCCCATCTCACATTTGAGAAATCTCGGGGGCTCACATCACAGCTAGGTGGGTTGGAACTAATGTCTCAGGCAGGACGTTGGCCTCAGAGCCCAGATCTTACCCGCCCCCGCTCTTTTCAGTCCACCAAGCTTGTAGAGAGGGTTGTGTGGTGGTGGGTGGCGGCTGAGAAACCAACACAGTAGAAGGCGGGGAGGAACTAAACCAGGCAGGAGACACAGGCAGTGCTTGGGAGGTCTGCACGGGGTGTGGGTGTGGGAGACACCTCTGGGCCTGTGAACCCCGTTCTGTGCTCCTGGCTTGCCCAACCTTGGCCCTCAGCCACATGCTGCGTGCTTTAGGTGAAATCTCAGTCGCTCGTGTGGTGCGGGCATCTTTTCTCCCTGGCTTTGCCTCTCTTTAAATCACGGAGTCTCAGTGGGGATGGCGGGGCGGATGGTGGTCCATGGAATTTGCCCTCCACCTCCCCATCCTTGTCCTGTCCTGTCTGGCCTGTTACCTGAATCTGTGTCTCTTCAGAGCCTGCAAATGAGTGGAGGCCACGACAGCCTCTCGCTGACCGACCTCTCAAACTTTTATTCATCAGAATAGTGTTAAATGCCGATTCCTAGGCACCCCCATTGGACTCTACGCCTGCCTAGCATGGGTACTTTGGGGAAGGTAGAGGATTGCTGGGCTGTTCCAGGGGGGAATTTGCATTGTTGAATGTCTATTGTGTTCCTTCCAGCACTCTACTTTCCACGCACACGTGGCATTAAACCTGGAAGACCTCTGGGTGCTGTGCTGGTGAGGAAGCCCCGGCTGGACGAGGGGCTGCTGGGGCTCGGACTTGATTCCTGGGCTGGGGGCTGCGGGCTTATTCTCTTCAGTGGGTCTGCTGATGGGATGCCCTGAGAAGTCCTGCTGTGCACTCAGGGGAAGGTGCAGAGACAGGCTCAGAAAAGACAGACCATGGATTTAAAAATTCCTACTGGAAAATCTTTTATGAGCAAAGTAATTTGCATCTAACTGAAGACAATCATTGCTTGAATAATTGGTTTGTTTACAAAGTTGGTCCTATGAACAGATTAAAGTTTTCATTCATGCCTTATCTATAATGTGAATAGGAGCTATTACCGCAACTTAAATTAGCTTTAAATTTCGCATCAGATTGCAGTCCAGATTACAAACGGCTGCTTGATAATCTAATTGATAAAACGGAGGAATTTAGTGCTTGGAACTCGGAGTGAAGGGAACAGAATTGCTTTGGTTTCTCAAAAGGGTGTTGACTGAGTGGTGACCTGGGGTGAAGAGAAGTGGCTAGAGTCATTACACTCGAGGAGATGATCTGCCCCCGCCTTTCTCAGCTGTCTTCTGGACAAAACAAAGGGTGATAAATGGAAAAAATTCAGCACTGAGTTCGTCTATGCCCTGAGCTTCTCATACAGTCATTAATGGGCTGTATCTGTGAAGCCTCCATACAGGCACAAAGGAATTAGGCTAGAGTAAGGCGGCCGGCGACCTCTGGCGTCTGGACCGCGTGTCACTTCCTAAAGCCCTTTTGGGTGAAATGACAGTGGCAATGTCGTTGTTCGGAGGAGTGTAATCTCACGTATGAGATGCAGATTTTAAATGATGCAGATTTTAAACACCAAAGTCAGGAAGCTTGGTGGGAGTGGCTGTCTTCCAAGTGGTTTTCTGTGCTGCCATGGATGAGGCGTGGATGTGTCATCTGTTGGTGAGATCCACTGGTGAAGGGGCTAAGCAAACCATGGAGGTCGGGGGTGTGAAGCTGCATCTCTTCTGGCATCCCAAGGAAATACATCTTGTAAAACTTGTGAATTTGACCCTGACCCTGACCCCAACCCTGAGTGTTGAAGTCTGGTGCAGTGTCTTGAGCCCTCTTCTGCATTGAGGGTGAGTGACTGTAAATGACCGATTCCTCAGTGGTGAAAGTTCAAATGTAGCTTCCCTGAGGAAGCCAGACCTCGGTCACCCATATCTCCATTGTAAACACTGCGGCCCCTACGCGGGTGGCTGCAAGTTTCCAGGCCTTCCTTGGAGAAGCAGCCGTGAGGTGCTTGATGATTTGATAACATCAGCCACCTTCTGTCTTCTGTCTAATCACGGTACAAATGATTCTCCTACAAGGAAATGGATCTGGTTTCTTCCTGATCGTTGGAAGAAGCAGCCTGCCTAGGGACTCCACCGTCCTCTGCACTTTCACAGCGAAGCCTGTGTCTGTCTCCAAGGAGGGTCACGTGTGTCGTGGGAATCGCTTCCTTAATTCTTCCTGCTTTTGAGGGCTCCGGTAGCTCTGCCTGTTTCACCCGGGATGAGCAGCAGGTGGTCTCTGGCTACTGTGGGACTAGGGCTTGGGGGTGCATCATCACATCCGGTGGCCTGTCCAGGTGGGCATCATTGTCTTTTGCCTGTTGCCTGAGGCAGCTGTGATGCCATGGGGGTCATGCTTGTCAGGGCCAACCCAGTTCTTCCCGTGTACACCTCTCCTGCTGGAGTGCCTTTCCTTATGATGACTTGTTGAATTAACGTGGAGAATGCAGAGAGGCTCTGGGCCTCTCTCTCTCCCATTCTTACTCCCTGGAGCTGTGAAGCCCGAGAAGGGAGCCCATAGCCAGAGGCTCCTTTAAATTTAATTAGAATAAAGATTTGATTACATAGCTAAACACATTTGAAAAGAACTTCACAGATTAAATTCCAGATTCAACCCTTCAGGCCCAGTGGCCACGTTTTGGGGCTCAGCAGCTGTAGGTGGCTGTTGTCTTTCTGTGTTGGCTGAGCAGATTGGGGCGTTTCCAGTTCAGTAGGCAACTCTCTTGCATGGCTCTGCCTGTGGTGAGGGCACCTAGGCTGGAGAGCCTCGTGGGGATCCCTTAGGCCTCCGGCTGCTGCACGGTTCCTGTGCCCCGGGTCCTCTGCAGGCCCAGATGGATCCCACCACAGAGCCAGCACTGCTAGACTTGGGTACTGTGTGCAGACAGCAGAGGGTCACGTCCGGGCCTTGCAGGGGCTGGGGTGACTGGCCTCCTTGGCCAGGCTTCTGTTTCCGAGTCTTCAGGGGAAATGCATCCACCATCCACCATCCACCATCCACACCGTGCACCAGAGGAAAACTGCAGGCTTCTCTGTGGATGGTGAATTGAGATCATGCAGAGTGACTAGGTTTGGGCTCCTGACCAGCGTGGAACCTGATACCTTTAGGTGGAACCTGACATGCCTCCATGTGTACATGGCAAAGAGAATGCAGCATCGTCAGCTTGAATCCAGATGTGCTCCCGTTTTGAGGTGGAAGGTTCTGGGAGTATTGGCCATTGGTGATTGTGCTGCCGTGGAGGACTTTGAATGCAGGCACTGGTTTGGGATAACCCTGGTTTCCTGGTCCTGTATGTGGGCATCCCTGAATATCTCGGACTGGAGGAAGGCAGGGCAGATGGGAGGGTGACAAGAGGTGTCAGGTGTTTCCAGCTTTGGGGACTGATGCCATCAGATGGCCGAGATCAGGATGGTGGTGGCCAGGGACCAAAGCAGGGGTGCGTGGAAATGCCATGTTCCTCGGAGCATGGGGAGGACCTCTTGAACTCTATTCCTGGGCAACAGTTCTTCCATTCTCAGGAATCTGTGCCATTGTAATTGAGTAGCAAATTCTGTAATTGCTCTAATTACTTACTGTTAAGTCCCCATGCCAATTACCATAAATTAGCAACAGTGATAACAGTTTGCCTGGTCAAACCTTACCAAGAAAAACCAGTGGACCTAGTTTTAGTTGCCTCCAGTTCCCTCCAAATCAGATTCCTTAGCGGCTTGTGTCCCCACACTTGCTGCAGTTCCTCCTGGGCCTGGCAGGCACATTCCAGACATTCACATCTCAGCTCAGATGCAGGCGTGCACATTATTTATAGAAAATCGCACTGCGCTGTGATCGGCTTGAGCTGACGTTCTCTAGGTGGGAGGTGGAGGTTCAAAAGTTCTAATGGGATGAAATTAGAAATATGAATTTTAAAAATTCACGTGTTATGAACTCTGTTCAGTGATTTTCTCTGAAATGAGAGACTATTTGCAGATGAGGCAGTCAGCCTGCAGCTCTCCTTAAATCTGTCCTAGACCTCGATGCCATCCTTCGGCCTCTTCCTGGGTGTGGGGTGCTCTGCTTGAAGCAAAACCAAAGGAAAGAACATGGTCTGCATCACTACTGCAGCCAGCTCAATGCGCACACCCACTAGGAGGGGCGTTTGATCACTTAACATTTTAAATGCATTTAACATTCAACCAGCAAGTCAGCCAGTGCTTTCTGTAAGCAAGCTGCCTGGCTCATGGGAACCTGACACTTGACTTTTTGGAAGAGAGTACTTGCTTCTGTGGAGTCTCAATATTTGTCTCATTTCTTGAGACTCTGCTCAAAGTGATGAACGTGAGTAAATTAGGACTTTTTTTTTTTTTTTTTTTTTTTTGTAAATTGGGCCACAGAGCTCTCTAGGCAGAGTCAGGGGAGTAAACGGCTGTGAAAGATGCCGCCTGATGTGAGCCACGGCCAGGCACTTTGGAACCTGGGATCCCATCTCCAGCCTTTCAAAGGACACAGACGAATATAAAATGCAGATGGGAGAGTTCATAATTTGGGCATCTCTGTTCTTTTGAAATCAAAGTGCAAAGAAAAAGTTTTGCCTTGAGGTCTTAACCCATACTTGTTTTTCTCCTGAGGTTTTAAGATTTTCTTAACTGCTTTTCTCTCCCCCAATCCTTGAGGAAGTTCTATCTTCATATCTTCTTAAAAGATATGGTTAAATTCAACACTGAAATTTAAAAACATGCTTTCATATTTTTCTTTAAACTGATGTATCTGACATTGGTGAAGAACTAACTGGGAGTATTGGTTTATTTTTATTTTTTTGAGACAGTCTTGCTGTGTTGCCCAGGCTGGAATGCAGTGGCACGATCTTGGCTCACTGCAGCCTCACCTCTTGGTTCACGCCATTCTCCTGCCTCAGCCTCCTGAGTAGCTGGGATTATAAGTGCCTGCCACCATGGCTGGTTCATTTTTGTATTAGTAGAGACGGGGTTTCCACATGTTGGCCAGGCTGGTCTTGAACTCCTGACCTCAGGTGATTCGCTCACCTTGGCCTCCCAAAGTGCTGGGATTACAGGCACGAGCCACCACACTCGGCCTGGGATATTCTTGATTATAATTGTAACATATCCCTTTAATAAAAACAAAACAGAACAACAACAACAAAACAGCTGTCTGAAAAGTCTCGAAATTAAAGAGCTCACTTGGACAGGGATTTGGACACCAGTTGAATGGCCCAGCACACCATAGTTACATGGGCCACTCGGCCTGTTAGGTCCTTAGGGTATTTGAAGTCATATGGATATTTGCATTTCTGCCTCTGGATATCGTGTTAGTATTCGGCTAGTGTTTGAGGGCCAGGCTCAGATCCGGGAAAACAAGAGCTCCTGCCCTCACGGCACTTCTCTTCCATGTGTGTGTGTGTCAGGAAAATAGAAAGCATAAGATATTTTTTTCAATGAGCTGGGAAGATGGAAAAACAAGCTTAAGATGTTTACTTGTTCAGAAGAAGGGAAGTGCAAGGAACACTCAGCTTTGTTGCTGCTGAAGGAGGCCCCTGGTGGAGGCTGTTTCAGAGGTGGGGTTTCTCTGAGAAAGGTGGTAAGAGGCAAATAGGATGCCCCATCTGGTTTGCCAGAGATGGGGAAAGTTAGTATCCCCAAAACAGCTTCAGCATTCTGGCAAAGCTTTGGAAAACCAGCTACGGTGTAGGACCTTGTTGGCCGCTGGGTAGAAGGAAAACATTGCTGGTCCTGAGGACTGTACTGTTGTTCCACTGCTATAAAGAACTATCTGAGGCTGGGTAATAAGGAAAAAAAATGTTTAATCGGCATACAGTTCTGTGGGTTGTACAGGCTTCTACATCTGGGGAAACTTACAATCAGAGTGGAAGGTGAAGGGGAGGCCGGCATGTCTTCACATGGCTGGAAGGGGAGAGAGAGTGAAGGGGAAGGTGCCATGCACTTCCAAACAACCAGATCTCAGGAGAACGATCATGAGGACAGCACTTGGGGGATTGTGCTAAACCATTAGAAACCACCCCCATGAGTCAATCACCTCCCACCAGGGCTCACCTCCAACCTAGGGTTAGAGTTCAGCATGAGATTTGGGTGGGGACACACAGCCACACCATGTCAGGCTTCCCATTCTTCTCCTGCACGTGCTTCGCAAATGGTTCTGTCATTGGTTTTTGTTTCTGTTGATACATAATATACGTACATATTTTCAGAGTGCATGTGATACCTTGATTCACCCCTATATTGATGAAATCTGTGTACTTGGGATGTCTTTCACTTTAAATAGTTTCTTTTCCTTGTGCTGGTTATGTTAAGTTATTCTCTCCTAGCTGTTTTGAAATACACAGTAGATGACCCACTGCCATCCCCCTGTTGATTTATCAACAGTAGGTCTCGTGTTCCCATTAGGCTGTGTGTTTGTGCACATTACCAGCCTCTGCCCATCCTGCTTATGAGTGGGCTCTGCTGGGCCCTGTTGACCACCTACTTTTGGCCTCCATGAGATCTGCTCTCAGCTCCTGCTTATGAGTGAGAACATGCGCCGTTTCCTTGCTTGACTCGTTTGCTTAACGTAATGTCCTCCAACTCCATCCATGCTGCCGCGGATGACAGGGCTCTCCGCTGTGTGGTGGAGTATTGCTCCTGTGTGTGTTCGGGCCACGTTCCCTTCATCCCCTGTTGACGGGCACTCAGGTGATTCCAGACCTTGGCTACTGTGGATGGAAGCTGAGAGCAGTCACTGGCTTTATACTCGGGGGACGTGAGCCACTTTGATGTTCTCAAGCAGCCTATCCCCAAAGCCCTCCGTAGAATGCTGCATTCGTTTGTACTCATGGCTTCTTCCACTAGGATGAACAGCTGGGAAGGGGCTTTGAGTGAATGCTTGGGTTTCTGTCTTTAATTGGTACCCAGCTACACTGGCCAAGTAGGGGTCCCAGTGGCCCTGGACACTACCTCACATAAGGTCCAAAGATGCAGTTAGGTTCTTTTTTTAACTTAAAAAAAAAAAATGCTTTTGACCTGGGTAAGCTATGGCATTATCAGTTAGAGTTTTTCATATTGGAAAGGTGTATATTTTATTTTCTAAGAAGGAAAGAAATCCTGTTAAATACTCTAACCACAGATTAAATCATGTCAAGGAAAGAGGTACTATTTTGGGGGGAAATTACCCCTTCATGTCAAAGATCAAGGAGATGACTTACATTGTTTAATTGAGTTAATTATGAAATCTTAAGTGGTTTTAAGAAGATGAGCTGTGGATCCTACAAGACATGAGACTGATACTGATTTAATGTTAGTCAGCCCTGACAGAATGTGGCTAATATTTAAAGCTTGCTCCAGTATTGCTTGATAGATTGTAAGTTAATGTAAAGATCTGTTTGATGCTTTTATTTTACAAAATATTATTGAGAAAAAGTTTGACAGCCAAGGAACGGCCTTCAACCAATTTCTTCCTAATTTCTATCACCAGAAAATTTTGTCCTGTTAATTCCAGAATTTACTTTTGGAAAGTTCCCGTAAGGAGAGCAGAGGTATTGGTGGTTGAATGGTGACTTGAATTTAGGTGAAGATCGTTAAATATTTCATAGTCATGTTTGTCTTGGTGGTTTTAGCAATTTTATATTAAACTTAGAACTGTGAGTCAAACCAAATCTGTTCTTTTGCTTTTGTGATACTCCTTTGTATGACTATACTGGTAAAGAATGATAAAATGTGTATTGGGTATTTTTTCTGTGTAGATATTAGGATTTTTAGGGGAACAAATTAATCATTCTTCTAATATACACTGTGTGTTGGGTCCTTTGTATATTAGTTGAATCACTCTAATGAGGACCACTTGAAAGTCTGTTTCTATAGCAGATCTTTTATATGTTGACTTGTGTTATGCAAAATCCTTCATCCTCTAAGAAGACTAAGCAATGGGTTGGAGGAAAGATTTAATCACCCATTAGGTCTATTCCGAATGCCCAGAATTGAATGCAAGTACTAATTATGTTTTTGAAGTGGCGTGTGTGTGTATGGGTGTGTGTAGTGGACTCCTTTTTAGGTCATGGGAGGGAGGTAAAGCGAAGATGAGATTTGCTGATGAACATTTGTGCACATGCTAGTGGAGAAGTCATATGACTTGACTGCACCTGCGTACTCTGATTTTGGTTTCGTTAGTGTCCGTAGCCACAAGCCTCAACTGCCTCTGGGACCCACCCTGAGGGGCTGTGGTGAGGGTTATTATAGAGTCGTGCGTCTTAGTGAAGGGCACAAACGGCCTTGTGGGCCTACTTTGGCTTTGTTTGAACGTCTAGATTGTTAAACTAAGTTTAACATTTTGAGGATTATAAATTGTGATTCTTGTCTAAGAAGAGGTTTCTGTTGTCTCTGAAGACAGGAGCCCCAATACAGAGGGTCCCTGGCTCCCAATTGTTACATATCTGATTTTTTTTTTTCAACCTTGTGATGGTGTGAACTAGTCACACTCAGTGCATTGTTTGGCCCAAGATGGGCTGCCTCTGGATGAACCCGTTGTAAGTTGAAACTATGATGTCAAATGCACTTTCTATTTAGGATATTTTCAGCTTACGCTGGGTTTATTGGAACAGTTTCATCCCATGGTAAGTCAGGGAGCATATGTGCTCATAAAAGTGGAGACGATCTCATAGATACCGTGAGATATAATGTCTCTGATGTTATAGAGATACGATGAAAACAATCAAGTGGGACTTGGAAGCCTTGGAGGGACTCACATGGGCGGCTCCTGGAATGCAATCTTGAGCGCCACTGGCTTCTGGATGTGACATCTGTACCTTCTGCTTAGCCCAGTGTGTTATCGGCTGCTCTCGAGGGCAGAGAGGTCCAGCGTTCCTGTGTTTAGGTATTTGAGCTGCCTTAAGAGGCTAGGTCAATTCTCACTGGTGTCTTCAGGGCTTTAGGCCTTCTGAACAAGCAGGAGGAAGCACGACTTTGTAGAGCTTTGGAAATCTCAACGGACTTCAGGGCCATCCCCTTTGGCAGGAGAGAGCCCCACTGGAGGCGAGCAGGTGCCGTGCGGGCCTCTGCTGGGCCCAGGCATGTACGGACGTTGTGAGGGCCACAGGACACAGATCGGTCTTGGTTCACAACTGGCGTCGATGGCCACGCAGCATTTCTGCCAGGTACATGAGTGCGGGGACTTGGGTTTTGGGGTGTGCGTCCTGGTTGCCTAGTTGCTTGGAAGACCCCCATTCAGACCCCAGCCTGAGTCACCGTGACAGGCCTCCTGCTTCACACGCCACACGGAAGCCGTGGTGTCGGTCACTGACGTCCACCAGGTGTCAGATGTGCGTGTGTATCTTCCTTGGTCTCGGGATGTGTCTTGTTTTGAGGTTATAGTAAACGTTCTTTACAAGGGGTTTTGGATTTTTTATGTTGTTTTCAAGGAGGCAGCAGGGAGTGCTTGAGCAATGAGATCCCCTTTCCAACCAATACAATTTCAGATCCCAGCAGGTAATTAAGGCAGCGGAGCTGTGGGATCACCTTTGCAACCAATGAGAATTCAGATCCCAGGAGGTAATGACGGCAGCGGGGCGGGTGGCAGAACCCTGAACTGTGGCTGTTTCTGGTGTCTTGCCCCGCGGACAGAGCGTGCTGGGGCCTCCGTGGTCCTCTGTGGGGTGAGTGGAGCGCATGAGCTGGGTGCTGCTGGGCCCTGGCTGGCTCCCCAGCCCGGGGTTTATGCAGGACTCGTTAGACAACTTGGAACCCAGAAAGCAGCACGAGGAGAACGGGATTGTGCCTTTCTGGATCCTTGGTGCTTCCCAGTCTCAGACACTGAGTAGGCTCTGAGGGGTCTCGCCGAGAAGACTTGCACAGTCGGCCCCCAGGATGGAGTGGGGCTGCAGCGGGTCTTGCAGGAGCTGGAAGTGGGGGTGAGTGTCTCGCAAGCGGGACCTTTCAAGTGGGCCCAGCAGGATGCATCTGTGGAAATGGTGCCACGTAACGCAGGGCTGCGGCCAGCAGGACCTGAAAGGCTACAGCGGGCTGTGTTTCTGCTCTCTCTCGAGTCTCTGCACGGTTTTCCTTGGTTTTTGTCTGTTTGGAGGACGCTTCCCCCTTTCTTGCGCTTACCTAGCCTTCTGAGCTTCTTTGTTGAGTATGACAAAGCCCTGAGAAGGCATTTTTATCGCATAATTGTGTTATCCTGGTGGCTGGATAAATGACCTGCAAATGTGGGTGACTCAGTAGCTCTGAGGGTGTTCAATATCCAAGACAGAGGTGGGAAGGAAATGTTCAGGCAGGCATCAGAGGATCTGTTCTCTGCTTTACACTGGGGCCCTGGTTTGCTGACAGTCTTCACACTCGATCCAAAATGGGGGATAATGAAGTCTCACGGATTCGGCTTCAGCTGAGAGCTGCCTCCAGCACAGTCTTGTGTGAGTAACAGTTTCTATGTTTGGTGCGAAGGGCGGGCGTCAGTCAGTTGATCTTATTTGTGGTGGTGCTTATGGTGGGTTTTCCGTAAGGAATGTAGACTTTATTAGCTTTGGCAAGGGAATCCTGAGTGATAAATTGGAAGAATGTCTCAGGAAATTCTGGAACCTGCAGTGAATCTGGAATCTGTATGAAATTGAGATTTGGATTCTCACGATTTCCTAATGCTACCCCGAAACCCAGTAGTTGAGACAGTCGTAGAGCTTCAGTTGTGCTACCCCGGTTCCCCATTTTAAAAGGAACACGTTGCTTTCCTCTAGAATGTTCTGAGCTCTGAGTGCTGCCGGCAGAGTGACCAGCTCTCTGCATCAGAGGGGAAGCCAGGGCTGCGTTCACGGCGTCGCGGCAGCCGGGAGCTGACCCTGGACCTCAGGCACGTGTGATGCTGACCATTTTCTGTAAACTCCAAGGGTGTAGTGGTCTCCTTGGCCCTTTACAGTCTTCTGAAGCTTTTGATGTGTCTGCACTTTGTAGATTTTTCAGAAGTAGACAGCCTTTTCCCACACCCTTGGGCTGAGTTTCGTCAGAGGCTGGTGTGTGGGAAGCACCACACCCACATTCTGACAGGG
Organism: Macaca mulatta; assembly: GCF_049350105.2. Lineage (NCBI taxonomy): Eukaryota > Metazoa > Chordata > Mammalia > Primates > Cercopithecidae > Macaca > Macaca mulatta. Next base: position 521,442 of record NC_133423.1, read on the forward strand.
AAGACTCTGGTGCCCAACTGAGGTCAGAGTGGAAATTTGTTCTTCCTTCCCTCCAGTCTGGTCCAGCTGCTCCCTGCTTGGCCAGAAGAAAATCATGCTTATTCAAGTCGTAGGCAAACCCCCGAAGTCAAACATTTGTCTTTTTTCTTTTTTTTTTTTTTTGAGACGGAGTCTCGCTCTGTCACCCAGGCTGGAGTGCAGTGGCCGGATCTCAGCTCACTGCAAGCTCCGCCTCCCGGGTTTACGCCATTCTCCGGCCTCAGCCTCCCGAGTAGCTGGGACTACAGGCGCCCGCCACCTCGCCCGGCTAGTTTTTTGTATTTCTTAATAGAGACGGGGTTTCACCGTGTTAGCCAGGATGGTCTCGATCTCCTGACCTCGTGATCCGCCCGTCTCGGCCTCCCAAAGTGCTGGGATTACAGGCTTGAGCCACCGCGCCCGGCCTTGTCTTTTTTCTTTCATATGCCCATTTAGTTTATATGGAATGATAGCTAGAGAAATGCCTTTTAGGGGAAAATTAATTTCCTTAATTACAGAGAACTTTTTGGATAAAAATCAGGAGGCTATTTTGTAATAAGATCTAGTTAAATACTACAGTGGAAAGCTCCTTATATTTGATCTTACACTTGGGCCCTGTGTGCGTGTCCGCATGCTCGTGCTCATGACGCCAGGCGCAGATATGAACTACGGGCACAGTACATACTTTCTGGTTGCTTCTTTGAACGTCTTATTGCTTGACGTCTCCGACTCAAATGTTGAGTTATGTTGATTCTGTTCAGAATGTTTATCCCTCCGTCTAGGGTCCAGTCGTCTTTCAGGGAGGAACCGTCTTCCTCATCTCTGTCTCCTACAGTATTGTATATTTAATAGTCAAATATTTATAGGTTACATGGGTGACTGATCTGTTCATTAGGAGGAAAACAATGCCAATTTTCACATCATTAGAATGGACTTGTTAAATGATTGTTAGTATAATGAAGTTTCCATGGCAAAAGAGGCTTTGCAGATGTGAGTGTAACGGACAGTGAGATGGGAGAGGACCCTGGGTTGTCCAGGTGGGTCCAGTGTCTTCACATGTGCCTTTTGAGAAGGCAGTACGAGGGTCTGCCTCAGAGGAGGAGACCTGAGGACGAGATAGAGGCCAGAGGGCTGTGGGGGTGAGGGCGAGTGTGGGGCAGGGGCAGGGTCCGGAGGGGTGCAGGGCTGAGGCCGGGGCAGTGGTAGGAGGGGTGTGGGGCTGTGAGTCAAGCTGCATGGTGGCTTCTATGAATTGGGAGACTCCAGGCAGGAATACAAGCTACTGACCCCTTGACTTCAGCCCTGGGACTCCTGACTTCCAGGGCTGAGAGGAGGTTTGCATTGGTGGTAATTTGTTGCAGCAGCAATAGGAAGCTAATGCATTGTATCTGTTCTTCACCTCCAAACCTTTGAAAAGTGACCCTGTTGTATCGGCCTTTTGTGTGCCCTAAATTCTAATGAGATGGTTTGTAGGAAATAATGGACACAAACGATGGCAGAACACAAAGTTGGACAGAAGCAGTGTCTTCTGTGGTTCTGTAGTTTGGGTCTGGGAAGTTAGATTTCGGTCAGAGTGTGTGGTCTTGTTCAGCGTATACCTGGAGTACTTGTTCAGAGCTCCTGGGGGAGTGGTCTTTAACACTGTTAGGATTAAAACTCCAAGCACATCAGGGCCAGAGTTCCTGAGTCAGTGTTAGGCGACCTTTGAATAAGAGTTGGCATGTAGAGTCTGCCCACTTTACTAGTATGAAGCAGCAAAATCTTTTTTTTTTTATTTTTTGAGATGGAGTCTCGTTCTGTCACCCAGACTGGAGTACAGTGGCGAGGCCTCGGCTCACTGCAACCTCCGCCGCCTGTACTCAAGTGAGTCTCCTGCTTCAGCCTCCAAATTGCATGATTTATTTTCCTGTTTTATATACTTAGTATGTGAAAACTCTGCAAACTTTATTAATACAAATGACATGCCAGAACTTAGGAGAATCTGGTATTTTCCCATGCAAATTAGTAGTGATGTGGAATTCCTGGGCTGATTTGGTTTTATAAGACATGGGGCAGATTCTTTGCCTTATTTCTGTGGAACTAACAATTGTTAATCACCCAGCACTCTTACCTCCCCCAACAGCTCAGGTGAGGGGGGTGTTACCCCCACTGTCGTGATGAGAGGCAGGAGACTGAGGCTTAGATGAGCAGGTGACACATTACTGTCCAGCCCCACCCACCCTGTAGTTTCCTGCCATGGCTCAGCTGTCTTCCTGCAAGAAAGGACAGACACCCTGGGGCTGGGTAGAATTCCTTGTGAACTCCTTTCCATCCTCCAGGGAGTTCTTGCTTTAGAGTGGTGGCTCATGGGGAGTCCTCTGGCCCACTGAGAAAGTGACTCATGTTGTGACATTACTGTCTCTGTCCGGCTGCTGTCGATTGGGTGATTTGTAAAGAGACATTTATTGCTCACAGCTCTGGAAGCTGGAAAGTCCAAGGTCAAGGCAGTCCAAGGTCAAGGCACCTGCACATCTGGTGCCCCAGGGCCTGTGGCTCACAGACGGCAGCATCTCAACAGGTGTTGCGTGGCAGCGGTCGTCTCATCAGAACTCACGTGGTGGAGGAGCAGGAGGGCTCCTCTAGGCCTCCCAACAAGGACACCAACCCCAGTCCTGAGAGCAGGACTTCCCAAAGGCCCCACCTCTTAATGTATCCCTTCGGAGATGGTTTCAGCATGAGGTTTTGGGGACATTCAGGCCAGAGCCATTGCTCTGCTGTAGTGTTAGGGTTGCATGGCATCATTACTGCAGCAGAGCCACAGCTTCTTATCTGCATTTGCTGCAGGAGGAAGACGCAGGTGCCTGTGTAAGTTGGGGTTCGGTGCAAGAAGTGGAGACTCTCTGGGAATCTTAGCAGGAGGAACTTAAGGGCTTTGAGAACTGACACCTTAGGACTGTAGTTTTCTTCAGACTGTAAAAACCTTGGTGTGTGACAATACTGAACATTGCCTGAGCCCTGTGATCCTGTAAAACAGTGATTGTTAAGACATTCCCCCTCCCCACAACTGCGCCCCCACTTTTACTGCAAGAAGCCCCTTCCCATGTGGCTTAGGCTGACTGGCGGATGACCATTTACCGAGGACAAGACCAGATACAGACCTTCAAACCCCACTTCTCAGCCTTATAAGTGATTAGCTAAACTGCCTGTTCCCACTGATCAATCACTTCCCACCTTGAAATGGTTCTTCGTGGTGCAGTTGCGACTAGGAGGGTGGACTTGTCTTTGACTGTCGCCTTCCACAGAGGACAGTTAGGGTGGGCAGGAAAGAATTCTCTGCTACAGGTCTGCATTCCTGGCTGTTTCCAGAAGTGGGAATTCTGGTGCCGTGGAGTCTGCGAATGGATTTCTAGTGTCCCAGCTTCAGGTGGAGTTGAAATTGAGTGAGGCAACCCACCACACCCATCTGGAGCCAGGAACTAGAGCCATTTTTAAAGTGGCAGTTTCTCCATAAGATTACCCAAAAAATGCGCTCAGCACGTTTCTTTCTTTCTCATATGCAGTTGGCCATCTAAAATGGAAATGGTGGTTTTTTGAAGCATGGATGTAGTTTTAAAATTTGAGTATTGTAAACCTTAATGTAGCTTCTTAAAATGTTTGCCCGATTATCTGGAGATTTACTAAACCTTTGGAGTGGTAATAATGAGTTGATCTATATGACTTTGCTTTCTATGATGCAATGAAAGTACTCTAATTAAAACCTCTGCAGTTGGGTCAGCAGGCGATTGGCCAAAACAAATTCTGCTTTTTGGGTTTCTTTAACCAAACAAGGGAGTAGAGTGTAGGCTGAAGTGGCAAATTCATTTCAGAGCACGCCAGAGCCCTCAATGATTCAGCAGCCTTCTCAGGTGAACGTGTAACGTGCCGTGAGTCTTGGCAAGCCTGGCTACTGAAGTGTGCACGTGACACCACAGAGCCACACCTAGGAAGATGTGGTTTCTGTAACAAGCTTTGGAAAACCAAAGTTCAACTAAATTATCCAACTTTGTTACAGAAAAAGCTTAGACCAGATAGCCAAAGACCTGATTGTTTCATGGTTGAGACATGGTTATAAAATTGCCCTTACTTGGTGCCAATCAGTGTTGGTCCACAGTGATACTCCTCCAACCTCACTGAATAGTTTGGAGACTGATATGAGACTGTGAAAATCTCCTTAAGGTGAAAAGGGCTCTGGGGCATCCGGGAATATCCGCACACCCGTGGCCATTCCCCTATAAGGTGGAGAGGACGGCTGGGTCACGCGGGAGCATCAGCACACCCGTGGCCATCCTCTTTAAGACGGAAAGGGCTGCTGGGGTGCCCCGCAATATCTGCACACCCGCGGCCATTGTGGCTGTCCCCCTTTCTGCTCAGTCACCTCTGTGTTCCCGCATTCAGGCTTTGGGACACTCATGAACAGCTCATCCCCTGGGCTGGTGAGGAAGGAGTGGGAGGTTGTTCTGAGGCTCTGTCACTGTCTGCCCTGTCATGAGCTGGGCAAGGCAGTGGCAGTGACCCTGGAGGAGTCTGGTCAGTGAGGGCTCCGGCAGGAAGTGCTGAGGCTTGAGGTGACTGCCAGTCGTAACCAAATGTCTTCCCTCTTATTTCCATGATTCCTTCTAGTTCTGCACCTTGCACTGCAGAGTCTCTGTGTATCTATAAATACACATGAGTTACGATACAGGTGTCTCTTTCCCCTCTGTCTGCGGCTGGGCCCAGGGAGTGAAGTGCAAGACCCCCTTACTGCTGGATGCCCACCAGCACGAGGCACTGCCTGCCCTGCTGACGAATGCCTACAGCGAGTCCTGGAAGCCGCCTCCTGAGCACCTGGCCTGTTGACGGTGTATACGGGAGACAACGGAGCTCCCCTTGCCCCACCCTGAGCAGAGACTGGGGAGGCGGCGGCAGCACTGCCCCCATGGTGCATCCTTGGTGCATGGAGGAAAGTCTGTTCATGCTTAAAACACAGCCCATCCTCTCAAAAGCAGGATGACAACCACATTTACTTCTGGAATCTTAAAAAAGGGCCCGTCTCTTTGAGAGAAGAACATGGCATGTATGTGTGTACCTCCTTTGTTTTTTTTTTTTGAGACAGTTTCCCTCTGTCACCCAGGCTGGAGTGCGGTGGTGAGATCTCAGCTCACTGCAAGCTCTGCCTCCCGGGTTCATGCAATTCTCCAGCCTCAGCCTCCCGAGTAGCTGGGACTACAGGCACCCGCCACCACGCCTGGCTAATTGTTTGTATTTTTAGTAGAGACGGGGTTTCACCGTGTTAGCCAGGATGGTCTCGGTTTCCTGACCTCGTGATCTGCCAACCTCGGCCTCCCAAAGTGCTGGGATTATAGGTGTGAGCCACCACGCCGGGCCGTATGTGTGTACCTCTTTACAAGTCTTGCCTGACCTTCGCATTTAAAAATTACTGAAAAACTTAAGGATGTAACTGACAAGAACTTTATAGGTTTCTCCAAGTAAAAATTTGGAAAAGTTAAGTGAACCCATAATGTGTTTTATTTCTATGAGTCCCACACTTGGATTTTTAAATGTGGGCAAAACATCTGTATGTTCTTCAGCCTGATTTCCGTGGAATCGTGAATGAAACGTGCTGAAGTTGCCGTGCGGATTTTGTTATGTGGCGGTGACAAGTGGGGCTGGTCATTAAACAACTGGAGGAACCCTGTCCTTTCTGTGCTCCTGTTGGACACTAGGCACGTGCTTGGGTGTTTTCTGCGTGTGTGGACAAGATGACGACAGAATTTCCAGATTCACACGGTGGTATCTTCTCCCTTTTCTGTTAAAACGTGTCTTCTGCTGCTTCTACATAGACCAAGTGTTTCTTTCTCTCGCCTGTCTACATAAACGCTGTTTAACAAAAACCGTATTGTAGACATGTGAAGCTGAATTCCACATGATCAAGCAGATAGAGATGACTGAGTATACTGTTTTGTGGAAGGAAGGTTTAAAATGATTTTTAGCTTTTTCCCTGAAATAGGGAATACTTTTAACTTTTTCCCTGAGATAGGGAATAATGAAATGGGAAAATAATTAAATTTTCCCATGTAATTGTTAGATTATATTTAATTATTAGATTATTCATGTATTGCAAGGGAAAAAGGAACTAGATCACCCCATGTACCCAAATGAAAATTTAAAGCGTATGGGCGAGTTCATTTGAACTCCTTTAATTTGTTTTTGTTTGTTTGTTTTTGACAGTCTCACTCTGTTTCTCAGGCTGGGTGCAGTAGTGCAATGACAGCTCACTGCAACCCCAACTTTCTAGGCTCAAGTGATTCTCCTGCGTCAGCCTCCCCAACTGCTGGGATTTACAGGCGTTAACCACCACACACAGCTTATCACCTCTTGGAGACTAGCTTTGAGTTTGGGCATTCACTGAACTATATTTTAGTTAATTCTCAAAGTTTGTCACTGTTTATCTTTAATTTGCTAAAAATCTACATGTATTGTAAAATGCGTTACATTTCCTTAGCATTCACGGATTCCCTGTTAGTGGGGCAGAGACACAGAAGGGCAGAAGGCGTTCGGACATCATCAGGGTTGCAGTTGAGTCCTTGCCCCGAACACACTGGAGCTCTGGGCTCTGTGGTCCCACTGGGGTCCTCTGTCCACTGAGGGGGCCGGGTTACCTGGAAGGTCCCTCCAGCCTCTGCAATTTTGCCCTTTTCAGGTTAACATCTCATCATTGTCCTGGACAGCACTGCCTTTCGTTCACTGATCCACGAGTGAACAGCTGGTCAGTGGCCAGTGCTGCTTCCTTCAGCTGGGAGGTGGTGATGTGATAACACTTCCGTGGAATTTGGTTCTGGGTGTATTAAGGGTTCAGTTGTATGTTTATTTTTAATCTGCACCTCTGAATTGGTCTTTTGATTGCAAAGAGATTGCTTACTGGATTTGTTTCTGAATATTTGGTGGATAACAGGAGAACCTTGCTTATCTGTGTGTTCATTTAGTGTGTTTTTGCCAGGCATTTATATGGTTGTGTTAGCCCTCAGCCCACTTTCTGTGTGTGGTGGAGTCATTGAAATCATTTATGTGAAGTCTCTCCTCTTTTAAGGCCAGAGGACGTGGGGTGGTGTCTCCCTAAACTAGGGGGAAATGGCATTGTTCTGCCCTCCTCCCTGGGAATGCTGGTGTTTCCAGGTCTCTGAACTTGGCTCCCACACTGGGAGAGTAGCTGTGGCTTCTGGAGCCCGTTTTGTGCGGGACTGACTCCTTCACTTGCTTTATTCCCCACTGTCTTTGCTGCTTGATGACGCAGGGATGAGGGAGTTGGGCCCAGGGGCCTTGCCTGTGCCTGAAGGGCCCGATGCAGAAAACTCCTCATGGGAAGGATGTTCCTTGAGGGCAGCTTTTGGAGTCTTTTCCTACTTTTAACTGAGAAGCAGCTATTCACATGGTTCTATTCTGCTGGTGTGTTTCAAAATAACTGGTGTAGAGTTGTGAAGATGTCCGAGACACCCATGATCCACTCCGGGCCAGTGCAGGACATTGAGCTCAGAATCCTTCAGACCATTCAGATGCCAAAGATTCTTGCTTGGTTATTCTCAAACTTATGAGAATCTAAAACGCGAGCCACGGTATGGATTTTCTCTTGAGCCCCCATGACTTTGCCTTGTATTTTGGGCATGAATGACTTCATCAAGGGGAAAGAATTTGAGGAAGGAGCCTCTGAGGCTAGGAGGGGGTGGGAAGGGGCGGGGGGAAGAGGAGGGAAAAGGAGCTATAGAGGGAGGAGCCAGGCTGGGGCTGGGGCGTCTCCCCATGATGCTCCCCCACCCCTGGCGCGAGGCCCCAGAGACTGACTGATTTTCCCACAGGAAATGTGTATGGTTGCATGTCTGTTTTGTGGGCTGGCCATTTGGATTGAGGGAATGTCTGTGTTGTGATTCCCTATTGATTCGAAGGTTGGAAAGGTTTGTGCTCAATACAGGGGTCTCTTGGTGCGATGGGAAAATGTGATCGCAGCCGCCTTCGGGGTGGGGAGAGCCCTCGAGGCCCTCAGTGGTGGCCGGCGTCAGCCTTCGCTTCCCTGGGTGAGCTGCCCTCAGGGTGGGAAGGGAGGTCCTCGGTGGTGGCCGCTGTTGGCCTTCGCCTCCCTGGGTGAGGGCTGCTCCATCCCCGGCTCTCCGACTCCTTGCCTGGCACCTTCCTCGTTGGAGGCCGTGATCCATCAACTTTGTCCACGCGTGTCCTGCAGACTAATGCTGACTGGAGGTTCAGGAGTGGTCAGAAGAGGCCAGAGGAGGCCCTCGTGATGCGAAGCTAAACGTTTAATGATGGCGCTGTTGAGTGCATGAGCCGCGTCAGCCCAAGAGTCTGGGTAAGAGGGAACCCTGCGGGGTGGAGGGAAGACTGGACAGATGGGTGCTTTCCTCGGCCCCTGGGAGCATGGCCAGGTCCACGCTCAGACCTCCTGGTTTCTCCCATATTTCCTTCAATAGCAAGGGAAGGACTCGGGGCAGAAGTAGTTCAAGGGCCTCTAAAGACTTATGTAATTGTTAATAGGCCTACTTTTATGCTTTCTTATGTATTAAGAGCAAATCATGATACAAACTCATTTCTGTTTGAAGAAATCTTTACTGCTCTCATTTTTGTGGCAAGCAACATTGATTCTTTGCTTAGTGAGCGTTAGTGCCCTCCTGCCCAGTGCTGCTGCCTGGCGTGTCCTCGCACACACCTCTGTCCATTGGTCTCCGTTCACCTTTCCGCCTAGAATTGTAGGAGGGGCGCTGGGATCTTAGGGCTAGAAAGAAATTCTGAAGACCACTTTTAGGGGCGGCTTTTAGTCGGGGCTTCCAGAGAGACAGCCAGCCGGGTGTGCGTGTGTCTCCAGGGCGAGGCCTGCTGCAGGGGCTACAGAGTCCAAGAAGCCCCAGGACCCACAGGCTGCAAGCTAGAGTCCTGGGAGGGTGTGGCTTGAAGACTTGAGAAGCGGAGGGTGCAGATCCCACCGGGGTCTGAGGAGCTGAGACCCAGAAGCACGGGCTGCAGAAGACAGATGTCACTGGCCCATCAGCCAGACAGGTGGAGTGAACCCAGTTTTCCCCGCCTTGCTGTTTTACTCGGGCCCTGGGTGGATAGGGTGGTGCCCCCCACACCGGCGAGGATGGGTCTCCACTCAGTCCAGAGGCAAACATGCATCTCACACAGAAATAATGCAGAACTAGCCATCTGGGCACCCCGGGCAGAGTCTCGCTCTGTCACCCAGGCAGGAGTGCAGTGGTGCATCTCAGCTCACTACAAGCTCCGCCTCCCGGGTTCCCGCCATTCTCCTGCCTCAGCCTCCCGAGTAGCTGGGACTACAGGCGCCCGCCACCTCGCCCGGCTAGATTTTTGTATTTTTTTACTAGAGACGGGGTTTCACTGTGTTAGCCAGGATGGTCTTGATCTCCTGACCTCGTGATCCACCCGTCTCAGCCTCCCAAAGTGCTGGGATTACAGGCTTGAGCCACCGCGCCCGGCCTATGTTGAAATTTTTTGTACTCGGCCATGCCGGGTCATTTTGGGAGGTGAGTAGGGGATTCACATGGGGGTGTGCAGTATTCTTAGGTGTCAGGTGCGAGAGTTGAATTTGTAGAAGCTGTGCAGATAGGAAAGGGCCTGGCAGGGAGTGCTGTTTACACGGAGCCGATTTAACGCGAGGTCTGTGCTCTGCCTGGGTCCGTGTCTGACCGGTGTCTCCCAGTCTGCAACAGGACGTTGACGTGACTTGGCGCCATCGTCCCACTCTGTGTAGACGTCTGAGGATCTGTGCGCCGCTGCTCTGTGAGAATGCGTTGTGATAATGAACTGAGAAACAGTGAACAAACCCTGAATTGGTTAGCACTGGTTCCACGCCCACTTCTGCCGTGGTTGGAGTCATTCATAATAAAGTGTGCTGGACTCCTATGCAGAGCTCTGAATTTCAGAGGCCCTTTAACTCGGCAGCTAACCAGCTGCTTCCTTCAGAAGACATTTGAGTCCCCTTTACCTGCCAGGGTGACCCTGGGAGTTTGAAGATGAGTGAGACAAGCCTTCCCTGTCTTGTGGATTTTACTGTCCAGAGGGGAGACAGATGTGGATGGTGAAGGAGGCCCTATCAGAGGTCATCGCATGTCAGTTTTATTTCTTCAGCACTTGCTGTGTTCAGGCGGTGCCCCAGGCCATGTGCAGAGCATCTGTGGGCCCTGCCCTTGGCATCCCAGGCACAGCTAGCATCTGCACCATCTTCATACTTGGCCTGAGTTTTGGGGAAGTACTGAGGATGGCTTCTGCCTTTGCTGGAGAGAGTTGGAAGTCAGGGCAGCCCTCCACAAGGAGATGATCGCCAGCTGATTCCTCAAGAAAGAGAGGTGGTCCCCACATGGGTAGAGCAGGGCAGCATGTACAGACCTGGGTGTGGGTCTGGGGCATGTGCATCTGAGTGGGGTCTGCTGGGAGACAGCAGGGGTGAGGTGTGAAGGCAGTTGGAATTTACAGGATAAATTATCACTAAGGTGATGCCTGGAAAACATAAAATGGGGACTCTCTGGGGTAAACGTGGACTTAGGGTGACCCTGGGCGTGGGTGTTTTCAGGCTCTGAAGGCAGAGATTTAGGAAATTGGGGCAGAGCTGAGCCCCAGACGAGGATGAAGACCACCCTTGGGATGTTAAATGAGACAGGGGTGGAAACCCAGTGAATGTCCTGGGGGGTCAGTCCAGCAGGCAGGCAGCAGAGGAGACCGGTGTCCTCAAAGGCCCCTTGGGCCTGTCTCTGAAAGTGCTGGAATGACAGGCATGAGCCACTGCTCCCTGCTGATACTTTTAAAATTTCTAAGCTACTCTCTCTCATACCCACTCCCGTATTTTTTTAAAAAAACCAGGTTTATGGCTATATTTTTTCCAAGGGAACCAAACAGTTACCTGTTTGAAGTACAAATAACACCGTGTTTAAAAACCGAAAATGCCACTTTGCATAGAAGTTTCCAAATACCCAGTTGGTTTGAGCCTTGCATTGCAGTGTCACTACCTGCTCTTAAATTTCTACACGATGTATAGATAGCGAGGCAGGGACGGCTCGTACATCTTCAGGTTTCAATTCTACTACCTTGGGCTATATTTTCATTTATTTTGGCACAACTGTGGGTGTGGCAAGCAATGCCAGGGTATTTATTTTGAAGCCTGTCCAATAACAGTTGGGAAGATTTTCACATTTTTAGAATTTTCATAGTAATAGTTATAATTTACAAAGAATTTAAAATTGTGTAGTCATTATTTTGCTTTTTTCTAGATGTGCCCCGAAACAGGGTTGCTAACTATCATTCTACATCACAGGATTAATAACAGTACCCTTTTGGAGCAGATGCCTGTAATCGAGGAATTCTGCCTAGTCGGTTCACTTTAAGCGTGTTTAAAAGGTTTTCTTTATCCTAGTTGGCACCTGTGGCTATAGTTTGTTTTCACTGCTGAAGAATATTCCACGATGGAAGCCGTAATTCATCTGTTTTTCATATCGGTGGACATTTGGATTATTTTGGGAGGGTGTGTATGTCTATTCAGCCTTCATTTTTTTCAGGATTTTTTGTAGAAGATAATGTAACAGTGTAACATCCTCTGCTAGGGAACCAACACGAACCCTGATTACAGCCACACTGACTCTCACACAGACTCTCAGGCCTTGTTACCAACACACAGAACCATTTTCTTAAGTTGAAACCCAGTAGCAGAACCTGAAGCCATGTGAACGGTTCCTCCGATCTTACACTTGGAATTCACTTTTTATTACTATGTCTGCTAATTAGGAAGCATATCAATTATACATAAATCTGAGAATGTAAAATTATACGTTTATAACAGAAAAACCTTATTTAATAGCCCAGAACACATGGCTATGTTTTTCCCTCATGCCCCACCACTGTTTTCTTTGCTTGAAATGGGAAATGACACTTGAATGCGGTTTTCTAGCCACTGTTAGACTGGCATAGTTCTTCAGAGACAGAGGATGTAAAGCACATGGAGAATTTCTGTTTGTGGAATGTGATTTCCCGGTCGCCTCATTCAGGCTGCCGCCGCCTTCCCCTGTGGCCGCCTGCATCGTGGGACGTCTGAGAAGGTCCCTGTTTCATCCTCTGGAAATTCTGAAAAGGAAGGAGAGGAGGAGGGGCATGCAGGGTGTGGTGCATTTGTGTTGGTCCTTCCAGCTTTTATTTGGAGTCTCGGCTACCTTGGTGGTTCCTGCCTTTATGTCCCTAGCTCGTGACTTCGTCCTTGTGTCTAACTCACAGGCAGACAGATGGAAAGGGAAGTTGTATTCAGCCAACAGCTTGATCTTATTCTCAAGGCTTAAATCGACTGGGTATTTGGAGACTTCTGTGCAAATGGGCATTTTTGGTTTTTAAACACCATGTCTTATTTGTACTTGAAATGGGGTAACTGGTTCTCTTGGAAAAAATATAGGCATAAAGCTGGTTCTTTAAAAAAAAAAAAAAAAAAAAAAAAAAAAAGGGAGTGGGTGTGAGAGAGAGTGGCTTAGAAATTACACCAGTAATGGTCGGGAGTGGTGGCTTATGCCTGTAATTCCAGCACTTTGAGAGAAGGAGGCAGGTGGATCCCCTGAGGTTAGGAGTTCGAGACCAGCCTGGTCAACATGGTGAAACCCCGTCTGTACTGAAAATATGAAAATTAGCCGGGCATGGTGGCAGGCACCTGTAATCCCAGCTACTTGGGAGGCTGAGGCAGGAGAATCACTTGTACCCAGGAGGCAGAGGTTGCAGGGAGCCAAGATCGCACCACTGCACTCCACCCTGGGCGACAGAGCAGAAACTCCATCTCAAAATAGAAAAAAACCAAAAAACTAAACAAAACAAAAACCCGGTAATGAAAACCTGATTGCATCATCTGTGATGGAGATGGCGGATTATTTCATTTTTAGTGACAGGATGAATTGGATATGTTTGCAGTATTGATTTGACAAGGGAAATGGTGAGAACCAAATGTGCCGCTCAGCTTGGGCCTCACCGTTGGCAGAAGACCGTGGCGGGCAACAGACTGGAGACTCGGAGACCGAGGGGAGAATTCTCACGCCTTGACGCTGGTGCAGTGTGTGCTTCTGGACTCCTGCTGGAGGGAGCTGCCCCTTTGCCTTGCAGGCTTTGGTGCAGTGGAGACCTTAGGACCTGCCCCTCCTGGCACACCTGTGGGTGTGGCGAGCAGTGCCAGGGCTGAGGCACAGGTGCTGAGCCCGGAACGTGGGACAGGAGAGGCTGCACACGCCGGCAGGCGTCTGCTCCAGCAGCCGGGGGTTTCCGCAAGGGGGCGGGGCGTTGGTTTTCCTCCTTGAATTTGGGTAGAGAGGGTGTCGTGGGGTGCTGTGTCTGCACTTGTGTTGCTCTGAGGTCAAGTTGTGGCCCGAGTCCCTGTCCCTCTGCCAAAGTGAGGGTTTGCCCATTTTCAGGTCAGATTTCCCTTGGGTCCGGGTCTCTAGGAGTGGGGCGCATTCCAAGGGGGCGTGAGCACGGTGGACGCTCGTGGGACTCTTCCTCTCCCCTCAGCTCCTGGGCTGTGTGTGAAGAGCTGCCCAGCGGAATCACCCTCCTGCCTGGTGTTTCATTCACCAGAAATCGTTCTCACTGTGGACTCTTGAGTGAAATGTAATCCAGGAATGGAACGTGCTGTTGCTAGATGCCACACACAGCATCAGGAGCTTAGTTGGGGATTATATGATCTTACCCCACACCTTAAAAGTAAAGACTATGGTTGTTAGGTCTCTGAGCCCAAGCAAAGCCATTGCGTCGCCTGTGACTTGCACGTATATACGCCCAGATGGCCTGAAGTAACTGAAGAATCACAAAAGTGCAAATGCCTTGCCTGGACTTAACTGATAACATTCTACCAGAAATAAGTGAAAATGGCCGGTCCTTGCCTTAAGCGATGATTTTTTTTGTGTGTGTGAAATTCCTTTTCCTGGCTCATCCTGGCTCAAAAAGCTCCCCCACTGAGCACTTTGTGACCCCCACTCCTGCCCGCCAGAGAACAACCCCCATTTGACTGTAATATTCCTTTACCTATCCAAATCCTATAAAACGGCCCCACACTTAGCTCCCTTCGCTGACTCTTTGGACTCAGCCCGCCTGCACCCAGGTGAAATAAACAGCCATGTTGCGCTTACAAACCCTGTTTGGTGGTCTCTTCACACGGGCGTGCATGACAATAGTTAAGGGGATATTGAAGTCTTTGGCAGCTCCAAGAGCTTTTTCAGTTTGTGTCGGGCCATTGTAGGCAGAAGGAAATGCTTGCTTAGAGAATCTTACAGAAATGTTTGGTGCAGTGCCATTAACTCGTGGAATAAATGTGTAACTTTCCATGGCAGACCTCTGGAAAGAGACGCACTTTGAGTGCACCCTGGCCTGCTTGCTACAAGAATCGGCCGTGTCACCCCGCTGTCCGTGGGTCTGCAGGTGTGCGTGGTCCATTGCCCTGCACTGTGGCCATGGAAGGGAAGATGATCTGGAATGCTGGCGACAGTTATCAGTGCGTGTTGATGTGTGCTGCTTTCTACAGGGGAGAACATTTCTGTTTAATAAACATCTCATCACGATGATGACTGCAAGATATTTGAGTCTCATTCAATAGTGTTTCTGGGTTCCTTCTGTTTTTAATCTGCTTTCTAGCACTAGGCAAGTGAAAACATGGAAAGTAAAAACCCATGGAACTTGTAGAGACATGGTGTTGTGTAGGAGCAGACTGTAGCCTCTGGCTCTGTTTAAAGATTGTAGTAAACCTCTTACCTGGCATAGTCAGGGTGTAAATTATCTTGTTTAATCGAAATGTGTATGAGTCAAAGCTGGCGCCTGCATTGTTGATGAAATACCAGATTTTAAGGGAACATGTCAATGTGCCGTAAGATACCAACAAAGTTCCTCACTGAGGTTCGGCGCGGGTTCGGAGGAGCTGGGCCTTAGGTCACCAGGGTCGTCTCTGGGAGCAGATGCTCAGTGTGGGCATTAGTCACTTAGCCTTTCCAGAGCCGAGGAGCAGCTCTCTCTGGTGGTTTTTGGAACCTGTATTTTGAGTCAGTTTGTCCCACTTGACTCGAAGTTGCCGCGCGATTTCAGACCTTTGCCTCCACCGTGCGCTCGTTTTCTTGTCCCCTGATAACTGCCTCGGTTGCCCCGGCCTGACATTTGAGCCTCGTCGTTCATGGACACAGGTTCCGTGGTGGGGCAAAGGCCGCGACTCCGGCTTGCACAGTTCTGTGACTCTCACCATGGCTTATCACATCACTCCCGGGATCTCCCGTTTAGAGGAAAAGTGTCCCTTTCCTGCAGGCCCTGTGTGGTGTGGAAACCACCCCTACCTACCTTTCTCCTGTTTGAACTGTACCGTGAAGCTGTATCTGTTCTAGTCAACCGTCAGAATTTAAGGAACAGTGATTTATGTAACTTATCACACGCTTCTGAGCAATTCTTTATGAATTTCATTCTGTTGTGAAATTATTGCAGTTTTCATGGCTATGCTGGTCTCATGTTGTGGCCCTTGAAATGAATTCCCTTCCCCATTGTGTGTTAAGGTTGTGCCTGGAAGCTGTTGAGGCCTCACCTCTGCTTGGGGCAGTGGCTTTGCTCTCCTGACAACAGGAAGAATCTTATTTAGAGCACTTCTAATGTAGTTTTTGCTTCCAGACAGAGTTACTTTTTTTCACAGAGACAGCCACTAAAGTCATAAATTATGCTGAGGATGCACACACACGGGTCAGCTGACAGAGTGGAGTCCAGAACAGATCCAAAGATGCAAAAGCAGTTCAGTGGAATTTGAGTCTTTTCAACAAATGGTGCTGGAATTATGGGACAGCCATGTGCAAAAGAGTGAAAACAGGGAGAAATTTCTGTATGAAAATTAAGGTGCACCATAGCCCTGAATGTAAAATACCAAACTACAAAACCTGCAGAACAAAGGGAAATTGTGGAGACCTAGGGTGAGAGCTCTTAGCCATACCATGATCCATAATCAAGGAAGAAAACAAGTAGGTAAGACTCATCAAAATTAAACTTCTAATATAAAAGACACCCCTAGGGAATTGAAGAGACACATTTTCGATAGATGGGGAGAAGATGTCTACAAACCATGCAGCCGGCAAAGGACTCGTATCCAGAATGCACAGGACTCCCACGGCTCATGACAGAGAACAAACCACCTGACTTAAAAGCGGAAGAGACCTGAACAGATGCTTCGCTGAGAAGGACGGGAGGATGGCCCGAAAGCATCTGAAATGACCTTCAGCATGACTGGTTGCACCGAGATGTGCACCGAAGCCGCAGTGAATTTGTTCACACCCCTGCTGGAGCGCCTGACTAAGGTCTTCCGACAGCCCCAGGTGCTGGTGAGGACAGGCAGTCGGGACTCCTGTGCGATGCTGGGGTTCAGCACGGTGCAGACAGCTTGGCGGTTTCTTACAAAACTGAACTCACACAAACGTGGGTCCCAGTGACCCCAATCCTGGGTATTTACCCTAGAGAAACAGAATCTGATGTTTAAGAAAAACTGTGCCCAGATGTTAATAGCGCTGTCTATAGTTGTCCAAAACAGGTTACAATGTGCCACAGCCATATGTGGAATAATAAATACCCAGCAGCCCCGAGGCCTGGCTGTTGATCACAGGACACCCTGGGTGCACCTCCAAGCACAATGCCCAGGAAATTGTGATTTTGCGAGTGTTTTGCCACAACGCTCGCAAAAGATAGACCTGAGTCATGGGAGGACACGGAGAGGGTGGTTGCTGAGAATGGGAGGGTATGCTTATGAGGCCCCGTGAGTGGGTTTGGGGCTGTTGGACTGTTCTGCTTGTGTGATGATGATTATGGGAATATTTGTGCCGAAATTCACAGAACTGAACACTGTCCACTTTACAGTAATTTTTAAAAAGTGGTAATATGCTCATTTTCGGTACTGTTTTTAATAGAAGATGGAGTTTGCAGATGATTTGTCAGGGCAAGCCTGTCTCAAGAGTTTGTAGACGACTCGTTAGGGGCCTGTCTCAGGGCCATTGGGTTGGGTTGGGTTGGGTTGGGTTGGGTTGGGTTGGAAAAGCCTTCTCTGTTGTGGGCAGTAGTACGGGGCATGGAAAGGATATTGCCAAGGAAACACGTAGAATCCTTTGAGGAAACGTGTATTTCTAACTTCCTATAAGATAGAATTGGAAATTGTAATGGTTTTGTTTTCTAGAGTCTTGGTAGAATAGGGAAGACAGTGCAATAAAAGCTAATTTTGAAATGAAGAATTTTAAAGATTTTCAACAGCAATAGCTCTAGGAAGTCACCCTGGAAATGTTTTTAAAGATGTTCAATAGCAATAGCTCTAGGAAGAGTCACCCTGGAGTTGCTTCTTGAGTATTGGTTTCCTGGCTGTGTATCTTCCGACTTTCATTTTTAAGTTTTGCTGTGAGTTGGGGATGTGTGGGAATAGCCATCCCGGCCCTGCAGGGGGGTGCATGTGCCCCGAGGCCTGAGGCACTGTTTCAACCTAGCTTGCAACATGGGGACTCTTGTCAGTGGCTGGAGTAAGAGTACCAGCCTGGCAGGCTGGGGGGAGCCCCAGGGTGGTCTGGGCACTGTCCTCCCTGCCTGCAGGATGGCAGCTGGAGGAGCTCGAAGGCTGCCTGCCTGGTGGCTGTCAGCGCAGCAGCCCCTCCTGGCCGTGGAGCAATCTTTGGGTCCATGAGTCTCTGCACCGGGACTTGCCTCCTGGGACCTCCGCCACTGTCCTGAGGGCCCTGGTGCCACTTTCCCGGTGGGACCCAAGCCTCAGGCAGCTGCGACCCCAGATTCGGTTGCTTTCCCTGCCGGCTCATTCCAGCACGAGTGCTCACCTCACTCAATGTAGAGCCTCAGGTTCCTTCAAGATCCCCAGAGATGGAATCTCCCAGTTTAACAAGACAGTTGGTGACAAGATTTGAGCGGCACTGATTTAACTCAGCTTCCAGAGTTTAAGTTCCCAAGACACAGTCCTGCTCCTTCCCTGGCCTCATCCTGTGTGGCTGGTGTCGATGCGGGGTTTCCGGAGGCTGGGGCTGTGGCAGGTCAGCAGCAGGGGGATGGCTCATTATTGATCGCTCAATGCCTTGAGGATAACTAGGATTAATGACCTTTATAGGGCTGTAGGTTTGGAGTATATATATGTGTGTGTGTATATATATACATATTTAAACGAGGTGGACACGGTTATCACTGCATTTTTCTGACATGAAACTTGGAGAGCAGAGGGTTTAGGAAACTCCTGAAGCCACACTGTCAGCGGGACTCGGGCGGTCTGGCCTTAGACCCTGCACTGTTTGCCCCTCACCACGCTGTCAGCAGACCCGGGTGGTCTGGCCTTAGAACTCACGCTGGTCGCCCCTCCTTGCCACGTTGTGGGGTTTTTCCTGTTTCTGGGCAGCATTTGATAGCTTGTGAAACAAGACCAAGACTTACTATGAGTGGATTTGCCATTATCTGAGATCCAGAACGTTTCCTGGACCTGGCGTTGCCGATGTCACGTAAGGGAAGGTAAAAACATTTTCATTGTGGTCACTGGGGCTCCTGAAATGGTATTTTTCCCAGTGAAAGTTTACTCATAAAAGTCTTTTAACTCAATACTATGTGAACAGGAAGAAATGTGTTGGGCTCTAGTTAAATGTCTCAGAGCCGCAGAAGTAAATGAGGGCACCTTCCGAGCACAGCCTCCCGGAGGAGGCCAAGGACGTTTGTCTGGAGGGTTTGCCATGAAGCAGGACTTGGACAGGGCTGGTCTGCCTAGGGAGGCCTCTGCCATGATGTAGGTTAGTTGAAGTAGTTGACGGGTGGTGGCTTGAGGTCGGTGGTCCCCGAGGAAGCCCCTAGCAAGGCCGGTTTCCGTGGGATGGAAAACTGCCGTTCAGTGGCTGTAATCCTGGCTTCACGGGTCTGACATACAATCCTGCCCTTGGATACTTGGATCCCAGCCAGGTCAGATGGCCCTGAAAGGACATTCGGACTGTGATGGCTGCACCCATTCTCAGCATCTGTAGGGTCTCCTATGTATGTGTGTGTTTCCATTTTCTTTCAGCACAATTTCTCCCAGTGAAGTCGTGAGAAATAGAAGGAAAGGTGGAATGAAGATGTGATTGAGGAAAGTGTGGTGTGGTCTTCGACCTTATTTTGCCTTGGTTGGTGCTCAAGAACTCCACCTGACCTCAGAGCTGAGCGTTTCTGCCAGGAAGTCCTGCCTTTTATGCTACCTCGAGGCCTGTTGAGACACTCCAAGAAGCTTCGTTAACAAATTGCCTTTTCCTTTTACAGCAGTTGGATATATTTGCAGCAAAACAAAGGAATAACCCCCCAATATGGTGATGAAATGCATTTAAGTATAGATAGCATTCAGTCTTGAAGGGCCTGGGATTTTAATCATCTTTGGGTCATGTAACAAGTGGTGTTGGTGATTAAAATCTCCTGACAGCTTTGTTCTGCCACGTTCCTCAGTTTTGAATGATGATCTTCCTGGTGTTGTACCTTGGGAGGGGCGTTTGTGTCAGTAGAGAGCAGAGTGGTGGTTCCCAGAGGCTGCGAAAGGACAGAGGTGAGGCCCCTGAAGGACACTGGTCTTCCTGGTTTAGGGGTTTGGGGCTCAGCCACCTTCCTGTGTCCGTGTAAATTATACCCAGGATCATTTTCACTCGCCCCACTTTAGTTGAGTATTGGAGCTTCAGGATATGTGTGCCCACGTCACCTGGGCCGTGATCCTGGAGTTGGGTGAGACTGATTCCCCGGGTTTATAGAATTACTCTGGGATTATTGAAAACAGAAGCACTTGAGGCATTCATAATGCTATTTCCTGAACGTAATTTATGTTCAGTTCTTCAGAAACATTTATCTGAGGAAGCATCTATAATTTTTGTTTTCTGCCACTCAGTGCTAGAAAGAATTGTGCAACACTCAAGTGAGTGGCATTATTCCTCTCCCTCCACCATGCAAGCAAGATTAAAGGTACCTCTGGCTCCCCTCAATCTTCTCATCTGCAGGGTGCCTGGCATGGCAGTGTGCTGCCTTCCGTCTTCTTTTTGGGGAGAATCAGTTGTGTTTGTGTGTACTGCTCAGCTCAGCCTCGTGCAGTTGTGTGGGTGAGGAGCTTGGATGCTAGGTGACCCTCCCAGGCCTGCCTCCCACCTCCCTAGTCCTTGTTCTAAACTGACAGATAAACAGTGTGTTTTGGAAGAGGACAGCAGCAGGGCAGGAGAGAGTTTGTTCAGACTTTCTCCTTGCACTGACGTTTGAGCCTTCATCCAGCCTGGGCACTTTTACAGAGCTGCGTTTGTGTGTTGCAAACCATTCCCTCCCAGTAACCGTGCTTTCAGAGGTTTGGAAATGTGACTTAACTCATCTTCAATTTAAAGCATACTATCAAATTTTAGTGTTGAAACTGATGTATTTTATGGCCTTTATTTGATTTCTCTTGATTTTTTTTCCCATATGAGACAGGGCATCTTAAGGGACACAGCCTGGTGTTGGCCCCCTTTCCTAAGGATGGAAGTGAATTCTGAAAGCCCTTTATGTAGGCAGCGAAGGCCTCTTTTATTTTGGCCTAGTCAGGTATATAATTCTTTTTCTCTTTGGTTTTTTTGAGACAGGCAAAAAAACCTTTTTGTTTCCCAGGCAGTGGTGTGAGCACAGCTTACTACAGCCTCAACCTCCCAGGCTCAAGTGATCTTCCTGCCTCAGTCTCCTGAGTAGCCAGGACCCACAGGCACATGTTCCACGTGTCCCCATGCCTGACTTAGTTTTGTATTTTTTGTAGAGATGGAGTTTTGCAATGTTGCCCAGGCTGGACTTGAACTCCTGGACTTAAGCAGTCCAGCTGTCTCAGCCACCCAAAGTACTGAGATCACAGGCATGAGCCACCGTGCCTGGCCAAGTGTGTTTCTAATTTCAAAATTAAGAGGACACCCATCCAGTTAATTACATCTCTATTGGAACATGCTGCTTATAGTGCATTAGGAAAAATCATCCAGAACTCGGAAAAGGAGCTGGACAGACACAGCCCTTCGAGGTTGTCTGATGAACCCCTGGGGTCTTTAACTATCTGGAGGGATGTACTATGTCAGACTCACTGTTGACCGGCTGAAGCCTAGGTTTCATGAGGTTATGTGTCAGCTTGTAGTACTTTCTCTGGCAGAGATACGAGTGACTTCTGCTCAGTGACAGGCTCATCTCAGGGACTTCATGGCCTGAGGGACGGCAGCCTGTTTGAGCTGATCGAGCAATCTCGCACTACCCTTATTTTCTGAAACGCCTATGAGTGACTTCTCACACGGTCTTTGAAGCGGCTTCATGCCCGCGCTCCTTGGTAATGATCGAATGCTTTTTTTGACCCCTCATCCCTTTCTTTGGGGTGTTCCAGTCTCAGTTCTCATGATGTGTTCTGCTTCTGCAGGAATTTCTGAAGCTGCTGAGTGTAGAAAGCACTGAGGAGGCTGTGCTCCCACCCCTGTGAGCCTTCCAGGCATCATCCTCTCCCCTTGGTGAGGCAGCGTCCATGACACACCGAGGAGGCTGTGCTCCTGTCCCCCGTGAGCTTTCCAGGCATCCTCGTCTCCCCTCCAGGAGGACAGGAGGAACCTTTCAAACCCTTCTTAAACTTGTTTTCATGTCTTTGTTTTAACAGTTTTCTTTGCATCGTCTCCCTTATCCAGAAGTGAGGGTGAACGCTGAGTTATTCACGGGAGTCAAGAAACCACACGCAGCCCAAAGTGACGTTTGTTTCCCTGAAATGATTTGTGTGTGTTCACCTTAAAATGCAACTCAGTAAAACAGGTGTGTTTTGAGGAATGACTTTAAATTACCTAGGTAAAAATGTGACAGTTAAATTTCATCATCTGTGTGGGTGTCCACAACCCCCTTCTGTGATTGCGTGTGAGTTTGTGACTTGTGGTTATTTTTGAAGAAAGAAAATCTGTTGTTGAGGACTTCAGATGGTGTGCTGGGATTGTGTAGGGTGGACATCGGGGGCTTCAGTGTGTGGCTTCCTTGAAGAGGTTCAAATTAAGGCTGAGAGTCCCCACTCCAAAATGCTCCAAAACCTGAAACATTCTGAGCTTCCTCATGACACTCGAAGGAAATGCTCTTTAGAGCACTCTGGATTTCAGGCTGGGGATGGTCAACTGGAAAGTGAAATATTGCAAGACCCTTCTGGCCCCAGGATCTTGGATAAGGACATGGAGGGGGCCTGTGCCAGGTATCCCTGGAGTGCAAGGCAGCCTGGGCTCTCTGAACTGGTTTTTTGTAGGAGCCACAGAAGGGAAAAGAGGGTCAAAGTGGCCACGCCTGGCTCCTGAGAAGGCTGGACCAGAAGGAGGTGGATGCAGAGGACAGCAGTTGAGTCCCCAGCATCCGGGACTCCTGTCCCTCGTGGAGTTGAGAGCCTCCTCTAGTTGTGACCTCTCCGCTGTCAGCAGCCACTGAGGCCTGAAGGGAGAGGGGGCTGAGGAGAGGAGGAAGGATAGGCCTGCTTCTGGAGAGGGCCAGCATCGGCCTGTGCTAGCCTCGTTTGTTACTCCTGCGTCCAGTGTGCACGGCCGTGCCTCGTGGTGTAGCGGTTCCCGGGATGCACAGCGCTCTTGTCTGCAGTAACGTCTTTGTCTCTGACCCTTGGAGGCAAGTTACCTTTTTCTCCAGTGAAAAGAGGTAGAAAATCTTACAGAAATGCATTTGCTCTAATGTCTGTTTTCCGATAAGACATGGTCGCTTAGGCTAAATCTTTGTGAGGTCAAGACAGGAGGATCACTTGAGGCCAAGGGGTTGAAGACCAGCCTGGACATCATAGCAAGACCCCATCTGTATAACAGAAGTTAGCTGAGTGTGGTGGTGCGTGCCTGTGGTCCCTGGTACTCTGGAGGCTGAGGTGGGAAGATCACTTAAGGCTACAGTGAGCTGCTATTGCTCCACTGTACTCCAATCTTGGCGACAGAGCCAAGACCCTGTCTCAGAAAGAAAAGTTAAAAAAAATCCAGAAATGTCATTTTCTTTTAAAATCATCCCAAAAGAAAAATCGTTTTTTTCTAAGAATGTAAAGGGTAACTGATACGATTCTTTCCTTGCATTGTTTCTCCTTTTCGAATATTTACAGTAGTCCGTCCACATCGTCTCTCATCTCATTACAAAGCAGCAGGTGTCTTTGAGGTTAGTGGTGTTTCTCTGTGTCGCACCTTGGAGAACAGCCAGCATGAAACCTCTTACCACGATCGTGCACATCGTTTGTAGTCCCAATTAAAATCCTCTCCAGAGACGCCTGTGCTGCTTATTATAGCAGAACTTTGGTTGTGCTGAAGTGTGCATTCAGCTAATGGTTTTAAGTTCATATCTGAGATGATGCTGTATAATTCCTGAAGCATATGGGATCAGTAATGATTGAAGATAATTCTGGCTGATGTCATTTGGAGGATATTTTTCACTTCAAGTTAAAACTTCCTTCGCGATAGTCATTTTGGGATTCATTTAACTATGTGCTTTATTTCATAGCTCAAATTTTCATTAGTCATTTCATACCATAGGATTTTGAAAGCAGATTTGGCAAAACCTTTCTAACAAAATGTTTGCTTATGATGTCCCAAGGAACAGCACTCAGAATTGCTGGTAACTGTGGTACATTTTAAGGCTGATGATAGAAGTCACTTGAATGGTAAGGGCTGCTTTGTGAGGCAGATGGGGTTTGAATCCCGACCCTCCTGATATGCAAGCCCTGACCGTGGCCTTCTCTCCTCTCCCCTGGGAGATGGGAAGGTGCCAGCATCTACCTCACAGGCCGTCCTGAGAACCTGGGACTAAGGGCTTGTGTTCCTCTTGCAGGTGGCACAGACGTGGGGGCTTGACGATACACACACTGCAGGCTGCCAGTGTCAGGGTAATCCAGTTTTAGTCATAAAGGTGGGATTTGCTTTGCTCCCCGGCAGACCAGGTGCGGTGCTGCTGTTGTAGCAGGTGTGTGGATCCTCTTGGGTGGTCCTCAGGTGGACAAGGAGTCACCGATTCTGATTCCCAGTGTTAGATGTGAGGGGACCATGGACCTCATGTGTTCAGAGGGGAGGAGTAAAAAGCTTCCCTTGTATTTCCAGAACTGTCTATCCCAGGAATACCAAACCACTGGCTTTCACCTGACGCTGTCGTAGGTGACACTGTCTGGAAATGAGGACTCATGTTCCGCATCCTTGAGCCAGTACCCGTCTCCCTCCAGGGCCGTGGCCCATCCCTCCTCATTTCGCTGGGTTGCCAGCCTGGGGATCTGTAAGCCCAGTGACGTCTCCGGTCTCGGCCCCCACTCCCCGTGGGGATAGGAGGTGGCTTCAGGAGGCTGGTGATGAATGCCTGAATGAAGCCGACTTGTGACTGCAGTTCTGTCTAAGGGCCTCCCCGGGTGTTAGATGTCAGTAAATGACACCTGTGTGTGGATCTCATGTGATGAGAGAAACAGTGGGGGAAACCAAAGCTTGTGGAGTCTACAGGTTCTGAACTTGGAGGTGTGTGCACCTGCGTACTTGGTGAGGGGTGTGACGTCCGGAATGAGTGTGCACGTGTGTCACGTTTGTGCATGTGTGGTTGAGTGTATTTAGCAGGTGTGGGTGGAGTGAGCATGTTCATGTGTGTCGTATGTATTTGAGGGTGTGTGTGGAGTGTGTACACGCATCATATTTGGTGAGTGTATTTGAGGGTGTGTATGGAGTACATACATGCGTTTGCGTGTATACTATTGGGTGAAGCGGTGGCATGTGTGGAGTAAGCATGCACACGTGTATGCTGTGTGTGGGGTTTCTAAGTGGTCCTCCCCTGAGCCTGCTTCTGGGCCCTGCTGTCCTGGCAGCTTTACAGTTTGGTGCGTCTTTGATTCTGGAAGATTCTGGAACCAAATTCTGAAGCTGTGATCACAAACTTGCAGCCCTGGAGGACGCTGGCTCGTGGAGCCGGCACGAGGGTCTCTGTGCTGGCCTCTCCCTGGGCTCTGTCCACAGAAGAGCATGTCCGATGATTGAGCTGTGCGGGTCTGTGGCTCCCCAGCCTCGAGTCAGCCCTCGGTTCTGTCCCACCTCTGTTTTTCTTGCTGAGGGGCTCCGGGAAGTGGTGCCTGGGATGGCGTTTTCACCCTGGGGTTGCTTCGCCAGCTGCCCAGGTGCTGGCTGCCTGAGCCCTGCTGCCGTCCTGGGTGGACGGGGCTGTCGCGGGGACATCCCTGAGCACCCGCGGGAAGGCAGGTTTAGGAAGTGCCAGAGGTGAGTGGCTTCCTCTCACACTTGATTTTCTGGAAAGTTCTGGGTCTCCTGTTTTTCCCTAAGGGAAGTTAGAAACTGAGTTTCTCTTGAGGGGAACGTCTTTGCAGAGTCTGCTGTTTGAATGTTCCCCAGGTGTGGAATACTCGGGGCCATATGTGTTTGGGAACATCCGTGTCCTGAGCGAATTCAGTAAGGAATGGAGAGAGGCCTCCTGTCAGCTTGGCCTCTGTTTCCAGCTTGTTGAGAGTTGACGGCTGCTGGTATCCCAGGGAGAGTTAAACACTGGGCGGTGTGGGATGGGAATGTTTGCTCTGACAAGGACAGTGGGAAAGCATCTAAACAAACGTCGCTGTTCTCCGGGCTCCTCGGGGTCGAGCTTGTTTTGTGGTGTTGAGGGAAAGCTACCCTTGTTCCTGTTCCTCACCATTTGAAAGGTGTCCAGGACACGTTTCTCTGGATAGGTGATGCGCGTGAGTGGGGGTCAGGTCGCAGGCTCCGAGGTTATTTGGGACCTGTCAACTGATTTCCTGAACACGCAAGTGCTTGGTAAAGATGTTCCTGATTAGCTAAAACATTTCAAGAGGACGTGATAGCTGGTGGTTGTTTAAAGACTATCACAATTTTCCTGTTACTTTTTAAATGCCTGTTGAATAAGGGAGGATTCACGTATTTTTATTTTCCTGTCTGCATACTTGATATTTTGTTTTTTGTTTTTCATGTGGGTGTGCAGTTAACAGGAATTAGAAGCAGTCTCAGCTCTGGGGAGATTTCATGGCCGCCTCAGTCAGTGCTGAAGGGAGGCAGGGATTCGGGGGCTACCTCCTCCACAGGAAGGACACCAAGG
The DNA here is from genome assembly GCF_049350105.2 of Macaca mulatta. Lineage (NCBI taxonomy): Eukaryota > Metazoa > Chordata > Mammalia > Primates > Cercopithecidae > Macaca > Macaca mulatta. Next base: position 547,557 of record NC_133423.1, read on the forward strand.
GCCAGAGGTCAGCAATCTCAGTGAGGTCACAAAGACGGGCACACCCAGCACCCTGGCCCATGTGCCTCTCCTTCACCTTTGTCTCTGCTCACAGCTGCTCTCCTGGGTCATCACTGGTGATCTCTAGGTGCGTGCTTGCTTCTTGCAGTAGTGGTGTCAGGCTGTGGTCAGTGTGGGCCCTCAGGACTTCCCTGTTTTTGGCTCACATCAATATTGGGCAGTGGTGTATGTTTGCTTTGGAGTGGTAGATCCGGTGGATTTTGGCTTTGCCAACTCCTTTAATACCTGTTCTCCTAGGTGCTGGGACCCTCTCCTAAGCCGTCTGTTCTCCTAGGTGCTGGAGCCCTATCATAAGCTGCATGTTCTCCTAGGTGTTGTGACCCTTTCATTAGCTGTGTGTTCTGCTAGGCGCTGGGACCCTATCGTAAACTGCTTGTGAGAGATCTCGGAGGTGCTCCTTATGAGGATCCGCTGCCTGACCTGAGGTGGAACAGTTGCAATTCAAAACCACCCCCCAGAAAAACTGTCTTCCATGAAACCCATCCCTGGTGCCAAAAAGGCTGGGGGACAGCTGGCCTAAGGCGGGCTAAGATGTCAGTAGATTTTTGGACTTGGGCCTCAGTTGAAGAGGATTAGATTTTGAAAGGTGGGGTTTGAAGGCTTCTAAAGGGCAGGTTTTCATCTCCAGTGGGGCCTGGCCAGAACTGGGTAGAACTGACCCAGAAGCTGACAACTAGTCAGGCTGGCTCACTGCCTGTGTCCTGTGTGTGCAGCCTTGCTGTTTATTCAATTGTCTGGTGGTGGTGTGGATTCCATTCACAGCCTCAGAGTAGTGGAAGCCATTACTTCAAGGCTGACCTTATTTATCAAAAAGACATGAAAATCATTTAGTATAAATCTTCCAGATACCTGTATCCTTTCTTTTCCCAGAGGCTTTTAAGTATTGCAACTTAAAAATCTTCAAAAATATCTTTAAAGGAAAACCTCTAAATATATTTTTGATGAGCACCCTTGAGAGCTTTAATATGTGAAGTAAATTCCCTTGACTTTTGTATTCCTAGAAACTCGTTCATGTTTGCAGATGACTTTGTATTTTGTCAACAGTGGCCACTGGTTGGTGACCATCACACCTGCCGTGTATCATTTAGAAAGTTAGATGTGGATGTATTAACTTTTCAGACACACAAACACATGGGCTGTTTGTTTTTGGTTTTGATTTTTTTGGTTTTTTTTCTCCCCCCAGCTGAATTCAAGAAAGGGAAACAAGCAGACAGAGTAAGTACCAGAAAACGTCTAAGTGGCTGGGTGGGGGATCCTCCTATGGTGTTGGATTGTGTTCTGCCAGATATCGCTCCTCGAAAAGCTGACCCTGAAACGGCTGGCATTGTCCTCACCCTGGGACATTCGTCTGTCTCACCAGAAAATGAAGAATCTGCCAGAGTACTGTGAGTCAAATTCAGTCAGAAATCGATTAAATAAGAGGCTTTGTCTCAAAGGCCAAAACATGAGGACACATTTTTAATTTTTAAGGAGTGCTTCCTTGTGAGTCAGTTCTGACGTGTACTGCATTAGGAAACCTCTGAACTTCCACGGTCAGGCCCAGAACTCTGAGGGAAAGTGGTTGTGCCCTTCCCACTGTTTTTGTCACTAGCTGTATTGATTTCCTTAAAACCCTTTTTATATGAGTTCTATTATAGTTTGAAAGAAATTCACTTAGGTAGAACTGGAAGCGTTTGCGCCGTGTTAATACTCATGACCCGTTCTTGGTCTCGGTATATGTGTACTGTATAAATGTACATGTGTGTATGTGGTGTACACATACTACGTGTATTTCCACTGTGCATGTATTTACAGTGTATAGGTATGTACACTACATTTGTGTCCTACACACGTGCATGCTGTAGGCATGCATGTACATGTGTATATGTGTGTATGGGGATGATTATATGCACACTAGTTGGACACCTATCTGTTCTACATGTGTACATACATGCATGTATTTAATGCCATATACATACCTGTGTACGTGCACCATGTGGGTATGTGCACATTATTTCTGCAGATGTATATATACATATGTGCACACAAGCATGCATGTACACTATGCACACTGAATAAACTTCTGGATATGTACACAATAATACGTATACATGCTGCATATGTATGTACACTATTGCATATGTGTATACGTTTTATATGTTAGTGTACTGATGTACATTGTATACATGTGCATATGTGTACACTGCGCATGTGTATGCATGCTGTAGTGCACTTACGTACATTGGATAAGAATGTATGTTATATGCATGTGTATACATATAGCAAATAGCATACCTGTGTACATACGGATGTGCATGTGTATGCCATATGCATGTACATACAGGTTATAGTATACCTGTGTACACTGTATGCATATAGACGTGTGTACATGCTCTGCATGTACATACATGTTAGCATACCTATGTACATTTGCTATATGGATGTGTGTATGCTCTATGCTTGTACACACGTAGTGAACTTGTTTGTACACTATATATATTTGGATGTGTGTACACTCTATGCATGTACCCTACATGGATCTGGATGTGTGTGCACTCTGTACGCACATAGTGCACTTATGTACACTCTACGTATTCGGATGTGTGTACGCTCTATGCAGGTACACGTGTTACAGTGTGCCATATACGTACATTATGTGGATGTAAATGTGTGTGTGCTCTATGGCACCAGGAATAGGGCTCCCGCAGGGATCCAAGAACGCACCATCTCGCTGGCACCGGAGAGTGTAGGATGAAAACAGTTGTTTGTTACAACCTAGTTGAAATTTGGCAGGTTACTCTACCCTTCGCAACGATTTAGGAACAGTCACTTCATTGATGTGTGTGTTCCTGAAATCATAAACAGCTCTGTGAGGTGTGTCTCATCCCCAGACGAGAGAGGGAACCGAAACAACAATGACTCGGTCACTTAAGTGAGGTAGAACTAACGTAGCAGCTGTCTAGCTTTCTGTATTGTAACTTTGTCAGCAGCTCAATGAGAAATCGGCACTCATCAGGAAATGTGTCCACTTTCTACTGTTCTTTATTCGTGGCGTATTAACTGCCTCGTGTTATTCCTCACGATGTAGCAAAATCCCTCCTAGAGTTGTGAATATAAACAGTTCATGACAAATGTAGTATCTTCTTTGTTAACACTGAAAACGATATGTAAGTTCATCTTTAGATATTGTTTGGAAGGATGAGAAGGAAGATGTTTAGGACAAAAGAATAGAGAGCTTTCAAGTAAACAGGGAAAATAAGGACTTTGTGCAAAATATTTCCAAATTTGAAATTTGAGAATACTAAATCTCACATCTAAGATCATAGGTAGTTTTTTTTTTGGGGAGGGGTTAAAATTAGTACTTGGTGTTCCATGCCTTTGGGAATTTCAGTCCTGATGGAGGATTGCAAGAATAATCTGATTTTTCAGAACAGAAGGACAGTCTGTCTCAAAGGTAAATTCCAGGTTCTACCATAGAGAAATAGAAATTGCTGTCAACTTTCTGTAAGGTTCTTCAGTTCTTTCCTCTTCTGTGGTTAAAAAACCATCTCTGGGTTTAGTCTCAGCCAAGTTCCTCTTATAAGTTTGCCTTACATTTCACACAGCTGTTGAGAGTCTTCATCATTCATAGTTAACTTTTTAAAAGCAAAACCTTGTACTAGTTAGATCTAGGCACCTTGAAGGCAGGGGTTTGTTTTATATTTTTAATAAGCAGCAGGGTGATGGCAGGGCTAGGGCCCTTCATCCCATCATGCATTCCTCTGAGCTTTCAGAGCTCTCACTGCATGCTGAGTGGTGTTGGCTGTTTAGGGTTTAAATAGGAAGACGAGGCTCTGCGACTTGGGACGCTCTTACCACCTTCATAGAGAGCTTGGTGACAGTTTAGCATGACAGTTTGTGCCCGTGCTGTGTATACTTTGTTACAGCCTCACAAAAAGGGTATTGATTTAAACATGACTAATTTCTTCATGTTTATTTTTGCCTTTATTCCTAGGTACAGTCCTGATAATTTTTCTTCCTTTAAAATCTTGATAATGGCTAGTGAATTAGTGATAAACTATATTTACGTGTTCTCTAAATCTAGCGATTTAATTGGAGGTCATTCTTCTTGTACCATGTGTCAGTGCTATGTCAGGATGGCTCAGTTTTACATTGTCAAAGGATTAACTACAGCAGGATGCAGCCTTACTGGAAATTGCTCGTTTATGAAATACAGGCACTTTATTTTTTGTTATACTCGAGGTGTGTTCCAATGTAAACATTTTGAGCCGTGTTAGAAGGATATACAAGATTGTAATGAACAAAGCAGCAACTTGATCAAGTACTAGCTAATGAATTTTATGTTTTAAGTATACGGACTGTGGACCTTGGCAATCAGTTCTCATCTTGACCTTTTATTGTTTTATTAGAATCTTGCTCTGTCACCCAGGCTGGAAGGGTGGAGCCCAGGAGTACGATCTCCATTCGCTGCATCCTCTACATCACAGGTTCAAGCGATTCTTATGCCTCAGCCTCCCTAGTAGCTGGGGTTACAGGGTGTGTGCCACCATGTCTGGATAACTTATTGTTAGTAGAGATGGGGTTTTGCCATGTTGGCCAGGCTGGTCTGCAACTCCTGACCTCAAGTGATCCACCCACCTCAGCTTCCCAAAGTGCTGGGATTACAGGTCTGAGCCACCATCGCTGGCCTGACCTTCTGTTCTAATATTGGTTATTCAGTCTCGATGATAGCACCCGGTTGTATTAACTTGGGGTAGAAAGCACAATTGCAATGAATCTGGTTGTGTATATACGTGCTGACTTAGCGTTCATGGCAGCACTGTGAGGTGGGCATTGTTCCTGAAGGAAGGCCGATGGGCAAGTCGGGGCTTAGATACGGGACTTGTGGGCACTCACTGCTGTCCCATGGCTGAGATCAGGCCTGTCTGTCGCCTGTACCCTGAACTCTGAACACACAAACGAGCAACTGTCAAGAGTCGGTGCTCGAGTGTGATGTGGCCTGTGGTGTTTGCCTCGCAGCGCTGCTTTGGCTCGGGGTAACAGGGCAACAGCTCCCTCCCTCGTGCGGCTGCCTGGGAGTCCCAGGAGAACCCACTGATACCGTTTATAAATGCCGGACATTGAGCGTTCTCCTTGGTACCAGCACATCTGGAATTGGACAGCTCGGTTAGATTCTCGGCCAGCAAACCTGTACAAGAGTGTGTGAACTCTGCGTTTGCTTCGCCCGGACAAAGGTGAATTCCCGGTCACTACTGGATGGCAACAGGTGTGGCCTCAGGAGCAGCACGGAGACAGGCACCCGGGTGCAGGAAGAGCATCTGCAAGAGGGGGTGGGGAAGGTGACAGACGCACGTGCGAGTTTAGCTGTTACCGTGGGTGGGGGGTGGTTGGGTAAGACCAGATTTTCTCATTGTTGCCCCTTTCTGAAAAGGACCCTGAATTGACTTCTCTGTGGCTCCTCACGCCTCCTTGTCAGGTTGGAGGAGACTGCTCCCCTGGCTCAGGCCCTGCTTGCGGCATCACGGAAGCTGCTGTTGCTTGCCCTGCCCTCCCTGTGACATCCTCTGTGCTGTTGTCCGGGAACAGTTCTACCGAGCAAGCTTGGACTCTGCTCCCTTCTGCTCTTGGATTTCGTGTCTGGAAGGCTTGTGTTCTTTCCTGATTTTTGATGATGCTGAGCTATGTTTTTGCAAGGATCACGCGTGCCTATAGCAGGGAGAATCCCCTTTGCAATTTTAACATCTTGACGCTCTCAAGCAGAGCTTGCTATCGAAGTTGACAGCCTCCTGTGTTTTTATTTTGGCAGAAACTGAATTTCAGTCCTAGGACAGCTTCAGCACACTTGATCCATCCTAGCTCTTCTCTCTCACTGCTCCCCTCGTGTGTGGCAGAAATCATATGCCCTGAAGTTTACCAGTCCCTTCATTTGAAAATCAGTTAATGTATGTGATCCTCATGAGAATTTTACTTTTTATAAAAGCAATCGCAAAGACTGGGTTTTGCGAAACCAGTGTTTTATGTGTATATTAATTGCACTCACAATAAGCTTTGTCTTCTAAATATTTCATGTTTCAGATTAGCCCTGGAATCATGCCCTGGAGTAGTTTTGCTTTTCCGCTTTTATTTTTCGCTAAGGTAAAGTTGAGAACATTGTGATATTAGATGTAGTGAGTCCTTTTAGTTTCTTCTATGTCTGTTTTCCTTTAAGCCAGAACCAGCAGACTGATACCAGTTTGTGAGCACCTGGCATCTCCCAGGCCTTTCCTGGGTCTTCCCTCCGCTGTCTTGTGGACAGAACAGTCATTGGTGGAAGATGAACTTGAGAATCTGTGTGTGGAATTAAGTAAATGTCATAGCTCTCTTCTGTGACAAACTGAATGACATTAAGCCCAGTAAATTGTAACAGCAGACTTTGCACATACAAAGCATTGAACACCAGGAAGGTAACCAGGCTGCGATGTTTCTGGTCCTGCACAAGACCTCCGGTATCACAGCGCATTTAACATACTGGCAGCATTGAGTGTTTGAAAATGTTGTGTACGTACCATGTCCGTGATTTTCGAGGGCCTGGATAAACACCTCTGGTTATCGCAATCTTTATCAATGGGAGCTTAAGGTTAGTACTGGGGCAGACTGTGTTTTAAAGAATTAAGGTGTCTCGAGTATGTTTCAGTTTTCCCATGAAGAAGAAACATGTCAGCTGTTCTTTCCTGGACTGTGGCTATCACAGTGCCCCACCACGGTCAGTCACATGTTTACTTCCCCTCCATTTAACCGGGCTGGGCTTGGGCCAGAGTACTTCGGTTGTCAAATGTCATATGAGGCTGAGGAACTGTCTTCTGCTTCATCATTAGCTTATGGAAACACTGTTTTCCAAAGCATACTCTCCTTTATCATTTGTGTTTATATAAAATAATGGAATGGTTATTTTAACTGTGCAGTTTCCTATGTTTGGTTATTTAATTGCGGAAAGATAATGGTTTTATTTTGCTAAAATCTGTGCTAGGAATTGTGCAAAATCTTTGTGAAATGCCCAGTTTACTAGCTTAAGTTATAGATCTTTGTATAGAAAAGAAAAAGCTTATTGCTACAAGGAGCATTGTCTTTATCGATGCAAAAAGCTTTAAACTTATTGGCCGTGTAGTAGGTAAAAATGCATCAGAATGTGACGAAAATTGAGAAAAGCATTGAAGTTTTAAAATCTGCTCTGCAGTTTTCTTCAACTCCCTTGCAAGATACTTAATTTGAATAAAAGACAGAATAAAGTGTTCCCACTGAGGAAAGTGGCAGGAGGACTGTTTAGAATGTGTTCTGAATCTGAGCAGTCCTGCCACACTCGTCTGTGATGTGGTGGTGTCCATGGTGTCACTTTTACAGAACTTTAAGAATGCCTCTGTGAATAAAATACATTTTATTCTTAGTATTTCTGTTTTGAGTTTTGAGGTGTGTAAAACATGTTAATGGTTTCTTTCCCTTACAGAATTTGCTTGTTCTTTTTTTTTTTTAAATGCCTACAAGACTCTGAAGCACATTAATCGCTTAAAAAGGAAAGAAAAAAAAAAGGGCCAGGCGTGATGGCTCACGCCTGTAATCCCAGCGCTTTGGGAGGCCGAGGCGGGCGGATTGCTTGAGCCTCGGAACTCGAGACCCAGGGAACCAGCCTGGGCAACCTGGTGAAATCCCATCTCTACGGAAAACACACAAATTAGCTGGGCATGATGGCTGCACACCTGTAGTCCCGGCTACTCCAGAGGCTGAAGAGAATCGCTTGAGCCTGGGAGGCGGACCTTGCAGTGAGTGGAGATCACGCCCCTGCTGTCAAGCCTTGACAGAGTTGGGACCCTGTCTGAAAAACAGCAACGTTCATAACGTATGGGTGAACTGCCCGGCTGCTCTGTCTAGAGTAGAATAAATCTAATTATGTTTTTGCCTTTTATTAGCATTGAAATTTTCTTAATTATCCCTTTGTTTTCATTACATTGTAGCAATATATTGCCGCTTAGAGTCTGGAACAAGTAGGCTTCTCTGGATCAGGTTCTTACTGGATGGCTAAAACTTAGAATGATTTTTCCCTTCCTTGGATGTGACTTATAGAACTTTGCCTTTTGAGGTGATGTGCTGCATTTGATAGCGGACACAGGAATGCCCGAAGAATTCACTTACAGGGCTAAAGTATACGTGTTTTGTAGTGTTTCCCTCCTAGAATGAAAACGGTACCTCTCATTTGTGGGTCGATGATGCTATTTGCTGAAAACTTTTAAAATTTTATTTATTTTATTTTTTTCAGACGGAGTCTTGCTCTGTCGCCGAGGCTGGAGTGCAGTGGTGTGATCTTAGCTCTCTGCAAACTCCGCCTCCTGGCTTCACGCCATTCTCCTGCCTCAGCCTCCCGAGTACGTGGGACTACAGGTGCCCGCCAGCACGCCTGGCTAATTTTTTGTATTTTTGGTAGAGACGGGGGTTTCATCGTGTTAGTCAGGATGGTCTCGATCGCCTGACCTTGTGATCTGCCTGCCTCCTTCTCCCAAAGTTCTGGGATTACAAGCATAAGCCGCCGCCCCCGGCCAAATACATGTTTGTTTACTGCCTCAGTCCTCCGTTGGGTAGCCCTGTTCTTCGTCGGATATTCAGGGAGCGGGGGCATCTTGAGTCTTGAAAGGTGTGCTCTGCGAGATGGGAATCTTCCGGCTGCTTATTTAGGGAATCCTGCCGGCTGTCATTTACTGGAGAGCGCAGTTTCCTGGCTGCCCTGGTCTTTGAGGGGAGGGAGACTGAGGGGTCATTTTCCCACCTGGACCAATGTGTTTATTAAACCTGGTTTGTGTATCATTTGGATCTTTTTATGAAGGAAAAGCTACATCTGTGACTTTCAGATGAGTGGAAGTCATGTTAAAAAAATATATATATATAAATATATATATATAAATATATATCTATATATAGGCTACTATGGAGAAGTTTTGTCCTTGTGACCTGTGAATACAGTCACAGGAGAGCAGAATGTTCACGGTGTGGGTGCTTACAGTGTACATGCAGAGTCACATTCTTCACTAGTATAACGTTAAAAAGTGACAAATAAGAGAAAAATATTTTGCTCATTACAACGTCGGTAAGAAGCTGGCAGCACTCTTGTTTTTGGAGGGGTGTGAAGGGAATATTGAGAAAGTGTCATCAACATTAGACTCGCCCACTCTGCAAATCCTGTGCCAGCTGGAGTGAGGACCCCGTGATGGAAAGATGCAGCCCTCTTCCCGGAAGGAGTTGAATCTTTGTAGCGCTCAGGACGCATGGTTCATCTCTATATAAAGGCAGAGTGTGAAACGCCGTGGAGGCTGAGAGAAGCGATGTGGTTAGCAAGTATGAGTGAGACGTTTGGGGCTTGTTAGCACCTGGCGTGTGTGCAGCAAGCTTTGCTATCTGCACATGTGTGATCCTTAGAACACTGGCGTCTGGAGCCATGGGGGCTGTCGAGGGCCCCAGTTCCCGGCGGGCTGAGGAGTTCCCTGTTACCACCAGGATAACCGTGATTTTGAAGGCTGTCACTCAATCCCAAGTCCTGGAAGGGGGCTCCTTTCAGAGAGGAAAACACCCCTAGAGCCTCAGGCAGAATTCAGTGATTTTTCTTATAATGTTGCTTAGATTTCGCAACACATGAAACCAAGAACATATTTCAGAATGCTTATGGTTCTTTTGTAACCATGGAAACAAAGTAAGTTGCAGTCGATGGACAGTTTGCGGAAGCTGAACTGCCTACATCGTGAGCACGGCGCTCTCCCTACCGCCCTGGGCCTTGCTCCGGTTTGCCGGGGAGGCTTTGCAGGGCCTCTTGGCTGGGATACCTCTCTCATGTCCCATGTTGCTACGCCTGGTCACAGCCATACTGTTGGGCACCTGCGCCGTGAGGTCACTGAGTGGACACGGAGCCACGGGGCAGCAGTTGGTCAGGAGGTGGCATCCACATGGTCCGAAACAGGTTTCTGTTCATTAAGAATGATCATTGCAATAAAAACAGAGTGAAAGAAAACTCTACTGACCTGAGAATGCATCCGCTGAGTTGCATAGGGAAGTGCAGTGAGGAAGGTGAGGGCTGAAAGGACATGAGGGAGGGAGAGGAAAGGAGAGAAGGGAAGCGAAAGGGGGGGAGGGCGGATGGGAGTGAAGAGGGAGATGGAGGAGGAAGAAGAGAGAGGGCGGTGGGCAGGAGCCTGGGAAATGTGTCCCAGAGCCGGTTCCTGACCGTCGTGGGTGCGTCAGAGCTGATCTTCCAGGAGAGGTGGCCTGGGAGGGTTGACCCTTAGGAAGTGAGGGCCAGGGGGAGCTGATTTTTTGGCCCTCAGCGGGGCTGTTGTTGACCTGAGATACAGTCGATAGTTTTCCTGAAGAGATCGTCTGCACAGCCACCGTTTGCTGCCAGGTTGGAGAGAGAAGTGCTCCTCCCCATGGATTCTTTCTAGTTTGTGGATTTTTCCCAGTTTACCTGAGCAGCCTGTCAGTGGAAATGTCGGGGATTACTAACATGTCTCCATTCTACAGAGCAGTCGACCAGCTTCCAATCCTGTAGTTGTTGGGGGCACCATTCCGGTCCTGTCAGTGCCGGCCCAGCGTGGAAGCCACAGCCCGAGGCGCTGGGAAACCTGCGGGGCTCTCACTGCCAGGAAAGATGTCCTTAGGGCAGAGCCTGGCGAGGAGGGGGTGCTGCTGTTGCAGCAGTACATGGAATTTCAAATGACAAATGAAACAAGCTTTTAATTATGACCAGAGCCCTATGCTCTGCGTTTCTTCAAATGGAAATGTTGTGCTGAAATGAAATTGCTGTTAATCGGTTGCCTCATCCAAGACGCAAGACCGAGGGCTGGGAGCAAAGTAGAAAGTGGATTTATCTACAAAGCTTCCTCCTCTCAGACTATCATCAGTTGGATGGTGCTACACAGGAATATGTGAGAATTCGTGTGAGAAAGGTGATGGGTGCAGACCTGTGTGACCGGCAGGTGTGGGGGGAGGTTTGAGAGAAGCTTTTGGCTGAAGTGATGTCAGATGCAGGTGCTGAAGTGTGATGTCTGTCTGGATGGAAGAGCACACACGCCTCTGGGCTGCGGGAAACAGATAAAGGAGGAGGTGGACAGACGTGAGTCGTGTCTTAGGAATGGTAGCAATTCAGGCAGACCCAGGATCAGGCTCCCACGGGGGAGGAGTGGATATCAGGACCCAGGGAGCGTGGGACGGGGGTCATGCCCAGGCCTCTGCGGGTCTTGCTCTTGTGTCAGCAGGGCCCTGTGCTTGCCTTCCTTAAAACTTTCCTGATCCATAAAACGGGCACGACAAAATCCACCTTGTGACACTGAAGCTTAAATGAGATGAGGTACATGGTGTCTTCCTTCCCTTCCTGACACATCCTAGACTCACAGCTATGGTAGCAGCGACAGACTGGATGGAATGCTGGAGCCGCTTTGCGCCTGGTGAAGCCACATGGATTTGTGCAGTGCTGGCGACTGTCTCTGAAAGCCTTTGGTCATGGCAGTGGCAGCCTGGAGTGGCTCTTGGCATACTTGAGTCTGTGGAGTGCAAGGTTGACTGGAGCTCCGAGGCCATTGATACTATCCAGGGGTGAGCTGATGAGGCCCTAAAACATGGGGGGAAGGCCGAGAGGACTTGGCTGCCAGAAGCATTGTAGATTTCTGGCTTCGAGAACTGGCTGACTTATGGACATAGGAAGGTAAACCCAGATGGCTCCAAAATTGTAAGTCCAGAAGAAAGGTGGGAGGGTACAATTGCTGACTAGGTCATGGTTGCCCTGTCCCTTTGTTTCTGGCCATCGTTTCTCCTCCCTCCCCCTGCCTTTGTGGGCTGGAGGGCCTGAGCCTGCACAGCGGTCTATTTCATGATGACAATGGCCGATTATTACCCTGCAGTAAGAAGTCTCTCCATTTTATTTGGCAGCAGTAGTTAAATAAATTTAAGGAGTGATGGTGTAGTAGTATTTGTTTTGTTTGTGCTTTTTTTTTTTTTTTTTTAGTGTCATTTAACTGAATGTTATTTCCAATTTCACTGATTGAGAGGCCAAAACATGCTTTGATTTGTTGTTTTGTGTTTGAGCTAGTTTATTGCCTCACAGGAATGCCAAGTATTCTGTTGTCACACATCAGTAAGTATCTCAAATTGTGTTACTATAATACTTAGCTGAATTACCTCCCTTATTTTGGCTTTTAAAAATCTAAAATCTGTGTGAAACACAGGATGGTGCATCTCCATTGAGGGTTGTTGAGAAGTGTGACTTTTGCTGGCATGCTTGAGAATCAGTGACATTATTTTATAGAAACACTTTGTAACTGACAGCAAAGCTAGAAGCTCCTGTAAAGGGCAGAGTAGGCAACGTGTTATGCTTTGAGGGCCACAGAAGTCTCTGCATATATTTCTTTTGTGAAAACTTCAACATGTAAAAATCCCTGGCCAAGGCTCGGTCGGGGATCATGGTTTGCAGACCCTTAACAGCAGCTTAGCTGAAAGCTGGTCTCCCATGCGGTGAGCAGGAGCCTACCTCATTGCTTCAGCCAGGAAGATGCTGCCCTGATGCTGGAATTTACTTCAAACAAACTTGAAAGCTCTGGCACCGCTGCTCATTTCCATACTGTTGCAGGCTATCTAAAATACGGAGGATGCCGTGGCGTTTTGATTTTGTTACTCCTCTTGAAGGGCTCTGAGATGGCTCATCGCGAGTTCGACATTTGCAGAAATGATCAAGCAGAGCTGCAGTCCTCTTGCAGATAAAGTGAAGTTTTTTCTGAAAACTCGTTACAGGCTTAAATTTCTGATCCCATTCCATCCACTGATCTTGTATGATTGGTTTCTTTTTGTACCCATTTGGGTCTATGAAGCGTCTCCCCACCGTGGTAGAAATTTAGCTCTGATTTTGTGCATGAGTCGGTATCCTCACTCCTCATCTGCGAGGAGAAAGTGCTGCAGGTCCTGTGTGGTTTCCATCCCCTCCCTGCACGCGGATGGATTGGGAGGTATTTGTGGTGTGTGAACTTGCTACCCCCAGAGCCTTCTGCTTCATTCCCTGGACCGCTTTCCTCCCTCCTCCCTCCTGACTCACTCCCCTGGACCACACTTCTCCCTCCTGGTTCACTCCTTGGGCCGAACTCCACCCTCCTCCCTCCTGGTTCACTGCCCTGGGCCCCCACGCCTCCCTCCTTGTTCACTCCCCTGAGCCCCCACGCCTCCCTCATAGTTCACTCCCCAGGGCCCCCACTCCTCCCTACTCTCCTGGGCCACATTCCTCCCTCCTGGTTCACTCCCCTGGGTCCCCAATCCTCCCTCTTGGGGGCTTGGTAGTTTCTGATGTGCTTGTGCCAGCACGATAAGGCTGAGTGGCAGCTCCAGGGCTGCGGCTGCTCACGCAGCTGTGGCATGAGTGCAGAGAACTGCGGGGATGCAGCTGCCCTTGCTGTGATGCTTCGAGTGTCATAGTCGATATGGGAAACTGGGTGGGATGTGGATGTCCCAGGAAGGGACAGGAGCCTCCCCTCAGCCTCTGTCAAACAGTTCTCAGCCAGGCGTGGTGGCTCACGCCTGTAATCCCAGCACTTTGGGAGGCCGGGGCGGGCAGATCCCCTGAGGTCAGGAGTTGGAGACCAGCTTGGCCAATGTGGTAATTTTTGACGCATTAAGTATTAAGGAAAATGACTCACACTAGTTTGCCTTGCTTTTTAATTGATAATTGGTGTACCCCAGTAGTCTGAACTTGTTAAGCAACCATTCTTACCGAAAGACTAATCTTTAAAAGTCTCTTCCTCTTGACACGTCTTTGGCTGCTGTAATCAAATGCAATGTAATCAACACTGGTTAATGGCTTTCCTTGCTTGGCTAACAATTGCTCCTCAAAAACTTTGATTTCTTGTTATTTTCATTTATAATTATGTTTTAAGCCTTCTAAATTTTCTAGCTTTCCTGCGAGTTGGGAATAACTGTGATGGGTGCTTAGTTTGGGATGTTGACGTACACTCTATGCCCAGCTACTATGCCATTGTGTGAACACTGATTTCTCACTTTCTCATGAACACTGATTTCACCTAGTTTGGTAAATTCTATTAATTTTAAGGAAGGGGGTGGAATGCAACTGCTGTTAGGAGGCTTTTCTAAGGATCGAGGAAATGTTGCCATGATTATTACCATTACAGAAGGAACATAAAAATGCGTGCTGCCTTCAGTCATGATGAATATGTAAGTCCGCATCTGTGACTGCAGAAAACGGCAGCCCCAAATCCTAAAATCGTGTGGATGCACCAAGCCCATCTGCAGGGCACTGTGGAGCAGCCTGCATTAGCCGAAGTTAGCCCACAAGCCCTGAGGGATGGTGTCTGAGTTATGATAAGGCTCTGACTTGGGATTAAACAGGCCTCCAAATAGTGTGATATTCTAAACAAAAACATGATACTGCCCAGGGAGCCCAGTGGGCACCTGTAGGCAGTGTAGGTGAGAAAAGGTTCCAAAGAAGATTCCTGCAGCTCAGCTAGGAGGATTCTGTAAGGCAGTAGACACATCAATGTTCACATAGGAGTGTTGAGCTATATTCATTCCTTTTAAGCAGCCAGGCTTGTGTGTGTTTTTAGGGGCACTCACATGGCGCCCTTTCCACCCTCACTGCTGGTTGTGCCTGTTTGATGTTGCGGACTTCTGTGTTAAGTGTGTCCACTCTCCAAATGTATCTCTGTCTCTAGAATATTTTAGAGTAAACCATTTATTGTTTAAACGCTTGTTTTTAGTGAGGAAGAAATCTTTAAAATGGGCCATACAGACCCTGCTATAAATGTTGAACAATGGCACGTGTAATGTTTAACACGTAGTGTTTAAAGTAGAAGACAGTTTAATTTAGAAATCCTGTTGGAATGCCAACTTAAATTACGAAAATCTGTACACATATGGAAAAGAATGAGAGTGAAGGTACAGAATTGGAATTTTGTCTATTTTGTAGAGATTCTGTAATGTATCAGGTACAAGGCTCACTTCATGATTTAAATGCATGAAGCTGAAATTAGAAAACTTGACAAAAACATGCCTTTGAATAGTGAGCCTTTATCCTCCTTGAAGTAGTGACTCATTCACTAAAACGTCCACCTGCAACTTTGTCAAATACATTTGTTGCATTAGTCCTCAAGTGAGCTCAGTTTTCCAGACAGGCAGATTATTACTGTTTAAAGTTTGTCCTGATGATGTTGGTGAACAGGGAAAATCCTTTGACGTGGATCCTCTGTGTGTGTTACACATCAGACGCGGCCTGCCCAACCCTCTGCCTGTAACTGGGAACCTTGACTGTCAGGATCATTGTAGAGAACCTTGAGGAAAGCAAAACAAGCCTCTGGAGTAGCAAAAGATGTAGCTGATTTCATGCAATAAAACTTACACATTTTTCTTTAAAATGCTTCCTTCGGAACGTCAGCTTGCTGACTATCTTAGAATCGCTGTAGTCCGCTGACAGCAGTCGTGGGAACAGGTGCATGGCCTGGCTGATGCAGGAGGGTCTCAGAGTGGAGCCACACTCCTGACACCGAAGGAGGGGCTGGAGCCATCACGCTCGTGACTCGTGCAGATGGCCTTGGCTGACCTCCAGAAGAGAAAACGTCAGTATCCAAGGAGGAAAAAGTCTATTAATTTCATGAGTGTTTGCCTTCGCAATGGCTAATACCCTGAGTTTGTGGCACCTGCTGTCTCTGGAATGAGGAGTCTTCCCTTCCTGGCAGACAAGCTCTAGATGGGAACAGGAGCTGTGATTGCTGGATTGAAGAGATTTCCTTCTTGGGGAGGTGGCCTTCGAGCCTGACATGAAGGAAGCTGTGACTGGCGGGAAAGGGCCTTGGAGACAGTGTATTTACCAGGAGGGTCGGTGACTGAGAACCATCCTGTTCCGAGTGTTGCCATTCTGGTTCTAGAGTAAACTTGGGGAGAGACAACAGCCAAAAGCCCCGAGGAATATTCTGTGATGTTGATCACGTCTGGTAGATTTGTTGCTGAGACTCTGAAATGAGAAGCCCGGGAGGTGCAGGTCTATCAGGCCGTGGGACGTGAGACAGCTGCTGCTTCAGGGGTTGGAGTCCCCGTGCCAGAGGCTCAGTCCTGCAGAGACTTCTGCACAGTGGGCAACTGATGCCTCCGGTTGATTGTGAGTCCCCCAGATGAATACCCATGAAAGGTACCGTGTCAGCAAAGAGTCAAACTCTGTGAAGCATTTGGAGATTTATTCTGAGCCAAATGAGTTACCATGGCCCTTGGTACTGCCCTCAGGAGATCCTAAGAACGTATTCCCGAGGTGGTCAGAGCCCAGCCTGGTTTTATAGCTTTTAGGGAGGCATAAGACAATCAATCAAATAAATGTAAGATGTACATGGGTTTGGTCTGGAAAGGTGGGACAACTGGAAGCAGGGGTGTCCAGGTCATAGGTAGATTCGAAAATTTCCTGATTGACAGTTGGTTAAGAGAGTTGTCAGATAAGGGGTTGTGGAGACCAAGGCTTTGTCATGTGGAGGAAATCCTCCAGGTAGCTTTGGAGAGAATAGATTGTAAATGTTTCCCATCAGACTAAGCGTCTAAGTTCTGTCTAATTCCAGAAGGGAGGTGGGGTGATGAGGCAAGTCCGACCCCCCAGCGATCATGGCCTGGACTAGTTTTTCAGATTACCTTTGGAATGCCCTTGTCAAAAGCAGGGGCTGTTCAGATGGCCAAAGGGGCTTCGAATTCTAATGTTTTTAAAACCAGAAAGTGATTGTGTTTTTTTCTGTGGATGACAGCCAGTGTAGTAATTAATATTTTATTAGCAGATTAATTTGGAAGTCAATGTGTTTTCAAGTATGTTAATTATTAAGTCATCAACAAACAGAGAAGGGCTTACTTTGAAACCAGCCTGAGACTCAAGAGGCTCATCAAAGAAAACGTTGGACTTGGGAGAACTGATTCACGTGTTTACTGTGCCAAGTTTCAGGCATTATGAGAAGTCTGTGCTGATACATTGTGACTTGAGAACTTAAATCTTGATGGACTCTTAAGAGTGAGGCTTTTTTTTTCTTTTCTTTGTAAATGGTCAGTGTTTCTGTCTCCTGTGTTTTGTCTTCCAGCCGCTGAGCACTTTAGCTTTGTGTTCACGTGGCCTTGTTCTCCGAACCACCTGCTTTGTGGCTCCTCTGTCCTGCCCACCTTGATCGCGTCTTCCCTGCCCCGTGGTTTTTATCCCGAGGACTGTTCTCCGCTGTGGGGAGGGGAGGATCAGTGGACACTGGCTTTACCGCCTCATTTTCTGTGTAGCTCCCAGTTTCTCAAAATCTTAATTGTCTTGGATTCCCTGTGAAACTGGGAGTCAGGCCTTGGGCGCAGTGCTGGGTGGCCTTGGGCGCAGTACTGGGGCAGGAGGGAGAGATGAGAACAGGAAGGATGGGTTTGTCAGGGGAAGGAACCCCTTGCCAAATTCCTGTGTCTGTTTTAGGTTAAAGATGAATGGCCGGATGGTGGATGTCTCACCTGCTGTGGCTGGACCTCGCTGTGCTGAACCCTGAGCAGGGGCCCCAGCAGCTGCCTCCTGCCAGGCCGGGGCCACAGGGCTGGGCTTCTGCCTCTGGGAGGGCTCGTGCCAAGGTGCAAGGGTCTGCACCGCTCGTGTGTGACCTGAGGGGCATGTGGGAAGCTTTTCTGTGCTCCTCACCTGGGAGAAGTTGAGCTCATCTGGGCTAGAGCCTCTGGGGAGGTAGGAAGGCAGAGGCCTGGAATTCCTGCTTTCCCCAGACAGCAAGAAAGCTCAGCGTTGCACCTGCTCTGAGATGCCCTCAGCAGCCATATATAGTTGATTTTAACATGACGGAAGGTGCCAATTAACCCGGCTCTGTGGAGAGCTTTGAGGAGTCCAGGCCCTGGGCCCCGGGCTTTTTAATATGTTCCTTCCTGAACAAAAAACAACAAAAGATCCCTGTGGCTGATGTCGACTGCGTGGGGTAGGACATGCCGACCTTGGGTGGGGCTTGCCCCTGAGTTTCCTTGGTGCTCCTCCCAGCCCCCACGGACACCAGCCTCTCCAGGCCGAGGCTTGTCCTGTTTAGACCCTCGTTGGTGGGGTCTGTGGTCCTGGATCGAGGGCCCAAGCACTTCTTTCATATTATTATAAATGATTCACCAGAGATGCACGGCTGTGCCCAAACATCTCACGAGCATGAGATACAGCCAGTGTCGCCGCCGCAAGCTCATAATTCTAGTGGAAAGAGGAAATTTTACTTTTAATGTGCTCGTGTGACTCAGATGCAAATATTCAATTCCCATTAAACTTTCAAGACCTTGAGATCCTCTGAGATTCCTTGGAAAGCCGTTCCTTGGCCCCACGACTAACTCTCCTGTGGAAGGAGGCTGGGGTGGTCCGCGGGGTCTGGGATCCTGCTGCGTTCTCCAGGATTCCTTAGGTTTCATCATTAGTCCCAGCTCTTCAGCAGGTGGAGCTGATTGACTCTGACATTTCCATTATATTGTTCTTGTGTTGCCTCAGTTAACTTAGAATAACCAGTATTTACCAGAAATAATTGATGGCGAGATGGGAATTATTGGTGATTCCCTGACATAGGCAGCCTGTATAGATAAGCGTGTTACACGGTGTCTAATTTCTGAGATGTTGGTCCACACCTTCTCAGGAACACACTTTCAGGGGTAGATTCCTGTGCAGGAGAAGCTGCTTTTCCCCGAGACGCGGTGGCGGCTCCTGCACTGGCATGGCAGGGTGGCTGTGTGACTGGGCAGGGCTGGACATGCTCCTGCGCTGGGCGCCCACCTCCGCCCTACATCTGTGTCGAGGGTGCCTGCCTTTGTTCCCCCAGGTCGAACTCATAGAATTGTATACCTTCCTGACACATTCCTGCATAGAGATGATTAGATCTGGGGGCTGAATCTCAATCTGACATGCATGTAGGTAAATTATTGACGTGAATGACTTGGGTCCTCCACCTTCAGGGTCAGGAGGCACGAGGTGGGTTTGGAGACAGCTGCCTGGCCTCAGGAAGTTTCTCTCAGAGCCTGTTTCTTTCTCTAGCAAAGTAAATGATGCCTACCTCACCGGGCTTAACACACGCTCAGTACTCAGATGCTGTCTGATCTTTGTTATAGTTAGTATTTGGGGAACAGCGTGGCTGGTAAGAAAATGTGTTATCTTTACAATTTATACAATGTCATACAAGGCAAGCGTGAAACCGGGACACTACCTTAATCTGAAGATGCTGGTGCTTAGTCTTCTCCTCAAGCATTTTGTTGTCATTCTGGCGTGTGTCAGCCAAGTCATATGACGGTACCGCGTGCGTGATGCCAGCTCAGTTATCTTGGAATGGGGAACCTGAGGCTGCCAGGGAGCATCCCTCCTGCCTCCAGTCCTCGGGGGTTTCTCTCTCTCTCTCCTTTCCTCTGTCCCTCCCTATCCCCCAATCCTCCTCACCACTCCTGCTCCCCTCCCTACCCTCCTCACTTACTCTACAACAGAGGTCCAGACTTTGACAAATCCCAGCTGGGCCTATTTATCGCTTGGCTGGGAAAGCAGAGGGAAAGGGGCCCAGTTACTACAAAAATAGAGAATTGAAATAGAATGTGAGCTACTTTTGCATCTTGTTTTTTATTTTAATCTGAATATAAAAGGCAAGTGTCAAACAAAATCGGTGCTAACTGCGCCACTCAGCTCCGAGTCTGCTTTGTCGGGGCTCCGTGGGTTCCCACGCCGTGGCCTTCTCCATGAGCGTCTGGACACGCCGTGGCTGTGAAAGGAGCATTCAGTTATGGTCCTTTGAATGTTCCAGAGTCATGTTTAATAAAAATCTTCACGTTTACCCACAGCCAAGTCTTGATTTAATAACAGGTACTGCAGGTCTCTGGGTGGGGCTGAGCCTCTGTTTTAGAAGCAGCTGCACCATCTGAGGGGCAGGTCCGTATGGGCTGGCAGGCGGCCTGGTCCTTGGAGCACAGGGTGGACCTGACTCAGTCCTGGCAGTGGGGGACCTTGCAGTCCTAGGATGTAGTGATGCAACCTGTGGCATAAATAAAAAGCCTCATGTGCCCCCATGAGAAGCTGGGGCTTCCCCCTCAGTACTGTGGTGTGCTGTGTTTGTGATCGTGCAGATGTAAAAGGGTGAGGGAGATGTCTAAAAACCAGGCTCCCAAAGACAGCCCTTCATGTCTGGTGCTTTCATGTGTATATGCACACGTGTTTGACGCGTGTACACCTTCACACGTTCACCTCTTTCATGCGTGTACACCTGTTCCTGTGTTCATACACCTGTTTCGCGCATGCGCCTGTTTCTCCTGTGTATGTGCCTGCGCGTTCACCCTGTATTGCGTCATACGTTGTATTTTACATATTGGGTATTTTCAGTTTGTATCGTGAGCTTGTAACGACGTCGTGAAGAAAAGAGGGGGCCCTGGCAGCCTTTGGCTCTGAGAAACGTGATGTCACGGGAACAGATGAGACAGCCCGGGTGAGGCCGGCAGAGGCCATCGTGGCCTTGGGAGTCCGTGCACATCCACTGTCTGTCGCTCTGTGACAAGTGACCCCAAAACCTAGGGGCTTAAGGCAACATACACGTACGACTGTGCAGCTTTTTCAGGTTGGAAATTCAGGGCAGCCCTGCTGAGCGGCTCTGGCCCAGTCCCCCGGGTCACTGTGAAGATGCTGTCCAGGGCTGCAGCCATCTGTAGGCTCAGCTGGGCTGGAAGTTCTGCTCCAGGATGCCGTGCTGACGTGTCTGCGGGCAGAGGCCTGGTCGTCCACACCTGGCTACTCCCCGGGGCTGCCAAGTGCATTCCTGCCCAGGGCCGCTCCTTTCCCCAGAGACGTAGCAGTGCTGGTCTTATGCCCAGCGTCAAGGTGGCCGGGTCAGGAGCAAAGACTTGTTTCCCCTACTCGGCGGCTACTCCTGCACGGCTGGGAGACAGTGGAGGTCGCGCAGGAAGGTGTTCGCTGAAGACCGTGCTCTGTGACTTGACGGGTGTTCCTCCCAGGAGAGTGAAATGGAGACTGGACGCCGGAAGCAGCATCCTGCATGACCCCATGTGTAGTAGGGTCACAGCAGAGCTAAGTCCTTCCTTTACAGATACTTTTCAGAGTCTACCCGCCTTTAGATTCTCTGATTAACGTGTCTGAGGAGGGTCCCAGGAGTCTGCCACCTGCCAGGCCAAGGAGGTTCCCTGCATGTGGCTCTCCCCTGACACCTTGAGAAACGTGACTCGAGAGAATCACCGAAGTTTCCTAAATGAGTCACCTGCTTTCTCTTCTCTTTGCTTTCATGCCCCCCCAGGGTAGGTCAGTCCTGTCCGCCACAGCGATACCGGCATGCTGGAGTTCCAAGGAGATTGGGGGTGTGTGTGGTCCCCCAGGGAGATTCGGTGACTGAGGATGCTGTCATAGCAGCCAACATGTCCTTATTGTTTTCACTTTTAATGAAGTTCAGTTACTAGGTTTTCTGAGGCACAATGATGTCCTTGTGAAAAATTGGTGATCAGGGAAGCAAGCAAGTGTGGGAAAATGATCCTGCCCTTAAATCTAAAAAACGATGAAACAGCAAAGAGCCCTGAAGAGCCCATGAACCTCCTCATGGGGCGGTGAGGAGACACCTCAGTAATGGCTTAAAAAAAAAGTGATAATACTGAAGAAAAGGTAAACTAAATTTTGGGTCTCCTATGGGTAAAGAGATTGTGGTTTACATTTTGGATGTATGCGTTTATATACTTACTTATTTTTCTTTGTTGGATTTAGAATTAGTTGAAATAATTGTGTGTTTTTAATTTAAAAAATTGGGGTATACGAAGTCTAATCCCTTTGTGATATTTCTGTACTGTGAGACTCCACATACAAAAGTGAAGCCCAGACTGTCTGTCTCTAATGAACCAGAGAGAGGTGGTCATCTCCTGCAGGCCGGTCTGGTCTCCAGGCATCTGGCCATCCTCCCAGTCTTGGGCACACCTGCATCACTGGTGCTTCCTGCCAGACTGTGACTCTGCCCAGGTTTCAGGATCACCCGGAACTGTTTTCCTAGGGGCTCCTGCTTTGTCCTGGCTCCTGGAAGCACAGGCTTTTGACGAAGGACTCTCCCCACTGCCAGGTAAATTGGTGATTGCCCCATAGTCTGTATTTATCACATGGGGCACAGAGAGTCTGGGCGTGCTGTCCTGGCCCTGGAGCCAGCTCTAGGACTGCCCGGCGGCATTGCCTCCACCCCTCATCTGGGAACAGGGCGGTGGGGAGGAGAAGGGAAGCAGGGTCTTGACCCTTCTGCGTCTCGAGAACACGGGAACACATCGTCTCATTGCCTCACACCATTCACAGCCCAAGCTTGTGTGAAGTATTATTTTATAACCTCCCCTGACAATGATGTATTTTATATAAGCAGCACATAAAGTGGTAATTTAATACCCTATCGAGCAGGATTAAACAATAAGGAGCAGATATCACTGTAGAAGAGTTACTTTATCCGGGAAACATTTATCTACTGCAGGTGGATGTGAATCATGGCTTCCTCCTCGGTGGCTCCTGATGAGCCTGTGAAATTCTGTCCTGTTCACCACTGTTAGTTATAAGCTACACCTTTCCTTCTATGATGTTTATTTCTTGCCTGTTCAGCACTGTTAGTTACAAGCTATACCTTTTCTTCTGTGATGTATATTTCTTGAAGGCATGGACTAAATCCTAATTCCACAGTATTCGATGCACATACTCAAGAGATACTTGTTTGAATGAATGGATTAATAGAAAATAGAAGTGGTGACTTCACTTTATTTCATTATGTCAAACTTTGTCTACACGGAAAATTATATGGTCCTTTGGAAAAACAGGGCCTCTGTGCAGGGTTGTTAGAGATTGTGAGAATGCCGCAAATGGCTCTGTGGCTCTAGGCTCACAAAGGGCTTGAGGGACTTGGTGGCGCACCTGTGTTGAAAACTGAGTTCTGCAAATCCATTCGAGTGACCTGCCAGCACACACAATCCTACTTCCCAGTTGATTTCTGCACAGAGGCTTCTCCTGAATGCCCCAGGTGAACGTGGGTTCAGCCAGCACTGCTGGGCTTCCACAGCAAGCCAGGGTGCTGCAGGGACGAGAGAGAAGAGGGGCAGGACCAGGATCTTCCTGGGCCCCAGTGCCCGTGTGGGGACGCTGCCTGGCCTGGCTTTTCTGGGGGAGGTCAGGGAAATGATGGCATGGAGGGACTGTTGGTATGAGTCGCTTGCTCAAACATAGATCCCAGGTCTGTGTGGGAGGCAAATAGAAATTTATGTGGGTATCATCAGTAACATAGCAAACATGGGCTTCTTCACTAGGGTGGCTGACCCTCTTGCTCATCTGCTGAGCAAAGGCCCGGCCCGGCCCGGCCTGGCCTGGCCTTCTACGCCTCCACAGTGAGCTTTTCTCAAGCTCTGTCCACTCCATGGAGATAGCCGGAGCCAGGGCAGATATGGGGTGTTTTCCACTTTTTATTTATTTTTTCTTTTTTGAGATGGAGTCTTGCTCTGTCGCCCAGGCTGGAGTGCAGTGGTGTGATCTCGGCTCAGTGCAAGCTCCACCTCCCAGGTTCACGCCATTCTCCTGCCTCAGTCTCTCGAGTAGCTGGGGCCACAGGTGTCCGCCAACACACCAGGCTAATTTTTTGCGTTTTTAGTAGAGTCAGGGCTTCACCGTGTTAGCCAGGATGGTCTCAATCTCCTGACCTCGTGATCCACCAGCCTCGGCCTCCCAAAGTGCTGGGATTACAGGCGTGAGCCACTGCACCCGGCCAGGTATTTGTCAGTTTTTGAAAGCTACATTTAAAGAATGAAATAGACCGAACAGAATTACTTCCTTTTGAATATTTAATACTCAGTCTACCAGAACACTTAAATATAGTTAATGTATTCAAATAATAAGAAAGAACTTTCCCTCTGTTCCAAAGAAAAAGTATAAACAACCTTTTACTTGTCAGGGATTTCACTATGTTTCTAAAAAGCCAGCAAGCACTTTTCCTGAAATAGACCCATCTCTTCCTCTGCATAGACCCTATGAACATTTTAGCTACATTTCTGCTGTATCTTAATGTGATAGATTGTAGAAAATTCCTTGCTACTGGAACTTCACGATGCTTTCCTTTGAAACATCAAATAGAAAGTATGGATAGTAAATCTCAGACTAGTTGCAATTATCAGTCTTGGTAGAGCTGCCACCCACAGCCTCTGTCAATTACAACAGAGTGTGTCTCCCCAGCAACCCGGATTAGATTGCGGACCAAGCCAGGCTCACCCAGGATTCAGTGCAACGTCTTTCAAAGCGGTAGTCACTGCCCCTGGAGGAGACTTGAGAAGTCCTCCCTTTGATGCCTGTGCATGGCTGTTCTCAGATCACAGCAGCTGCAGCTGCAACTGCAGCTGCAGCAGCATCTCAGAGGATGCCAGCAGGGGTGTCCTGGGTATTGACATCACGGTAGGGGCCTGCAGTGTCTGAATGAAATGGGCCGTGAAAGTGAGCACCCTAGAGGAGTCCACAGCCACGTTTCAAAGGTGCAGTGGCCCGAGGTGAACCCCAGAGCACTGAGGAGCCTGGAGTTGACCTGTCACGACTTCATTGAGAGAGCTGACTGAATTCCGTACCTGTGCGGGCAAAATATGGCTGTTTGCGCTTGGCCCCTTCTCAGTCCAGGGCTAGGGAGGTTGTCTGCACAGCTAGTGGGAGCTTAACTTTGTGCACACTCGGGGTTGGGTCCCACTCCTTTCTGTGATCCCAGGGAAGATAGACATGCCGAGCTCTCCTGGAAGAGGGCCCTGACGAGTGGAAGCTGAGCTTCAAGATGGTCGGCCTTGTGGTGTGCGTGGCGGGTTCGGAGTCGGTGTGTGCTGAGTGGGGGCCCGGCTGCTGCTGTCGCTATTGGGCTCAGCAGACGCTGCGGGGGACGTGGCTCCTGTTGTACTTGGTGGTTTTCTCCTCACAGGAGTGGGTTTCCCTGCTGTGAAGGTGTCGGGGCTGTGACAGGCAGCCTGGCAGGAGGAAGACGCTCGTGGGGTTGTGCCCCGAAGCCCCCTTCCTCTTGAGGAGCATGAAGGGGGTTTGGGACCCTGCTTCCGGCTGCGCTCCCTTGCTAGGTTCTTGGCCTCGGGGGCCAGGAGAAGCTGAGTACAGGCCTGAAACCTGGACCCCTTCCACAGCCTCCGTGGCGTTTGTGGTGTTATGCGGGACGAGGCCCTTGGAACTCCAAGCCCTACGCTGGCATGCCCGCCCACTGGGGCGTCTTGGGCACCTGCTGTGTGCTTGGCTCCATGGTGGGGTGGGCGGTAGCAAGGGCTGTGGGGTAGAGTGGACACGGTACGCGGATGATGAGAAGCGTCAGGGAGGCAGTGAGAGCACAGCTGAGACCTGCAAGGAGGGGACTGGCTGTGGGTGTTGGGGCTCAGGGAGCTGCCTCTACCCAGAGCCACAGTGGCCAGTGAGGGCAGAGCAGGGGACCGAGGCCCAGGGAAGCCGAGTGTATGGTTCGCATCAGGTGTGCGGGTCTGCCGGGCTGTGCGGCCCTTCTCAGTCCTGGCTGGGCCTGGGGTCCCAGAGGGAACGGAGGGTCTTCGCATCTCCCTCCTCTTGCTTCCCTGCTGCTTCCTGGTCAAGGGATGCTTCTTTATTGCAACTCTGGCAGTTATTCTGCATATTAAGAGGAGTTTCACAAAATCGTAGGGGGGGAGGCGGACTAGGGATTCATTTTTTTTTTCTCCCCCTGATTTTACACGGAGCCTTCTACTACCCCTTAGTGTGGAGGCAGAGTGCAGATGCTCTACAGTTATCTATCCAGGAAGAGAAGAGCTGATGGGAAGTCACAGATCTGATCATTGCAATAGCACTGACATTTTTAAGTGGGAGAATGCTGATGTCTATAATAATCAGAGTAAAACTTCAGTAGCTTCAACATAAAGATTCTGAGATGATCTTAGAGCCATTTCGTCCCTAGATCCTTCTGCAGTGTGGAGTGTGACATCTCTACCAGCCTCTGGTCAGTGGCCGCCTGTGGGTAACTGAATGCTTGAAGTGTAAATGAGAACTTCTAATTTTATTTAATTTTAGTCAAATTTAAATAGCTATATGGCCCGGGCACCGTGGCTCATGCGTGTATTCCCAGCAGTTTGGGAGGTCGAGGCGGGTGGATCATGTGAGGTCAGGTGTTCAAGACCAGCCTGGCCAACAAGGTGAAATCCCATCTGTACTTAAAAATATAAATAAAATAGTCAGGCGCGGTGACAGGCGCCTGTAATTCCAGCTACTCGGGAGGCCGAGGCAGAAGAATCACTTGAACTCGAGAGGCAGAGGTTGCAGCAAGCCGAGATCGAGCCACTGCACTCCAGCCTGGGTGACAGAGGGAGACTCTGTCTTAAGAAAAAAAAAAGATTTTAAAAAACCCTACATGCCCCTAGTTGCCTCTGTAGGAGACGGCATGGTTCCAGAGGTAGACTTTGTGTTGAGGACTCTGCAGCGTCAGGCTGGAGACAGTCTCCCTTCCTAGCAGCGTGGGCCCCTGGGCTGTTCTTCTACCAGAAGGGATGGTGGCGTCTCTGGGAGGTGTCTGTAGACTCAGATCTGTGTGGATTAGTGACTTGTGTTACTCACAGATACTTAATTTTATGGGTAAATGAATACCTGGACTGGCTGCAACTTCAGGGCGAGATTCGGGAGTAGGGAGTGAAAAGTGACGACGGAACCCTGGGCTTGTCCTGCTGCCCCCAGGACCCGGTCGGGGTGCCTTCTCGTCTGAAGTCCCAGCACGTGGTCAGGGTACCCCTTGCCTCTGAAGCCCCCAGGAAGTGATCGGGGCACCAATCCCCTCTGAAGCCCCAGCACCTGGTCGGGGCACCCCTCCCTTCTGAATCCCCCAGTACCTGGTCGGGGCGCCCCTCCCTTCTTAAGCCCCCAGACCCTCCTGGCCTGCGGTGCTGCTTCTCCAAATGCTGTCCTTGGCTGTTTTCCAGGAGTCACCTGCACCAGAGCAGGCTGCGTGTGTCATTTCTTGTCGGATCTGGGGTGTCAGTGAAGCTCATTTATCTTGTCTTCCTCCTCATGTGCCGTATCTCACCTGTTGACTGTCTGAGTTTGTGTGAGTGCGTGTTGTGCGTTCTCAGGCTGTACTCGGTGCTTAGGTGACAAGAACGTCTTAGAGCAACGGACTGTCTGCTCCAAAGGACGCTGGGCATGAATCGAGACACAGTTTACTTGTGGGGTTTAAATTTCCTGGGTGTTGGAGGCAATTAAGGGGAAACAAGGTCTAAAAAAGCCCCTGCAGATGAGGAAGGCAATAATGAAAAAAATTACTCTATACACACTTAGCAGTTGATTTAATTTGTAGGTGAATTTTGCATTTCGGGAACTACTAAAGGTACTGTTTGTAGGGATTCCTTGATGAGCTTCTTGTTTTCTGTCTAGAAAGTAAAGTGGATCGGTTTTGCCTTTAATGCTGACTGACTAGAATCTACTTCCTTTTCCCCCCATTCACGTTAGGGTGGGGATTGGACTGGAAGAGCTGTAGGATCTCTTTATTTCTGATCTTAAATGAATTTTTTCTTCAATGCCCTGTTCTTTGGTTTGGGAAATGTGCTCAATTTGTACCGTGCTTTAAATGTACACAAGGGTCGAAATTGCTACTTTTCTTTAAAGTTAGATATAACATCTTAAGTAAAATGTCATCTATAAATCAGGCACAGTCTGGGGCCTGGAGACCCCTCTTGTCGCTTCCTTCCAGCTGTGTCTTCTTCCCTGGCCACATTGCCCTGGCCACATCTCCTCCCCACACCACGCCGTGTCATCCGCCCACCACCTCACCTCTGGTCACAACACCTCCCTCCCGGCCACATCACCTGTGGCCTCACTGCCTGCCTCCCTCCTTCCTGGTGGCCTCCGTGGCTCCCACTGTCTGCCCTCCCGAGGGTCTGTTCAAGGCTCCTTCCCCGTTTTCCACTCCTGAGTGGGTCTCGGGGCCTAGATGTTTCACAGGATGCAAGTTTCTTCCCTTCCAGCCGTGGGTCTCTGAGCGACAACTCCAGAGAGGGCACTAAGCTCTCCTTACCTACCTGGGGGGCCCTGAGCCCTGACCACCGACCACCAGGGCTTTTCTGCAGTGTGTGGGGCAGACTCATGCATGAATTGGACTAAAAAGATGCTTCCAGGAATCCTTGTTTTAAGTGCACTGGAGCAGAGATGGGGAGAGGGGACCACCTGGTTTGCTCAGAATTTGGTCCTGATCACAGCCAATGAGGCAACATAAGCACCTCCTAAATGAAGCGTTCCACAGACTGATTTTACACATGACAGAAAGGCTTCACACAATGAGTGAGTTTGAGCTGCATTTGAAGGAAGAACAGGTCCCTGTAGGTGGAAATGAAAGGTAAGCGTGACCCAAGCCATCAGCAGCAGCAGGGGTGGGGTGGTGCAGACTCCCCATGGATGGTGGGCATGGCTGAAATGCAGGAGAGGGCAGGGGTGCGAAGGAACAGCAGGGCGGCAGTAAAATTCCCCTGCAGAGAGGGGACGTGACTGAGATATTATCACATGTATACAACTGAGAGATGATTTGAGGAGGATTTCTGGGAGCCTGTGGGAAGAGCACGTGGTCATCATCAGTTCTCGGGATCTCTTTTTATGAAGTGAAAACAGTCATGCCTCTGCCTATCTTGTGAGCTGTTGTGACGATCAAATCAGATAATCTTCAGCGAGCCTTGTAAATGCTAAAGGTTATGACAGACTGTTCCAGCCCCCTTGTCTCTACCCTCCTTTCCTCCTGGGTAACGTGAACCCTGCTGGGTACCTCACTATCTGCCTGGTTTCCTCCTCCATAACGTGAGCCTTGAGTACTTGCTGGGTCCCTCGCTGTGCACCTTCCTTAGTAACGTGAGCCCTGAGTATTTGCTGGGTACCTCGCTACCTGCCGTACAGCTGGCTGTAGAATTGTCAAACGCACTTGGCTGGCACATAAGCAGAAGTGCTCGCTGGGCCTTGGGAGGGCTTTGTGACATGTGGGTGCCTTCTGTTCCCTGTTAGGCTGGAGCTGCAGGAGCCCCCCTAGACCAGATAGAGGACCAAGGCTGTGGCCTCGGGGTGGGGGCTGGGGGAGCTCCCTGGGTTTATTGTGTGGCTGAGAGCAAACTTCAGTCCCGCTGTGGCATTGGGATTCAGGGTTCCTTCTGGAATGTTCTGAGTGAGAAACAGGAAGTGCGCACAGGTGCGTCTTCTGCGGATTTTATGGTTATCTCTTGGGAGAGCACTGGTGCCTCTGAACTATGAACCTGCAGAACCACTTGTTCCACTAACGGCCGCCTTTATATAAAGAATGACTTACAAAAGATGCCACTTCAGATGGAGGTATTTGCAGGTGTGACCTGAAAAATGAACAAAATGACTTTCATCTCAAGGAAAGTACCTTACATTTTTCCCAATGATAGACATTTGAGCTTTCCAGCGAATATTAAAACATAAAAATCTTGTGTCCACCACTTTCTCATGTGATCAATGGTGATACTGATGTGGGTTTTTTTTTTTTTTTTTTTTTGGACATATAATGAAATGTGGAAGCCGCTCATAACTCTGAACCAGTATTTTCTAACCAATGTGTGATTACAAAATCGTGTGCTGGTAAAAGCCATTCAAGTGCAAGACGGACCAGTCGACTTAGAAGGAATTGGGGCAGAAAGGCCCGTCGACCAGAGCACAGACTCTGTGTTGCAGACAGCCTGTACGGAAGTGCCACTTGTTACATTTGGCAGCAGAGAATACCTAAAATGATCTGAAAACACAATGAAAATACTGCTTCCTAATTGCATATCAGTATGGGGTCGGACTTTCTTCATAAACTTCAGCCATGGCTCTGCAGCCCACTGAACGCAGATGCAGGCATGAGAATCCTGCTGTCTGAGGTGCAGAGATGTTAGGTGTTTTCACAGCAGCACAAACTGTTGCCACGCTGCTGCTTATTTTGGAAAATGGTTTCTTCTTTAAGACTGTGTTAAGATGTAATGACTTTATCCTTGTAAAAGAAACTAAATTATGTTCTTTTTTTTTTTTTTTTTTTTTTTGAGACGGAGTCTTGCTCTGCCACGCAGGCCGGAGTGCGGTGGTGTGACCTCAGCTCACTTCAACCTCTGCCTCCTGAGTTCAAGCGATTCTCCTGCCTCAGCCTCCCTAGTAGCCGGCACTACAGGTGTTCAGCACCATGCCAGGCTAATTTTTGTATTTTAGTAGAGACGGTGTTTCACCATGTTGGCCAGGCCGGTCTCGAACTCGTGACCTCAAGTGATCCACCTGTCTCTGCCTCCCAAAGTGCTGGGATTACAGGCATGAGCAGCCACCACTCCCGGCCTGATGAGAAAGCTTTTTTGTGCTCTTTAATAAAGTGCAAAGGGTTCCTGAGACCCAAAAGTTTGAAAACCACTGGCTTAAACCGACAAAATTGTCCATGATTCTTCAGTGTATCTTCTAATCTGTTGATGGAGAGAGGACAGCAAGGGTTGCTTTACTTTTTTCCTTTCACAACTCAATGGTGCTGGGACAACTGGGGTATCCACATAGAAAAGGATGGACTGGACCCTTCCTCACCCTACACGCAAAGCTCAACATGGTTCCAATGTAAGGAGCTGACTGAGACCCATTCTGTCAGTCTGCTGGGTACCATAACGGACACCACAGACCGTGCGACTTAGACAATAGCATCTTATTTCCTTTTTTCTGGAGACTGGAAGCCTGGGATCAAGGTGAGGGGGGCAGGGTTGGATTCTCTGGGGCCTCACCCCATGCTGTGTAGACAGCTTCTTCTCTGTGTCCTCACAGGTTTCTCTCACGTGTATGCAGCACTGAGGACTGTGTCTAAATTCTCTTAAAAGAACACCAGTCATACTGGATCAGGCCCTACTTTTAAGATCTTATGGGACCTAAATTGCCAAGTTAAAGGCCCTGTATGTAAATACAGTGACATTTTGGGTTTCTGGGGTTGTGACTTTAACATGGAATCTTGGGGGAGGGGGACAGTTCAGCTCATAACACCTTTAGGGGAGAATCCTGGAGAAACTGTTAGGTTGGATTAGGCAATGTTTCCTTGGCTGAGACGTCTAAAGCTATAACAAGCAACTGAAGGGAAAAAGACGGTATCAAAATTAAAAATGTTCAATTCAGAGGATACTATTAAAGTAAAATGACAACCCACAGAACAGGATACATGATCACGATAAGGACCTGATATCAAGAATATATTCAAAAACTCTTAATAAAAATCCAATTTAAAAATGGACAAAGGATTTGAATAGACACTCTCCAAAGAAAGACATATCAATGCCTTAAAAAGCACATGAGATGTTTAGCAGAATTCGTCATCTTAGAAATGGAAATCAAAACCACCGTGAAATAACACTTCACAACCACCGTGATGGGTGGGTAAAACCCCAGTATTGGACAGTGACATGTTGGTGAATTGGGGAAAACTGAAATCTTGATATATTGCTAGTGGGAGGGGAAGTAAAATGGTGCAGTTGATTTGGAAAAGTCCGACAGTTCCTCAGAAAAGCATGAAATCACCGTACGACCCAGCAATTTCACTCCTAGCCATATGCTCAAGAAAACTGAAAACATTTTTTCCAAAAAGTATGTCATGCCTGAATCTTCACAGCAGCATTATTCATAGTAGTAGAAACAGTCCAGGTGTCTGTCAACCGGTCACTCACTGAGATTCCACTCACCTTAGACGTGAAAGATGTCAGCACCGAAGGTCACACCAAAGGTCATGCACTGTACGATTCTCCTCACAACAGGTGTCCAGAATGTGCAAATCCAGAGAAAAGGAAGTTGGCTGGTGATTGCCAGGGGCTGGTAGAAGGAAGGAGCCAGGTGCTGACTCTTAATGGGTTCAAGGTTTCTTTGGCCTGTGGTGAAAAAGTCCCGGAATTACATACTAGTGGTTGATGTGCAGCTTTTAGAATATGCTAAAAAGACTGAATTGTATTCTTTAATATTGGGGCTTTTTGTGCTTTGTAAATTGCTTTTCAATTTAAAAAGGAATTCAAGAAGTTATTTGGTGTTGATATGATAGTATCCAAAACAAGTTACTATGTAACTCACGTCCCCAGAGTTAAACTTCATTTTCTGAGGATCTTGAAGTGTTTGAGGCTAGGAGACACAACGATCCTATACTGTATGTTACACCCCATCTTACTGATTTCTATCTCACATAACCATATTCAGGAAAAACCGACATGTAAATGTGAGCTGAATGCTATGCAGAGGCACATTCCTCTTACCCGGATGATCTTTAGTGGTACAGTAAGAGATGAGATCATAGCAACGTTAGTTTAGTTAGTTTAATTTCCATGGCAACAGGAATTTGGCACATGGGATGAGTTAGATCTCCCTGCACAGCTCCTAACGGGGTTGCCCATTTCTGTGTGGTGTCTGTGTATATTCTCGCTGTGGAAATAAGTGCTAGCACCTGCACAAACACTTGTCCGGAAGCGCACACGAAGCTGGTGAAGGCAGAGGACAGGCGAGAGGGAAGCATGGCTCAGCCCTGGCAAAGAAGATCGTTATTCCAAACGCAAAATATTCAGGAACACAATCCTTGGGAAGACTGGTGATGTCTTTAGACCTCACCACTATCGGGTTGTATCTGTGCAGCCAGTTACCAGAGCCGCAGAACGGCGTGTGTTGGTATTGGTGTCATCACTCAACGATTCTGACTCTTCCTGGTGCTGAGGATGACTGCATATGGCAGAAGCAAAGTGCTAATCTAGCACAGGTCATCATATCCAAGTTCTTTTCTATGAAGGCGGGCAGGGTTAGGAACCACCCCACCCCACCCCACTCCCCAATCCTATAAGAACTGGGATCTGATGATCTGTGCTGTCGAGAGAGGCAGGGTTAGAACACCTCATTCCTCAATCCCATTGTTGAAAATAATAGTTGGATTGGGAGGGTTTTTACTCCTAAGGTTGAAGCCGTGCATTTCTGGAGCCTGGGCTGTCAGTCATGGTGGCTGGGGAATGCTGGGGCTGCGGTTGTCTGGCTGCCGGTAGCCCTGCTGGTGGGTCCTCCCTCTTTGACACCGTTCATTTCTGAAGCTTGCTTTCCCCGGTGTTGGAAGTAGCAGCACTGGAAGAATGGCCGCCTTCCTACAGTGAAGCTCTGGCAGGAGAGGAGAAGATACGGAGCGTCTGTTCAAGGACGTGACGTTCTGGGCACTGCACCATGCGTTCTGCTTCTCAGCTGTGCCTCCTGGTTGATGTTACCATCACCTGGCATTTCCCAGGAGGTAACTCGCGAATGCCACACTGATGGAACAGTGCGGCTCGAGTCCAGGGCCGCTGGAGCACATCAGCAAGGTCAGGCTGGACGCATGTGCTTGCTGACAGGAAAATGACAGGAAATGACATGTCAGTTCAGGAAAATGACAGGAAATGTCATGTCAGTTCAGGAAAATGACAGGAAATGTCATGTCAGTTCAGGAAAATGACAGGAAATGTGTTTGCTGACAGAAAAATGACAGGAAGACGACAGGAAAGAGGCCCATGAGGAGAGGAACCAGTAGATTCAAGGC
The DNA here is from genome assembly GCF_049350105.2 of Macaca mulatta. NCBI lineage: Eukaryota > Metazoa > Chordata > Mammalia > Primates > Cercopithecidae > Macaca > Macaca mulatta. The sequence goes on from NC_133423.1 coordinate 581,159, forward strand.
AGTTAACCGAAGGAGCGAGCCATCACAGGCTGGGAGGACACCCCAGCCACAGTGGATGTCAGCGGTGGTGGCTGGACTCGGGGTCCGTGAATGTTGCATGATCGAACGTGTTTGGTACATTCTCAGCTCCTGCCCAGGTGCCTCCCAAGCATCAGGTGTTGTGGCTCCCCACACCCTTCCCATCTGTGTGTAGCATGACCACCACCTTCCTACCGTGTGTTTGTCCTATCACGGCTGCTGTGCCTAACGGACGCTTTGCTTTCCAGCTACTTTCCTATAACCAAAGCCCTTGAACGACTTTGCGTTTCAGAGACGACAGGGTATTAGTTTTTCATGATTGCTCTGAGGATTGCCGAAAGCAAATGTAACTTACAGGATGGAAGATATTGGAGACAGTAATTATAGATGACTTTTCTCAGTTTTTTGATTGTGGTAAAGTTACACAGCACTCTATTTTTAAGTGTATGGTTTTGTGGCATTAAGTGTGTTCACACTGTCGTGCTGCGATCACCGCCATCCATCTCCAGTACTTTCTGGTCTCCCCACGCTTGAAACTCGGTCTACCAAACACTAGCTCTCCTCCCGCCCCAGCTCTGGTAAGCACTACAGGTTGCTTACAAAATAAGCTTTTTCAGTAAGAGAAGGGGCAAGGAAAAGAGCTCTAAAGACTGTCTTGAGATTTGAGGAAGTGTTTTAGGTTTTGTTGTGTGGTTCCCGGTGTAAAGGAACTATTGAAGACGTGGGAAGGCGAAGGTCTGTGATCTCAGGAAGTGATGGGCTGGGCAGCTTTCCCACTGTGACGGGGGCACTTGCCCTCAAACCTGCCTGAGATAATCGCGTGAGGATGGTGCTGCATTGTGACAGCTCTGAACTTGGTCCCCTTGAACGTTGCCAGGTACATAAGCTTTGGCGGTTACCGTCTAGTGTCTGTGGGAGACCTAGAATTTGAACATTGTTGACTTTAGTACACACTCATTTTATAACACTCTACCTGTTCTCATCAATAGGAAATATGCTTGTCCTTTTTTTTTTTTTTTTTGAGAGGGAGTCTCGCTCTGTCGCCCAGGCTGGGGTGCAGTGGCCGGATCTCAGCTCACTGCAAGCTCCGCCTCCTGGGTTTACGCCATTCTCCTGCCTCAGCCTCCCGAGTAGCTGGGACTACAGGCGCCCGCCACCTCGCCCGGTTAGGTTTTTTTTTTTTTTTTTCGTATTTTTTAGTAGAGATGGGGTTTCACCGTGTTAGCCAGGATGGTCTCGATCTCCTGACCTCGTGATCCGCCCGTCTTGGCCCCCCAAAGTGCTGGGATTACAGGTTTGAGCCACCGCGCCCGGCCTTTTTTTTTTTTTTTCCCTTAATATTCTGTGTTGCTGTAACAGTAGTTGCAGCGGACGCTACTTCTGGTTCATGGTCATCACCAAACACAAGCTTCAGGAAACCGTGTGAAAAATGAAGGGGAAAGTGCTTTTCTGCAAAGGGCTTTTTTGAACATCTTGTTTTTTTCTGGAATATATGTTTTGGTGTAAAACGTTTTCATATTTAGGGGTTTGTAACGTGTTTTATACTGGTTAGCTTTGAAACCCCATGTTTTTGCATGCCATGGGGCTGCTTTATCCTGTTATTCTATGATATAGCAGGTTGGCAAAACTATTGGTTATTTCACTTTAAAAACCAAAGCAGCTTACAGATTGAGTGTGATTCTTATAAGAATTTCATTGTAAAATTGATTTGTGTTCAACAAGCTTACTGGAATGGCTAGATCCGTGGACAAAAAGATAAGAACATGTCAAGTCTCTGGGCCAGGAAGGACTTCCAAATAATACAAGTGATACACATTAATTTCTTAACAAAAGATTAGATTTAGTACATAACTGTTTAAAACCTCCATATTTTCTATTATAGCCATTCCACAGTGCCCATGGGGGTGGGCTGCAGGACTGCCTATGGAATCCAAAGTCTTTGGGCGTTGAGGTCCCTGCAATAAAATGGCATTGTGTTTGCATATGACATATGCACATCCTCCTGCAGACAGTCATGTCAGGGTTGCTCGTAACAGCTATACCATGGACATTCCATGCGAGTAGTTGTTTAATGAATAATAAAGTCTGAATGCTTAGTACAAACACATTAAAAAATATGTTGATCTATGGTTGGTTGAATCCACAGGCCTGGAACCCCGGGAGAGAGTACAAACTCTAGAAGCAAAACGAACAAAGCACTTGAGGTCAGCAGTGACGGGTGTGGGATCACACTGAATCTCATGTGTTTTGCTGTCTGTGTCACTGTGTCCCGTGTAAACGGGAATCATTTGTAGCTTAAGGTAAAATAGGTAACAGGAAACACTACAGAGTGGGCACGAAGGCGCGCCCCTCATTACCCCATGTTACAGCCAAGCGTCTGCCTCCTAGGGAAGGATTTGTTCTGTGGGGAGACTAGATGTTGATGATTTCCGGATGTGTGAAGGGAAACTCCCTCCGAGAAGCGTGGCTTTGGCCGGAGCACATCAGACGAGAGTTAGCGTGGCATGGAGTTTCCACAGTGGCCCTCAGGCCTGCTGCTTCTCTCCTCTCCCCACCCCTGGCCCTGACTCTTACCAAGGGAGGAAAGTTCAGCTCCAGCTGAGCCCCGCACAGGGCTGTGGGTCTCTAGGGCAGGTGCCCACCTTCGCCTGAACAGGCTGTGTCAGAGGAGGGTCTGGCTGTACTTGAGCTGTGAGAGATGCTCTCAGAGATCCAGCATCCTGAAAACCCAGGTGCTGAAGGTTCCTCCTCTTCCACCATCCTGCGGGGAAGGGGGTCTTATCCTGCTTCCCCTCAACCCAAGCTGACTTCTTGTCTGTTCTGTACACCTAGGTTTTCAGAACAGTTTTGTTAATCATCTAGCAGACAAACAACCACAAGGTGACAGCCTGGGAGGGTAGACGGCGCTGGAAGGTAGTTTCCTGAATAACAGCGTTCAGTTTCCTGTTTTGCCATCATTTGACCCAAGGCCCCAAGATAATTGAAATATTGTCAGCCAAACACCGATTTTTTATCTGAGTTTTTTTTTTTCTTTTTAAGTTATGGGTGCAAACTTATAACCAGGGACCTGACAAAAGAGAAGGATTTATTTGCAAAGTGAATGTCAGGGATGGTTGGCATTTGCCAACTCTGACTAGCAGGGACCCAGGCTGCTTCCGTTCTGCCGCCCGACTCCTGACCCTCCAGCTCCTGCCCCTGTTCCCACCAGCAGGAAGAGGAGCGGGAAGGTGCCTTTTCCCCTTTAAGGGGATGAGGTGAGAGTTGCACCTGCCACTTAGCTAGTCCCTGGGGTGATTCTCCAGCATGGGTGGGAGTTGGGTTTGGAGGCCTGAGCCCCGTGAAGCTGGGGTTGCTGTTCCCTGAGCAGCAGGAAACTGGACTCTGGGAAGTGGGGTCAGAGGGTAGCATCCTCAGGAGGGGCCTCTCGTCCCATTTGACATCTTCACTGCAAAAGGGGGTGTGGGCTTCATGGTCCATTGACAAATAGAACGTTACTTTTTTTTTTTTTGAAGCACATAGAACCCTAATTCCTTTGGCTTTTACTAAAGTGGCATTTTGTAATTCCACATGATTTCATTGATATACTCGCAGGAGAGAATGCTTCCTGTAAACCAGAAGGATCTCTGCGACAGTCCTCGATCCATAGAGAGTTCCTTTTCCCAAGGTTATAGACACAGCCTTAGGAGGGGTTGAGGACACACTTAGGCAGCCTCAGGAGGTCCTGGACATGTGTCCAAGGTGTTTGGGGCACAACTTGGTCTTACACATTTTAGGGAGACGTGAGACATCAATACATGTGAGACGTACGTTGGTTCAGTCTAGGAAGGATGGATGGCTCGAAGCGGGGAGGGATTTCCAGGTCACAGGTAGATCAGACAAATGCATTTCTGGTGCATCTTTCCAGAGGAAGCAGTCAGATCCGCATTTATCTCCGTGTGCAGATGGTGACTTTGAGTTCTGTCCTCTGTCCATGAGGAATTTCCTTGTGGATCGGTTGTGAGGGAGGTACGTGGCTATTCCCCCCACCCCCAGTAGCTGTCTCTGTTAGGAAGAGCATGGGAGGCAGGTTTGGTCTAAGCTCTGCCTCACCTTGACGTCCCTTTACCTTAGTGATTTTGGGGTCCTGAGATGTATTATCAACTTCATGTTTCTGAACACACTGGCACTCTAAACAGTGTTGTAGGAGGCATCTAACTTACTTAGAAGAAGAAGAATATTTGGAAACACTTGAGCACCTTCGTCCTTGAGAGAACCAAGCTTTGTTTAGTTTGCTTTGCCCTGAGGCTGTTACGCTGTCCCGGGCTGTGCGGCCTTAGAAAGCTGTGCCCCTGTGAGCTACTGCCTGTGGAATCTGGTGACTTTGAAGTTAATCCAGCAGCTACATATTTTGGAAAGCAGATTCCCTCTTAAAGTGTTGGTGATTATGATTCTAGCACTAGAATTTCAGTGTGTATTTTCCACCCTTCTTACTTTGTCTCCTCATACACTGAGATGCTGCTGCATTTGCTCTTAGGCTTCACGGAGGGAGGGTCAGTTCTGACCCTTTCTTAGATATTGACCTTGAACGGACAGAATCGAGATTCAGGAAAACTCTCGAGCTGTGAGAGTGCTGATATCTATGTAAGTGGGGTTCATGTGTCAAACTCAGGTTTAAGAAAAACCAATTCTAGGCTGGGCATAGTGGCTCACACCTGTCATCCCAGCACCTTGGGAGGCTGAGTTGGGCAGTTCACTTTTGAGCCCAGGAATTCAAGACCAGCCTGGGCAACATAGCAAGACCTTGACTCTACAAAAAATTAAATAGGACAGGTGATGTACACCTGTGGTCCCAGCTACTCGGGAAGCTAAGGCTGGAGGATGACCCAAGCCTGGCAGGTGGAGGCTGCAGTGAACCATGATAGCACCACTGTACTTATGGTGCACTGTGCCTGAGTGACAGAAGAACCACCACCCCCCCCACACACAAAATATCAATTCATGCAGTGGCCAGTTCTGCTGGGACCACCTGTTAAGACTACTCTGGGCCTCATGGTTTGAGAAGCGTCTGTCCGGGGTCGAGAGGGAGTAGCTTGAGGGCCTAGAAGCCAGTTCTTGTGGTTGAGCGTGATTGCGGGTGTGGAGTTGGGGGCAGGGCTCTCCATGGCATGAGTGGGTAAATGGATAGGCTTCCAGGACGAGCCCCTGTGACTTTGCCTGGTTTACATCCGTCCAATACAAATCCACAGGCTCTTACTCTAGAAGCTTCTGCAGGGGCTGATGGACTGGCCTGGGGACAGAGGGTGCCCTCAGAGCCTCATGGTGTCGTCTGGTTTAGGAAGAGCACTTAGTCACCTAGATCTAGGATTTATGGCACTACAAGGGGACTCCTCACACTCGGAGCAGCATCCATCTGCATTCTAGACTTGGTTCTAGGCAAAGTATTTTGGAGCCTGTTGGTACCCTGTGTTCTGTTTATGTGTAAAACAAGTTAGAGTTATAACTAGTTAAAACCTATTTTTAAAATTTTGTCACAGAATATGGCAGTTGTGGTGGAGCCTGGCCAGAGACCCCCACACTCAGACGCTGTTGCTTGCTGGAGTTGCAGGCGTTGCCTGCATCGGCTGCCCCTCCCGGCGTGTCTGTGTTCTTGACACGGGCGCCCATCGAGGCTCGGCCTGTGGGAGTCGTGCAGCCATTTGTCTCCGTGTTCCTCTGAGGTTCCGCAGACTTCACGGTCCCGTGGCAGAGCGTACGGTATCTGCTTGCATCCTGATTTCCCCAAACCCCAGGACAGACCAAGAGTTCCTTACACACAACTGCAGAGGGCCCCGTGTCGTGGATTTGCAGAGACACAGCGTTTCCCCAGCTTGGCCTTCGTCTCCAGAGTTGGCTTTAGGGTGATAGAAGCTTCCTTCAGACTGGGGGGCCTTGAAGCTTTGGTGCTAGGAATTCGGTGACCAGCACGGATGATACCCCGTTTCTCTGCATTTGTAGCAATAGTTGTTAACACGACCATGAGATGTACAGAGGAAGGAAAAAGGAGGTTTTATTTTCAGAGTAACACTCTGTGCTTTGGGAAATGTGGTCTTGGGGGAGCTGTAAGCACACGCCCCTCAGGAGGGGAGGAGGCCGCGGCGTTACACGTTCCGGGGTTTGTTGGCTGTGTGTGTTCATCGGGCTCAAGGAATGTCTGAACGTTTACAGGGAAAGTGGGGTTTGTTCATCCGGTTCGTGCAATGTCTGAACACTTACAGGGAAAGTCTAGCACACATGCAGTGAGTTAACCTGTAACATCCGTGTTCGCCTTGGGGCGAGCGTAACATTTGAAATGAGGTGGACTGGGCGTGTCATGTACAAAGGTGAGCTGTTGGGCGCAGACGTTTATGCGCAGCCTCAGTCACAGCCAGGACTGGCTCAGGGTCTGCAGCCTGTGGCAGGAAAGGACACTCATGAGGCCATTCTGTCCAGTCGGGGCTGCCGGCAGGGTCCCAGGGTGGGGCTGTCTGGTCGACCGGCATCTGGAGTCCACCCAGGTCCAGTGGGCAGAGTTCCTCTAAACCAGGCTTCTGATTGTGGAGGAGACTTCATGCTGGTTAACACACTGTACAGGAGTAATGTTGTGGGGCTTTGGGGTCCACCTTCCCTATGATGCCGGTTACATTTCTCTCCGGACCTCACAGCCACAGAGACTGCACCTCGTCTGACAGCAGGGGGTGCCATGTTGACATAGTAATTTATTGTATTAACCTTTATTACTATTTTAATAACCTTTTTTTTTCTTTTTAAAGAGATAGGGTATTGCTGTGTTACTCAAGCCAGTCTTGAACTCCTGACCTCAAGCAATCCTCCCACCTCGGCCTCCCAAAGTGCTGGGCTTATAGACGTGAGCCAGTGCACCCAGCCTACAGCCATGTTTTTAAAACTCAGCAGTTTAAAAATCCTATTCCTTTTACCCCCTCAAGCAGGCTGGTTGGCCTTGTGCAACTGGGGTGTCACGATCTTAGCCCCCCTTTTATTTTTCCCTTTGGCCTCAAATTCTGATGAGAACAGCAGTTACAAAATGGGCTTTAGGTGATTCTTCCGTTACTAAAGCCAGAATTCTCAGCAGTTAGAGATGTTTGTCCCCAGGATTCCAGAAAGCTGTTTTGAGTCAAGCCCGTAGCAAATAAGTAAGGAACTAAACTCTTGGTCCTCTGCTTAGTACCAGGGGAATGGGTTAGTTGCTGATACCCTTTGATCTGTGCTCACGTGCTGCATCTCATCACGGGAAGCAGAGTCGCCCTGTGGAATAAAGCCCGGCTCAAGGTGGCGCGTCGAGACGCTTGGGGCTGTCAGTCCCTTATATAGCGGCAGACTTGGAGACTCAGTATCACGTGCAGAGCCCAGGCAACCGGAGTGCATCCACCTTAGAGACCACATGGACGGTCGGCAAGGTGGATGTCCGGGCATATGGCCTTGACAGGCCCACTGCGAGGTGAATTAGGAATTCGTTAGCAAAGAAATCAAACTCGCCTTTGGGTCCCAACTACTTGGAAGGTTGAGGCGGGAGGATTGCTTGAGCCAGAAGGTCAAGGCCGCGATGAGCCATGGTTGTAATACTGCACTCTGGACTGGGTGACACAGCGAGACTCCAAGTCAAAACAAAAAAAAACAAAAAAAAAAACCTTACTCTTCATAGCAAGAGGGAGAATTTATCAAAGTAACTGAAACAAAATCTTAGATGATGTAATTTCAGTGGCTAAGTGAGCTGTCCAGCCCACGTGGCTGGCTCACAACGCAACAGAGCCAGGTGCTGCTGCAACTGCCCCCCAACCCCGATCGCTTGTGGACATTTTCTGTTTTCCCATATCTCCCTTTTGGATACGTAGCTCGCTACTTTATAGCTAAGCATCAGTAAAACAGGTTGTCTATTTTGAAAAGCAACTATTTTGTCTTTTAAGGACAGAAAATGAAGCAGGTGACAATAGCATGGCGATCTGGTGAATAGATTTAGAGGAATATTTAATACTTGGCACCACTCTGATCCCTTCTTCTCTCATGCTTAGTTACAGCTACCGCCTCCTAGGACAGAACACTTTCAGCTCTGTGAGTAGGAATTAAACATGTTCTAAATCAGAAGTTTTAGTTAAGCAGTATTTTATGTGAATGCCCAGATCCTAAGTGTTCACTGTACTGGTGTGTGGTGTTGAAGAAGGAACGAGGGCTTGGGGCCACGTCTATGGTGCAGCGTCCGGGTTCCCATATGTGAGATGAGGGCCATGAGACACGGCCTGGAAGGTTCAGACTGTGGGATTGAATGGATCTACCCAGTCCTGGAAAGCCTCAAGTCTAACTTGACTTGGGCTGGTTTTAGGGAGATGCTGGCAGCGCTGTCCACACAGGTCACTGGGAGGGGCTCTGGCACCGTCCCCGTCAGGTGTCTCATGATCAGCCCAGCTTGCTCATCTCAGAAGCTGTTGGTCGTGTTCTCGTTCCTGTTGTTCGTTGCGTGTTATTTAGGTTCTGTTCATGTGGGGACCTAGGAAGTTCCACAGTGGGAGGAGAGCCGCTGAGCCGCCTTCCTGCCTGGATGCCAGCCCCACGGAGGACCGTAACTGCTTGAGGTTGGCTTCTGCCCCCGGCCTCACCTGTAGACGCATTGATGCAGTGGTACTTTCTAAGCTCCTGTTGCACACAGTGCTGTTGTGTGGATCCATTAATTCAAGGCACTGCCTAATAAAATCCCAGAAGGCTGTGTGTGAAATGGAAAGCTTATTCTCAATTTTATCTGGAAATACAAAGGACCTACAATAGCCAAAATAAATTTAAAAAAGGGAAACAATGTTGGAAGACTTCACTATCTGATTTCAAAACTTTACATAAAGTCATAGTTTTTAAGGCAGTGGTATTAGCACAAAAATAGACACATACATCAAAGGAACAGAATTAAATTGAGAAATAAAGCCTTGTATTTATGGTTAATTTATTTTTGACAAAGGTCTCAAGACAATTCAGTAAGAGAAAGGTAGTTTGTTTTTTCAACAAATGTTGCTGTGACAACTGAGTACCCACACACCAAAAAGAAAAACCGTGGGGGAAAAAGTCCCCCAAACCAAACCAAAACAAACAAAAATCCCACTTAGATCCCTACTGCACACACAAAAATTAACTCCAAATGAGTCACAGACCTAAATGAAAGAACAGTAAGACCATGAGACTACTAAAGCTTCCAAAAACACAATCCATAGAAATTAGTGAAATAGACTTCATTAAAATAGAAAACTAGTAAGTTTTAAAAGATGATTATCTCCCTATAGCTAATGTAACAAATTACTTTGATCTTAGTGGCTTATAACAAGACACGAATCTGTTATCCTATTGATGGAGAAGTCAGAAGTGTAAAATCTAAGTGTCAGCAGAACTACATTCCTTCTGGAGGCTTCAAATGAGAATCCATTTCTTTACCTTTCCCAACTTCTAGAGGCCACATGTGTCCCTGACTCCTGGCCCCTCTTCATCTTTAAAGTGCATCACTCCAGTCTCCAGTTCTTTTCTCTTGTAAGGACCTTCTTGATTACAGTGGGTCTACCTACTTTAACCAGGATAAAGGTCCCATCTCAAGATCTTAAATTAATCGGATTAATCAGCTGCAAAATCCCTTTTAACCACTTCAGACAACAGGTTCATAAGTTCTGAGGAATAGGACCTGGGTATCTTGGGGGAAGGGCTTTGTTCTGTCTGCTACATAATAGATTGTTCTTTCACTGAGACACGTTACATCTGTAAAACTCTTATATTCAGATTACATAAGGCACCTGTAACCCATAAGATGACAACCATCCCATTTGAAACCTGAGCAAAAAATCTGAACATTTTGCCAACATATACAAATGGCTATGAATAGGAATTAGCACATTAAAAGCTAATAAGCACGTTAAAAATGCTTAGCATCATTCATTGTTGCAAAGTAAATACACAATGATATACCATTTCACATCAATTAGAATGGCAGAAATAAAAATAACAGTAACTATTGCTGGTGATGTGGAGAAACTGGAATGCACATATGCTGCTGATGGAAGTGTGAAATGGTGCAGTTATTTTGTAAATAATTTGGCAGTTCTTAAAAAGCTAAACCTAAACTTACAATAAGAGTCAATCATGCTACTTGGCATCCACTTAAGATAAAGGAAATTATATGCATACACAAAGATATATACATAAATGTCGACGGCAGCTTAATACTGGAAACAACCAACTGGTAAATGAATAAACAGAATGTGTCATATCTATCAAATAGAATATAAATAAATAATAAGGAATAAACTACTGGTACATGGTACAGCAAGGACTTCAAAACAGGTAAAGGAGGCAGAGAATTGTGTACATTGTATGATTTTATATCATAAAATTATAAGATCATAAAAAAACCAAAAACCATAAAATCATAGAGTAAAATATTCTATGATATTATTTTCTAGAAAATTTAGAGTGCACTGTTATGATTTCTATGGTTCTTTTTCGTAGAGCTAACCTTTCATCTGATATCCTTTGCAATCAGCCAAGTACATTCTTTAGCACGTTTATAGTGTATTTCTGCTGATAACACATTCTCTCAGCTTTCATATTTGGGAATGTGTTGTTTCACCCCTGTTTATAAAGGAGATTTTCCCTGGATATGAGTTGACAGGCCTTTCTCCTGCTTTTAGTGCTTTAAAAAATGTCTTTCCATGGTCTTCTGGTCTCCACTGTATCTTCACAGAAGTCACGCATTGTTCAAATGCTTCTCTGATGTGTAACTTGTCTTTTTCTTCTGAGTCCTTTCAGGATCTCCTCTTAATCTTGGGATTTCAGTACTTTGGCTATCATGAACTTGGATGTGATTCTTGTCATACTTGTTCTGCTTGGAATTCACTGAACTTCTCGGGGCCGGACACAGGTGTTGGACATCAATCTGAGAAAACTCTGACTCCTTTTTTCAAAGGTCCCTGCTCTTCTCTCTCTTTTCCTTCTTGTATTACAAGTATATTGACATATCACAGGATCTTGAGGTTCTGTTGGCTTTTCTTTCATTTTGTTTCTCTGGGCTTCACTTTGGTTAATTCCTTTTCATCTGCCTTCGAGCCCACAGACTTCATCTTCCTTCTCCAACCTGTTAAGCCTATCAGCGCAATTTCATCTCAGTGTCATATTTTCCAGCTTTATAGTGATGTCTCATGTATACCCTATATATGCACAGCATCTCCTGTCATCGATATTGCCTACCAGACTGGTACATTTGTCACAACTGATACTTCTACAGCAAAACATCATTACCACTCCAACTCCATCATTCACATCAGGGTTCATTCTTGGTGTTGTACAATATATGGGTCTGGACAAATGTATAACATGTATCCACCATTACAGTATCATACAGAGATCACATGATACTAAAAATTCTCCTGCTCTGCCTATTCATCCCTGCCTCCCCCCGGCCCCTGGCAACCACTGATCTTCTTTACAGTCTCCATAGTCTTGCCTTTTATAGGATGTTGTAAAGCTGGAATCATACAACAACCTTTTCAGATTGCTTCTTTCACTTAGCAATATGCCCTTTAAGTTTCCTCCGTGTCTTTTTATGGATAGCTCATTCATTTTCAGCCTCATATAATATCCCATTGTCTGGATGTACCACAGCTCACTTATACATTCACCTACTGAGGGGCATTTTGGTTGCTTCCAAGTTTTGACAACTATGAATAAGGCTGTTCTAAATATCTACTTGCAGGCTTTTTGTGTAGACATAAGTTTTCAACTCCTTTGAGCAAATGCCAAGGAGTGTAATTGCTTTATCATATGGTAAGAGTATATTTAGTTTTGTAAGAAACCACCAATCTGTCTTCCTAAAGGCTGTTCTATTTTGCATTAAGACCCGCAATGAATGAGAGAGAATTCCCACTGCTCCACATCTTCACAGGCTTTGGTGTTGATAGTGTTCTGGATTCTGGTGTAGTGATATCTTACTGTTGCTTTCATCTGCATTTCTCTATGACACATGATGTGAAGCATGATTTCATACATCGATTTGCCATCTCTATATCTTCTTAGATGAGGCATCTGTTAGTCTTTGACCCATTAATGTGATGAATTACGTTAATTGGCTTTTCAATGTTAAACCAGCTTTGGATATGTGAAATTCCATGTGGTTTTAGTGCACAATTTTTGTTAGATTTAATTTGCTTATATTTTATTGAAGATTACTGCATCTATGTTCATGAGAGATGTTCTGTAGTTTTCTTGTAATATTTTGTTATTAAAATGGTATTTGGTATTAAAATGATGCTGGCTCTATAGAATGAGTTAAGAAGTATTCCTCAGCCTCTATGTTCTGAAAGAGATTGTAGATAATTGGTATAATTTCTTCTTAGATGTTTGGTAGAATTCACCAGTGAACCCACCTGGGCCTGGCACTTCCTGTTTTGAAAGGTTATTAACCACTGATTCAATTTAACAGATACAGGTCCATACAGATCGTTTCTTCTTGTTCAAATTTTGGCAGATTCTGTCTTTAAAGAAATTGGTTCATTTCATCCACGTTATCAAATTTGTGGCCATAGAGTTGTTCATAATATTTATTGTCCTTTTAATGTCCATGGGATCTGTAGTTATGTTCCTTATTTCATTTCTGATATTGGTAATTTATCTGCTGTATTTCTTTTTCTTGTTAGAGGCTTACAAATTTCTCTCAAAGAACCAGCTTTTGGTTTCATTGATTTTTCTCTACTGATATTCTGTTTTCAATGTATTGATTTCTGCTCTTTCATTATTTGTCTCCTGCTTAGAATTTAATTTGATGATGTTTTTCTCGTTTTCGAAGGTGGAAGCTGATTGATTTTAGATCTTGTTTTTTTTAACGTATGCATTTAAATCTATACATTTCCCTATAAACATTACTGTCATTGCAGCTCACAAATTTTAACAAGTTTTCATTTTCATTTACTTCAAAAATTCGAAGAAATCTTCAGATTTCTTCCTTGAACAATATAGTATGTATAAGTGTATTGTTTAATATCCTAATATATTTTCCAGTCATCTATTATTGATTTCTACTTTACTGTGGTTGAGAACACACTTGTTTGATTCCTATTCTTTTAAATTTGTTAAGGTGTGTTTTATGGACCACAACATGGTATGTCTTGGTGAATGTTCTGTATTCTGTTGTTGTTGGAGGAAATAGTCTATAAACGTCAGTTATATACAGTTGACTGAGGATGCCGATTTCAATTTTGTCCTGATTTTCTGGCTACTGAATTGGTCCATTTCTGATAAAGGGGTGTTAACCTCTCCAACTATACTAGTGGGTTAATTACTTCTCCTTGAAGTGTATCGGTTTTTGCTTTGGCATTCTGATGCTTTGTTAGCAAAAATACATTTCAGGATTGTTACATCTTCTTGGAGAATTGACCCCTTTATTGCGTAATAATCATCTCTGGTAACTTTCCTTGATGTAAAGCCAACTCTGTCTGAAATTAATATCACCACTTCCATTTTTCAAAATGAGTGTTGGCGGGGTACGGTGGCTCATGCCTGTAATCCCAGCACTTTAGGAGGCCAAGGCGGGATGATCACCTGAGGTCAGGAGTTCAAGACCAGCCTGGCCAACATGGGGAAATCCCATCTGTACAAAAATAGAAAAAAAAAAAAAAAATTACCCGGGCATGACGACAAATGCCTGTAATCCCAGCTACTCGGGAGGCTGAGGGAGAATCACTTGAACCTGGGAGGCAGAGGTTGCAGTGAGATGAGATCAGGCCATTGCACACCAAAAAATTAGTGTTAACATTTATATCTTTTTCCATCCCTTTACTCTTGATCTATATGTAGGTCTTTATATCTAAAGTGGATTTCTTATAGACAATATATAGTTCGGTACATTTGGACTGACATTGAAAGTAATGATATACAGTTGAATTAACATCTACCATATTTGTTACTATTTTCTATTTGTTGCCCTTGTTCTTTGTTTTTGTGTTTCACTCTTTTTTTTTCCTTGTGGTCTTAATTGAGCATTTTCTATGATTTATTTTCTTTCCTTTCTTAGCATATCAGTTCTTTTTTTTTTTTTTTCCTTTTTTTTTTAAAGTGGCTGCCTTGGAATTTGCAATATAAATTTACAAGTAACCCAAGTCCACTTTCAAACGACACTACACTGGTTTCTTGATAATGCAAGCACACTATAATAACAAAATAATCCTAATTCCTAATTGCTCTGTCCCATCCCTTGGGTATCACTGCTCTCATTCATTTCACTTATATTTAAGTGTGTGTATATGACATATTTACTGTCACTATTATGAATGAACTGTTATGTTAGATCTATTAAGAAAAATGAAAGATTTTCTTCTACCTTCACTATTTCTTCTTTAATGCTTTTTGTTTTTCTATTTATTTTTTTAAACAGACAAGGTCTTTCTCTGTAGCCCAGGCTGGAGTGGAGCAGCATCATTATAGCTCACCACAGCCTTGAACGGGATCCTGGGCTCAAGAAGTGACCCATCTCAGCCTCTCAAAGTAGCTGGCACTATAGGTGTTGGCCACCACGTTTGGCTTTTTTTTAATGAGACAGAGTCTCACTACGTTGCCCAGGCTGGTCTCAACTAAGCGGCCTCCAGCTGTACTCCCATCTTTGCCTCCCAGAGTGTTAGGATGACAGGTGTGAGCCCTGTAAACAGACTGTGCCCTTCCTTTCTTTGTGTACAGCTGAGTTACTGACCTCTACTATTTTCTCTAAAGAACTTTGACCATTTTTTGCAAGGCAGGTCTACTGGCAACAAATTTTGCAATTTTTGTCGGAGAAGGTCTTTACTTTTTCTTCACTTTTGAAAGATAATTTCACAGAGTATAGACTTCTAGGTTAATGGAATTTTTTTCCTCTCAATAGTTTAAATACTTCACTTCTTGCTTTCATGGTGTTTGAGGGGAAGTTGAATATAATTCTTATCTTTGATCTTCCATAGGGAAGGAGATTACTCCGGTTTGCTTTTTAATCTTTGATTCACCATAGTTTGAATATTTTATGCCCAAGTAGAGTTTATTTTTGTTTTGTTTTTGTCGTCGTCGTTTTTACATTTATCCTTCTTCGTGTTTCTTGAGCTTCCTGGATCTATGGTTTGGTGTGTCTGGCATTAATCTGAGGAAATTCAGCTATTACTGTTACAAATAGTTCTTCTGTTCCTCTTTCTTCCCCCTTGTATTACCGTTATGCATATTTTATGCCTCTGTGGAAGTCCCATAGTGCTTGGATACTCTGTTCTTTTTTGCTTTTCAGTTCTGGAGGTTGGAGTTGGGTATTTCCCTTTCCACCAGGTCAGAAGGCTCTGATAAAATCCCACCTGGTTAGTCTCTAGTTAACAAGCTTCTCTGGAAGGTAGACCTAGTGAAGAGTGCACCTACATATTGAAAAATGATTCCTATTCTCTTTCCCCTGTAGTAAGTATGAGGGGATTTTTCTCTGATGTTTACTTCAAGAACCTGGTTGAGTTTCTGATGATACAACTCACAAAAGCATGAGACCCATATGCACAGGCCTCCCGGAGGTTTTAACTCTCAGATGTGGCCACACCTCACTGCAGCAATTTGTCAATTCCAGTTCAGGTTTTCCAATCCCAGCGTGGGTTCCTTGGAGCATTGTGCTCCAGTGTATGGTAATTCTCCGCTTTACCTGTCCAGCCAATCTGGGGACAGTGGCTTGCCTGTGACCTCACGTCTCTTGCAGGTTTAAGAAGAGCAGCTGATTTTTCAGTTTGCTCAGCTTTTTACCTGTGAGGAGGGAGTGACAATTCTCAAGATTATCGTGTACGGAACCTGAAATTCCCCAACTCCATTATAGTAAAAAGTGTCTTCCCTTCCTCTGGCCCAAGAATTAAAATATTTTCGTTCTTTGACACATTGTAATTTGATTCCCTAAATATTTATAATTGTAGATTTAAAAACTCGGTCTTCTGCTGGATCAGACATCTAGACAGGCACTTTCCAACAGAATTATGAGAGTCCTGTTATAGAACTTGAAACCTTCCTTGTAGCCTCATATAAATATATAAACAGGTACAATTAATTTTACTAGTATATTTTTAACTCAAAATGCTCATACTATACTTTCAATAAGAAATACAAATAGGCCGGGTGAGATGGCTCACATCTGTAATCCCAGCACTTTGGAAGGCTGAGGCGGGTGGATCACGAGATCAGGAGATCGAGACCATCCTGGCTAACACGGTGAAACCCCGTCTCTACTAAAAATACAAAAAATTAGCCAGACGTGGCAGCGGGCAGCTACTTGGGAGGCTGAGGCAGGAGAATGGCATGAACCCGGGAGGCAGAGATTGCAGTGAGCCGAGATCGCGCCACTGCACTCTAGCCTGGGCAACAGAGTGAGACTCCATCTCAAAAAAAAAAAAAAAAAAATACAATATTTTCTATTTTTTATATTAACTGACATGTCTTTCACGCAGCAAATCCACTTCAGACCGGGCGCACTTCATGTGCTCAGCCGCCGCATGTGGTGAGTGACAGAGACCATCCTGCCTGTGTGTGCACTTTTTACTGCCTTTTTCTTGACCACGATTCTACCTCCTGTTTCTCTGTGTATGCAGTGATTATTTGCTGAGTATTACACATTGTAGGTAACATGTTGAGCACACTCAGGATCCCTAACCTTCCTCTGAAGCTTTCCAGCTCTTGTTTTAGTAGGTAGCACAGGCACTGCTGGGTCATTGTGACGTGGACAGGCTTGGATTGATTCGCTGCTGGTGTGGATCTGTGGAGAGCTCCAATCCTGCACCCACTCCGATCTCCCCCTCCTGGATGTGGTAGGGTGGCCATGCTCCGCTCACACCTGAGCTCCTTCCGAGCTCTGCATTCTGGACTTGATAGGATGGCCCTGCTCCACCCACACCTGAGCTCTCGGCGCCACAGTCTGCAGGTGTTCTCCAGAGGGCAAGTGTACTGTGGGTGCGTCTCATTCATTCTCCTGCCCTCGCCCTCAGGTTCTGGCTGGCACAGCTCTTGTCACAGACTAAAAACAGCCACCTCATTCGGTTTGTGCAGTTTTACAGTTGTTTACGGCAGATGTGTGATTTGGGTCCCTGTTCTCTGATCATGACTAGAAATTTTGGCAAATGATTCTTATATCTTTACATTTGAAAACTAAAGGCAAGTTTCACCCAAAGAATATTAGTGTTGCAACAATCCTAATGAGTGTTTCTCCAGAAACTATAATCCAGGTCAGCAGTCCGTCATTTCATAGAAGATAAACTTCAAGAACATTCTCTGAAGGGCAATGAAACTCAGTAAGATCTTACCACTGTTACCAACAACTAAGAAAAGTAGGTAGGAAATGCAGCTAAGATTTTGATCGAGTAAGTACGGTAATAAACATGCAAACTATCGCTAAGCACAAAATAGGGAGGGAGTAAAAAATTTTTATGATATTGACATTTATGATTTTACAAAACTGCCCCATGTGATATCAAGAGGACTCCTGATGGAAATTTACAAAGGATGCTTTATGGTTTATATAAAAATGTTAGTCAAATCCAAATATTTCACAAAAATAACATTTCAAATAATATTCTTTTATATTTTGTAGACATCTGTACAGTGAGGTTATTCATCACGCATGACCCAGTAACATTTCTTAGCGGTTGGATTCAATACGAGAAATAAGCAAATAACCGCACTGCTTCTTCCATTTCAAAGTCATTTCTCTTATAAAAAGTGGTGAAGAAAAATGCCCGTTGCCTTACATACTGGTTAGTGCCAAAAATTTGGTTTAAAATATTTCAAGTGGGTTATCCTTTTACGTCCATGTTGTTAGTTACACAAAGAACACACACAAATGCAATTTTTTTACCATAAGTTTTTGCAAATTATAACCATAAACTAAAGAAACAGGATTAAGCATATTATTTTTTGAGATAGGGTCTAGCTCTGTTGCCCAGGCTGGAGTGCAGTGGCATGATCATGGCTCACCGCAGCCTCAACCTCCCCCGGCCCAGGTGATTCTCCCACCCCAGCCTCCTGAGCAGCTGGGACCACAGGCACATACCACCATGCCCGGCTGATTTCTGTATTTTTTGTAGGGATAAGCTTTGGAATGTTGCCCAGGCTAGTCTCAAACGCCAGGACTCAAGCAATCTGCCTGCCTTGGCTTCCCAAAGTGCTGAGGTTACAGGCATGAGCCACCACGCCTGGCCTAATCCTTTCTAAAGAGTCTCTATTTATTTTTCTTTTCTTTTCTTTTTTTGAGACGGAGTCTCTCTCTGTTGCTCGGGTTGGAGTGCAGTGGCCGGATCTCAGCTCACTGCAAGCTCCGCCTCCCGGGTTTACGCCATTCTCCTGCCTCAGCCTCCTGTGTAGCTAAAACTACAGGCGCCCGCCACCTTGTCCAGCTAGTTTTTTGTATTTTTTAGTAGAGACGGGGTTTTACCGTGTTAGCCAGGATGGTCTCGATCTCCTGACCTCGTGATCCACCCGTCTCGGCCTCCCAAAGTGCTAGGATTACAGGCTTGAGCCACCGCGCCCGGCCTTATTGTTACATTTTTCTAATTGAGATGGGAGTCTTGCTCTGTTGCCCCGGCTGGAGTGCAGTGGTGGCACCTCAGCTGACAGCAACCTCTGCCTCCCGGGCTCAAGTGATTCTCCCACCTCAGCCTCCCAAGTAGCTGGGACTACAGGTGTACACCACCAGGCTCAGCTAATTTTTTGTACTTTTGGTGCAGACAAGATGTACAAAAGGCGTTTCTGTACATTTTGCCATGTTTTCCAGGCTGGCCTTGAACCCTTGGGCTCAAGCCACACACCTGCACTGGACTCCCAAAGTGCTGGAGTTATAGGCATGAGCTACTGTGCCCAGCCCTTAATCATGTGCTGTGACTTAATATTAAAATAAAGAAAGGGAGGAGTCCAAGGGAGCACGTAGGCAGAAAGGGCTCCTTTGCCAACAACCTTGCTAGCACGGCATTCACTCCCTTGCCTGCTGGCATTGCGCTCTTTAGATGAAGAACACTTTATGTGTAAATGAAAAACAAGAACAACACAGGAACACCCTGTCTCTACAAAAACTTAAAACTTAGCTGGGTGTGGTGGTGAGCACCTGTGGTCCCAGCTGCTTGAGGCTGAAGTGGGAGGACCGCTTGAGCCCAGGTGGTCACAGCTGCATTGAGCCAAGAGCTGCCATCATGATGCTGAATTCCAACCTTGGTGAGAGAGCAAGACATTGTCTCAAAACAAAAAGCAACGAAAACCCAAAATGATGTACTGTAAGTTCTGTCCTATAAATTCCACTACCTTCATTTGTAAAGGTACATAAAGGTGAAACTCAGGAGCTGCTTGCTGTAATGTGGACATATGCTTGATCTCAGCTCTGATCTGAAGCACATCCTTCTGTCTCACTGCTTCCCAAGTCTAAGCTAAACTTCAAAAGTAAAAATACTCCCCAAAATGTTGTACATTTTCAACTATTCATATTGTACCTTAAGTTTCTCTTGTATTGGAGGAAAAACACGGTGTCATTTAAAGTGATATGTAGCTTCAAAGTGGGATGTAAGGTGATTCAAGTCCTTTGAGAAGACAAGCTTGTAACAATGACATGAATAATGTTGGAATAAAAATCACAGAAACTAAACATCAAATAACGTAGGTTCAATCTGTGTCCTTAACAAGTATCCGGATAACTAGACTTTCTGCTTTCCTTGGGTGTGAAGATCATGAAATGTAGTTTATAATTATTTGGGTAGAGAAAATAGAGAATTTGGGTAGTTATGTAAAATTCAAGATTAAAGAAAAGCAGTATTATATAGCAGAAATATAAATTGGCTATTACCTTTAGTAATTTAGATCAGGGGTTGGCAGGTCTGTGCATCAAATCTGGTTCACTGTGCTTGTAAATATAGTTTTATTGGTACTCAGCCATAGGCACTTGCTATCACCCATGGCTGAGGACAGAGTTAAGTGGTTGTAAGAGACCTTATGGCCTGCAGGAACTAAAATACCAGCTGGCACCTTGCAGGCAAAGTTTATGACCTGATTCGGGTAGCTGCTTAAACTGTCCAATTCGCTTGTTCTAAAACAATCCAACAATACAGCACACTTATCTGAAGATTTGAGAACACGCATGCACCAGCCTAATCAGAAGAAAAGTCCAATTCCACCCAGAGGGCTACAAAAAACTCTTCCCTTTTCCATACAAGGAATTAAATGAATAAAACTGTGTGAGATTTTACTGGTATGTATCATATGCACGAGTCTTGATGAAAAGTTAAAAACGTGTATTTATACAGATACATAATGTTACTTTTCCTTCCACGTTTAACTCATACACTGTTTTTGGAATTCTGGTTCACAAAATCTGCATTTCTGCACCATGATTTTGAAGGCAAAAACCCGAATGCTGAGCCAGTGGTCAATTCTGAGGGGCCCAGCATGTTCAGGAGGCAGTGTCAAGGAGCGTGTCCCTTACCTGGAGGGGTGTAGGCATCCATGGAGGTCTGCACGACCAGGGACCTGCGTTTGGAAGGCATAGGCACCGCCATCTTCCACTCTTTGTGTTTGGCCAGAGCTGCCTGGACAGCTTCCGTGTGGACGTCTGAAACGGAGAGAGCTCAATCACTCAGGGCTCAGCTGAGGTCCCAGTGGCCAAGCTGTACCCTCCTCTCTGTCCCCGCAGCACGGTTCATCCACCTTCTCAAACTCACCAACAGATGGGTAGGTGAGGAAAGAAAATCAGTGTTTACAATTCCAGTAAAAACATTAAAATTTATTCACAGACTTTTAATTATTCATTTTATTACTGCAGAATCCATGTCCACAAGCAAACACTGGCTGTAAACTGCGCTGAGATTTTTCTTTTTAGGGTGAATGGACCTTGATCTTTGGAGATTCTTTGTAGGTCACACGTTTGAGCCTCCAAATCCTTTCACTGTACCACTGAGAGGCGTGCACACGCCTCGCACCCCAACTCACACAGCCACAGTCGCAGCTCAGCTCAATACCAGCCATGGGCCAGGACTGTGTTGGCTATGGATAAGGTATGGCTGTGTCCCCACCCAAATTTCAACTTGAATTGTACCTCCCAGAATTCCCATGTGTTGTGGGAGCGACCTAGGGAGAGGTAATTGAATCACTGGGGCCCATCTTTCCTGTGCTATTCTTGTGATAGTGAATAAGTCTCATGAGATCTCATGGTTTATCAGGGGTTTCCGCTTTTGCTTCTACCTCGTTTTCTCTTGCTGCTGACATGTAAGAAGTGCCTTTCGCTTCCCACCATGATTCTGAGGCCTCCCCACTATGCGGAACTGCAAGGCCAACTAAATCTTTTTCTTCCCAGTCCCGGGCATGTCTTTATCAGCAGCGTGAAAAGAGACTAAAACAACCATTAACACATTTTGTGGCTATTAACCCATTACATTAATTCCACACATTCACTGAATGCCTTCTCTGTAAGTCCCTACGGGCTGGGGACGCAGTGGTGATAAGGCAGACAGTCTCATGGCATCTCACGCAGGCCACTTCTTAAGGGACGAGACAAGTGATACATGGGCTAGAGAATTAAAGCAGAGACAGATGCAGCGGCAACTCCAAACTGTGAAGCCAGGGAAGAACCCTCTTAACACAGAATCAGAACAACGGGAATGAAACATACCGGCTGTCAAGATGAGAATCTTTGAGACACAGGCAAAAACCCGCTCAAAGGCCCTAAATTGTCAGTGAGAACGGTGTTAGCAGAATAAAAACACCACCAAAAATGGCCAGCGTGAGTGAAGACGGCTTGGGGCAGTTTTCTCTGAAGCTGCGAGAATAATCCCATGAAAGGGAATCGGACGTGGCTTTCTGGCTTAAACCCCCCAAGCTGCCACCTGAGACAGGACCCAGACCCTCAGCATCACGCCCACAAGCAGATCATCACACTGCTTGGTCTTGGTCAGCCTTTGTGCACACTTCTCTCCCTAACTAAAGAGCCTGGTCATCTGGCCACTATTTCTAATTCCCAGGTCAAAAACCACTATGTGACTGACTTGGCTCATGGCCAAAAACTGAAGGGATCAGTGAAGTGACAGTCCACTCACTTCCACAAATCGCTTTTTGTTTTGCATATTCTCCCTTTTAAACTTTTTGGATGTAATTTCAAACACACAGAAAATCTGCAAGACCAGCGTAGCGAATTCCCACATAACTTACCAGGCTCAACTTAGGCCCAAATGCTCCTATCTTACATCACTGCTTTCCCCCCTCCCCCATGAATTTTCTAAGTCAAATGAAAATAAATTTCAGATACTATGTCCTTCCATACCTAAATGTTTCAACGTATTTCCTCAACACAAGGATATGCTCTCACATTCATTTTCCTCAAGATCGGGAAATTTAACTGTCATATACAAAGTTCACTTTCAAATGGTGTCAACTGTCTCCATAATTTTTTTACTTTGTCCTCCTATTTGAAGATCCAATCCAGGATCATGAATTGATTTGTCATGTGATTTTTACCCGTCCAGAATCCAAGTTTCTCAGCTTTTGTGTTTCTTGAAATTGGAAATGTTAAAGGATACAGGTCAGTTATTTTACAGCTTGTCCTTTATTTTGGTAACTTCCGGACTAGACTCAAGAGTATGCATTTTAGCAGGGACACCGCAGACGTCTGTCCTGTGTGGCAATGTTAACATCGGCAACTCAGTGAAGGTGGTGCTTACGTGCCTCCAAAGCAAAGATGCTACTTCTCGCGTTGAAATTAAGATTTGGGAGGAGACACCCTGACACTATGTGCATATTCTGTTTTCCATCAATTCTTCACTACTAGTTTTAGCATCCACTGATTTCCTGTCATTCCTTCTAAATCATTAGATCTTCCATATTCACTGAAAAATAATTATTCTATCTTTCAGCATTCATTTACCTATGTCCATATGTACTCATGGAGTCTGGCTTGGTGGGTGATGATTCATAGTTACAATGGTTTGTTCTGTTGCTCAACTGGTCCCAGATTTGACACCGGATTCCCCAGCCCTTAGACCAGGGCTCCTTCTAGTGAAGAACCGTGTTTGGAAGCTAAGAGTGGGCACCGGGTGCTGCTGGGCATTGCCAGCAAGTAGAACACACAACACGCATGTACACGCATATGCACCCACACCCATCCACAGGCACTTCTATCCCTGTCTACATCTGTCGGGAGCCACCAGCTTATACTGGTACCTCCTGCTGCAACCGAATCCCACGTGATCCATTCCAGGCTTTGGCCTTTTCTTATTTCTACCTCTTACCAAGAAAGAAACCTGGGTCCTGTAACACTCAATATATTCACTGATTTATTAAACTTATTTGCTTAAGCCTGGAGATACAGAAATGCTTTCAGAATTGCTATCTAATACCACTGTGAAAAATCTATCGAGTTCAGTGCTCATTTGTAATTATTTTTTCATTGTTTTTTTGGAAGGGAGAGAGTACAAAGTATACACAGTGAAATGTTCAGATCTTGAGTACACTTGGCGCATTACGATAAATGGAAATTTATTACCCGAATCAAATCTTTTGCGTCAAAGTTCCCACAAGTCCCCTCCCAGCCCTCAAGAGACAGCCACTGTTCATTCTCGAGGAGTGTTCTTGGTGCTCTTCCGTCGCCCGAGACTCGCATAGATTCTCCATCGTCACATGGACTCCACGGCGTGGTGTTCACTCTCTGCTCAATTCAAGGCTCCTGGAACTCATCCCCGTTGTCTGTTTTGGTTTCAGTATTTTGTACGTTTTTCCTGATGGGAACTAGGACAATGTATGAATATATCAGAATTTGCTCATGTTTCTCCAGATGAGAGAGATTTATGTTGTTTCCAGTTCTTGGCTCTGACAATTTACTCTGGAGATAATGTGCATTCTTTTACAAGGACACACATTTTCAGCTCTCCTTGGTGAACGTCTACAGCGTACCTGCTGGGCCATATGGTAAGTGTACATGTTTTAAAGAAACTGCCACAGTTTGCTGAAGTGGCTGTGCCATTTTAAGTCTCCATCAGTCTGAGATCCAGTCTGTCTTATCTTCACCAGCACCTGCTACTGTCCTCCCTTCTCCAGTCTTGTGAAGGGGAACCTTGTGGGTTTAAGTTGTACTTACCCAATGACTCCCTGGTGAGCACCTTTCACGGGCCACTGGGCATCTGTATACATCTGTTGCGAAGTGTCCATCTTGCATGCTTGCAAAATTCACACCATTTCTGGTTGTTTGTACATTTCCTAAAATATTCTAAATAAGGCCCTATGTCTTCTGTACATCAAGCATCTCCCTGCTTCCAAGTCTTTATGCCTTTTAGTTCTCCTGACTCACTTCACGGACGAGGGCCCCAGTGCGCACCATGCGAACCTGAACCACTGAGAATGGCCATGCTCCCGACACCCCTGACTATGGGCAGAGCTCCCCCGGCTGCCACCACCGAGGAGGGGGGTCAGCTCTGGTTTTTCAGGAGTGGCCTTTATCAAATGGAGAAAGTTCCCTTCTGTTCCTGATGTGGTAGGAAATTCGTATAAGGACTATTAAATTTCAACAGATGTTTTTCAGTGTCTACCGAGAGGATAAAATAAATGGGTTTTCTGCTTTATTTTTTGTTAATGTGGTGAATTACATTGATTTTTGAATGATAAGCCAAAATGTACAATGCAAAACTACAGATCATGAGAACAAACTCTAAGTGTTCATGGTATTCTTATATCCCTTTTACATATTTCTGGGTTTTATTTAGTAAGAATTTGTTCAAAGCTTTGGCATCTGTATGTCAACAAGAGTGAAAGACGTGAGATTTTGCCTCGCATGCAAACTAACAAAGGGAGCCAGCACCAGCCCAATGCACTGACGGAGCCGGGACATTTCCGGGCCAGAAACAAAGGGCTTGTCACACACAGTGGGGCAGCAGGACCCACTCACCCCTGTCGATATTCAGGATCACACTGTGGGGCAGCGGGACCCACTCGCCCCCGTCAATACTCAGCAACGTCCTGTATCCCTGTACAAAGACAAGATGTTATTTAGGCAAAACAAAATTAATGATCATGTAAAGAACCGCTTACATTTTTCTCTTCTGAGAAAATTTGTCTTTAGCAACCATGGCTCTCAAGGCACTCACTTGCACATTATACATAATACTGCTTGTGGCCAAAGTTATGGTACCTTCCTATTCTTAAATAATTTACCAAGAGTTCTGAAAGGCGAGTATTTTAAAGAGAAAAGTGGTATGTGGGTTACCCAGGCTAAGGAGTGAGTTAGCCGGACAATTCTTGTGAAATATGTGCTTTTTCTAATTAGAAAATCTGAGAACAAGGTAACAGTGTGAGTCTGTTATCTCCACGAAGGAGTGAAATGGGTGCTGGGAAATTGAAGGAGCTTCAGAACGGGAATCTCACAACCTCAAATGGGGAGACTGGCAATTGGGAAAGCAGTCGCTCTGATTCATGGAGTTTTCGGAGATTCACGTCCACTCCGTGCTGCATTTGAGCGACTTTTCTTCTTGTGATGTGGACACGACAGAAGAGAGGTCCCACGTGGACATTCGGCATTTGTGAGGGTCTGGCACCATGACTCACTTCCATAGATTTAACATGTTTATGTATAAATTACAATGGCTCAACTGTATAAAAACTGATAGCAGTTATAGATCAATTCCCTCATTTCTCACTTGGGCCACACTTCCTGTTTCTGCAAGAACATATCGCTTGGCTAGAAGACACGAGGTTGACATTGAAAGGAAAAAGGACCTTGTATAAAAATGATGCAGAGAATTCTTCTCAAAGGCCACTGGGACACACACTTTGTTGGTGACCAGCTGTCTACCGGCACGGCAGCGAGACAGACAGAGCTCCATGCGTGAGCAGTCACAGCTCCCGTGACCCACACCAAGACCCCCAGGGTGACGAAAGGCCAACCAGCAGCCTTGGAACGTACACTTCCTTCCTGAAATAGCTTCCCGAGAGACAACAAACAGTGATAATTGCAGGCATTTCTATGACTGGGAAGCAAGAAACCCTCCCAATCCTGTTCCTTCTACACCACATCCAGAACAGGCGTACACCCGGTGTAGAAAGCTCCCAAGGCCTGAACAGATCATTCGAATCTAATTCAGACTGACCTAATCTCTGCAGTGCAGTCCTACAAACAGACTTTCCAAAAGTTACCAAACCACTACCTCAAACCTCATGCTTTCTCTGCTTCGAAAGAGGACATGCGGCTCGGTTTATACAGCCACCAGCACACACACAGGGTATTATCTTATTGCCCTTCAGTGCCAAGAAGAATCCTGTGGTCTCTCACAGTAAAAACAAAACCACAGCCACCACAACCCAGCTTTTCAAGTTGCAGGGAGTTTTACAGCCTCTTTCTATGTCGTCTTCCTTTTTGCCCCAAACTGGATATTCTTTTTACTTTCTCCTTATTTCCTGAATATAATTTGATGAATATAATCAAAGTGCTTGTGTTAGAAGCAACTTTACTTAAACAGAATTGAAAGAACTACATCAAAATATTAAGAGTAGCCATTTCAGGGTGACAAGAGAACAATATATTGTTTTTGTTCATTATATTCAACATTTGCAAAGTTTTTTGCCTTGAGTGTAGTCACTTTTGCAATCAGAGGTTACAGTGCTTGATGGAATGAGGCCATGAAGCACACACACCACCGAGTTTCTAACACAGAGCAATCTGTGAGGAAGGATGGAGACACAGGAAAGGTTCATTTTAAAGCAATGCAGGTGTTTTCTTTATAAAGGCAAAAGACATTTTTTAAAGTGTTTGCATCATACACAAGTCTGCTAAATTTGGTCAAAAAACAGAGAAAACAGTAACAGAAGAACAGTTTAGCCCACAAGGAGACCAGCACACCCAGCTTGAGGCCACTCCAGATGAGGAGTGGAGAGTGGTTTCCTCACAGCTGACCCACAGGATCGGGTAACACAAGCAGAAGGGAAACATGGGGACCACAGAGACATCAGACTGTGGACTTCATAGCAAGAGACAGCAACACAAACTAGCGGAGTAATTAAAAACTATGGTAAAAAGAGGTCCACATTCTATTTTAACCTGAAATCAGTGGCACGGGGACCACCACACCACCCTGCAGTTGCCTCCTCCCTCCCCCACACACAGCAGCCTCCTGGGACAACATCCTACTTCCAACTTGCAGTTGCCTCCCATCCCACCCCCCCCACAGTGGCCCCCTACAACATCATCCTACTTCCACCCTGCAGCTGCCTCCCATCCCCAACACACAGCATCCTCCTGGGACAACCTCCTACTTGCTGCCCACAGCCTGGAGCCCCCAAAGCATGGAGGGGCTTAGCGAGCCACACAGCATTCCCCCTTCACACCTGGGAAGTCAGCCCCTCACTGAAGTGGGTCCTGTGCCCACCAGCTGTGCACGATCAGAGGTGTGAGGTTACGGACCTGGTCACCAACTGTGCAGAGAGGCGTGAGGTCATGGACCTAGTCGCCCGTTGTGCACGATCAGAGGTGTGCAAGGTTCCAGACCTGGTCACCCACTATGCACAATCAGAGGTGTGAGGTGATGGACCCGGTCACTCGCTGGGTATGAATAGAGGTGTGGGTGGTTAGTGACCTGGTCACCAGCTCTGCACAATCAGAGCCATGCGAAGTTACAGACCTGGTCACCAGCTGCACCCAATCAGAAGCTTTTGAGGTTAGGGACCTGGTCACCTGCTGTGCACAGAAGTGTGAGGTTATGGACCTCGTCACCCGCTGTGCATGATCAGAGGTGGGACAGGTTAGGGACCATGTGCGTGGTGATGGACCTGATCAGCAGCCAAGACACCTGACATTTCCAGTGTCATCCTGGCTTCTTTCAAAACTGGAAAAGTCTTCAGATATTTCCCAAAAGCTTGTCCATCTTTGAAAACGATATGCGTGTGCACAGGTGATACTGATGACTGAAGATTGAAGGTTAGAGCATTCCAGCCCCATGCCCTTGTCCCATCCCATCTGCGAAAACTCCCTCTCTGAAGCTCCCTGAACCCTGTGGCAGGCCTGAGACTCAGGTCCAGTGTCCTGTCAGTTATACTGAACAAAATGTAATTCAACACTGGCCATGGGCCCTGTGCTTTAAAAACCACATATAAATCTCCCAAAGAACTACAATCTATGAAAGCTTTCATGGCTAGTATTTTAGGAAGACTGATCAGTCTTGACCTAAATCAAAGCCGACATGCCCAAATTCACTCTGACCCCAGTTTCGTGCACAGGCAGCCATCACCTGGCCATCAGGGTGACCAGCAGCCTGGGCACAGACAGGACCAGCGCCGGTCCCTCTATGCACCTTCAGGGGGCTTCTGAGCTGCTGTCCATGATCAGTGATGGTGACGCCCAGAGCAGCTTTCCGGGAAAGCAGTAAACCTTTCAGGTCCTCACCTCACGAGGATGGCCATGTATAAATCAACCGCCTTTGTTACTGCCCTGCCATTCTCAAAGAGGGGATGGATTAAACTTCTTTATCCACATGCCCAACACAAGGCACACCTGCCCCAGCACGAGGCTCATCTACTTACTCCCGGGAAACTCACACAACCCACAATCAGAGGCCGCACACAATCAGAGACCGCGCACAATCTGAGACCACACACAATCAGAGGCTGCACAGAGACCACACACAATCAGAGACCACACACAGAGACCCACACAATCAGAGGCCACAATCAGAGACTATACACAATCACAGGCTGTGCACAATCAGAGGCCATGCACAATCTCTGCAACCTCATCAGAAACTGTTTCTGACCATTCACTTGAGGCCACCAAGTTTAAATAAGAGGCCCAGGTTTTAAAAGACAGCAGGAGTTCTCTGAAGGCAGACTCCGTGCATTCCACCATCAGCACCATTTGTGCCTGTCACGGTCAGGAAGAACCACAACCACGTCTCGGTGCCCTTGCAGTGCAGGGCGCTGCGTTTCTCCCCCTTTCCAAACCCGCGGCGGCTCCTGGCAACCCAGCGCCTCTGCTCAGCCACGCGCCCCCAAGGCCTTCCTCCCTCATCCCACAGGGGAGCTCCCGCAGCCGGGCTATCTGGCTCATCACTCCAATTCAGTCACTTACACCCTCATTCCAGGCTGAAAATCTCTTCTGAAAATATCCAAATCTTACCCACGTCAGGCTCCATTTTTTCCCCAGAGCTCCTCATCCCCTCCAGAGCAGCAGCTGTGGTGCCCGTGCAGCCGGGGCCTGTGGGCAGATCGGTGGGCTCAGAGTGCCCAGCCCCTCAGGCCCTCTGTGTGTCCCCTTACTCCCTGCTCCCTGGCGTTAATGTCCTCCGTCTTCGATTTCCTGATAGGCAAAAGGGGGTTAATTCTAAGAGTGCTAACCGAACTGGATCACTTAACACCATGTCGGGCCCAGAATACCCCTTGATCAATGACAGATATTGCTGCGCTGTTACCATTGCGCTGGGTCCAGGTTTCCTGTGAGCCCTTTAGGCTCTTTGCCGTAAAGGCCACTCAATGGTCCTGTCCAAGCCTGTCTGTGGCAGATGGACAGGTGAGTGGCCGATGCACACGTGTGATGCTGAATGGGATCGTGCAAAGCTGGCCCTGCGTATTTTGGTCAACGTAAGAAAAAAGTCGCCCATACTTGCTTGCTGCCGCCCTGCGGTGTCCAGAAGGAGCCGCTTAAAGGCAACTGCGCCGCACCTACCTTCTTGGAAGGAGACGGCAAGTCCAGATTGGCTGGAGCTGGGAAGTTGTGCGCTACAGATCAGGGCTGCGTAACCCAGGGAAGGCATCACTCGAAACACGTGCTGGAGGGCGGCCAATCCGACCCGACCGTCCACCTCCAGGGTCAGCCATGGGGCTCCACTTGATGTGTCATCCTGATCACCCCTCACAGAGCAAATGAGCCTTTGACTTCAGCCTGTCCTAGGTACAACACCGACTCCCACCTCCCACGTACTGAACCAGCCTGTTCCGGGGATTGCTGTGGAGGTAGAGGAGCAGGCCCAAGACATCTAGTGGCATTTCCTGGCAAGGACACTCACCATGCTCGACCATAAAACTCGGGTCAACTGGTTTTTCGGAAGGACTGTAATTTACTTGTGGCACGCATGGATACTGATTGACCCAGGGAGGGGCACGGAGGAGGCTGAAGGAAAACCCATGGTGACTGCGCCAGGCATTCCCGCACACACCGACATCTTCAGACTGGGGCGGCGTCCTAGTCTTACAATCAAACCGAAAGCCCAGAGAAACTAGGGACCTTGTCCAAGACCAGGAACAGGTATGTGGGCAGCTGGGATTCAACTAAGTCCTTTCCTGGATCCATCCGCGCTGCTCCCTGCCCCCACTCCCACCACCCCGCCATGGCCCCCGATAGACACAGCAGGTCTGAACATCAGGCACCCCGCACGCAGAGTACGGAGCAGAGCCGGCTTCCGCAGTGGGATCTCACACACATCCCACTCCCCTTCTTGCCGAATGCCTCGGGACTCTGTGCGGTAAAGTCTGCAGATGTGGCCTCACTCTGCGCTAGGAGATCTGGGTGGCCGGCAGCGTTTTGCAGAGTGCTCCTCCAGACGGGGCTCGTCGGCTGATCCATGAGACACAGGACACCTGAGAGAAGGGCCGACAAACCCCACAAAGTCGCTCCCAACATGGAGAGGACAGGACCACAGCGGGGCTCTCGCAGTCCACGCTTTGGACAGGTCTTGCTGCAAACTGTGGTGCTCGTCAGGCGCGAGGAAGTTTCCCAGGGCAGGAGCTCTAAGTGACACAGCAAAAGCGACACAGGCGATGCAGCAGGATGTACTTCAGCTCAGGGCTCAGGAACCACGGGGTGCAGCGTGGCCTGCAGCAAACCAGACACATCAGAAGCCAATGTCCCACCTTTTACATTCAGTGACATTGAACGGAGGGAGTTATCTGTAGCAATCATCTTCCTGGGGGACCCGTGCAGCACGCATGACCACCGACACTGACCACGAGTCCTTCCTATGTCCTGGGGGCTACCCCACTTTACACGCACGGTACCATGCACAAATCTACGCGTGGCAGTTGTTAGGCCCAGCTTAGAGATGAGGAAAACGCTGCTGGAAAAGCTAAGTGAGAAAATCAGACTTCAGCACACCTGCCATCTCCAAGACCACTACTACTCTATGTGCTAGGGTCTCAAGGGTTGGATGTGTGGCATTTTAAGTGACTAATTGTAGGTGGTTTTCTTCTCTCCTACACCTGTTTAGCCTGAACGTGCACGTACATGCTCTGCTGCAGGTGCACTGCCGTATGTAGACCAGCAATGCTCTTTCCTGCCTCGGGTTCTCGTCACTGCCTTCCGGAAAATCTCACCTGCTTTACAGCCAAGCCAGGTAGGCCTGGTCAGCCGCACAGTGAAACTCCTGCAGTGTCAGAGCTAAGTGCTGGCTGAGTCTTTAACAGCGAAGACAGTGGAGTAATGGGGATAAACTGAGCAAAACTGTATTGTAACGCAGATGAACGTCTAGAAGCAAAAGAAACTGACACCCCTGAGAGCAGGCGACTGTCTCTTACTATGATGTTAATAGCAGCTTGCTGTTTCCAGTGTCTCCGTGTGCCAGGGTTTCCAGTCAGCGTTTGTGTTTATCTGCTCTTGGGCTACCTGATCAAACCTCTGCAGAGATCAGGGATATCTAAATTGACCCAGTATCTGCAGGCTGGCTGCTCAGAGGCCGTGGTGTGGAACGGCCAGGACATCGCTTAGTCATACGGGGCACAAGCACGTCACTTGCCGCTCCTGTCTTTCTGTTTCATCAAACCCTCTTTTCTCCTGAATATTGACCATAGCAAAGTCATTAGCCTTTGAGATGCATTTGAAACATCAACTTGCTTTGTTCAAGAGGTTTAAGACACACGTAAGTCTTTCTTGCCATGCTCAACACACACAGCCGGCCGTTTCTGAAGTCAGTGTTTCTGGAACAAAAGCCTCGGCCTGCCCCAGTGAACATTCACACTGAGCACACTGTCGCAAGGCTGCTTGGCCAACCAGCAGGGGGCAGGAGAGAGCTGCAGGGGCCACGTGGGGTCCCTGCAAAGGCGCCTCACTCCCTCAAATCAAGAGCGGTGCCTCCTGCCAATCCAGCGGCTTCCTCCAAGGGGAAGAGGCCTCTTCAGCTGCTACTGCACTGATTTCAGACGGCTCAGCCAATGGGGCAACAGATTCAACAGAGTTCTATGTTGTTTAAGGAAAACTTCTGTTACCAGGCAACCTTAGTACCATATTCAACGTAAAATAACCAACAACATTGTTTCCAAAACAACATGCTACTAGTGCCTTATCCTTCAATGCTGCCTAAACACGGAAAAGTATGAGGAAAAAAGAGCATGGCACTTACTTCTTAAAAAATAACACCTCTTCCAGGTTCATTTTACCCCTATCATAAAGACTTAGAACTGTGGATTCCCTACAGGAATGTGGAGTGGGGTTGGATCCCCACACTGACCCAGACTCACCCCAGGTCAGTCATCCCCCCACCACGGGGTTCACACCTCTCCAGGCCCTGTCACCTCATCAAGGAAAGGTGGCGTCTCTGAGCTCTCTTCGCAGGAAGCACCCGAACGGGAGCTAGAGACACAGACACACCCACAACTACTTTGAAATCCTAAACATATTTAAGGACTTCATTATTAGTTTTTTAAAACTGTAAGAACAAAGTGACCCTGGTTTTAACCTCTCTGCCACAATAACACCGTGTACATCTGTCTTTTGCTATTTGTTCCTTCTCCAGCAGCTGCTGCCTGGCTGGCCGACTGCAGAAGAACAGCCTCTGGTACTCCCGGGAAGCCCTCGGTAAAAGCGTGAACACCACGATCACGTCTCAGGACGCCGCACATGTTAGGGTCGCCCACAGACCGCCATTCCCAGTGCCTAGAAGGCACTGAACGGGCCTCCTGCTCTTTGTAAATGTCAACTTTCCTAAGCTAAGTTTTCTTGAAAATTTTTAACTGCAGTCCACACGTACTTCTTTGTGTCTTGTTTTTATCCTAGAGGAATACTTTTATGGAAAATTAAGCTTGCAAGGTTGAAGGATTTTCTGAAAGTCGACTCCTAATCCTGGAAGAAAAAAAAAAATGGGCCAAATGTGGTGCTCACGCCTGTAATCCCAGCAGTTTCGGAGGTTGAGGCCAGGAGATTGCTTGAGCCCAGGAGCTCGAGACCAGCCTGGAAAACATGGCAAAACCCTGTCTCTACTAAAAATACCAATAATAATAATAATAAAGCTGGGCATGGTGACGTGTGTCTAGTCACAGCAACTCAGGAAGCTGAGGTGGGAAGATCACCTGAGCCCAGGAGGTGAAGGCTGCAGTCAGCCCAGATTTGCATCACTGCACTCCAGCTTGGGCGACAGAGTGAGACACCGTCTCGAAAAAACAAAAAGCAAAAACAACTGTATAAATCATTATAGAAGGGAGCTGGCCAGGCGCAGTGGCTCACGCCTGTAATCCCAGCAATTTGGGAGGTCGAGGTGGGCAGATCACCTGAGGTCAGGAGTTTGAGACCAGCCTGGACACTATGGCAAAACCCCATCTCTAATAAAAATACAAAAATTAGCGGGGCATGGTGGTGGGTACCTGTAATCCCAACTACTGGGGAGGCTGAGGCAGGAGAATCACTTCAACCCCGGAGGCGGAAGTTGCAGTGGGCCGAGATTGCGTCACTGCACTCCAGCCTGGGCAACAAGAGCGAGAGTCCACTTCAAAAAATAAAAATAAAAATGAAGGGAGCTTATGTTTTTTATTTAAGGGAAGGGAGAAGAACATTCAGTATTTATACCTCTCAAGCACACATCTCCAGTGGTGTCCTAAAGTATTCAAGATACACATTCCTACAAATATAGCTCAAAACTACTCACCAAGTTACATGCTAAAAGCACATGCATTGTAAGAATGCTACATTATATTTTTTGAGCATCTGTATCCAATATTTTAGCATACTGGCAGTTTTCCCTTCAGGTGCTGTATGCCTAAATTATTACATGTTTAGTCATTCATTTTAGAATTTATGACTATTATGCTTTAGGCAATAAACATAAGCTACTAAATTAATGACTTAGGGGAAAAGTTACTAAGTTAACTTGGAAGTTAAACTTTGCAAACTGAATTTGTTGGGCCTCATTCAAGCTAGATGATCAGTTTTTTAAATTGTTTCCTGTGTGTTTCCCTCTAGGATGGAAATAGCTTCACTCTCATCCACTGTGCACACTGCAGCCCACGCCTCTCGTCCACCGCGCCACACTGCAGCCTGCAATTCACCCTGTACCAGGCTTTCCACACCGTACCTGAAAGTCACTAAGTATAACCAAGAAGGAAATGAAAAGCAGATAAATGACCTCCACCCCTACATCCAGCATGCAAATGTTAAACATTCATCCAAGTAAAACCAAAATCCCATGTTAGCTCACGATTGTAACTGGTAGAGTTATGTGCATGGCAATTTAAAAAGTCTAGTTAAGTAAAAACCTAATTGAGACTCTCAAGAAAGACATCTGCAAAGATTGACAGTGAGGAGAGGACTTCACTCTGCATCCAGCCTGTTCTGGAAGCCACGCCAAATATCAGGTTGTATAGATCCGAAAAGCAGGAAAAAAACAAGTGTTGAAAGGTGTACAGTCTCAGCAATGTACAAATTCGATGTAGGATGCTCAGAAACCTTGAATTTCCAATCAGGAAACAGCAACATGAGCAAGTTTCCCAGCAGTGCCCACTTTCTACCTACGGCACGTGTAACAGTTACGCTGGCCACCTCCGGGGGGACAGAGGCTTCCTGGTCACATTCGCTCTGGCAGCCACACAGCTGGCCCCGCCAAACACCTGTCTAATACTGAGGAACCACTCTCTCCCTGGGCTTTGCTCACTCTAGCCAGGAGAGCATATTTACAGAGTACTTTACTGAGTCCTCGTTCAATGCGTCAAGCTTGTTGAAGGCAGGGCAACCCCATTCCTGGCCCAATTAAGTGAACTGACCAGGGCAAATGCCTCCAGTTGGACGGCACTCAGTCACAACAGCAGTGGCCACTGTTCACAGGGCGCTGGCTTCGTGCCGAGAACAGTTACATGCGTCTTCTCTCTGTCCGAGGAATGTGCACTGCAACCCTGTGGGGCCGTTTGCAACGTCCACCAGAGTTCTGAGGCAGCCAAGTCCAGGCTGTCCGTGGACCTTGCCACGTGGCCGTCCACGTCCCCTGCAGATCAGACCTCACTGCAGGGGCCACGGGTTCCAGGGCTGCCTTGAGGCACATGCTCCCTTCACCACCTCCTCCTGGCCCCTGACATCAACCCTCACCACTGCTGCCAACACTTGATATTCTCATGGCTCCTGAGGGGCCTGTTCTGCCCTTCCCTGCTCCCTGCGTCCGGCTTGGAGGGTACCCACATCAACGCCAACGCTCACGTAATCACCAACCTTTCCACGGGGCTTGATGCCTAGGAGTCTCAATATCAGAAAGTCAGATTTCTGTGCTTGTTGGAGAATTTCTTCCCATTGTACAAGTGAAGGAGATAAAATTCTAGGTGCCTGCAATAACCTCATTTCCACAACGAAGCAACTTCAGTAGTAGCACAAAACAAACAAACAAAAAAAAAAGCTTTTTTTTTTTAAACTTCTTTTATACAAGCTAAATACAATTTAATTTTTACATCCACGTTCTCATCAGCTCCCACCTGGTGAGCAGGCAAATAGTAATTTTCAAAGAAACAAATTGTTGCATAATTTTAACACTTAGCATTATCACTATTAAGCAAGAAGTATCCCAAAAATACATGATGATCTTGTTCTCACGTTCAAAAATTGATTGTCACACAGTGAAATAACACTTAATGCAAAGGAAATTTTCTTTTCAGGTATCTGTTCTGGAAAAGAAAAAAAAAAGATTTCTGGCAAAGAGATAAACATTAATTATGTAACAATCCAAAATGCCTCTGGGAAAAATGATGTCATCCAATTAGTTCTTTGAAGTGTTACAAATGCAGCTGAGTTTTAATAGTAATTTCTCCATAATTATCAAAAGAGTCTTTAAAAATCTTAGTGCTGAAATAACTATAAATGGATATAATACGCAAAGCAGAAGAGTTAACATTTGGGGTAGATTTTGGCCCATATTTTTAACATATGCATAGTTATTCACCTAGTTGAAGCTTATCCCTCTCCTCCTAGGCTCTTCAAGACTGATTTTCAAACATAGACTGGCTTTTGGTACATGAAGGCAGCTTTAAAAGATGTCAGGATCAGGCCGGGCACAGTGGCTCAAGCCTGTAATCCCAGTATTTTAGGAGGGCAAGGTGGGCCGATCATTTGAGGCAAGGAGTTCGAGACCAGCCTGACCAATATGGCAAAACCCAGCCTATATTAAATATTTTTGTAATTAGCCAAGCGTGGTGGCACACACCTATAATCCCAGCTACTTGGGAGGCTGAGGCAGGGAGAACTGCTTGAAGCCAGGAGGCGGAGGTTGCAGTGAGCCAAGATCGCACCACTGCACTCCAGCTTGGGCGACAAAGAGAGACGGTCTCAAACTAGAACGTAGCCCTCAGGAAAAGCATTGAGCACCCCCCACCCAAACCAACCCAAGGAATCACATGGCAATGGTTATCATCTGATTTCGACAAATAAAGTTCTGTCCTCCCCTCTGAACACAATGGTAAACACCTGCCATCAGCCCACAGAAACTCCCAGGACCCAGTAACACTGGACTAGCAAGATCAATGGGCCACGTATGCAGGGTTCAGCAGCAGAAAGTCATGGCACCGAGAATGGTGTGTGCTCAAACCAGATTCCTTGCTGTCGGGGTGAAGGGGCTTCCCGGGAAAATCTAGTCCAGTGGGATGGTTTCCACGTCCACCATGAGGAGGAAATGGGGGGTTTCCTGAGGGCACTGACAGGACCTGGGTCTCTGCCCCTTTGTCCTCTGTCCTGTTATGGGATGAGGGTGGGCTGAAGGCAGGTTTCCCCTACATCTTCCGGGCAGGAGAGATGGAGCTGACAAGTGGACGACGCTTTTTCCAAAACATTCCCATGTTTATAACCTGTTATCATCCTGTTTTCCCTGGAGATCAGTGAAGCAGCATCATTGACTCTCTTCCATTAGGGACAACCCGGTGTTACGGGAGGCAGGAGACGACATGCGAGCTGGTCTGAGTCAGTCACTTGTGTCTGGTCCCCAGCGTGCTCATCTATCAAATGGGCGGCCCCACAGACCAGTGACTTTGAACCAGAGTTCCATGGA
Source organism: Macaca mulatta (assembly GCF_049350105.2). Lineage (NCBI taxonomy): Eukaryota > Metazoa > Chordata > Mammalia > Primates > Cercopithecidae > Macaca > Macaca mulatta. The sequence goes on from NC_133423.1 coordinate 618,391, forward strand.
GGTTGCCCAAGGACAGGGAGGGGGAAGAGGGGGAAGAGGGGGAAGAGGGGGAAGAGGGGGAAGAGGAGGGAGGAGGAAAGGGAGGAAGGAAGGAAGAAGGGGAGGAAGGAAGGAAGAAGGGGAGGAAGGAAGGAAGAAGGGGAGAGGAAGGAAGGAAGAAGGGGAGAGGAAGGAAGGAAGAAGGGAAGGGGAAGGAAGAAGGGGAGGGGGCGGAAGAGGAGTGTGGAGGGAGGAGTGTGGAGGGAGCACTGTGGAGGGAGCAGTGTGGAAGGAGGAGCAGAAGGGGGGTTCTCTGAGGAGGAGGGCCAAGTTTTTGAGGTGTCTTGGAGTCAGAGGGTGGCAGTGGCTTGGGCTCTAGGCCCTCTGTTGCATAGTTTTAGGCTTTAACTATTTATATTTGTGGACTCTTTAAAAGATTTAATTTGAAGGAAACCGGAGTTGGGGATACCTTGCCTCTAAAACACAATTTCTCAAGCCTGAGACTAAGTGCTAGGCATTGCTCATTCTGTTACAATCATTTCCTCCTATTTAAAATCAGCCACACACCCCCAATCTCCCTTCAGGGCAAACACCTTTTCCGAGGATCTCAAACAGCAGAGCGAGCGGCCCGTGACCCCAGCCGTGGGCACGAGGAGCGAAGAGGAGACGTGTGGAGAGGGCTGCTGATGACATGAGAGGTAGAGGCCCGGCACCTCCCTGCAGGGGCTGTGCTCCTCCAGGCCTAAAGGACATCCTCGCCTCTGGGGTGAACAAGCAGCACAAACTATCAACACTTATTCCAAAAGAACAGGAAGAAAATTCAAACGAAGTTAATACAGTTACCCCAACACAACACTGCAGCAGCCCAGAAACAGGAGGGCCATTGAGCCTGAGGTGGGCGGTTCCAATAGCAGGACAGCGACGTTGGCATTAGGGCTTTTCGGCAAAGAAAAAAAAAAAAAAGACACAAAAGGTAACATGGGCCACCCATTATTTCCTGCCAGTGGAAAGACACCCACAGGCCCCCAGATGCCAACGGCCCCTTGGGAACGAGCTCACGCAGCACTTCAGGTCTTCGCACGAGCAGGCACGTGGTGTCCTCAGTACCCCCGCCTGTGACACACACACCACACTTGACTCCCATACCTGAGGGTCCAGGGGAATGGCGGGAAGTTCTCGGGGGACCGGGCATCCTGTGAGGGCACTGCATGACTATGTACCTCAGAGGGGTCCCCGGGCAGCTGCTCTCTCTCTCCAAAGGATGAACTGGATCCTGACCACACCCAGATTGTGCTGGCCTCCAAGCCGAACGCCAACATCTCACATCCAAAGGGATGCACAGATGTCTGCTGCACGTGGAGCCCAAGTCCCTCGCAGAGCTCAGGACGAACCCAGTGTCCAGGCCTGGGGCCGTCACCAGTCAGGAGAGGTGTCCGGGGCACTTCCCAGCGATGGCCACAAGAAGAAACAACTCAGGACAAAGCCAGTGTCCAGGCCCAGGGCCGTCACCAGCCAGGAGAGGCGTCCGGGGCATTTCCCAGCGATGGCCATGGGAAGTAACAACTCAGGCCCATCAGGGCTTCCTCACTATGCGGGTGTTAGAAGTAGAGACAGAGGTCCAGGTCTAGTGGCACAAACAGCGACGGATCCATGGAAATGCAGGCGTGGCCCCTCCATCCCAACAGCCTGCATGGCTACTCCATTCTGCTCCCATCACACACATCCCCACACAGCCAAGCCCCTTCTCCTTTCCCCCACTGGATTCATCAAATCAAACCTCGCTGTCCTTGGCAAATGTACCATTAATTTACTTACTGCTCAGTAAAAAAGCACACTTCCAGTTAACATGACACCCCCGCTACGATAGAACAGCCTTAATTCAGACATGACGCAGAGGAACAGAGGGAGGAGGGGTCGAGGGCCGTCCTGGAAACGGCAGCTGTTTTCTGGGGAAAGTCTCCCTCCCACCCGAGCCCGACACTCGAGCCACACTATCCCCATGGTGTCTGAAAACTCCATGAAGACAGGGTCACTCTGACCCCTTCACACCCACAACGCCAAAGAGGAGCAGGTGTTCAGGAAAAGTCTCCTGCTAGTGCTGAAGACAGGAATAATCCCTCGTGGTGCCCAGAATGTCAGGAGAAAACAAGGCACCATGTGGACGCCTTCCAGGTGAATTCTGGAATGACTCTGCCGAATGCCAGTCATCCTATTTCAGAACAAAACCAATACCGGAAAACATGTGTCGCCAGCAGAGAGATGGTCCTTTTGACGGCTTACAAACACACCTACGTTACGCTGAATTTATCTCAAGCCACCCTCTCTGTGCTAATGTAAAAAGTCTCCTTTATTAACCAGTAGCCTTTTTCATCTGGTGCTTTATTAACAAGCAAGACGGTCCTGTAACACTCAGGCATTGTTGAAAACGTCAAATGGAAGCCTAGAATCCTCTTCCGTGCAGCTTCACTGCAAAGTATTTTGACGTGAGCCAAATCATGCTATTCCTACATCTCCACAGGAAACTCAAGGCTTCATCAAGGAAACGCAGCATCATTTCTGCTAGGCACAGAAATTGGTGGGGTGGGCATGGGGTTGAGGGAACATTACATAGAAAGCACAACGCGATAATCACCTGCATGAGAGCCACACCGGCCGGCAAGCCCCGGTCGGCTCGGTCTCTACACAGTCACAGACGTGAGGCCTGGAGGGCAGACACCTGGCACTGCTGACTACCCCAAGGTCGTGGCCTCTGCCCCTTCTCTGCTGCTTATCAGTTCCAAGCTTCTGGCAACACCGCCTGCTGCCCCCACTGCCTCATCGACTCTTCGTGAAAAGCAAATGTTGCCAGGATAGCTTATGAGTACATTTGCCAGGAAAGCAGCTCCGATTGATGCTGAAACCCCGTTCTCACACCCCTGGCAGCTCCCTTGCCCCCGATGTGTACATGCTTGCAGCTCTGACCTTGCTCAGTGTCCACACAGGCTCTGTCCACTGGAGAGCCAAAGGCAGACTCAATGTTGAGTCAGAAATACACAAAGAGGGTGACGGTTACAAACTGCCTGCCTGCCCCTCAAAACACAGGTTGAAATCCTCAGCCTCAATGTGATGCTGTCAGGTGGTCTTTGGGAGGTAATGAGTTCCCGAGGCTGGAGACCCTTGAATGGGATTTGTGCCTCAGAAAGGGGCCCAGCAAATCCCTCACCCTCCCATTGTGTCAGGGCCAGAGAGAAGGTGTGTGCCAACCAGGAAAGAGCCCACACCAGAATTCACCCGTGCGGCACCCTGATCCTGCCTTCCAGCCGCTAGAACTGTGAGAAACAAATTCCTGTTGTTCATAAGCCGCTCAGTCAATGGTGTTTCGTTACAGCAGCCTGAGCTGCCTGAGATGACGATGCTCACCGCCCTACAGAAACGGCTACTTCCCTCTCCCAGAAAGAGGGGTTTAATTAAAATCCCTGTCTCTCCTCGCGGCCACCACAGATCTCACTCCCCCACCCTGTAAGCCAGCAATTGTTAGGATTAAAGGAAAATGAGGATCGTTTTAGACCAGCCCCTCCATATCGGTCTGAAGCCTGTAACTTTGCCCACTTCCACAGTGGCCGTGTCACTGCATTGCCCATGTCAGCTCTGTGTCTGCACTGGGTCCCAGGCTCTGCACAGACTCCTCTAGCTGCCCATCAGCACAGCCATTTCCCCTTCTGCTTTGCAGGTTGTCCTTCAATATCCAACCCCCACCCCTCTGCAACCCAAGGCCTTCCGATCCAGGCATTCGGGGTGGGCTCAGCCATGTACTGCCGTCCTTGACTCAAGTAAACCAGGCCCAAGGCGTTGGCACCAATGATCTACTGGCTGTGGGGTCTGCACAGCTACTAGCTGCCCCAGCCACACCAGGGCCCGGGAGGGGAGGCAGAGGAACCTGTGAAGTTGCCAACAGCCATATGGGAACAGGGGCCCCTGGGATGAGGAGGATGCCATGGAAGGAAATTCAGAGAAAGAAAGAGCCCCAAGGCTGGACGGGTCATGCCCAAAGCCTACACTGCTGAATTTTCCAGGTTTCTGAACTCAATCGCTGACCCACACAGCACATGTTTCCTGAGTGCTGACCCCGCGTGGCATTGGATACGGCAATAAAGTAGGACCCCCACCTCCCCCTTCCCCGACACATACACAGGGCCTCCGTCCTGGCGGGAATTCAGGCCTGGGGGCCCAGTTGGCACCGCGAGCCAGGGAAGCGGGACATTTCAGACGGATAGTGGGTGCAGCCTTGCCAAAGCCCAGCAGTCACCTGCACTGCCACAGCCAGGCTGAGTCCAGATCAGCCGCACAGAAACCTGACCCTCTCAAGGGCACGCCTGAGCTCATTAGGGACAGACACCGTCTCCTGCTTATCTTCCAACACTTTCTCTGCATGTCTAGTTACATACGGACGACGCAGTCTCGGAAGCACAGCTGTGACTCTGGAGACAGATCCCAGGCCTCCCCCTGCTCCTCTCCGTGGTGCCATTGATGGGGAGGGGCCGGTATGGCCGCGAGGTCCCATACCCACAGCCACCCTGCCACGGAGACGCAGGCCTTCGACGATTATTTCTGCCAAAGAACACTGCTGCGTCTTGGAGCACACCATGGTGGGCGGGAAGCTCCACCCGGAGAAACAGCGATGCTTCTCCCCAGAGCCAACGGAGGGCACCCCCCACCCTGCATTCAGCAGATTACTTACATTCTGGAAAACATCTGGGTTAATGGGGAACAGTAAAATGAAAAGGACACACTAGAAAGGTTAGAAGGCTGTGTGAAGTCTCAGGAGGTCCAAAGGTTTCTTAACCAAGACTGCTGCGGTCAACGAGCTTACAGGGAAAGTTTCCACACGGGCCTTCAACAAGCAACGCTCAGCAGGGAGGAGCCACGTTCTGGGCAGAACCTCAGAACAAGAACATCGGACACCACAAAGTCACATCAGAGCCAACAGCAACTGAAATACAGCGCTCTCCTAAGATGTGTGCGTCACCTGCAGAAAGTCACCACACATTAAGATGGGGGAAGAAAAGGATAAGGTTAGAAACAAATTTGAAGTAATTTCTGCATACGTAAAATTTCTACATCCACTGGTTTTCTTTCTGGGAGTAACAACTTTTACATGAGATGCACATCCCCGTTGGAAGGAGTTTGGGTTTTCCGTGGGCAGAGTCAAGGGCTCTCCAAGAAATGTGAACCTTTTCTCACTCACTGAGCCGCGTGCCCTGAGGCCGTCCTGGCCTGTCTGAGCACCTCCCTGGCTCTGCCTCCAGCCAGCTCCTTCCAGCACTCACCCCGCTGCTCCCAGAGCCTGCACTGGCCCAGGATCTCCTCTTCTGCTGCTGTCAATCTTCCACTTTAGGGTAAATAAGTTGGAAACTAGAAAGTTATAAGACCCCTTAGCTTTTTAAAAATTTGTCTTCTCAGAAAACAATACTAATTCTACTTCCATGGTTTAATATGTTGCCCCCATCTGCATGTTCATGGATATGTGTTTTTATATATTTTTTAATCAGTACTTATAAAAGCATGCACTGTTGCTACATTCCGTCCAATTACATTTGATGTAAGAAGTTTTAATTTCAGTGAATTCAGGCACTCAAAATTTAAGCCCTCTGACATCTATTAATCAAATGGGAAAATGACAGGTAGATATTACAAAAATCAAGAGAAGTGTTTAATGTAAATCCTGCACTTTCAAATATTTCCACAAATGTAATGTATACATTAGTACATAACCTTGAGCATTTTCACAACTCTTTGCACTCAAATTCCATTCTTAACTTTTATAGATAAATCGACATCCATATGTGATTTTAAGCAGCTCAAACATCAGCTCTTAAAAACAATCAGAAATGTTGCGGGCAAATCCCACCGAGCAGCAAATAACGGAACTGTACCCAACAACCCAGGTACCTCCCCTGAGGCATCTGGAACTTGAGCATTACAAGCAGCCTTTGGTTTCTGAGGCACCCGAGAGTGGGGACTCCCAACTCCCCAAGTCTAAGAAGGCCTCAGCGATAAGGAAAACTGGTCAAAAAGTCATCCCTGCCGGCTCCCTGCACCACGGGCTCCTCCCTGCCCGCCCTCAGCCACGTGCTTACAAGATCTCACTTCCTCTCTGTCCCGCAAAGCCTGACTCCTGATTCCAGCCCTGCCGCTTACTGGGATGTGGCCATGGACGTCAACTGCACCTGTAAGGGGAGAAGCTGGTCAGGATACAGGATCCTGGCCATCCTGGCCGTGCTCAAGCTGATACTGTAACTTTGTAGTGAGTTACTTAATGCAAAGGTTTAACTTTGAAAAAATTAGATACGTGTATTCTAAAAGGGAAATTCTGAACGTAGAACACAGGCCACACCCTCACACTGATGTTGTCTGGCCAGCACTTTTTTGTTTGCCTTTTCAATAGACGTTTTTAAAAGCCGTTTTCGGTTCATAGCAAAATCAAGAGGAAAGTACCGAGAGTCCTCACATATCCTTTCCCAGCACAGGCACAGCCTCCATCATTCTCCTGCCCTCACCAGACCCGCATCAACACGGCACCACCACCCACAGTTCACAGCTCACACGAGGACTCGGCCTGCTGCTGCTCACTCTGTGGGTTTCACAGACGTGGAACGGCATGGATCCCCCATGAAAGCCCCACCTGGAGTTGCTGTCCCACCCTACACACCCCCTATGCTCCTCCCATTCATCTCTCCCCTCCCCAACCCCTGACAGCCGCTGATTGTTTTAGTTTCCACAGCTTTGCCTTTTCCAGACTGTCCTGTGGTTGGACTCAGACAGCAGGCAGCCTTTCCAGATTGGAGTCTCACTTAGCAACATGCGTTTATGATCCTTCTGTGTCTTTTCATGGCTTAGGGGTCCAGCAGTTCTTTTTAGTGCTGAATAATATCCCAGTATCTGACATACCACAGTTTATCCATTCACCTACTGAAGGGCATCTTGGTTGCTTTCTGGTTTTGGCAATTATAAAGCTGCTGTCAATGTCTGTGTGCACATTTCCGCATGGAAGTAAACTTTCAGCTCCTCCGAGTAAACGTCCAGGACTGTGATTGCTTCTGTGGTCGGAGAGCTTAGTTCCAAGGAAAACCGCCATGCTGCCTCCCACAGGAGCTGCCCCACTTCCCCCAGCGATGAGTGAGGGTCCTGATGCCCACACACCCACCAGCACGTGGTGGTGTCGGAGTTCAGGTTTTGGCCAGGCCGATGGGTGCACAGTGACGCCTCGCCCTATGACATAAGACGCGGGCCATCTTTCCACGTGTAGATTTGCCATCTGTGTATCTTCTTTGTTGGGGTATCTGTCCAGGTCTTTGGTCCATTTTTAATCAGGTTGTTCATTTTCTTGTTGAGTTTTGAGAGTTCCTTGCACGGTTTGGATAACAGCCTTTCTCCGATGAGTCTTTTACAGATGCGTTCTCCCCGTCTGTGGCCTCCCCTCTCATGCTCCTGAGACACTGTTTTTTATTTTAAAAAACACTTCAGACAGAAGATGGACCTCCCAGCCCACCACGGTTCTCAGTTTGGCCGTGGTCACCACCCTCCCAGCCATGGTTCCCACCTTTTCACGATCTGCTGGTCCTATGGGCATCAACCCATACCAAGTCCCTAACATATCTCCAATGATTGCAACGTCAAAGCCGGCAGTTTGCAGGTAGGAAGGAGCTGATGGAGGCCGGAGCAGAATGTGAAGGCCAGCGGATTCATCCCTCGGGGACAGGCAGGCCTCTCAAATATCCCCCTGGGTCACCTCCCAAATGAAGTACCTGCTTTGGCCGTGAGCAGGAAGCGGGACCTGGCCCAGATCTCAGCATATTTGACCTGGCACGGCATTTACAGGTGAGCCTCCATAACCGGAAACTCGACTCTCTGGGGAGAATGCATTTTCATTATCAAGGCTTTTAGGCTGTTAATTAAGAAACCAAAGAGCAGTGACTGGAGTGAGGATGCAGGGACTCTGGGTGACCCACACGCTCGTTTCCACCTGGCACGAAGGACCCTGGAGTGAGGGTGCAGTGCCTGCTCTGAGTCACCAGCACACTCATCATTTCTACATAAAGAACCCTGTGAGCCTGTCCCAGGACTTTTTAGCCTAGACCTAAAAATTCAGAGCTCAGGAAACCTTCATCATTTTAGGAACCTGAGGGGTGGGCCAGGGGGATCTCACAGAGTGTGGTGCTGTCTATGGGGTCAGCAAAGTACAGCTGGGGCTTCCCGCAAGCACTTCAGGGAGGCCGTGCACTGGCCCGAGGCTGGTTCCGCCTCCTATCCTCGGTTCTCATGCCCAACCGTGAGGGGAGCCCCCCGCTTCAGGAGCGGTCCCTGGCTCCAGGCCCTAACGTCCATGTCCAGGCCCCTGGTAGGGCAGCTTCTACCCCAGGGAGGCTGGGACTGGAGACAGCCTGGAGCTCTAGGCAATCCTGGCAACCACATGTTTCCCGAAGTGGCTGCAGACAAACTCCTGCTTCCAAAACCTGGCACGGGCTGTGTGAGGCCTGGAACGCGGGAGGCGCGTTTCGCAGGGTCCCTGCTCACATACAAAAGCAAGGCTAAGAGCAGATAAATTATTTAATTACCCTCTCATGGTTATCAAGTCAAGTCATAGTCTCTTAGACTTATGTGTGACTAGAAGTATACACATTATGGAAGTGTATATAAATGTGAATACAGATATGCTTATTTTCCTTTTATATACCTTACATGTATGTGTATACGTGCATATGTATAAAACATGGAAGAAAAAAACATACTTAAGATTTCAAATCTCAGTCAAAAAGATCTCAGAAGCAAATTATTATTCTTTAACAAAGATGTAACATTTTACATTCTTACAAACAAAATGTTCTCTATTAGCATTTTATTTTAAAAACTAAGAATGCATTGCACTCTCTCAGTTTCAATTTTTAACTCAGCTCACAAAGGTCCCTGTACAAAGACCTCCGTGCCACGGCAAGGATGGCGGTGGTCACACCTGTGTCCATTTATCCTCTCTACATCTAGCTCCTCTCCCTGAGGCAACAGCACCTCCGAAGTCACAGCCTGGCCTCCCATCTCTCCCCCGTCCCGGGCTTTTTGGCATGTTGCTCTGCTGCACACACCTCAGCAAATACTGCTGATTAGCCAGAATCGCCCAGAAATCTCTTAACCTTGATTCTGGCTGCTTTTGTAATTTGTAATATCTGTACTTCTGGTGTGATTTGAGAAACAACAAATTTTAAAATTAGAGAAGATGTGGTTTTTATTCTCTCCTTTCTACTTGCAACCTTGAAAATTCAAGTAGCAGCAAGGGTTTGTTGAAAGTAACTTCCACCAAAGAGAACCTATTACAAAGGTACTACAGAGTGTCAAATAACTACATAGATGTAAAATAGACATGCAGACACAGATATAAAATCCAATGGTTAAACCAAATTGAGAAATGCTTGCCAGTTTGATAGGACTTCTAAAACTTGACATAAATGTTGGCTGAGGGATACAAGATGTTATGAGATGAGTGAGATGCTTGGCCTAGAACCACAGGCTCTCTCCTCTTTACAGCAGAAAATCCATAAGGAAGTCAAATCTGAAAGAACCAGGTACCATTGAATGGCATACTCAGCCATCCTTCCCCATTCCTGGGCCAGGTGCGGTGAGTGCAGCCAGTCGTTCACCAACATCCATCATCCATCCTCCAGGCTACGGCTACACTTTACTCCCAGGCTCCCTGCCATTATGTAACTTAGGTAAATCACGGCCACTCTCACCTTAAGCCTCCCCTGCCAGCATGGCAATCACCCAGTCCCAACCACAGCAAGGACAGCCATGTCCCTGGGAATGCAGAGCAGGGGTCAGGAAGAAACCTGGATCTCTGAATACCTCATGGAGCAGTCACCAGCCTGGAACATCCTCCCTGACGGCTTTGCAAGAGAGAAGAACTCCTTGGTTCCTCAAGCTACAATACTGCAGTCTCAGGTCACAGCATCCTTACCTACCCTCGTCAGGAACCGTTCATGCTCATCAAGACATGAGAACAAAACTGCAGTGGCACAGTCACACTCGACACAGACCACCTGCTGCTCACATTCATCGTATTAACACCAAAAGGCCACCTTGGTGGATATCCTGGATGTGGACACTTGGCGGCTTTTTGCTGGAGACGCGCTTTGTGCATTTATCGCACGACCATCTTGGCCTCAGGAGGGGCTGTGCAGATGGCAGCTGTGCACGTCACAGGGAGTCTCACTTGCTGGACTCTCAGCCAGCTCCCACTATCAGTGCCCGCAGAGTCCTCTCCTCCGGGAGCACGTGCTTGGACGCCACAGTGGCCTGTGGATCCACACAACAGCACTGTGTGCCCCAGGAGCTTAGAAAGTACCACTGCATCAATGCCTCCACAGGTGAGGCCGGGGGCAGAAGCCAACCTCAAGCAGTTACGGTCCTCCGTGGGGCTGGCGTCCAGGCAGGAAGGCGGCTCAGCGGCTCTCCTCTCACTGTGAAACTTCCTAGGTCCCCACATGAACAGAACCCTAAATAACACGCAACAAACAACAGGAACGAGAACACGACCAGCAGCTTCTGAGATGAGCAAGCTGGCTGATCATGAGACACCTGACGGGGACGGTGCCAGAGCCCCTCCCGGTAACCTGTGAGGACAGCGCTGCCAGCATCTCCCTGAAACCAGCCCAAGTCAAGTTAGACTTGAGGCTTTCCAGGACTGGGTAGATCCATTCAATCCCACAGTCTGAACCTTCCAGGCCGTGTCTCATGGCCCTCATCTCACATATGGGAACCCGGACGCTGCACCATAAACGCAGCCCCAAGCCCTCGTTCCTTCTTCAACACCACACACCAGTACAGTGAACACTTAGGATCTGGGCATTCACGTAAAATACTGCTTAACTAAAACTCCTGATTTAGAATATGTTTAATTCCTACTCACAGAGCTGAAAGTGTTTTGTCATAGAAGGCGGTAGCTGTAACTAAGCATGAGAGAAGAAGGGTTCAGAGTGGTGCCAAGTATTAAATACTCCTCTAAATCTATTCACCAGGTTGCCATGCTATTGTCACCTGCTTCATTTTCTGTCCTTAAAGACATAATAGTTACTTTTCAAAATAGACAACCTGTTTTACTGATGCTTAGCTATAAAGTAGCGAGCTATGTATCCAAAAGGGAGATATGGGGAAACAGAAAATGTCCACAAGCGATCGGGTGGGGAGGGGCGCAGTTGCAGCAGCACCTGGCTCTGTTGCGTTGTGAGCCAGCCACGTGGGATGGACAGCTCACTTAGCCACTGAAATTATATCATCTAAGATTTTGTTGCAGTTACTTTGACAAATTCTCCCTCCTGCTATGAAGAGTAAGGTTTGAGGGGTTTTTTTGTGTTTTTTTTTTTTTTTTTTTTTTTTGACTTGGAGTCTCGCTATGTCACCCAGGCCGGAGTGCAGTATTACAATCATGGCTCATCGCGGCCTTGACCTTCTGGCTCAAGCAATCCTCCCGCCTCAGCCTTCCAAGCAGCTGGGACCCAAAGGCGAGTTTGATTTCTTTGCTAACGAATTCCTAATTCACCTCGCAGTGGGCCTGTCAAGGCCATATGCCCGGACATCCACCTTGCCGACCGTCCATGTGGTCTCTAAGGTGGATGCACTCCGGTTGCCTGGGCTCTGCACGCGATACTGAGTCTCCAAGTCTGCCGCTGTATAAGGGACTGACAGCCCCAAGCGTCTCGACGCGCCACCTTGAGCCGGGCTTTATTCCACAGGGCGACTCTGCTTCCCGTGATGAGATGCAGCACGTGAGCACAGATCAAAGGATATCAGCAACTAACCCATTCCCCTGGTACTAAGCAGAGGACCAAGAGTTTAGTTCCTTACTTATTTACTACGGGCTTGATTCAAAGCAGCTTTCTGGGATCCTGGGGACAAACATCTCCAACTGGTGAGAATTCTGGCTTTAGTAACAGAAGAATCACCTAAAGCCCATTTTGTAACTGCTGTTCTCATCAGAACTTGAGGCCAAAGCGAAAAATAAAAGGGGGGCTAAGATCGTGACACCCCAGTTTGCACAAGGCCAACCAGCCTGCTTGAGGGGGTGAAAGGAGTGGGATTTTTAAACTGCTGAGTTTTAAAAACATGGCTGTAGGCTGGGTGCACTGGCTCACGTCTATAAGCCCAGCACTTTGGGAGGCCGAGGTGGGAGGATTGCTTGAGGCCAGGAGTTCAAGACTGGCTTGAGTAACACAGCAATACCCTATATCTCTTGAAAAAGAAAAAAAAAGATTATTAAAATAGTAATAAAAAGTTTAATGCAATAAATTACTATATCAACATGGCACCCCCAGCTGTCAGACGAGGTACAATCTCTGTGGCTATGATGAGATCTGGAGAGAAATGTAACTGGCATCATAGGGAAGGTCAACCCCAAAGCCCCACGGCACTACTCCTGTACAGTGTGTTAACCAGCATGAAGTCTCCTCCACAATCAGAAGCCTGGTTTAGAGGAACGCTGTCCACGGGACCTGGGTGGACTCCAGACGCTGGCTGACCAGACAACCCCCCCGCCCGGGACCCTGCCGGCAGCCCCAACTGGACAGAATGACCTCGTGAATGTCCTTTCCCGCCACAAGCTGCAGACCCTGAGCCAGTCCTGACTGTGACTGAGGCTGCGCATAAACGTCCGCGCCCAACAGCTCACCTTTGTACATGACACGCCCAGTCCACCTCATTTCAAATGTTACGCTCGCCCCAAGGCGAACATGGATGTTACAGGTTAACTCACTGCATGTGTGCTAGACTTTCCCTGTAAGTGTTCAGACATTGCACGAACCGGATGAACAAACCCCACTTTCCCTGTAAACGTTCAGACATTCCTTGAGCCCGATGAACACACACAGCCAACAAACCCCGGAACGTGTAACGCCGCGGCCTCCTCTCCTCCTGAGGGGCGTGTGCTTACAGCTCCCCCAAGACCACATTTCCCAAAGCACAGAGTGTTACTCTGAAAATAAAACCTTTTTCCTTCCTCTGTACATCTCGTGGTCGTGTTAACAACTATTGCTACAAATGCAGAGAAATGGGGTATCATCCGTGCTGGTCACCGAATTCCTAGCACCAAAGCTTCAGGGCCCCCCAGTCTGAAGGAAGCTTCTATCGCCCTGAAGCCAACTCTGGAGACGAAGGCCGAGCTGGGGAAAGGCTGTGTCACCGCAAATCCACACCACGGGGCCCTCTGCAGTTGTGTGTAACGAACTCTTGGCCTGTCCTGGGGTTTGGGGAAATCAGGATGCAAGCAGATACCGTACGCTCTGCCATGGGACCGTGAAGTCTGCGGAACCTCAGAGGAACACGGAGACAAACGGTGGCACGATTCTCACAGGCCGAGCCTCGATGGGCGCCCGTGTCAAGAACACAGACACGCTGGGAGGGACAGCCGATGCAGTCAACGCCTGCAGCCCCAGCACACGGCAGCGTCTAAGTGTGGGGGTCTCTGGCCAGGCTGCACCACAATTGCCATATTCTGTGGCAAAATTTTAAAAATAGGTTTTAACTAGTTATAACTCTAACTTGTTTTACACATAAACAGAACACAGGGTACCAACAGGCTCCAAAAATACTTCACCTAGAACCAAGTCTAGAATGCAGATGGCTGCTGCTCCGAGTGTGACGAGTGCCCTTGTAGTGTCATAAATCCTAGATCTAGGTGACTAAGTGCTCTTCCTAAACCAGACAGCACCCTGAGGCTCTGAGGGCACCCTCTGTCCCCAGGCCAGTCCATCAGCCCCGGCAGAAGCTTCTAGAGTAAGAGCCTGTGGATTTGTATTGGACGGATGCAAACCAGGCAAAGTCACAGGGGCTCGTTCTGGAAGCCCATCCGTTTACCCACTCATGCCATGGAGAGCCGTTCCCCCAACTCCACACCCGCAGTCATGCTGAACCACAGCAACTGGCTTTTAGGCCTTCAAGCCACTCCTTCTCACCGCTGGACAGACCCTTCTCACACCGTGAGGCCCAGAGTAGCCTTAACAGGTGGTCCCAGCAGAACTGGCCACTGCATGAATTGATACTTTGTGTGTGGGGGGGTGGTTGTTCTTCTGTCACTCAGGCACAGTGCACCATAAGTACAGTGGTGCTATCATGGTTCACTGCAGCCTCAACCTGCCAGGCTTGGGTGAACCTCCAGCCTCAGCTTCCGAGTAGCTGGGCCCACAGGTATACATCACCACTCCTATTTAATTTTTTGTAGAGTCAGGGTCTTGCTATGTTCCCCAGGCTGGTCTCGAATTCCTGGGCTCAAAAGTGAACTGCCCACCTCAGCCTCCCAAGGTGCTGGGATGACAGGTGTGAGTCACTATGCCCAGCCTAGAATTGGTTTTTCTTAAACCTGAGTTTGACACATGAACCCCACTTACATAGATATCAGCGCACACTCACAGCTCGAGAGTTTTTCTGAATCTCGATTCTGTCCGTTCAAGGTCAATATCTAAGAAAGGGTCAGAACTGACCCTCCCTCCGTGAAGCCTAAGGGCAAATGCAGCAGTATCTCAGTGTATGAGGAGACAAAGTAAGAAGGTGGAAAATACACACTGAAATTCTAGTGCTAGAATCATAATCACCAACACTTTAAGAGGCAATCTGCTTTCCAAAACATGTAGCTGCTGGATTAACTTCAAAGTCACCAGATTCCACAGGCAGTAGCTCACAGGGGCACAGCTTTCTAAGGCCGCACAGCCCGGGGCAGCGTAACAGCCTCGGGGCAAAGCAAACTAAACAAAGGCTTGGTTCTCTCAAGGAGGAATGTGCTCAAGTCCTTCCAAATAGATTCTTCTTCTAAGTAAGTTAGATACCTCCTACAATACTGTTTCGAGTGCCAGTGTGTTCAGAAACATGAAGTTGAAACTACATCTCAGGACCCCAAAATCACTACGCTAAAGCGACGTCAAGGTGAGGAAGAGCTTAGAGCAAACCTGCCTCCCGTGCTCTTCCGAACAGAGACAGCTACTGGGGGGAGGGGGAAAAAAGCCACGTACCTCCCTCACAACGGATGCACAAGGAAATTCCTCATGGACAGAGGAGAGAATTCAAAGTCCCCATCTGCACACGGAGATAAATGCGGATCTGGCTGCTTCCTCTGGAAAGGTACACCAGAAACGCATTTGTCTGATCTACCTGTGACCTGGAAACCCCTCCCCGCTTGGAGCCGAGCCTCCCTTCCTGGACCGAACCAACGTACATCTCATATATATTGATGTCTCACGTCTCCCTAAAATGTGTAAGACCAAGTTGTGTCCCAAACACCTTGGACACATGTCCAGGACTTCCTGAGGCTGTTGCAGTGTGTCCTCAACCCCGCCTGAGGCTGTGTCTTTAACCTTGGGAAAATGAACTCTCTATGGGCCGAGAACCGTCTCAGAGATCCTTCTGGTTTACAGGAAGCATTCTCTCCTGCGAGTATATCAATGAAATCATGTGGAATTACAAAATGCCACTTTAGTAAAGGCCAAAGGAATTAGGATTCGATGTGCTTAAAAAACAACACAAAAATAACGTTCTATTTGTCAATGGACCATGAAGCCCACACCCCCTTTTGCACTGAAGATGTCAAATGGGACGAGAGGCCCCTCCTGAGGATGCTACCCTCTGACCCCACTTCCCAGAGTCCAGTTTCCTGCTGCTCAGGGAACAGCAACCCCAGCTTCACGGGGCTCAGGCCTCCAAACCCAACTCCCACCCATGCTGGAGAATCACCCCAGGGACTAGCAAACTGGCAGGTGCAACTCTCACCTCATCCCCTTAAAGGGGAAAAGGCACCTTCCCGCTCCTCTTCCTGCTGGTGGGAACAGGGGCAGGAGCTGGAGGGTCAGGAGTCGGGCGGCAGAACGGAAGCAGCCTGGGTCCCTGCTAGTCAGAGTTGGCAAATGCCAACCATCCCCGACATTCACTTTGCAAATAAATCCTTCTCTTTTGTCAGGTCCCTGGTTATAAGTTTGCACCCATAACTTAAAAAGAAAAAAAAAAAAACCTCAGGTAAAAAATCGGTGTTTGGCTGACGGTATTTCAATTATCTTGGGGCCTTGGGTCAAATGACGGCAAAACAGGAAACTGAACGCTGTTATTCAGAAAACTACCTTCCAGCGCCGTCTACCCTCCCAGGCTGTCACCTTATGGTTGTTTGTCTGCTAGATGATTAACAATAACTGCTCTGAAAACCTAGGTGTACAGAACAGACAAGAAGTCAGCTTGGGTTGAGGGGAAGCAGGATAAGACCCCCTTCCCCGCAGGATGGTGGAAGAGGAGGAACCTTCAGCACCTGGGTTTTCAGGATGCTGGATCTCTGAGAGCATCTCTCACAGCTCAAGTACAGCCAGACCCTCCTCTGACACAGCCTGTTCAGGCGAAGGTGGGCACCTTCCCTAGAGACCCACAGCCCTGTGCGGGGCTCAGCTGGAGCTGAACTTTCCTCCCTTGGTAAGAGTCAGCGCCAGGGGTGGGGAGAGGAGAGAAGCAGCAGGCCTGAGGGGCACTGTGGAAACTCCATGCCGTGCTAACTCTCGTCTGATGTGCTCCGGCCAAAGCCACGCTTCTCGGAGGGAGTTTCCCTTCACACATCCGGAAATCATCAACATCTAGTCTCCCCACAGAACAGATCCTTCCCCAGGAGGCAGATGCTTGGCTGTAACACGGGGTAATGAGGGGCGCGCCTTCGTGCCCATTCTGTAGTGTTTCCTGTTACCTATTTTACCTTAAGCTACAAATGATTCCCGTTTACACGGGACACAGTGACACAGACAGCAAAACACATGAGATTCAGTGTGATACCACACCCGTCACTGCTGACCTCAAGTGCTTTGTTCGTTTTGCTTCTAGAGTTTGTACTCTCTCCCGGGGTTCCAGGCCTGTGGATTCAACCAACCATAGATCAAGATTTTTTTTTAATGTGTTTGTACTAAGCATTCAGACTTTATTATTCATTAAACAACTACTCGCATGGCATGTGCATGGTATAGCTGTTACGAGCAACCCTGACATGACTGTCTGCAGGAGGATGTGCATATGTCATATACAAACACGATGCCATTTTATTGCAGGGACCTGAGTGCCCACAGACCTTGGATTCCATAGGCAGTCCTGCAGCCCACCCCCATGGGCACTGTGGAATGGCTATAATAGAAAATATAGAGGTTTTAACCAGTTATATACTAAATCTAATTGTTAAGAAATTAATGTGTATCACTTGTATTATTTGGAAGTCCTTCCTGGCCCAGAGACTTGACATGTTCTTATCTTTTTGTCCACGGATCTAGCCAATCCAGTAAGCTTATTGAACACAAATCAATTGTATAATTAAATTCTTACAGGAATCACACTCAATCTGTAAGCTGCTTTGGTTTTTAAAGTGAAATAACCAATGGTTTTGCAAACCAGCTATATCATAGAATAGGATAAAGCAGCTCCATGACATGCAAAAACATGGGGTTTCAAAGCTAACCAGTATAAAACACGTTACAAACCCCTAAATATGAAAACGTTTTACACCACAACAGATATTCCAGAAAAAAACAGGATGTTCAAAAAAGCCCTTTGCAGAAAAGCACTTTCCCCTTCATTTTTCACACGGTTTCCAGAAGCTCGTGTTTGGCGATGACCATGAACCAGAAGTAGCGTCCGCTGCAACTACTGCCACCGCAACACAGAATATTAAGGCATTTAAAAAAAGGACACAGCATATTTCCTATTGTTGAGAACAGGTAGAGTGCTATAAAAATGAGAGTGTTCTAAAGTCAACAATGTTCAAATTCTAGGTCTCCCGCAGACACTAGACGGTAACCGCCAAAGCTTATGTACTTGGCAACGTTCAAGGAGATCAAGTTCAGAGCTGTCACAATGCAGCACCATCCTCACGCGATTATCTCAGGCGGGTTTGAGGGCAAGTGCCCCCGTCACAGCGGGAAAGCTGCCCAGCCCAGCACTTCCTGAGATCACAGACCTTCACCTTCCCACGTCTTCAATAGTTCCTTTAGACCGGGAACCAGACAACAAAACCTAAAACACTTCCTCAAATCTCAAGACAGTCTTTAGAGCTCTTTTCCTTGCCCCTTCTCTTACTGAAAAAGCCTATTTTGTAAGCAACCTGTAGTGCTTCCCAGAGCTGGGGCGGAAGGAGAGCTGGTGTTGGGTAGACCGAGTTTCAAGCGTGGGGAGACCAGGAAGCTCTGGAGATGGATGCCGGTGATCGTGGCACCACAGTGTGAACACACTTAATGCCTCCAAACCATACACTTAAAAATAGAGTGCTATGTAATTTTACCGCAATCAACACACTGAGAAAACTCATCTCTAATTACTGTCATTTCCAATATCTTGCACCCTGTAAGTTGCATTTGCTTTTGGAAATCCTCAGAGCAATCTTGAAAGACTAATACCGTAATCATCTCTGAAACGCAGGCAAAGTCGTTCAAGGGTTTGGTTATAGGAAAGTAGCTGGAAAGCAAAGCGCCCGTTAGACATGGCAGCCGTGGTAGCACAAACACATGGTAGGAAGATGGTGGTCATGCTACACACAGATGGGAAGGGTGTGGGGAGCCACAGCACCCGATACTCGGGAGGCACCTGGGCAGGAGCTGAGAATGTACCAAACACGTTCGATCATGCAACATTCACGGACCGTGAGTCCAGCCACCGCCACTGACATCCATTGTGGCCGGGGTGTCCTCTGCCACAGAGATACACACCCTGCCAAGGATAGTGTACAGATTAAATGTCAAAGCACAGACATGCTCAGGTCTCGCTGTTCACATAGAAGCAAACACAACACATTTCCCAGACCCCAGCAGCATGACTCTCCACTTGACTGCAACCCGGTCCCATTTATTCTTGAACCCATCTCTCCCGGACCCCACAGCATGACTCTCCACCTGACTGCACCCCATCCTGTGCATCCTTGCATCTGTGTCTCGGCCCTTACTCACTCCCTCACTTCCTCGTTGAGTCAGGAACCAAAAGTCCACTGTGTCCCTGGTGCACTGAGCTTTGTCAGGGGCCTCTGGGCCGCATGCTGGGACACGCAACTAGGAACTCCCAGTGCACACGTTGGTCTCCTGCAAGACGCTTGGCTCTTATGTGCGGGAGCCGGGAGCCGGCACCCACCCCTACAATTGACTGCACTCTTAGAAAAGTCACAGAAGGCCCCTCACCAACCCAGCAGCACCCTGAGGCCACATCCCACTTGCCTGCTGGCTCCTGAGCCTCCCACCCTGTGATGACTCGCTCCTTCAGTTCCCCGCCTTGAATCCACTGGTTCCTCTCCTCATGGGCCTCTTTCCTGTCGTCTTCCTGTCATTTTCCTGTCAGCAAGCACATTTCCTGTCATTTCCCTGAAATGACATATTTCCTGTCATTTTCCTGTCAGCAAGCACATGTATCCAGCCTGACCTTGCTGATGTGCTCCAGCTGGCCCTGGACATGAACCGCGCTGCTGCGGCTTTCCATCAGTGTGACATCTGCGAGTTACCTCCTGGGAAATGCCAGGTGATGGTAACATCAACCAGGAGGCACCGCTGAGAAGCAGAACGCATGGTGCGGTGCCCAGGACGTCACGTCCTTGAACAGACGCTCCGTGTCTTCTCCTCTTCTGCCAGAGCTTCACTGTAGGAAGGCGGCCATTCTTCCAGTGCTGCTACTTCCAACACCGGGGAAAGCAAGCTTCAGAAATGAACGGTGTCACAGAGGCAGGACCCACCAGCGGCCGGACGACCGCAGCCCCAGCATTCCCCAGCCACCATGGCTGACAGCCCAGGCTCCAGAAATGCACAGCTTCAACCTTAGGAGAAAAAACCCTCCCAAGCCAACTATTATTTTCAACAATGGGATTGGGGAGTGGGGCGTTCTAACCCTGCCTCTCTCAACAGCACAGATCATCAGATCCCAGTTCTTATAGGATTGGGGAGTGTGGGGGGGGGGGGT
Source organism: Macaca mulatta (assembly GCF_049350105.2). Taxonomy (NCBI): domain Eukaryota; kingdom Metazoa; phylum Chordata; class Mammalia; order Primates; family Cercopithecidae; genus Macaca; species Macaca mulatta. Next base: position 638,326 of record NC_133423.1, read on the forward strand.
GGTTCTAATCCTGCCCCCCTTCATAAAAAAGAACTGGGATCTGATGATCTGTGCTAGGTCAGTACTTTGCTTCCGCCACATGCAGTCATCCTCAGCACCAGGAAAAGTCAGAAGCATTGAGTGATGATACCAATACCAACACGTGCGGTTCTGACAGCTCCGGTAACTCGCTGCACAGATACAACACAACAGCAGTGAGATCCACGGACATCAGCAGTCTTCCCAACGACTGTGTTCCTGAATCTTCTGCGTTCGGAATAACGGTCTTCTTTGCCAGGGCTGAGCCATGCTTCCCTGTTGCCTGTCCTCTGCCTTCACCAGCTTCGTGCACGTTTCCGGGCAAGTGTTTGTGCAGGTGCTATCACTTATTTCCACAGCGAGAATATACACAGACACCATACAGAAATGGGCAACCCCATTAGGAGCTGTGCAGAGAGATCTAACTCATCAGATGTGCCAAATTTCTGTTGCCATAGAAATTTAACTAAACTAACGTTGCTATGACCTCATCTCTTACTGTGCCACTAAAGATCATCCGGGTAAGAGGAGTGTGCCTCTGCATAGCATTCAGCTCATGTTTACATGTCGGTTTTCCCTGAATATGGTTATGTGAGATAGAAATCAGTAAGATGGGGTGTAACATCTAGTGTAGGATCGTTGTGTCTCCTGGGCTCACACACTTCCTTTAAGATCCTCAGAATATGAAGTTTAACTCTGTCGACGTGAGTTACATAGTAACTTGTTTTGGATACTGTCTCTTTCACCATCTAAATATCAACACCAAAGAAGTTCTTGAGTTCCTTTTTAAATTGAAAGGAATTTACAAACCATAAAAGCCCCAATATTAAAGGATACAATTCAGTCTTTTTAGCACATTCTCAAAGCTGCACATCAACCACTAGTATGTAATTCTGGGACTTTTTCACCATGGGCCAAAGAAACCTTGAACCCATTAAGAGTCAGCACCTGCTCCTTCCTTCCGCCAGCACCTGGCAATCGCCAGCCGACTTCCGTTTCTCTGGATTTGCCCATTCTGGACATCTGTTGTGAGAAGAATCGTACGGTGCATGACCTTTGGCGTGACCTTCGGTGCTGACATCTTTCACGTCCAAGGTGAGTGGAATCTCACAGTGAGTGACCTGTTGACAGACACCTGGACTGTTTCTACTACTACAAATAATGCTGCTATGAAGATTCTTGCATAAGATTTTTTTTTTTTTGTAAAAATGTTTTCAATTTTCTTGGGCATATGCCTAGGAGTGAAATTCCTGGGTCGTATGGTGATTTCATGCATAACTTTTCTGAGGAAATGCCAGACTTTTCCAAATCAACTGTACCATTTTACTTCCCTTCCCACTAGCAATATATCAAGATTTCAGTTTTCCCAAATTCACCACCAAGTCACTGTCCAATACTGGGATTTTACCCATCCAGTGGTTGTGAAGTGGTATCTCAGTGGTTTTGATTTCCATTTCTAAGATGACGAATTCTGCTAAACATCTCACGTGCTTTTTAAGGCATTTATATGTCTTTCTCTGGAGAATGTCTATTCAAATCCTTTTTCCATTTTTAAATTGGATTTTTATTAAGAGCTTTAAAATATATTCTTGATATCAGGTCCTTATCGTGATAATGTATCCTGTTCTGTGGGTTGTCTTTTTACTTTAATAGTATCCTCTGAAATGAACATTTTTAATTTTGATACCGTCTTTTTCCCTTTAGTTGCTTGTTATAGCTTTAGACGTCTCAGCCAAGGAAACATTTCCTAATCCAACCTAACAGTTTCTCGAGGATTCTCCCCTGAAGGTGTCATGGGCTGAACTGTCCCATTCCCCGCCCCCCAAGATTCCCATGTTAAAGTCACAACCCCAGAAACTTAAAATGTCACTGTATTTAGATACAGGGCCTTAGCTTGGTAATTTAGGTCCCATAAGATCTTAAAAGTAGGGCCTGATCCAGTATGACTGGTGTTCTTTTAAGATAATTTAGACACAGTCCTTAGTGCTCCATGCACATAAGAGAAACCTGTGAAGACACAGAGAAGACGCCATCTACACAGCATGGGGTGAGGCCCCAGAGAATCCAACCTTGCCCGCACCTTGATCCCAGGCTTCCAGTCTCCAGGAAAAAGGAAATAAGATGCTATTGTCTAAGTCGCACGGTCTGTGGTGTCCGTTATGGTACCCAGCAGACTGACAGAATGGGTCTCAGTCAGCTCCTTACGTTGGATTCATGTTGAGCTTTGCTTGTACGGTGAGGAAGGGTCCAGTCCATCCTTTTCCATGTGGATACCCAAGTTGTCCCGGCACCACTGAGTTGTGAAAGGCAAAAAGTAAAGCATCCCTTACCGTCCTTTCTCCATCAACAGATTAGAAGATACACTGAAGAATCGTGGACAATTTTGTCAGTTTAAGCCAGTGGTTTTCAAACTTTTGGGTCTCAGGAACCCTTTGCACTTTATTACAGAGCACAAAAAAGCTTTCTCATCAAGCCGGGAGTGGTGGCTGCTCATGCCTGTAATCCCAGCACTTTGGGAGGCAGAGGCAGGTGGATCACTTGAGGTCAGGAGTTCGAGACCGGCCTGGCCAACATGGTGAAACCCCGTCTCTACTAAAAATACAAAAATTAGCCTGGCATGGTGCCGAACACCTGTAGTACCGGCTACTAGGGAGGCTGAGGCAGGAGAATCATTTGAACTCAGGAGGCAGAGGTTGAAGTGAGCTGAGGTCACACCACCGCACTCCGGCCTGCGTGGCAGAGCAAGACTCCGTCTCAAAAAAAAAAAAAAAGGTAACAATTTAGTTTATTTTACAAGGATAAAGTCATTACATCTTAACACAGTCTTAAAGAGGAAACCATTTTCCAAAATAAGCAGCAGCGTGGCAACAGTTTGTGGTGCTGTGAAAACACCTAACATCTCTGCACCTCAGACAGCAGGGTTCTCATGCCTGCATCTGCGTTCAGTGGGCTGCAGAACCGTGACTGAAGTTTATGAAGAAAGTCCAACCCCATACTGATATACAATTAGGAAGCGGTATTTTCACTGTGTTTTCAGATCACTTTAGTTATTCTCTGCTGCCAAATGTAACAAGTGGCACTTCCGTACAGGCTGTCTGCAACACAGTCTGTGCTCTGCTCGTTGGACCTTTCTGCCCCAATTCCTTCTAAGTCGACTGGTCCGTCTTGCACTTGAATAGCTTTTTACCAGCACACGATTTTGTAATCACACATTGGTTAGATAACACTGATTCAGAGTTATGAGCAGCTTCCACATTTCGTTATATGTAAAAAACCAAACCAAACCAAACCAAACCGCATCAATATCATTAATCACATGAGAAAGTGGTAGACACAAGATTTTTATATTTTAATATTCGCTGGAAAGCTCAAATGTCTATCATTGGGAATAATATGTAAGGTACTTTCCTTGAGATGAAAGTCATTCTGTTCATTTTTCAGGCCACACCTGCAAATACCTCCATCTGAAGTGGCATCTTTTGTAAGTCATTCTTTATATAAAGGCGGCCGTTAGTGGAACAAGTGGTTCTGCAGGTTCATAGTTCAGAGGCACCAGTGCTCTCCCAAGAGATAACCATAAAATCCGCAGAAGACGCACCTGTGCGCACTTCCTGTTTCTCACTCAGAACATTCCAGAAGGAACCCTGAATCCCAATGCCACAGCGGGACTAAAGTTTGCTCTCACCCACACAATAAACCCAGGGAGATCCCCCAGCCCCCACCCCGAGGCCCCAGCCTTGGTCCTCTGTCTGGTCTAGGAGGGCTCCTGCAGCTCCAGCCTAACAGGGAACAGAAGGCACCCACATGTCAGAAAGCCCTCCCAAGGCCTGGCGAGCACTTCTGTTTATGTGCCAGTCAAGTGCGTTTGACAATTCTACAGCCAGCTGTATGGCAGGCAGCGAGGTATCCAGCAAATACTCAGGGCTCACGTTACTGAGGAAGGAAGGTGGACAGCGAGGTACCCAGCAAGTACTCAAGGCTCACGTTATGGAGGAGAAAGCCAGGCAGATAGTGAGGTACCCAGCAGGGTTCACGTTACCGAATAGGAAAGGAGGGTGGAGACAAGCGGGCTGGAACAGTCTGTCATAACCTTTAGCATTTACAAGGCTCGCTGAAGATTATCTGATTTGATCTTAACAGCTCACAAGATAGGCAGAGGCATGACTGTTTTCACTTCATAAAGAGAGATCCCGAGAACTGATGATGACCACGTGCTCTTCCCATAGGCTCCCAGAAATCATCCTCAGATCATCTCTCAGTTGTATACATGTGGTAATATCTCAGTCACGTCCCCTCTCTGCAGGGGAATTTTACTGCCGCCCTGCTGTTCCTTCGCACCCCTGCCCTCTCCTGCATTTCAGCCATGCCCACCATCCATGGGGAGTCTGCACCACCCCACCCCCGCTGCTGCTGATGGCTTGGGTCACGCTTACCTTTCATTTCCACCTACAGGGACCTGTTCTTCCTTCAAATGCAGCTCAAACTCACTCATTGTGTGAAGCCTTTCTGTCATGTGTAAAATCAGTGTGTGGAATGCTTCATTTAGGAAGTGCTTATGTTGCCTCATTGGCTGTGAGCAGGGCCCAATTCTGAGCAAACCCGGTGGTCCCCTCTCCCCATCTCTGCTCCAGTGCACTTAAAACAAGGATTCCTAGAAGCACCTTTTTTGTCCAATTCACGCATGAGTCTGCCCCACACCCTGCAGAAAAGCCCTGGTGGTCGGCGGTCAGGGCTCGGGACCTCGAGGTGGGTAAGGAGAGCTTAGTGCCCTCTCTGGACTTGTCGCTCAGAGACCCGCGGCTGGAAGGGAAGAAACTTGCATCCTGTGAAACATCCAGGCCCTGAGACCCACTCAGGAGTGGAAAATGGGGAAGGAGCCTTGAACAGACCCACGGGAGGGTAGACAGCAGGAGTCACAGAGGCTACCAGGGAGAGAGGGAGGCAGGCAGTGAGGCCAGAGGTGATGTGGCCGGGAGGGAGTTGATGTGACCAGAGGTGACGTGGTGGGGGGATGACACGGCGTGGTGGGGGGATGACACGGCGTGGTGGGGGGAGGAGATGTGGCCAGGGGCAACGTGGCCAGAGAAGGAGACACGGCTGGAAGGAAGTGACAAGAGGGGTCTCCAGGCCTCAGACTGTGCCTCAATTATGGATGACATTTCAATTAAGATGTTGTATCTAACTTTAACGAAAAGTAGCAATTTAGAACCATTGTGTACATTTAAAGCACGGTACAAATAGAGCCCGTTTTCCAAACCAAAGAACAGTGCATTGAAGGAAAAAGTAATAGCTCACCGAAAACAAAACAAAACAAAACAAACAAAAAAACTAATTAAAGAAAAAATTCATTTAAGATCAGAAATAAAGAGATCCTACAGCTCTTCTAGTCCAATCCCCACCCTAACGTGAATGGGGGGAAAAAGGAAGTAGATTCTAGTCAGTCAGAATTAAAGGCAAAACCGATCCACTTTACTTTCTACTTGACAGAAAACAAGAAGCTCATCAAGGAATCCCTACAAACAATAGCTTTAGTAGTTCCCAAAATGCAAAATTCACCTACAAATTAAACCAACTGCTAAGTGTGTATAGAGTAATTTCTTTCATTATTGCCTTCCTCATCCCCAGGGGATTTTTTAGACCTTGTTTCCCCCTAATTGCCTCCAACACCAAGGAAATTTAAACCCCACAAGTAAACCGTGTCTCGATTCATTCACAGCGTCCTTTGGAGCAGGCAGTCCCTTGCTCTAAGACGTTCTTGTCACCTAAGCACCAAGCACAGCCTGAGAACGCACAACACGCACTCACACAAACTCAGACAGACAACAGGTGAGATATGGCACGTGAGGAGGAAGACAAGATAAATGAGCTTCACCGTCACCCCTGATCCGACAAGAAGTGACACACGCAGCCTGTTCGGGTACAGGTGATTCCTAGAAAACAGCCAAGGGCAGAATTTGGAGAAGCAGCACCGCAGTCCAGGAAGGTCTGGGGGCTTTAGAAGGGAGGGGCGCCCCGACCAGGTACTGGGGGATTCAGAAGGGAGGGGCTCCCCGACCATGTGCTGGGGGATTCAGAAAGGAGGGGTGCCCCGACCAGGTACTGGGGCTTCAGAGGTGATTGGTGCCCCGATCACTTCCGGGGGGGTTCAGAGGGGAGGGGTACCCTGACCACGTGCTGGGACTTCAGACGAGAAGGCGCCCCGACCGGTTCCTGGGGATGGCAGGACAAGCCCAGGGTTCCGTCGTCACTTTTCACTCCCTACTCCCGAATCTCGCCCTGAAGTTGCAGCCAGTCCAGGTATTCATTTACCCATAAAATTAAGTATCTGTGAGTAACACAAGTCACTAATCCACACAGATCTGAGTCTACAGACACCTCCCAGAGACGCCACCATCCCTTCTGGTAGAAGAGCAGCCCAGCGGCCCACGCTGCTAGGAAGGGAGACTGTCTCCGGCCTGACGCTGCAGAGTCCTCAACACAAAGTCTACCTTCTGGAACCATGCCGTCTCCTATAGAAGCAACTAGGGGCATGTAGGGTTTTTTAAAATCTTTTTTTTTTTCTTAAGACAGAGTCTCCCTCTGTCACCCAGGCTGGAGTGCAGTGGCTCGATCTTGGCTTGCTGTAACCTCTGCCTCTCGAGTTCAAGTGATTCTTCTGCCTCGGCCTCCCGAGTAGCTGGGATTACAGGCGCCTGTCACCGCGCCCAACTAATTTTTTATATATTTAAGTACAGATGGGATTTCACCTTGTTGGTCAGGCTGGTCTTGAACACCTGACTTCACATGATCCACCCTCCTCGACCTCCCAAACTGCTGGGAATACACGCATGAGCCACGGTGCCCAGCCCATATAGCTATTTAAATTTGACTAAAATTAAATAAAATTAGAAGTTCTCATTTACACTTCAAGCATTCAGTTACCCACAGGCGGCCACTGACCAGTGGCTGGTAGAGATGTCACACTCCACACTGTAGAAGGATCTAGGGACGAAATGGCTCTAAGATCATCTCGACATCTTTATGTTGAAGCTACTGAAGTTTTACTCTGATTATTATAGACATCAGCATTTTCCCACTTTAAAATGTCAGAGCTATTGCAATGATCAGCTCTGTGGCTTCCCAGCAGCTCTTCTCTTCCTGGACAGAGAACTGTAGAGCATCTGCACTCTGCCTCCACACTAAGGGATAGTAGAAGCCTCCGTATAAAATCAGGGGGAGAAAAAAAAAATGAATCCCTAGTCCGCCTCTCCCCCTATGATTTTGTGAAACTCCTCTTAATATGCAGAATAACTGCCAGAGTTGCAATAAAGAAGCATCCCTTGACCAGGAAGCAGCAGGGAAGCAAGAGGAGGGAGATGCAAAGACCCTCCGTTCCCTCTGGGACCCCAGGCCCAGCCAGGACTGAGAAGGGCCGCACAGCCCGGCAGACCCGCACACCTGATGCAAACCATACACACGGCTTCCCTGGGCCTCCGTCCCCTGCTCTGCCCTCACTGGCCACTGTGGCTCTGGGTAGAGGCAGCTCCCTGAGCCCCAACACCCACAGCCAGTCCCCTCCTTGCAAGTCTCAGCTGTGCTTTGACTGCCTCCCTGATGCTTCTCATCATCATCTGCGTACCGTGTCCCCTCTACCCCACAGCCCTTGCTACCGCCCACCCCACCAGGGAGCCTAGCACACAGCAGGTGCCCGAGACGCCCCAACGGGCGGGCATGCCAGGGTAGGGCTTGGAGTTCCAAGGGCCATGTCCCGCATACCACCACAAGTGCCGCGGAGGCTGTGGAAGGGGTCCGGGTTTCAGCCCTGCACTCAGCTTCTCCTGGCCCCCGAGGCCAAGAACCTAGCAAGGGAGCGCAGCGGGAAGCTGGGTCCCAAACCCACTTCCTGCTCCTCAAGAGGAAGGGGGCCTCGGGGCACAACCCCACGAGCACCTTTCCTCCTGCCAGGCTGCCTGTCACAGCACCAACACCTTCACCGCAGGGAAACCCACCTCTGTGAGGAGAAAACCAAGTACCACAGGAGCCACGTCCCCCGCAGCGTCTGCTGAGCCCAATAGCGACAGCAGCAGCCGGGTCCCCACTCAGCACACACCGACTCGGAACCCGCCACGCACACCACAACACCGACCATCTTGAAGCTCAGCTTCGACTCATCAGGGCCCTCTTCCATGAAAGCTAGGCATGTCTATCTTCCCTGGGCTCACAGAAAGAAGAGTGACTCAGCCCCGAGTGTGAACAGAGTCAAGCTCCCACTAGCTGTACAGACAACCTCCCTTGCCCTGTCCTGGGGAGGAGCCAAGCGCAAATAGCCATCTTTTGCCCACATAGGTACGGAATTCAGTCAGTTCTCTCAGTGGAGTTGTGACAGGTCAACTCCAGGCTCCTCAGTGCTCTGGGGTTCACCTCGGGCCACTGCACCTTTGAAACGTGGCTGTGGACTCCTCTAGGGTGCACAGTGTCACGGCCATTTCATTCAGATACTGCAGGCCCCTGCCGTGGAGTCAGTACCCAGGACACCCCTGCCGGCATCCTCCGAGATGCTGCTGCAGCTGCTGTGATCTGAGAACAGCCATGCACAGGCATCAAAGGGAGGGCTTCTCAAATCTTTTCCAGGAGCAGTGGCTACAGCTTTGGAAGACGTTGCACTGAATCCTGGGTGATCGTGGCTTGGTCTGCAATCTAAACCTAGTTGCTGGGGAGACACACTCTGTTGTAATTGACAGAGGCTGTTGGTGGCAGCTCTACCAAGACCAAGAATGGCAACTAATCTGAGATTTACTATCCATACTTTCTATTTGATGTTTAAAAGGAAAGCATCGTGAAGTTCCAGTAGCAAGGAATTTTCTATAATCTATCACACATCAAGATATAGCAGAAATGTAGCTAAAATGTTCATAGGATCTATGCAGAGGAAGAGACGGGTCTATTTCAGGAAAAGTGCTTGCTGGCTTTTAAGAAACATAGTGAAATCCCTGCCAAGTAAAAGATTGTTTATACTTTTGCTTTGGAAACGGAGGGAAAGTTCTTTCTTATTATTTGAATACATTAACTGTATTTAAGTGTTCTGGTAGATTAAGTATTAAACATTCAAAAGGAAGTAATTCTGTTCAGTCTATTTCATTCTTTAAATGAAGCTTTCAAAAACCGACAAATACCTGGCCGGGTGTGGTGGCTCATGCCTGTAATCCCAGCACTTTGGCAGGCCGAGGCGGGTGGATCACAAGGTCAGGAGATTGAGACCATCCTGGCTAAAACGGTGAAGCCTCGTCTCTACTAAAAACGCAAAAACCTAGCCTGGTGTGGTGGCAGACACCTGTGGTCCCAGCTACTCGAGAGGGTGAGGCAGGAGAATGGCGTGACCTGGGAGGCGGAGCTTGCACTGAGCCGAGATCACACCACTGTACTCCAGCCTGGGCAACAGAGCAAGACTCCGTCTCGAAAAAGAAAACAAAAAGTGGCAAACACCCCATTGTCTGCCCTGGCTGCGGCCATCTCCACGGAGTGGACAGAGCTTGGGAAAAGCTCACTGTGGAGGCCCAGAAGGCCGGGCCTGGCCTTTGCTCAGCAGATGAGCAAGAGGGTCAGCCATCCTAGGGAAGAAGCCCATATTTGCTATGTTACTGATGATATCCACATAAATTTCTATTTTGCCTCTCACACAGAACTGGGATCTATGTTTGAGCAAGCAGCTCATGCCAACAGTCCCTCCATGCCATCATTTCCCTGACCTCCCACAGAAGAGCCAGGCCAGGCAGCGTCCCCACACGGGGACTGGGTCCCAGGAAGATCCTGGTCCTGCCCCTCTTCTCTCTCATCCCTGCAGCACCCTGGCTTGCTGTGGAAGCCCAGCAGTGCTGGCTAAACCCACGTTCACCTGGGGCATTCAGGAGAAGCCTCTGTGCAGAAATCAATTGGGAAGTAGGATTGTGTGTGCTGGCAGGTCACTCGAATGGATTTGCAGAACTCAGTTTTCAACACAGGTGCCGCCACCAAGTCCCTGAAGACCTTTGTGGGCCTAGAGCCACAGAGCCATTTGAGGCACTCTCACAATCTCTAACAACCCTGCACAGAGGCCCTGTTTATCCAAAGGACCATAAAATTTTCCATGTAAACAAAGTTTGACATAATGAATTAAAAGTGAAGTCACCACTTCTATTTTCCATTAATCCATTCATTCAAACAAGTATCTCTTGAGCGTGTTCATCAAATACTGTGGAATTAGGATTTAGTCCATGCCTTCAAGAAATATACAGCACAGAAGAAAAGGTATAGCTTGTAACTAACAGTGGTGAATAGGCAAGAAATACACATCGCAGAAGGAAAAGTATAGCTTATAACTGCAACAGTGGTGAACAGGCAAGAAATAAACATCATAGAAGGAAAGGTAGAGCTTGTAACTAACGTCATAGAAGGAAAGGTGTAGCTTATAACTAACAGTGGCGAACAGGACAGAATCTCATAGGCTCGTCAGGAGCCACCGAGGAGGAAGCCATGATTCGCATCCACCTGCAGTAGATAAATGTTTCCCGGATAAAGTAACTTTTCTACAGTGATATCTGCTCCTTATTGTTTAATCCTGCTCGATAGGGTATTAAATTACCACTTTATGTGCTGCTTATATAAAATACATCATTGTCAGGGGAGGTTATAAAATAATACTTCACACAAGCTTGGGCTGTGAATGGTGCGAGGCAATGGGACGATGTGTTCCCGTGTTCTCGAGACGCAGAACGTGCAAGACCCTGCTTCCCTTCTCCTCCCCACCGCCCTGTTCCCAGATGAGGGGCGGAGGCAAGGCCGCCGGGCAGTCCTAGAGCTGGCTCCAGGGCCACGACACCACGCCCAGACTCTCTGCGCCCCATGCAAGAAACACAGACTGTGCGGCAATCACCAATATACCTAGCAGTGGGGAGAGTCCTTCATCAAAAGCCTGTGCTTCCAGGAGCCAGGACAAAGCAGGAGGCCCTAGGAAAACTGTTCCGGGTGCTCCTGAAACCTGGGCAGAGTCACAGTCTGGCAGGAAGCACCAGTGATGCAGGTGTGCCCAAGACTGGGAGGATGGCCAGATGCCTGGAGACCAGACCGGCCTGCAGGAGATGACCATCTCTCTCTGGTTCATTAGAGACAGACAGTCTGGGCTTCACTTTTGTATGTGGAGTCTCACAGTACAGAAATGTCACACAGAGATTAGACTTCGCATACCCCATTTTTTTAAATTTAAAAAACACAATTATTTCAACTAATTCTAAATCCAGCAAAGAAAAATAAGTATATAAATGCATGCCTCCAAAATGTAAACCACAATCTCTTTACCCATAGGAGACCCAAAATTTAGTGTACTTTTTCTTCAGTATGATCTCATTTTTTTTTAAGCCATTACTGAGGTGTCTCCTCACTGCCCCATGAGGAGGTTCATGGGCTCTTCAGGGCTCTTTGCTGTTTCATCTTTTAGATTTAAGGGCAGGATCATTTTCCCACACTTGCTTGCTTCCCTGATCACCAATTTTTCACAAGGACATCATTGTGCCTCAGAAAACCTAGTAACTGAACTTCATTAAATGTGAAAACGATAGGGACATGTTGGCTGCTATGACAGCATCCTCAGTCACCGAATCTCCCTGGGGGACCCGACACACCCCCAATCTCCTTGGAACCCCAGCATGCAGGTATCGCTGCGGCTGACAGGACTGACCCACCCTGGGGGAGGCATAAAAGCAAAGGGAAGAGAAGGCAGGTGACTCATTAGGAAACTCAGGTGATCCTCTCGAGTCACGTTTCTCAGGGTGTCAGGGTACCAGCTACATGTAGGGAACCTCCTTGGCCTGGCAGGTGGCAGACTCCTGGGACCCTCCTCAGACATGTTAATCAGAGAATCTAAAGACGGGCAAACTCTGAAAAGTATCTGTAAAGGAAGGACTTAGCTCTGCTGTGAGCCCACTACACGTGGGGTCACGCAGGATGCCGCTCCCAGCGTCCAGTCTCCATTTCACCCTCCTGGGAGGAACACCCATCAAGTCACAGAGCACGGTCTTCAGCGAACACCTTCCTGCGCGACCTCCACTGTCGTCCAGCCCTGCAGGAGTAGTCGGCGAGTAGGGGAAACAAGTCTTTGCTCCTGACCCGGCCACCTTGACGCTGGGCATAAGACCAGCACTGCTACGTCTCTGGGGAAAGGAGCGGCCCTGGGCAGGAATGCACTTGGCAGCCCCAGGGAGGGACCAGGTGTGGAGGACCAGGCCTCTGCCCGCAGACACGTCAGCACAGCATCCTGGAGCAGAACCTCCAGCCCAGCTGAGCCTACAGATGGCTGCAGCCCTGGACAGCATCTTCACGGTGACCCGGGGGACTGGGCCAGAGCCGCTCAGCAAGACTGCCCTGAATTTGCAACCTGAAGAAGCTGTACAGTCGTACGTGTACTTTGCCTTAAGCCCCTAGTTTTGTGGTCACTTGTCACACAGCGACAGACAGTGGATGTGCACGGACTCCCAGGCCACGATGGCCTTTGCCGGCCTCACCCGGGCTGTCTCATCTGTTCCCGTGACATCACGTTTCTCAGAGCCAAAGGCTGCCAGGATCCCCTCTTTTCTTCACGACGTCGTTACAAGCTCACGATACAAACTGAAAAAAAACAATCTGTAAAATACAACGTATGACGCAATACAAGGGGAATGCCCAGGCACACACACACGCGAAACAGGCACAAGTGTGAAACAGGCACATGCACAAACAGGTGTACATGCGTGAAACAGGTGCACGCGTGAAGGTGTACACTCGTCAAACAGGTGTACATACACACGTGAAAGCACCCGACATGAAGGGCTGTCTTTGGGAGCCTAGTTTTTAGACATCTCCCTCACCCTTTTACATCTGCACGATCACAAACACAGCACACCACACTACTGAGGGGAAGCCCCAGCTTCTCATGGGGGCACATGAGGCTTTTTATTTATGCCACAGGTTGCATCACTACCTTCTAGAACTGCAAGGCCCCCCACTGCCAGGACTGGGTCAGGTCCACCCTGTGCTCCAAGGACCAGGCCGCCTGCCAGCCCACACGGACCTGCCCCTCGGATGGTGCGGCTGCTTCTAAAACAGAGGCTCAGGCCCACCCAGAGACCTGCAGTACCTGTTATTAAATCAAGACTTGGCTGTGGGTAAACGTGAAGATTTTTATTAAACATGACTCTGGAACATTCAAAGGACCATAACTGAATGCTCCTTTCGCAGCCACGGCGTGTCCAGACACTCATAGAGAAGGCCAGGGCGTGGGAACCCACAGAGCCCCGACAAGGCAGACTTGGAGCTGTGTGGCGCAGTTAGCACCCTTTTTATGCTGATACTTGCCTTTCATATTCAGATTAAAATAAAAAATACGCAAAAGTAGTTCACATTCTATTTCAATTCTCTATTTTTGTAGTAACTGGGCCCCTTTCCCTCTGCTTTCCCAGCCCAGTGATAAATAGGCCCAGCTGGGATTTGTCAAAGTCTGGACCTCTGTTGGAGAGTAAGTGAGGGGGGTAGGGAGGGGAGCAGGAGTGGAAAGGAGAAGTGGGGGATAGGGAGGGACAGAGGGAAGGAGAGAGAGAAACCGCCGAAGGCTGGAGGTAGGAGGGTTGCTCCCTGGCAGCCTCAGGCTCCCCGTTCCAAGGTAACTGAGCTGGCATCACGCATGCGGTGCCATCATATGACTTGGCTGACACACGCCAGAATTACAACAAAATGCTTCAGAAGACTAAGCACCAGCACCTTCAGATTAGGGTAGAGTCCCGGTTTCACGCTTGCCTTGTGTGACATTCTATAAATTGTAAAGATAACACATTTTCTTACCAGCCATGCTGTTCCCCAAATACTAACTATAATAAAGACCAGACAGCATCTGAGTACTGAGCGTGTGTCAAGCCCCGTGAGGAAGGCATCATTTACTTTGCTAGAGAAAGAAACAGGCTCTGAGAGAAACTTCCTGAGGCCAGGCAGCTGTCTCCAAACCCACCCCGCGCCTCCTGACCCTGAACGTGGAGGACCCAAGTCATTTACGTGAATAATTTACCTACATGCATGTGAGATTGAGATTCAGACCCCAGATCTAATCATCTCTATGCAGGAATGTGTCAGGAAGATATACAATTCTATGAGTTCGACCTGGGGGAACAAAGGCAGGCACCCTCGACACACATGTGGTGCGGAGGTACGCGCCCAGCACAGGGGCGGACAGGAGCAGGTCCAGCCCTGCCCAGTCACACGCCCACCCTGCCATGCCAGTGCAGGGGCCGCCACCGTGTCTCGGGGAAAAGCAGCTTCTCCTGCACAGGAATCTACCCTTCAAAGTGTGTTGCTGAGAAGGTTTGGACCAACATCTCAGAAATCAGACACCGTGTAACACGCTTATCTATACAGGCTGCCTATGTCAGGGAATCACCAATAATTCCCATCTCGCCATCAATTATTTCTGGTAAATACTGATTATTCTAAGTTAACTGAGGCAACACAAGAACAATATAATGGAAATGTCAGAGTCAATCAGCTCCACCTGCTGAAGAGCTGGGACTAATGATGAAACCTAAGGAATCCTGGAGAACGCAGCGGGACCCCAGACGCCGCGGACCACCCCAGCCTCCTTCCACAGGAGAGTTAGTCGTGGGGCAAAGGAACAGCTTTCAAGGAATCTCAGAGGTTCTCAAGGTCTTGAAAGTTGAACGGGAATTAAATATTTGCATCTGAGTCACACGAGCACATTAAAAGTAAAATTTCCTCTTTCCACTAGAATTATGAGCTTGCGGCGGCGACACTGGCTGTATCTCATGCTCGTGAGATGTTTGGGGACAGCCGTGCGTCTCTGGTGAATCATTTATAATCATGAAAGAAGTGCTTGGGCCCTCGATCCAGGACCACAGACCCCACCAACAAGGGTCTAAACAGGACAAGCCTCGGCCTGGAAAGGCTGGTGTCCGTGGGGGCTGGGAGGAGCACCAGGAAAACTCAGGGGCAAGCCCCACGCAAGCTCGGCATGTCCTACCCCATGCAGTCGGCATCAGGGACAGGGATCTTTTGTTCTTTTTTGTTCAGGAAGGAACATATTAAAAAGCCCGGGGCCCAGGGCCTGGACTCCTCAAAGCTCTCCACAGAGCCGGGTTAATTGACACCTTCCCTCATGTTCAAGTCAACTATATATGGCTGCTGAGGGCATCTCAGAGCAGGTGCAACACTGAGCTTTCTTGCTGTCTGGGGAAAGCAGGAATTCCAGGCCTCTGCCTTAATACCTTCCCAGAGGCTCTGGCCCAGGTGAGCTCAACTTCTCCCAGGTAAGGAGCACAGACCAGCTTCCCCCATGCCCCTCAGGTCACACAGGAGCGGTGCAGACCCTTGCAACTTGGCACGAGCCCTCGCAACCCACCCTAGAGGCAGCAGCCCAGCCCTGTGGCCCTGGCCTGGCAGGAGGCAGCTGCTGGGGCCCCTGCTCAGGGTTCAGCACAGCAAGGTCCAGCCACAGCAGGGGAGACATCCACCACCCGGCCATTCATCTTTAACCTAAAACAGACACAGGAATGCGGCAAAGGGTTCCTTCCCCTGACAAACCCATCCTTCCTATTCTCATCTCTCCCTCCTTCCCCAGTACTGCACCCAAGGCCACCCAGCACTGTGCCCAAGGCCTGACTCCCAGTTCACAGGGAATCCAAGACAATTATGATTTTGAGAAACTGGGAGCTACATAGAAAATGAGTCGGTAAAGCCATTGTCCACTGATCCTCCACTCCACACAGCGGAGAACCGTCCTCAGGATAAAACCCACGGGGCGGGGAAGACGCGATCAAGGCGGGCAGGAACGCGGAGCCACAAACCTGGTGGTTCAGGGAACAACGCCACGTGAACACAAACCTAAAGTGCTCCACAGCTGGAAGACAAAACACAGGAGACAGAAACGCTGACCGTTTAAAAGAAAATGAAAAAGAAAAAAGCCTCACTCTCAAGAGTCCATCAAGATTTAAGTTCTCAAGTCACAATGTATCAGCACAGACTTCTCATAATGCCTGAAACTTGGCGCAGTAAACACGTGAATCAGTTCTCCCAAGTCCATCGTTTTCTTTGATGAGCCTCTTGAGTCTCAGGCTGGTTTCAAAGTAAGCCCTTCTCTGTTTGTTGATGATTTAATAATTAACATACATGAAAACACATTGACTTCCAAATTAATCTGCTAACAAAATATTAATTACCACACTGGCTGTCATCCACAGAAAAAAACACAATCACCTTCTGGTTGTAAAAACATTAGAATTCGAAGCCACTTTGGCCATCTGAACAGCCCCGGCTTTTGACAAGGGCATTCCAAAGCTAATCTGAAAAACTAGTCCAGGCCATGATCGCTGGGGGGTCGGACTTGCCTCATCACCCTACCTCCCTTCTGGAATTAGACAGAACTTAGACGTTTAGTCTGATGGGAAACATTTACAATCTATTCTCTCCGAAGCTACCTGGAGGATTTCCTCCACATGACAAAGCCTTGGTCTCCACAACCCCTTATCTGACAACTCTCTTAACCAACTGTCAATCAGGAAATTTTCAAATCTACCTATGACCTGGACACCCCTGCTTCCAGTTGTCCCACCTTTCCAGACCAAACCCATGTACATCTTACATTTATTTGATTGATTGTCTCATGTCTCCCTAAAAGCTATAAAACCAGGCTGGGCTCTGACCACCTCGGGAATACGTTCGTAGGATCTCCTGAGGGTAATATCAAGGGCCATGGTAACTCATTTGGCTCAGAATAAATCTCCAAATGCTTCACAGAGTTTGACTCTTTACTGACATGGTACCTTTCATGGGTATTCATCTGGGGGACTCACAATCAACCAGAGGCAGCAGTTGCCCACTGTGCAAAAGTCTCTGCAGGACTGAGCCTCTGGCACGGGGACTCCAACCCCTGAAGCAGCAGCTCTCCCACGTCCCACGGCCTGATAGACCTGCACCTCCCGGGCTTCTCATTTCAGAGTCTCAGCAACAAATCTACCAAACGTGATCAACATCACAGAATATTCCTCGAGGCTTTTGGCTGTTGTTTCTCCCCAAGTTTACTCTAGAACCAGAATGGCAACACTCGGAACAGGATGGTTCTCAGTCACCGACCCTCCTGGTAAATACACTGTCTCCAAGGCCCTTTCCCGCCAGTCACAGCTTCCTTCATGTCAGGCTCGAAGGCCACCTCCCCAAGAAGGAAACCTCTTCAATCCAGCAACCACAGCTCCTGTTCCCATCTAGAGCTTGTCTGCCAGGAAGGGAAGACTCCTCATTCCAGAGACAGCAGGTGCCACAAACTCAGGGTTGTAGCCACTGCGAAGGCAAACACCCATGAAATTAATAGACTTTTTCCTCCTTGGATACTGACGTTTCCTCTTCTGGAGGTCAGCCAAGGCCATCTGCACGAGTCACGAGCGTGATGGCTCCAGCCCCTCCTTCGGTGTCAGCAGTGTGGCTCCGCTCTGAGACCCCCTGCACCAGCTGGGCCATGCACCTGTTCCCACGACTGCTGTCAGCAGACTACAGTGATTCTAAAATAATCAGCAAACTGAGGTTCCGAAGGATGCATTTTAAAGAAAAATGTGTAAGTTTTACTGCATGAAATCAGCGACATCTTTTGCTACTCCAGAGGCTTTTTGTTTTGCTTTCCTCAAGGTTCTCTACAATGATCCTGACAGTCAAGGTTCCCAGTTACAGGCAGAGGGTTGGGCAGGCCGCGTCTGCTGTGTAACACATACAGAGGATCCACATCATAGGATTTTCCCTGTTCACCAACATCATCAGGACAAACTTTAAGCAATAATAATCTCCCTGTCTGGAAAACTGAGCTCACTTGAGAACTAATGCAACAAATGTGTTTGACAAAGTTGCAGGTGGACATTTTAGTGAATAAATCACTATTTCAAGGAGGATAAAGGCTCACTATTCAAAGGCATGTTTTTGTCAAGTTTTGTAATTTCAGCTTCATGCATTTAAATCATGAAGTGAGGCTTGTACCTGATACATTACAGAATCTCGACAAAATAGACAAAATTCCAATTCTGTACATTCTCTCTCATTCTTTTCCATATGCATACGGATGGTGGTAATTTAAGTTGGCATTCCAACAGGATTTCTAAATTAAACTGTCTTCTACTTTAAACACTACGTGTTAAACATTACACATTCCATTGTTCAACATTTATAGCAGGGTCTGTATGGCCCGTTTTAAAGATTTCTTCCTCACTAAAAGCAAGCGTTTAAACAATGATCTACTCTAAAATATTCTAGAGACAGAGATACATTTGGAGAGTGGACACACTTAACACAGAAATCCGCAACATCAAACAGGCACAACCGGCAGTGAGGGTGGAAGGGGCGCTATGTGAGTGCCTCTAAAAACACACACAAGCCTGGCTGCTTAAAAGGAATGAATATAGCTCAACACTCCCATGTGAACATTGATGTGTCTACTGCCTTACAGAATCCTCCTAGCTGAGCTGCAGGAATCTTCTTTGGAACCTTTTCTCACCTACACTGCCTACAGGTGCCCACTGGGCTCCCTGGGCAGTATCGTGTCTTTGTTTAGAATATCACAGTATTAGGAGATCTGTTTAATCCCAAGTCAGAGCCTTATCATAACTCAGACACCATCCCTCAGGGCTTGTGGGCCAACTTCGGCTAATGCAGGCTGCTCCACAGTGCCCTGCAGATGGGCTTGGTACATCCACACGATTTTAAGATTTGGGGCTGCCGTTTTCTGCAGTCACAGATGCGGACTTACATATTCATCATGACTGAAGGCAGCACGTATTTTTATGTTCCTTCTGTAACGGTAATAATCATGGCAACATTTCCCCGATCCTTAAAAAAGCCTCCTAACAGTAGATGCATTCCACCCCCTTCCTTAAAATTAATAGAATTTACCAAACTAGGTGAAATCAGTCTTCATGAGAAAGTGAGAAATCAGTGTTCACACAATGGCATAGTAGCTGGGCATAGAGTATACGTCAACATCCCAAACTAAGCACCCATCACAATTATTCCCAACTCGCAGGAAAGCTAGAAAAATTAGAAGGCTTAAAACATAATTATAAATGAAAATAACAAGAAACCAAAGTTTCTGAGGAGCATTTGTTAGCCAAACAAGGAAAGCCATTAACCAGTGCTGATTACATTGCATTTGATTACATTGCATTTGATTACAGCAGCCAAAGACGTGTCCAGAGGAAGAGACTTTTAAACATTAGTCTTTCAGTAAGAATGGTTGCTTAACAAGTTCAGACTACTGGGCTACACCAATCATCAATTAAAAAGCAAGGCAAACGAGTGAGAGTCATTTTCCTTAATCCTTAATGTGTCAAAAATTACCACATTGGACAAGCTGGTCTCCAACTCCTGACCTCAGGTGATCCACCCACCCCGGCCTCCCAAAGGGCTGGGATTACAGGCATGAGCCACCATGCCTGGCTGAGAACTGTTTGACAGAGGCTGAGGGGAGGCTCCTGTCCCTTCCTGGGACATCCACATCCCACCTAGTTTCCCATACCGACTGTGACACTCGAAGCATCACAGCAAGGGCAGCTGCATCCCCACAGTTCTCTGCACTAACACCACAGCTTCGCGCGCAGCCATAGCCCTGGAGCTGCCACTCAGCCTTCTCGTGCTGGCACAAGCACAGCAGAAACTAACACGACCCCAAGAGGGAGGAGTGGGGACCCAGGGGAGTGAACCAGGAGGGAGGAAAGTGGCCCAGGGGAGTAGGGAGGAGTGGGGGCCCTGGGGAGTGAACTATGAGGGAGGAGTGGGGGCTCAGGGGAGTGAAGAAGGAGGGAGGCATGGGGGCCCAGGACAGTACACCAGGAGAGAGGCGTGGGGACACAGGAGAGTGAACCAGGAGGGAGGAGGGTGGAGTTCGGCCCAGCGAGTGAACCAGGAGGCAGGAGTTCGGCCCAGGGAGTGAACCAGGAGGGAGGAGTGTGATCCAGGGAGTGAACCAGGAGGGAGGAGTGTGGTCCAGGGAGTGAACCAGGAGGGAGGAGTGTGGTCCAAGGAGTGAACCAGGAGGGACGTGTGTGGTCCAGGGGAGTGAGCCAGGGAGGAGGAGGGAGGAATGTGGTCCGGGGAATGAACCAGGAGGGAGGAGTGCAGTCCATGGGAGTAGGGAAGAGTCTGGTCCAGGGGAGTCAACAAGGAGCCTTTGGGGGTAGCAAGTTCACACACCACAAATACCTCCCAATCCATCCGCGTGCAGGGAGGGGCCGGAAACCACGCAGGAGCTACAGCGCTTTCTCCTCACAGAAGAGGAGTAAGGATATCGAATCATGCATGACATCAGAGCTAAAGTTCTACCACGGTGGGGAGACGCTTCACAGACCCAAATGGGTGCAAAACAAAACCAATCATACAAGATCAGTGGATGGAACAGGATCAGAAATTTAAGCCTGTAACAAGCTTTCAGAAAAAACTTCACTTGATCTGCAAGATGACTGCAGCTCTGCTTGATCATTTCTGCAAATGTCGAACTCGCGATGAGCCATCTCAGAGCCCTTCAAGAGGAGTAACAAAATCAAAACGCCAAGGCATCCTCCGTATTTTAGATAGCCTGCAACAGTATGGAAATGAGCAGCGGTGCCAGAGCTTTCAAGTTTGTT
Organism: Macaca mulatta; assembly: GCF_049350105.2. Classification (NCBI taxonomy): domain Eukaryota; kingdom Metazoa; phylum Chordata; class Mammalia; order Primates; family Cercopithecidae; genus Macaca; species Macaca mulatta. Next base: position 658,986 of record NC_133423.1, read on the forward strand.
TGAAGTAAATTCCAGCATGAGGGCAGCATCTTTCTGGCTGAAGCAATGAGGTAGGCTCCTGCTCACCGCATGGGAGACCAGCTTTCAGCTAAGCTGCTGTCAAGGGTCTGCAAACCACGATCCCCGACCGAGCCTTGGCCAGGGAACCAGAAGTGATTTTTACACTTTGACGTTTTCACAAAAGAAATATATGCAGAGACTTCTGTGGCCCTCAAAGCATAACACGTTGCCTACTCTGCCCTTTACAGGAGCTTCTAGCTTTGCTGTCAGTTACAAAGTGTTTCTATAAAATAATGTCACTGATTTTCAAGCATGCCAGGAAAAGTCACACTTCTCAACAACCCTCAATGGAGATGCACCATCCTGTGTTTCACACAGATTTTAGACTTTTAAAAGCCAAAATAAGGGAGGTAATTCAGCTAAGTATTATAGTAACACAATTTGAGATACTTAATGATGTGTGACAACAGAATACTTGGCATTCCTGTGAGGCAATAAACTAGCTCAAACACAAAATAACAAATCAAAGCATGTTTTGGCCTCTCAAAGTGATCAGTGAAATTGGAAATAACATTCAGTTAAATGACACAAAAAAAAAAAAAAAGCACAAACAAAACAAATACTACTACACCATCACTCCTTAAATTTATTTAACTACTGCTGCCAAATAAAATGGAGAGACTTCTTACTGCAGGGTAATAATCGGCCATTGTCATCATGAAATAGACCGCTGTGCAGGCTCAGGCCCTCCAGCCCACAAAGGCAGGGGGAGGGAGGAGAAACGATGGCCAGAAACAAAGGGACAGGGCAACCATGACCTAGTCAGCAATTGTACCCTCCCACCTTTCTTCTGGACTTACAATTTTGGAGCCATCTGGGTTTACCTTCCTATGTCCATAAGTCAGCAAGTTCTCGAAGCCAGAAATCTACAATCCTTCTGGCAGCCAAGTCCTCTCGGCCTTCCCCCATGTTTTAGGGCCTCATCAGCTCACCCCTGGATAGTATCAATGGCCTCGGAGCTCCAGTCAACCTTGCACTCCACAGACTCAAGTATGCCAAGAGCCACTCCAGGCTGCCACTGCCATGACCAAAGGCTTTCAGAGACAGTCGCCAGCACTGCACAAATCCATGTGGCTTCACCAGGTGCAAAGCGGCTCCAGCATTCCATCCAGTCTGTCGCTGCTACCATAGCTGTGAGTCTAGGATGTGTCAGGAAGGGAAGGAAGACACCATGTACATCATCTCATTTAGGCTTCAGTGTCACAAGGTGGATTTTGTCGTGCCCGTTTTATGGATCAGGAAAGTTTTAAGGAGGGCAAGCACAGGGCCCTGCTGACACAAGAGCAAGACCCGCAGAGGCCTGGGCATGACCCCCGCCCCACGCTCCCTGGGTCCTGATATCCACTCCTCCCCCGTGGGAGCCTGATCCTGGGTCTGCCTGAATTGCTACCATTCCTAAGACATGACTCACGTCTGTCCACCTCCTCCTTTATCTGTTTCCCGCAGCCCAGAGGCGTGTGTGCTCTTCCATCCAGACAGACATCACACTTCAGCACCTGCATCTGACATCGCTTCAGCCAAAAGCTTCTCTCAAACCTCCCCTACACCTGCCGGTCACACAGGTCTGCACCCATCACCTTTCTCACACGAATTCTCACATATTCCTGTGTAGCACCATCCAACTGATGATAGTCTGAGAGGAGGAAGCTTTGTAGATAAGTCCACGTTCTACTTTGCTCCCAGCCCTCCGTCTTGCGTCTTGCATGAGGCAACCGATTAACAGCAATTTCATTTCAGCACAACATTTCCATTTGAAGAAACGCAGAGCATAGGGCTCTGGTCATAATTAAAAGCTTGTTTCATTTGTCATTTGAAATTCCATGTACTGCTGCAACAGCAGCACCCCCTCCTCGCCAGGCTCTGCCCTAAGGACATCTTTCTTCCAGCGCTCGATTCCCATCAGAACCCTGGCAGTGAGAGCCCCGCAGGTTTCCCAGCGCCTCGGGCTGCGGCTTCCACGCTGGGCCGGCACTGACAGGACCGGAATGGTGCCCCCAACAACTACAGGATCGGAAGCTGGTCGACTGCTCTGTAGGATGGAGACATGTTAGTAATCCCCGACATTTCCACTGACAGGCTGCTCAGGTAAACTGGGAAAAATCCACAAACTAGAAAGAATCCATGGGGAGGAGCACTTCTGTCTCCAACCTGGCAGCAAACGGTGGCTGTGCAGACGATCTCTTCAGGAAAACTATCGACTGTATCTCAGGTCAACAACAGCCCCGCTGAGGGCCAAAAAATCAGCTCCCCCTGGCCCTCACTTCCTAAGGGTCAACCCTCCCAAGGCCACCTCTCCTGGAAGATCAGCTCTGACGCACCCACGACGGTCAGGAACCGGCTCTGGGACACATTTCCCAGGCTCCTGCCCACCGCCCTCTCTCTTCTTCCTCCTCCATCTCCCTCTTCACTCCCATCCGCCCTCCCCCTTTCGCTTCCCTTCTCTCCTTTCCTCTCCCTCCCTCATTTCCTTTCAGCCCTCACCTTCCTCACTGCACTTCCCTATGCAACTCAGCTGACGCATTCTCAGGTCAGTAGAGTTTTCTTTCACTCTGTTTTTATTGCAATGATCATTCTTAATGAACAGAAACCTGTTTCGGACCATGTGGATGCCACCTCCTGACCAACTGCTGCCCCGCGGCTCCGTGTCCACTCAGTGTCCTCACGTCGCAGGTGCCCAGCAGTATGGCTGTGACCAGGGGTAGCAACATGGGACATGAGAGAGGTATCCCACCCAAGAGGCCCTGCAAAGCCTCCCCAGCAAGCCGGAGCAAGGCCCAGGGCGGTAGGGAGAGCGCCGTGCTCACGATGTAGGCAGTTCAGCTTCCGCAAACTGTCCATCGACTGCAAATTACTTTGTTTCCATGGTTACAGAAGAACCATAAGCATTCTGAAATATGTTCTTGGTTTCATGTTTGCGAAATCTAAGCAACATTATAAGAAAAATCACTGAATTCTGCCCGAGGCTCTAGGGGTGTTTTCCTCTCTGAAAGGAGCCCCTTCCAGGACTTGGGATTGAGTGACAGCCTTCAAAATCACGGTTATCCTGGTGGTAACAGGGAACTCCTCAGCCCGCCGGGATCTGGGGCCCTCGACAGCCCCCACGGTTCCAGACGCCAGTGTTCTAAGAATCACACATGTGCAGATAGCAAAGCTTGCTGCACACACACCAGGTGCTAACAAGCCCCAAACGTCTCACTCATACTTGCTAACCACATCGCTTCTCTCAGCCTCCACGGCGTTTCACACTCTGCCTTTATATAGAGATGAACCATGCGTCCTGAGCGCTACAAAGATTCAACTCCTTCCGGGAAGAGGGGTGCATCTTTCCATCACGGGGTCCTCACTCCAGCTGGCACAGGATTTGCAGAGTGGGCGAGTCTAATGTTGATGACACTTTCTCAATATTCCCTTCACACCCCTCCAAAAACAAGAGTGCTGCCAGCTTCTTACCGACGTTGTAATGAGCAAAATATTTTTCTCTTATTTGTCACTTTTTAACGTTATACTAGTGAAGAATGTGACTCTGCGTGTACACTCTAAGCACCCACACCGTGAACATTCTGCTCTCCTGTGACTGTATTCAGAGGTCACAAGGACAAAACTTCTCCATAGTAGCCAGAATATATATATATATATATTTCATATATAAATATATATATATATTTTAACATGACTTCCACTCATCTGAAAGTCACAGATGTGGCTTTTCCTTCATAAAAAGATCCAAATGATACACAAGCCAGGTTTAATAAACACATTGGTCCAGGTGGGAAAATGACCCCTCAGTCTCCCTCCCCTCAAAGACCAGGGCAGCCAGGAAACTGCGCTCTACAGTAAATGACAACCAGCAGGATTCCCTAAATAAGCAGCCGGAAGATTCCCATCTCACAGAGAGCGCCTTTCAAGACTCAAGATGTCCCCGCTCCCTGAATGTCCTACAAAGAACAGACTACCCAACTGAGGACTGAGGCAGTAAAGAAACATGTTTTCGGCCGGGTGCGGCGGCTCACGCTTGCAATCCCAGCACTTTGGGAGGACGAGGCAGGTGGATCACAAGGTCAGGAGATCGAGACCATTCTGGCTAACACGGTGAAACCCCCTTCTCTACCAAAAATAAAAAAATTAGCCAGGCATGGTAGCGGGCACCTGTAGTCCCACGTACTCGGGAGGCTGAGGCAGGAGAATGGCGTGAAGCTGGGAGGTGGAGTTTGCAGTGAGCCGAGATCGTGCCACTGCACTCCAGCCTGGGCGACAGAGCAAGACTCTGTCTCAAAAAATTAAAATAAATAAAATTTAAAATGTTTTCAGCAAATAGCATCATCGACCCACAAATGAGAGGTACCGTTTTCATTCTAGGAGGGAAACACTACAAAGTACGTACATTTTAGCCCCGTAAGTGAATTCTTTGGGCGTTCCTGTGTCCGCTATCAAATGCAACACATCACCCCAAAAGGCAAAGTTCTATAAGTCACATCCAAAGAGGGGAAAAATCATTCTAAGTTTTAGCAATCCAGTAAGAACCTGATCCAGAGAAGCCTACTTGTTCCAGACTCTAAGCAGCAATATATTGCTACAATGTAATGAAAACAAAGGGATGATTAAGAAAATTTCAATGCTAATAAAAGACAAAAACGTAATTGGATTTATTCTACTCTAGACAGAGCAGCCGGGCAGTTCACCCATACGTTATGAACGTTGCTGTTTATCAGCCAGGGTCCAAACTCTGTCAACAAGGCTTGACAGTAACGGCGTGATCTCCACTCACTGCAAGGTCCACCTCCCAGGCTCAAGCGACTCTCTTCAGCCTCTGGAGTAGCCAGGACTACAGGTGTGCAGTCATCACGCCCAACTAATTTGTGTGTTTTCAGTAGACACGGGATTTCACCAGGTTGCCCAGGCCGGTTCCCTGGGTCTCAAGCTCCCAGGCTCAAGCAATCCACCCGCCTCGGCCTCCCAAAGGGCTGGGATTACAGACGTGAGCCATCACGCCCGGCCCTTTTTTGTTTTCTTTTCTTTTTAAGTGACTAATGTGCTTCACAGTCTTGTAGGCATTTAAAAAAAAAAAAAAAGAACAAGCAAATTCTGTAAGGGAAAGAAACCATTAACACTTTTTACACTTCTCAAAACTCAAAACTGAAATGCTAAGAATAAATGTATTTTATTCACAGAAGCAGCATTCTTAAAGTTCTGTAAAAGTGATACCATGGACACCACCACATCACAGATGAGCGTGGCAGGACTGCTCAGGTTCAGAACACATTCTCAACAGTCCTCTTGCCCCTTTCCTCAATGGGAACACTTTATTCTGTCTTTTATTCAAATTAAGTATCTTGCGAGGGAGTTGAAAAAAACTGCATAGCAGATTTTAAAACTTCAATGCTTTTCTCAATGTTCGCCACATTCTAATGCATTTTACTGACTACACGGCCAATAAGCCTAAAGCTTTTTGCATCGGTAAAGACAATGCTCCTTGTAGCAATAGGCTTTTTCTTTTCTATACAAAGATCTATAACTTAAGCTAGTAAAATGGGCATTTCACAAAGATTTTGCACAATTCCTAGCACAGATTTTAGCAAAATAAAACCATTATCTTTCCGCAATTAAATAAGCAAGCATAGGAAACTGCACAGTTAAAATAACCATTCCATTATTTTATATAAACACAAATGAGAGAGTAGAGTATGCTTTGAAAAACAGTATTTCCATATGCCAACGATGAAGCAGAAGACAGTTCCTCAGCCTCATATGACATTTGACAACCGAAGTACTCTGGCCCAAGCCCAGCCCGCTTAAATGAAAATGAAGTAAACGTGTGAGTGACCATGGTGGGGCACTCTGATAGCCACAGTCCAGGAAAGAACAGCTAACATCTTTCTTCTTCATGGGAAAACCGAAACATACTCGAGAGACCTTGATTCTTTAAAACACAGTCTGCCCCAGTACTAACCTTAAGCTCCCAACGATCAAGATTGCTATAACCACAGAGGTGTTTTTCCAGGCCCTCGAAAATCACGGACATGGTACATACACAACGTTTTCAACCACTCAATGCAGCCAATTTGTTAAATGTGCTGTGATACCGGAGGTCTTGTGCAGGACCAGAAGCGTCGTAGCCTGGTTACCTGTCCTGGTGTTCAATGCTTTGCATGTGCAAAACCTGCTGTTACAATTTACTGGGCTTAATGTGATTCCGTTCGTCACAGAAGAGAGCTATGACATTTACTTAATTCCACGCACAAATTCTCAGGTTCACGTTCCACGAGTGACTGCTCTGTCCACGAGACAGCTGAGGGAAGACCCAGGAAAGGCCTGGGAGATGCCAGGTGCTCACAAACTGGTATCCGTCTGCTGGTTCTGGCTTAAAAGAAAACAGACATAGAAGAAACTAAAAGGGCTCACTACACCTAATATCACAATGTTCTCAACTTTACCTTAGCCAAAAATAAAAGCGGAAAAGTAAAACTACTCCAGGGCATGATTCCAGGGCTAATCTGAAACATGAAATATTTAGAAGACAAAGCTCATTGTGAGTGCAAGTAATATACACATAAAACACTGGTTTCACAAAACCCAGTCTTTGCGATTGCTTTAATAAAAAGTAAAATTCTCATGAGGATCGCATGCATTAACTGATTTTCAAATGAAGGGACTGGTAAACTTCAGGGCATATGATTTCTGTCACACACAAGGGGAGCAGTGAGAGAGAAGAGCTAGGATCAAGTGTGCTGAAGCTGTCCTAGGACTGAAATTCAGTTTCTGCCAAAACAAAAACACAGGAGGCTGTCAACTTCGATAGCAAGCTCTGCTTGAGAGCGTCAAGATGCTAAAGTTGCAAAGGAGCTTCTCCCTGTATGGGCACGTGTGATCCTTGCGAAAACATAGCTCAGCATTATCAAAAATCAGGAAAGAACACAAGCCTTCCAGACATGAAATCCAAGAGCAGAAGGGAGCAGAGTGCAAGCTTGCTCGGCAGAACTGTTCCCGGACAACAGCACAGACGACGTCACAGGGAGGGCAGGGCAAGCAACAGCAGCTTCCGTCTCGCCGCAAGCAGGGCCTGAGCCAGGGGAGCAGTCTCCTCCAACCTGACAAGGAGGCGCGAGGAGCCACAGAGAAGTCAATTCAGGGCCCTTTTCAGAAAGGGGCAACAATGAGAAAATCTGGTCTCACCCACCCCCCACCTGCCACGGTAACAGCTAAACTCGCACGTGCGTCTGTCACGTTCCCCAACCCCTCTTGCAGGTGCTCTTCCTGCACCCGGGTGCCTGTCTCCGTGCTGCTCCTGAGGCCACACCTGTTGTCATCCACTAGTGACCGGGAATTCACCTTTGTCCGGGAGAAGCAAACGCAGACTTCACACACTCCTGTACAGGTTTGCTGGCCGAGAATCTAACTGCACTGTCCGATTCCAGATGTGCTGGTTCCAAGGAGAACGTTCGATGCCTGGCATTTATAAACGGTATCAGTGGGTTCTAATGGGACTCCCAGGTGGCCGCATGAGGGACGGAGCTGTTGCCCTGCTACCCCGAGCCAAAGCAAGGCTGAGAGGCACACACCACAGGCCACATCACACTCGAGCACCGACTCTTGACCGTTGCTCGTTCGTGTGTTAAGAGTTCAGGGAGCCGGACGCGGTGGCTCAAGCCTGTAATCCCAGCACTTTGGGAGGCCGAGACGGGTGGATCACGAGGTCAGGAGATCGAGACCATCCTGGCTAACACAGGTGAAACCCCGTCTCTACTAAAAAATACAAAAAACTAGCCGGGTGAGTTGGCGGGCGCCTGTAGTCCCAGCTACTCGGGAGGCTGAGGCAGGAGAATGGCGTAAACCCGGGAGGCGGAGCTTGCAGTGAGCTGAGATCCGGCCACTGCACTCCAGCCTGGGCGACACAGCCAGACTCCGTCTCAAAAAAAAAAAAAAAAAAGAGTTCAGGGTACAGGCGACAGACAGGCCTGATCTCAGCCATGGGACAACAGTGACTGCCCACAAGTCCCGTATCTAAGCCCCGACTTGCCCATCCATCCTTCCTTCAGGAACAATGCCCACCTCACAGTGCTGCCATGAACGCTAAGTCAGCACGTACATACACAACCAAATTCATTGCAATTGTGCTTTCTACAACAAGTTAATACAACCAGGCACTATCATTGAGACTGAATAACCAATATTAGAACAGAAGATCAGGCCAGGGATGGTGGCTCAGACCTGTAATCCTATCACTTTGGGAAGCTGAGGTGGGTGGATCACTTGAGGTCAGGAGTTGCAGACCAGCTTGGTCAACATGACAAAACCCCATCTCTACTAAAAATAAATTATCCAGACATGGTGGCACACACCCTGTAACCCCAGCTACTAGGGAGGCTGAGGCATAAGAATCACTTGAACCTGGGAAGTAGAGGTTGCAGTGAACGGACATCGTACTACTGTGCTCCACACTTCCAGCCTGGGTGACAGACCAAGATTCTAGTAAAAAAATAAAAGGTCAAGATGAAAACTGATTGAAGTATATGGAACATGGACCTTGGCAAACATAAAGTTCATTAGCTGGTACTTGATCAAGTTGTTGATTTCTTCATTACAATCTTGTATATCCTTCTAACACGGCTCAAAATGTTTACATTTGAGCACACCTCGAGTATAACAAAAAATAAAGTGCCTATATTTCATAAATGAGCAAGTTCCAGTAAGACTGCATCCTGCTCTAGTTAATCCTTTGACAATGTAAAACTGAACCATCCTGACACAGCACTGACACATGGTACAAGAAAAATGACCTCCAATTAAATCGCTAGATTTAGAGAACACATAAATATAGTTTATCACGAATTTACCAGCGATTAGCAAGATTTTAAAGGAAGAAAAAGTATCGGGACTGTAACTAGGAATAAAGGCAAAAATAAACAAGAGAAATTAGTCACGTTTAAATCAATACCCTTTCTGTGGGGCCGTAATAAACTATATACAACAGGTGTGCAAGCTGTCATGCTAAACTGTCACCAAGCTCTCTATGAAGGTAGTAAGAGCGTCCCAAGTCACAGAGCCTCATATTCCTATTTAAATGCTACACAGCCAACACCACACTCGGCACGCAGTGAGAACTCTGAAAGCTCTGAGGAACGCATGATGGGATGAAGGGCCCCAGTCCTGCCATCACCCTGCTGCTTATTAAAAATATAAAACAAAGCCCTGCCTTCAAGGTGCTCAGATCTAACTAGTACAAAGTTTTGCTTTTGACAAGTTAACTACGAATGATGAAGACACTCAACAGCTGTGCGAAATGTAAGGCAACCTAATAAGAGGAACTTGGCTGAGACTAAACCCAGAGATGGTTTTTTAACCACAGAAGAGGAAAGAACTGAAGAACCTTACAGAAAGTTGACAGCAATTTCTGTTTCTCTATGGTACAACCTGGAATTTACCTTTGAGATAGACTGTCCTTCTGTTCTGAAAAATCAGATTATTCTTGCAATCCTCCATCAGGACTGAAATTCCCAAAGACATGGAAAACCAAGTACTAATTTTAAAACCCCCCAAAAAAACTACCTATGATCTTAGATGTGAGATTTAATATTCTCAAATTCCAAATTTGGAAATATTTTGCACAAAGTCCTTATTTTCCCTGTTTACTTGAAAGCTCTCTATTCTTTTGTCCTAAACATCTTCTTTCTCATCCTTCCAAACAGTATCTGAAGATGAACTTACATATCGTTTTCAATGTTAACAAAGAAGATACTACATTTGTCATGAACTGTTTATATTCACAACTCTAGGAGAGATTTTGCTACATCGTGAGGAATAACACGAGGCAGTAAATACGCCACGAATAAAGAACAGTAGAAAGTGGACACATTTCCTGATGAGTGCCGATTTCTCATTGAGCTGCTGACAAAGTTATAATACAGAAAGGTAGACAGCTGCTGTGTTAGTTCTACCTCACTTAAGTGACCAAGTCATTGTTGTTTCGGTTCCCTCTCTCGTCTGGGGATGAGACACACCTCACAGAGCTGTTTATGATTTCAGGAACACACACATCAATGAAGTGACTGTTCCTAAATCGTTGCAAAGGATATAGCAACCTGCCAAATTTCAACTAGGTTGTAACAAACAACTGTTTTCATCCTACACTCTCCGGTGCCAGCGAGATGGTGTGTTCTTGGATCCCTGCGGGAGCCCTATTCCTGGTGCCATAGAGCACACACACATTTACATCCACATAGTGTACGTATATGGTACACTGTAACACGTGTACCTGCATAGAGCGTACACACATCCGAATACGTAGAGTGTACATAAGTGCACTACATGGGTACAGAGTGCACACACATCCAGATCCATGTGGTGTACATGCATAGAGTGTACACACATCCAAATATAGTGTACAAACAAGTTCACTACGAGTGTAAAAGCATAGAGCATACACACATCCATATAGCAAATGTACATAAGCTAACACGTATGCGCATGCATAGCACATACACCCATCTATATGCAGTGTACACAGGTATACTATACCTGTATGTACATGCATATGGCATACACATGCACATCCGTGCGTACATAGGTATGCTATTTGCTATATGTATACACGTGCGTATAGCATACACTCTTATCCAAATGTACGTAGGTGCACTACAGCGTGCATACACATGTGCAGTGTACACATATGCACATGTATACAATGTACATCAGTACACTAACGTATAAAGCGTATACACATATGCAATAGTGTACATACATATGCAGCATGTATATGTATTACTGTGTACATATCCAGAAGTTTATTCAGTGTGCATAGTGTACATGCATGCTTGTGTGCACATATGTATATATACTCTGCAGAAATAATGTGCACATACCCACATGATGTATGTACACAGGCATGTATATGGCATTAAATACATGCATGTATGTACACATGCAGAACAGATAGGTGTCCAAGTGCGCATATAACCATAGTGACCATAGATACACATACACATGTACATGCATGCCTACAGCATGCACGTGTGTAGGACACAAATGTAGTGTACATACCTATACATTGTAAATACATGCACAGTGGAAATATACGTAGTATGCGTACACCACATACACACATGTACATTTATAGAGTACACATATACTGAGACCCAGAACGGGTCATGAGTATTAATACTGCGGAAACGCTTCCAGTTCTACCTAAGTGAATTTTTTTTCAAACTATAATAGAACTCATACAAAAAGGGTTTTAAGGAAATGAATAAAGCTAGTGACAAAAATCAGTGGGAAGGGCACAACCACTTTCCCTCAGAGTTCTGGGCCTGACTGTGGAAGTTCAGAGGTTTCCTAATGCAGTACACGTCAGAACTGACTCACGATAAAGCGCTCCTTAAAAATTAAAAATGTGTCCTCATGTTTTGGCCTTTGAGACAAAGCCTCTTAGTTAATCGAGTTCTGACTGAATTTTACTCACAGTACTCTGGCAGATTCTTCATTTTCTGGTGAGACAGACGAATGTCCCAGGGTGAGGGCAATGCCAGCCCTTTCAGGGTCAGCTTTTCGAGGAGCGATGTCTGGCAGAACACAATCCAACACCATAGTAGGATCCCCCACCCAGCCACTTAGACACTTTCGGGGACTTACTCTGCTTGTTTCCCTTTCTTGAATTCAGCTGGGGGGGAAAAAACCCAAAAAAATCAAAACCAAAAACAAACAGCCCATGTGTTTGTGTGTCTGAAAAGTGAATACATCCACATCCAACTTTCTAAATGAGACACGGCAGGTATGATGGTCACTGAACAGTGGCCACTGTTGACAAAATACAAAGTCTTCTGCAAACATGAACGAGTTTCTAGGAATACAAAAGTCAAGGGAATTTACTTCACATATTAAAGCTGTCAAGGGTGCTCACCAAAAATGTACTTAGAGGTTTTCCTTTTAAGTTATTTTTTAAGATTTTTAAGTTGCAATACTTAAAAAGCCTCTGGGAAAAGAAAGGATACAGGTATCTGGAAGATTTATACTAAATGATTTTCATGTCTTTTTGATAAAGTTAAATAAGGTCAGCCTTGAAGTAATGGCTTCCACTACTCTGAGGCTGTGGATGGAATCCACGCCACCAGACAATTGAATAAACAGCAAGGCTGCACACACAGGACACAGGCAGTGAGCCAGCCTGACTAGTTGTCAGCTTCTGGGTCAGTTCTACCCAGTTCTGCCCAGGCCCCACTGGAGATGAAAACCTGCCCTTTAGAAGCCCTTCAAAGCCCACCTTTCAAAATCTAACCCTCTTCAACTGAGGCCCAAGTCCAAAAATCTACTGACATCTTAGCCCGCGTTAGGCCAGCTGTCGCCTAGCCTTTTTGGCACCAGGGATGGGTTTCATGGAAGACAATTTTTCTGGGGGGTGGTTTTGAATTGCAACTGTTCCACCTCAGGTCAGGCATCGGATCCTCATAAGGAGCACCTCCGAGATCCCTCACATGCAGTTTACGATAGGGCCCCAGCGCCTAGGAGAACACACAGGTTATGAGAGTGCCCCAGCGCCTAGGAGAACACACAGCTTATGATAGGGTCCCAGAACCCAGGAGAACATGCGGCTTACGAGAGGGTCCCCGCGCCTAGGAGAACAGGTATTAAATGAGTTGGCAAAGCCAAAATCCACCGGATCTACCCCTCCAAAACAAACATACACCACTGCCCAATATTGATGTGAGCCAAAAACATGGAAGTCCTGAGGGCCCACACTGACCACAGCCAGATGCCACTTCTGAAAGAACCAAGCACGTGCCTAAAGATCACCCGTGATGACCCAGGAGAGCAGCTTTGAGCAGAGACAAAGGTGTAGGAGAGGCACATGGGCCAGGGTGCTGGGTGTGCCCGTCTTTGTGACCTCACTGAGATTGCTGACCTCTGGCCCTTGGTGTCCGTCCTATGGAGGAGGTAGGCCCCCAAAATCCCTGCCTCCCTTCAGCACTGACTGAGGCGGTCCTGAAGTCTCCCCAGGGCTGAGACTGCTTCTAATTCCTGTTAGCTGCACACCCACATAAAAAACAAAAAACAAAATATCAAGTATGCAGACAGGAAAAGAAAAATATGTGAATCTTCCCTTATTCAATAGGCATTTAAAGAGTAACTGGAAAATTGTGATAGTCTTTAAACAACCACCAGCTATCACGTCGTGTTGAAATGTTTTAGCTAATCAGGAACCTGTGTGTTACAGGAAATCAGTTGACAGGTCCCAAATAACCTCGGAGCTTATGACCTGACCCCCACTCACGTGCATCACCTCTCCAAGAGGAACGTGTCCTGGACACCTTTCAAATGGTGAGGAAGAGGAAGAAAGGTAGCTTTCCCTCAACCCCACAAAACAAGCTCGACCCCGAGGAGCCCGGAGAACAGCAACGTTTGTTTAGACGCTTTCCCACTGACCTTGTCAGAGCAAACGTTCCCATCCCACACCGCCCGGTGTTTAACTCTCCCTGGGATACCAGCAGCCGCCAACCCTCAACAAGCTGGAAACAGAGGCCAAGCTGACAGGAGGCCTCTCTCCATTCCCTACTGAATTCGCTCAGGACACGGATGTTCCCAAACACATACGGCCCCGAGTATTCCACTTGGAGAACATTCAAACAACAGACGCTGCGAAGACGTTCCCCTAAAGAGAAACTCAGTTTCTAACTTCCCTTAGGGAAAAATATGAGACCCAGAACTTTCCAGAAAATCAAGTGTGAGAGGAAGCCACTCACCTCTGGCACTTCTTAAACCTGCCTTCCCGCGGGTGCTCAGGGATGTCCCCGCGCCAGCCCCGTCCACCCAGGACGGCAGCAGGTCTCAGGCAGCCAGCACCTGGGCAGCTGGCGAAGCAACCCCAGGGTGAAAACGCCATCCCAGGCATCACTTCCCGGAGCCCCTCAGCAAGAAAAACAGAGGTGGGACAGAACCGAGGGCTGATTCGAGGCTGGGGAGCCACAGACCCGCACAGCTCAATCATCGGACATGCTCTTCTGTGGACAGAGCCCAGGGAGAGGCCAGCAGAGACCCTCGTGCCGGCTCCACGGGCCAGCGTCCTCCAGGGCTGCAAGTTTGTGATCACAGCTTCAGAATTTGGTTCCAGAATCTTCCGGAATCAAACACGCACCAAACTGTAAAGCTGCCAGGACAGCAGGGCCCAGGAGCAGGCTCAGGGGAGGACCACGTAGAAACCCCACACACAGCATACACGTGTGCATGTTTACTCCACACATGCCACCCCTTCACCCAATACTATGCATGCAAACGCATGTATGCACTCCATACACACCCTCAAATACACTCACTAAATATGATGCGCGTACACACTCCACACACACTGACAAATACATGCAACACACATGAACATGCTCACTGCAGCCACACCTGCTAAATACACTCACCACACACGCACAAACGTGACACACCTGCACACTCATTCCAGACATCACACCCCTCACCAAGTACACAGGTACACACACCCCCCAAGTCGAGAACCTGCAGACTCCACAAGCTTTGGTTTCCCCCACTGTTTCTCTCATCACATGAGATCCACACACAGGTGTCATTTACTGACATCTAACACCCGGGGAGGCCCTTAGACAGAACTGCAGTCACAATTCGGCTTCATTCAGGCATTCATCACCAGCCTCCTGAAGCCACCTCCTGTCCCCACGGGGAGGGAGGCCGAGACCGGAGACGTCACTGGGCTTACAGATCCCCAGGCTGGCAACCCAACGAAATGAGGAGGGCTTGGCCACGGCCCTGGAGGGAGATGGGTACTGGGCTCAGGTATGCGGAACATGAGTCCTCATTTCCATACCGTGTCACCTACGACTGCGTCAGGTGAAAGCCAGTGGTTTGGCATTCCTGGGATAGACAGTCCTGGAATTACAAGCAAAACTTTTTATTCCTCCCCTCTGAACACATGAGGTCCATGGTCCCCTCACATCTAACACTGGCAATCAGAATCGGTGACTCCTTGTCCACCTGAGGACCACCCAAGAGGATCCACACACCTGCTACAACAGCAGCACAGCACCTGGTCTGCAGGGGAGCAAAACAAATCCCCCCTTTATGAATAACACTGGATTACCCCGACACTGGCAGCCTGCAGTGTGTATATCGTCAAGCCCCCACATCTGCGCCACCTGCAAGAGGAAAACAAGCCCTTAGTCCAGGGCTCTCAGGACAGCCTGTGAGGAGGATGCTGGCACCCTTCTCATCTCCCAGTGGAGAGGAGAGAAGGCCAGGGTCAGGACTGGTGTATCAGGAGGGTTGGGGTTCAAACCCCATCTGCCTCACAGAGCAGCCCTTACCGTTCAAGTGACTTCTATCATCAGCCTTAAAATGTACCACAGTTACCAGCAATTCTGAGTGCTGTTCCTTGGGACGTCATAAGCAAACATTTTGTTAGAAAGATTTTGCCAAATCTGCTTTCAAAATCCTATGCTATGAAATGACTAATGAAAATTTGAGCTATGAAATAAAGCACATAGTTAAATGAATCCCAAAATGACTATCACGAAGGAAGCTTTAACTTGAAGTGAAAAATATCCTCTAAATGACATCAGCCAGAATTATCTTCAATCATTACTGATCCCATAACGCTTCAGGAATTACACAGCATCATCTCAGATATGAGCTTAAAACCATTAGCTGAATGCACATTTCAGCACAACCAAAGTTCTGCTGTAATAAGCAGCACAGGTGTCTCTGGAGAGGATTTTAATTGGGACTACAAACGATGTACACGATCGTGGTAAGAGGTTTCATGCTGGCTGTTCTCCAAGGTGCGACACAGAGAAACACCACTAACCTCAAAGACACCTGCTGCTTTGTAATGAGATGAGAGATGATGTGGACAGACTACTGTAAATATTTGAAAAGGAGAAACAATGCAAGGAAAGAATCGTATCAGTTTCCCTTTACATTCTTAGAAAAAAACGATTTTTCTTTTGGGATAATTTAAAAACAAAATGACATTTCTGGATTTTTTTTTTTTTTTTTTTTTTTTTTTTACTTTTCTTTCTGAGACTGGGTCTCGGCTCTGTTGCCAAGATTGGAGTAGAGTGGAGCAATAGCAGCTCACTGTAGCCTTAAGTGATCTTCCCACCTCAGCCTCCAGAGTAGCAGGCACCACAGGCACGCACCACCACACTCAGCTAACTTTTCTGTTATACAGATGGGGTCTTGCTATGTTGTCCAGGCTGGTCTTGAACCCCTTGGCCTCAAGTGATCCTCCTGCCTTGACGTCCCAAAGATTTAGCCTAAGCGACCATGTCTTATCGGAAAATAGACATTAGAGCAAATGCATTTCTGTAAGATTTTCTACCTCTTTTCACTGGGGAAAAAGGTAACTTGCCTCCAAGGGTCGGAGACAAAGCTGTTACTGCAGACAAGAGCGCTGTGCATCCCGGGAACCGCTACACCACGAGGCATGGCCGTGCACCCTGGATGCAGGAGTAACACACGAGGCTAGCACAGGCAGATGCTGGCCCTCTCCAGAAGTAGGCCTATCCTTCCTCCTCTCCTCAGCCCCCTCTCCCTTCAGGCCTCAGTGGCTGCTGACAGGGGAGAGGCCACAACTAGAGGAGGCTCTCAACTCCACCAGGGACAGGAGCCCCGGACGCTGGGGACTCTACTGCTGCCCTCTGCGCCCACCTCCTTCTGGTCCAGCCTTCTCAGGAGCCAGGCGTGGCCACTTTGACCCTCTTTCCCTTCTGTGGCTCCTACAAAAACCAGTTCAGCGAGCCCAGGCTGCCTCACACTCCAGGGACACCCGGCACAGGCCACCTCCATGACCTTATCCAAGCTCCTGGGGCCAGAAGGGTCTTGCAATATTTCACTTTCCAGTTGAGCATCCCCAGCCTGAAATCCAAAGTGCTCCGAAGAGCATTTCCTTCGAGTGTCATGAGGAAGCTCGGAATGTTTCAGGTTTCGGAGCATTTTGGAGTAGGGACTCTCAGCCTTAATTTGAACCTCTTCAAGGAAGCCACATACTGAAGCCCCCGATGTCCACCCTACACAATCCCAGCACACCATCTGAAGTCCTCAGCAACAGATTTTCTTTCTTCAAAAATAACCACAAGTCACAAACTCATACGCAATCACAGAAGGGGGTTGTGGACACCCGCACAGATGATGAAATTTAACTGTCACATTTTCACCTGAGTAATTTAAAGTCATTCCTCAAAACACACCTGTTTTACTGATTGCATTTTAAGGTGAACACACACAAATCATTTCAGGGAAACAAACGTCACTTTGGGCTGCGTGTGGTTTCTTGACTCCCGTGAATAACTCCGTTCACCCTCACTTCTGGATAAGGGAGACGATGCAAAGAAAACTGTTAAAACAAAGACATGAAAACAAGTTTAAGAAGGGTTTGAAAGGTTCCTCCTGTCCCCCTGGAGGGGAGACGAGGACACTTGGAAAGCTCACGGGGGACAGGAGCACAGCCTCCTCGGTGTGCCATGGACGCCGCCTCGCCAAGGGGAGAGGATGATGCCTGGAAGACTCACAGGGGTGGGAGCACAGCCTCCTCAGTGCTTTCTACACTCAGCAGCTTCAGAAATTCCTGCAGAAGCAGAACACATCATGAGAACTGAGATTGGAACACCCCAAAGAAAGGGGACGAGGGGTCAAAAAAAGCATTCGATCATTGCCAAGGAGGGCGGGCATGAAGCCGCTTCAAAGACCGTGTGAGAAGTCACTCATAGGCGTTTCAGAAAATAAGGGTAGCGCGAGATTGCTGGATCAGCTCAAACAGGCTGCCGTCCCTCAGGCCATGAAGTCCCTGAGATGAGCCTCTCACTGAGCAGAAGTCACTCGCATCTCTGCCAGAGAAAGTACTACAAGCTGACACAAAGCCTCATGAAACCTGGGCTTCAGCCGGTCGACAATAGTGAGTCTGACATGGTACATCCCTCCAGATGGTTAAAGACCCCAGGGGTTCATCGGACAACCTCAAAGGGCTGTGTCTGTCCAGCCCCTTTTCCAAGTTCTGGATGATTTTTCCTAATGTACTATAAGCAGCATGTTCCAGTAGAGACGTCATTAACTGACTCTGGGTCCTCTTAATTTTGAAATTACAAACACACTTGGCCAGGCACGGTGGCTCATGCCTGTGATCTCAGTACTTTGGGAGGCTGAGGCAGCTGGACTGCTTAAGTCCAGGAGTTTGAGTCCAGCCTGGGCAACATTGCAAAACTCCATCTCTACAAAAAATACAAAAATAAGTCAGGCATTGGGGACAAGGGGAACATGTGCCTGTGGGTCCTGGCTACTCAGGAGACTGAGGCAGGAGGATCGCTTGAGCCTGGGAGGTTGAGGCTGTAGTAAGCTGTGCTCACACCACTGCCTGGGCAACAAAAAGGTTTTTTGTTTTTTTGTTTTTTGTTTTTTTTTTTGCCTGTCTCAAAAAAACCAGAGAATAAGAATTATATACCTGACTAGCCCAAAATAAAAGAGGCCTTGTGGAATGACCTGAAACACAGCTGCAAATTCTGGCAGGGCCTCCCCTGGCTTGATTTGTGGTGAGTGCAGGACCGCTCTGAAGGATAGGACCCCAGGCACCTTCCGAGACTAGACCTTACAGTACAACTTCCCTTCGCTGGACGGAACACTGACCTTGGAGCCTGGGACACCCTGGGGCAGTGCCACCATCCTGAGGCCGCCATGGCACAAGCAGGCCCTACTATCATGAAGCCTGGGACACCCTGGGGCAGTGCCACCAACCCGAGGCCACTGTGACACAAGGGGGCCCTGGTGCCACTGAGAGGCTGCACAGCAGGTCCAAGCCCAGGCCAGGAGTGAAGAGGCTCCACATCCTTTCAATCCCTCCAGCTGAGTCCACAGATGTCTTCGAGCAGAAATGCATCACCCTCAATGTCCACGGGTAAGTTTTTGGACACAGAATCTGGAAGAATAAAAGATGGTTCTGGGCTGGTTGGTTGCCGGCTCGGATCTCTCCTCTTTCCACACAAAACCTGGCTCACACCAAGCAGCATCTAAGTCCTGGAAGATCTGCTAAACACAAGTGCAGTTACAAAGCGGAGAAACTGGAGGGGGCTGGGCTGGGCTGTGCTCCAGTGGCACCAGCGTTTCTCAGGAAGACCCCGGGCATTACAGGGTCCAGGGCAAGGGCTTCCTGGGATCCAGGACATGGAACAAGAACCCATTTCCCGGTCCTGTTGAATATGAATCGTCTAAGGGCCGATTCCCTCGGAGGACTGAGCACCACCCCACAACACCTTGGTATGGGTATGTTATTACATACGTTGGTATGGGTATGTTATTACCCATACCAAGGTAATAACAAGCCCGTTACCAGCAGGAGGCTGGTGATGAAGACATGAGGACCAGATGAGCACGAGGGATCCTGACAGATCATCCCTCGCACCGAGCAAGGGGCGGACAGTACCCACTGTTCCTGATGCATCAGCCCTGGCACTGAGCGAGGGATGGCAGCACGGCCTATGCCCCTGCAGATGCAGAGGGATGTGAGGGCGGCGCAGGCTGGGCTTGGAGGCTAACTCAACCACCTGCGCTTGCACTTCCGTTCCTCATGGCAGGGAGGTGAGGCACAGGCAGCATTAGGGCTCACCTTGGCCCCGGGCTGCACTTTTTTCTGCTTATGAGTCGTGCTCGCTTTACATGGACAGACATAGCTATAATAATGGTTCCCTGATTATTTCGCTGCCTACATAAAGGGCTTTCAGAATTCACTTCCATCCTTAGGAAAGGCGGCCAACACCAGGCTGTCTCCCTTAAGATGCCACGTCTCATATGGGGGAAAAAAAATCAAGAGAAATCAAATAAAGGCCATAAAATACATCAGTTTCAACACTAAAATTTAATAGTACGCTTTAAATTGAAGATGAGTTAAGTCACACTTCCAAACCTCTGAAAGCACGGTTACTG
Organism: Macaca mulatta; assembly: GCF_049350105.2. Classification (NCBI taxonomy): domain Eukaryota; kingdom Metazoa; phylum Chordata; class Mammalia; order Primates; family Cercopithecidae; genus Macaca; species Macaca mulatta. The sequence goes on from NC_133423.1 coordinate 678,960, forward strand.
GGAGGGAATGGTTTGCAACACACAAACGCAGCTCTGTAGAAGTGCCCAGGCTGGATGAAGGCTCAAACGTCAGTGCGAGGAGAAAGTCTGAACAAACTCTCTCCTGCCCTGCTGCTGTCCTCTTCCAAAACACACTGTTTATCTGTCAGTTTAGAACAAGGCCTAGGGAGGTGGGAGGCAGGCCTGGGAGGGTCACCTAGCATCCAAGCTCCTCACTCACACAACCGCACCAGGCTGAGCTGAGCAGTACACACAAACACGACTAATTCTCCCCAAAAAGACGGAAGGCAGCACACTGCCACGCCAGGCACCCTGCAGACGAGAAGATTGAGGGGAGCCAGAGGTACCATTAATCTTGCTTGCATGGTGGAGGGAGAGGAATAATGCCACTCACTTGAGTGTTGCACAATTCTTTCTAGCACTGAGTGGCAGAAAACAAAAATTATAGATGCTTCCTCAGATAAACGTTTCTGAAGAACTGAACATAAATTACGTTCAGGAAATAGCATTATGAATGCCTCAAGTGCTTCTGTTTTCAATAATCCCAGAGTAATTCTATAAACCCGGGAATCAGTCTCACCCAACTCCAGGATCACGGCCCAGGTGACGTGGGCACACACATATCCTGAAGCTCCAATGCTCAACTAAAGTGGCGCGAGTGAAAATGATCCTGGGTATAATTTACACGGACACAGGAAGGTGGCTGAGCCCCAAACCCCTAAACCATGAAGACCAGTGTCCTTCAGGGGCCTCATCTCTGTCCTTTCGCAGCCTCTGGGAACCACCACTCTGCTCTCTACTGACACAAACGCCCCTCCCAAGGTACAACACCAGGAAGATCATCATTCAAAACTGAGGAACGTGGCAGAACAAAGCTGTCAGGAGATTTTAATCACCAACACCACTTGTTACGTGACCCAAAGATGATTAAAATCCCAGGCCCTTCAAGACTGAATGCTATCTATACTTAAATGCATTTAATCATCATATTGAGGGGTTATTCCTTTGTTTTGCTGCAAATATATCCAACTGCTGTAAAAGGAAAAGGCAATTTGTTAACGAAGCTTCTTGGAGTGTCTCAACAGGCCTCGAGGTAGCATAAAAGGCAGGACTTCCTGGCAGAAACGCTCAGCTCTGAGGTCAGGTGGAGTTCTTGAGCACCAACCAAGGCAAAATAAGGTCGAAGACCACACCACACTTTCCTCAATCACATCTTCATTCCACCTTTCCTTCTATTTCTCACGACTTCACTGGGAGAAATTGTGCTGAAAGAAAATGGAAACACACATACATAGGAGACCCTACAGATGCTGAGAATGGGTGCAGCCATCACAGTCCGAATGTCCTTTCAGGGCCATCTGACCTGGCTGGGATCCAAGTATCCAAGGGCAAGATTGTATGTCAGACCCGTGAAGCCAGGATTACAGCCACTGAACGGCAGTTTTCCATCCCACGGAACCCGGCCTTGCTAGGGGCTTCCTCGGGGACCACCGACCTCAAGCCACCACCCGTCAACTACTTCAGCTAACCTACATCATGGCAGAGGCCTCTCCAGGCAGACCAGCCCTGCCCAAGTCCTGTTCATGGCAAACCCTCCAGACAAACGTCCTTGGCCGCCTCCGGGAGGCTGTGCTCGGAAGGTGCCCTCATTTACTTCTGTGGCTCTGAGACATTTAACTAGAGCCCAACACATTTCTTCCTGTTCACATAGTATTGAGTTAAAAGATTTTTATGAGTAAACTTTCACTGGGAAAAATACCATTTCAGGAGCCCCAGTGACCACAATGAAAATGTTTTTACCTTCCCTTACGTGACATCGGCAATGCCAGGTCCAGGAAACGTTCTGGATCTCAGATAATGGCATATCCACTCATAGTAAGTCTTGGTCTTGTTTCACAAGCTATCAAATGCTGCCCAGAAGCAGGAAAAACCCCACAACGTGGCAGGGAGGGGCGACCAGCGTGAGTTCTAAGGCCAGACCACCCGGGTCTGCTGACAGCGTGGTAAGGGGCAAACAGTGCAGGGTCTAAGGCCAGACCGCCCGAGTCCCGCTGACAGTGTGGCTTCAGGAGTTTCCTAAACCCTCTGCTCTCCAAGTTTCATGTCAGAAAAATGCACTGATAACCGTGTCCACCTCGTTTAAATATGTATATATATACACACACATATATATATACTCCAAACCTACAGCCCTATAAAGGTCATTAATCCTAGTTATCCTCAAGGCATTGAGCGATCAATAATGAGCCATCCCTCTGCTGCTGACCTGCCTCAGCCCCACCCTCCGGAAACCCCACATCCATATCAGCCACACAGGATGAGGCCAGGGAAGGAGCAGGACTGTGTCTTGGGAACTTAAACTCTGGAAACTGAGTTAAATCGGTGCCGCTCAAATCTTGTCACCAACTATCTTGTTAAATTGGGAGATTCCATCTCTGGGGATCTTGAAGGAATCTGAGGCTCTACATTGAGTGAGATGAGCACTCGTGCTGGAATGAGACGGCAGGGAAAGCAACCGAATCTGGGGTCGCAGCTGCCTGAGGCTTGAGTCCCACCGGGAAAGTGGCACCAGGGCCCTCAGGACAGTGGCGGAGGTCCCAGGAGGCAAGTCCCGGTGCAGAGACTCATGGACCCAAAGATTGCTCCAGGGCCAGGAGGGGCTGCTGCGCTGACAGCCACGAGGCAGGCAGCCTTCGAGCTCCTCCAGCTGCCATCCTGCAGGCAGGGAGGACAGTGCCCAGACCACCCCGGGGCTCCCCCGAGCCTGCCAGGCTGGTACTTTTACTCCAACCACTGACAAGAGTCCCCATGTTGCAAGCTAGGTTGAAACAGTGCCTCAGGCCTCGGGGCACATGCATCCCCCTGCAGGGCCGGGATGGCTATTTCCACACATCCCCAACTCACAGCAAAATTTAAAAATGAGAGTCGGAAGATACACAGCCAGGAAACCAATGCTCAAGAAGCAACTCCAGGGCGACTCTTCCTAGAGCTATTGCTATTGAACATCTTTAAAAACATTTCCAGGGTGACTTCCTAGAGCTATTGCTGTTGAAAATCTTTAAAATTCTTCATTTCAAAATTAGCTTTTATTACACTGTCTTCCCTATTCTATCAAGACTCTAGAAAACAAAACCATTACAATTTCCAATTCTATCTTATAGCAAGTTAGAAATATGTTTCCTCAAAGGATTCTACGTGTTTCCTTGGCAATATCCTTTCCATGCCCCGTACTACTGCCCACAACAGGGAAGGCTTTTCCAACCCAACCCAACCCAACCCAACCCAACCCAACCCAAGCCAACCCAAGCCAAGCCAAGCCAAGCCAAGCCAAGCCAAGCCAACCCAACCCAAGGGCCCTGAGACAGGCCCCTAACGAATCGTCTACAAACTCTTGAGACAGGCTTGCCCTGACAAATCATCTGCAAACTCCATCTTCCATTAAAAACAGTATCGAAAATGAGCATATTACCACTTTTTAAAAATTACTGTAAAGTGGACAGTGTTCAGTTCTGTGAAGTTCAGCACAAATATTCCCATAATCGTCATCACACAAGCAGAGGAGTCCAACAGCCCCAAACCCACTCACGGGGCCTCATAAGCATACCGTCCCATTCTCAGCAACCACCCTCTCCGTGTCCTCCCATGCCTCGGGTCTATCTTTTGCGAGTGTTGTGGCAAAACACTTGCAAAATCACGATTTCCTGGGCATCGTGCTTGGAGGTGCACCCAGGGTGTCCTGTGATCAACAGCCAGGCCTCGGGGCTGCTGGGTATTTATTATTCCACATATGGCTGTGGCACATTGTAACCTGTTTTGGACAACTATAGACAGCGCTATTAACATCTGGGCACAGTTTTTCTTAAACATCAGATTCTGTTTCTCTAGGGTAAATACCCAGGATTGGGGTCACCGGGCCCCACGTTTGTGAGAGTTCAGTTTTGTAAGAAACCGCCAAGCCGTCTGCACCATGCTGAACCCCAGCATCGCACAGGAGTCCTGACTGCCTGTCCTCACCAGCCCCTGGGGCTGTCGGAAGACCTTAGTCAGGCGCTCCAGCAGGGGTGTGAACAAATTCACTGCGGCTTCGGTGCACATCTCGGTGCAACCAGTCACGCTGAAGGTCATTTCAGATGCTTTCGGGCCATCCTCCCGTCCTTCTCAGCGAAGCATCTGTTCAGGTCTCTTCCGCTTTTAAGTCAGGTGGTTTGTTCTCTGTCATGAGCCATGGGAGTCCTGTGCATTCTGGATACGAGTCCTTTGCCGGCTGCATGGTTCATACACATCTTCTCCCCATCTATCGAAAATGTGTCTCTTCAATTCCCTAGGGGTGTCTTTTATATTAGAAGTTTAATTTTGATGAGTCTTACCTACTTGTTTTCTTCCTTGATTATGGATCATGGTATGGCTAAGAGCTCTCACCCTAGGTCTCCACAATTTCCCTTTCTTCTGCAGGTTTTGTAGTTTGGTATTTTACATTCAGGGCTATGGTCCACCTTAATTTTCATACAGAAATTTCTCCCGGTTTTCACTCTTTTGCATACGGCTGTCCCATAATTCCAGCACCATTTGTTGAAAAGACTCAAATTCCACTGAACTGCTTTTGCGTCTTTGGATCTGTTCTGGACTCCACTCTGTCAGCTGACCCGTGTGTCCATCCTGAGCATAACTTATGACTTTAGTGGCTGTCTCTGTGAAAAAAAGTAACTCTGTCTGGAAGCAAAAACTACATTAGAAATGCTCTAAATAAGATTCTTCCTGTTGTCAGGAGAGCATATCCACTGCCCTAAGCAGAGGTGAGGCCTCAACAGCTCCCAGACACAACCTTAACACACAATGGGGAAGGGAATTCATTTCAAGGGCCACAACGTGAGACCAGCATAGCCATGAAAACTGCAATAATTTCACAACAGAATGAAATTCATAAAGAACTGCTGAGAAGCGTGTGATAAGTTACATAAATCACTGTTCCTTAAATTCTGACGGTTGACTAGAACAGAAATAGCTTCACGGTACAGTTCAAACAGGAGAAAGGTAGGTAGGGGTGGTTTCCACACCACACAGGGCCTGCAGGAAAGGGACACTCTTCCTCTAAACGGGAGATCCCGGGAGTGATGTGATAAACCATGGTGAGAGGCACGGAACTGTTCAAGCCGGAGTCGCGGCCTTTGCCCACCACGGAGCCTGTGTCCATGAACGACGAGGCTCAAATGTCAGGCCGGGGCAACCGAGGCAGTTATCAGGGGACAAGAAAACGAGCGCACGGTGGAGGCAAAGGTCTGAAATCACGCGGCAACTTCGAGTCAAGTGGGACAAACTGACTCAAAATACAGGTTCCAAAAACCATCACAGAGAGCTGTTCCTCGGCTCTGGAAAGGCTAAGTGACTAATGCCCACACTGAGCATCTGCTCCTAGAGACGACCCTGGTGACCTAAGGCCCAGCTGCTCCGAACCCGCGCTGAACCTCAGTGAGGAAGTTTGTTGGTATCTTACGGCACATTGACATATTCCCTTAAAATCTGGTATTTCATCAACAATGCAGGAGCCAGCTTTGACTAATACACATTTCGATTAAACAAGATAATTTACACCCTGACCATGCCAGGTAAGAGGTTTACTACAATCTTTTAACAGAGCCAGAGGCTACAGTCTGCTCCTACACAACACCATGTCTCTACAAGTTCAATAGGTTTTTACTTTCCATGTCTTCACTTGCCTAGTGCTAGAAAGCAGATTAAAAACAGAAGGAACCCAGAAACACCATTGAATGAGACTCAAACATCTTGCAGTCATCATCGTGATGAGATATTTATTAAACAGAAATGTTCTCCCCTGTAGAAAGCAGCACACATCAACACGCACTGATAACTGTCGCCAGCATTCCAGATCATCTTCCCTTCCATGGCCACAGTGCAGGGCAATGGACCACGCACACCTGCAGACCCACGGAAAGCGGGGTGACACAGCCGATTCTTGTAGCAAGCAGGCCAGGGTGCACTCAAAGTGCATCTCTTTCCAGAGGTCTGCCATGGAAAGTTACACATTTATTCCACGAGTTAATGGCACTGCACCAAACATTTCTGTAAGATTCTCTAAGCAAGCATTTCCTTCTGCCTAAAATGGCCCGACACAAACTGAAAAAGCTCTTGGAGCTGCCAAAGACTTCAATATCCCCTTAACTATTGTCATGCACATCCATGTGAAGAGACCACCAAACAGGGTTTGTGAGCGCAACATGGCTGTTTATTTAACCTGGGTGCAGGCGGGCTGAGTCCAAAGAGTCAGCGAAGGGAGGGAAGTGTGGGGCCGTTTTATAGGATTTGGTTAGGTAAAGGAATATTACAGCCAAATGGGGGTTGTTCTCTGGCGGGCAGGAGTGGGGGTCACAAGCTGCTCAGTGGGGGAGCTTTTTGAGCCAGGATGAGCCTGGAAAAGGAATTTCACACACACAAAAAAAATCATCGCTTAAGGCAAGGACTGGCCATTTTCACTTATTTCTGGTAGAATGTTATCAGTTAAGTCCAGGCAGGGCATTTGCACTTTTGTGATTCTTCAGTTACTTCAGGCCATCTGGGCGTATGTATGTGCAAGTCACAGGGGACACGATGGCTTGGCTTGGGCTCAGACGCCTGACAACTATAGTCTTTACTTTAAGGTGTGGGGTAAGATCATATAATCCCCAACTAAGCTCCTGATGCTGTGTGTGGCATCTAGCAACAGCATGTTCCATTCCTGGATTACATTTGACTCAAGAGTCCACAGTGAGAATGATTTCTGGTGAAGGAAACACCAGGCAGGAGGGTGATTCCACTGGGCAGCTCTTCACACACAGCCCAGGAGCTGGGGGAAGATGAAGAGGCCCACACGCGTCCACCGTGCTCACGTCCCCTTGGAATGCGCCCCACTCCTAGAGACCCGGACCCAAGGGAAATCTGACCTGAAAATGGGCAAACCCTCACTTTGGCAGAGGGACAGGGACTCGGGGCCACAACTTGACCTCAGAGCAACACAAGTGCAGACACAGCACCCCAGGACACACTCTCCACCCAAATTCAAGGAGGAAAACCAACCCCCCGCCCCCTTGCGGAAACCCCCAGCTGCTGCAGCAGACGCTTGCCGGCGTGTGCAGTCTCTCCCGTCCCACGTTCCGGGCTCAGCACCTGTGCCTCAGCCCTGGCACTGCCCGCCACACCCACAGGTGCGCCAGGAGGAGCAGGTCCTAAGGTCTCCACTGCACCAAAGCCTGCAAGGCAAAGGGGCAGCTCCCTTCAGCAGGAGTCCAGAAGCACACACTGCACCAGCGTCAAGGCGTGAGAATTCTCCCCTCGGTCTCCGAGTCTCCAGTCTGTTGCCCGCCACGGTCTTCTGCCAACGGCGAGGCCCAAGCTGGGCGGCACATTTGGTTCTCACCATTTCCCTTGTCAAATCAATACTGCAAACACATCCAATTCATCCTGTCACTAAAAATAAAATAATCCGCCATCTCCATCACAGATGATGCAATCAGGTTTTCATTACCAGTTTTTTGTTTTGTTTTGTTTTGTTTCTATGAGATGGAGTTTCTGCTCTGTCGCCCAGGGTGGAGTGCAGTGGTGCGATCTCGGCTCACTGAAACCGCTGCCTCCCGGGTACAAGTGATTCTCCTGCCTCAGCCTCCCAAGTAGCTGGGATTACAGGTGCCTGCCACCATGCCCGGCTAATTTTCATATTTTCAGTCCAGACGGGGTTTCACCATGTTCACCAGGCTGGTCTCGAACTCCTAACCTCAGGGGATCCACCTGCCTCCTTCTCTCAAAGTGCTGGAATTACAGGCATAAGCCACCACTCCCGACCATTACTGGTGTAATTTCTAAGCCATTCTCTCACACCCACGCCCATTTTTTTTTTTTAAAGAACCAGCTTTATGCCTATATTTTTTCCAAGAGACCAGTTACCCCATTTCAAGTACAAATAAGACACGGTGTTTAAAAACCAAAAATGCCCATTTGCACAGAAGTCTCCAAATATCCAGTCGATTTAAGCCTTGAGAATAAGATCAAGCTGTTGGCTGAATACAACTTCCCTTTCCATGTGTCTGCCTGAGAGTTAGACACAAGGACGAAGCCACGAGCTAGGGACATGAAGGCAGGAACCACCAAGGTAGCCGAGACTCCAAATAAAAGCTGGAAGGACCAACACAAATGCACCACACCCTGCACACCCTCCTCTCCTTCCTTTTCAGAATTTCCAGAGGATGAAACAGGGACCTTCTCAGACATCCCACGGTGCAGGCGGCCAGAGGGGAAGGCGGCGGCAGCCTGAATGAGGCGACCGGGAAATCACATTCCACAAACAGAAATTCTCCATGTGCTTTACATCCTCTGTCTCTGAAGAACTATGCCAGTCTAACAGTGGCTAGAAAACCGCATTCAAGTGTCATTTCCCATTTCAAGCAAAGAAAACAGTGGTGGGGCATGAGGGAAATACATAGCCATGTGTTCTGGGCTATTAAATAAGGTTTTTTCTGTTATAAACGTATAATTTTACACTCTCAGATTTCTGTATAATTGATATGCTTCCTAATTAGCAGACATAGTAATAAAAAGTGAATTCCAAGTGTAAGATCGGAGGAACCGTTCACATGGCTTCAGGTTCTGCTACTGTGTTTCAACTTAAGTAAATGATTCTGTGTGTTGGTAACAAGGCCTGAGAGTCTGTGTGATAGTCAGTGTGGCTGTAATCAGGGTTCGTGTTGGTTCCCTAGCAGAGGATGTTACACTGTTACATTATCTTCTACAAAAAATCCTGAAAAAATGAAGGCTGAATAAACATACACACCCTCCCAAAATAATCCAAATGTCCACCGATATGAAAAACAGATGAATTACGGATTCCATCGTGGAATATTCTTCAGCAGTGAAAACAAACTATAGCCACAGGTGCCAACTAGGATAAAGAAAACCTTTTAAACACGCTTAAAGTGAACCGACTAGGCAGAATTCCATTGATTACAGGCATCTGCTCCAAAAGGGTACTGTTCTGAATCCTGTGATGTAGAATGATAGTTAGCAACCCTGTTTCGGGGCACATCTAGAAAAAAGCAAAATAATGACTACACAATTTTAAATTCTTTGTAAATTATAACTATTACTATGAAAATTCTAAAAATGTGAAAATCTTCCCAACTGTTATTGGACAAGCTTCAAAATAAATACCCTGGCATTGCTTGCCACGCCCACAGTTGTGCCAAAATAAATGAAAATATAGCCCAAGTTAGTAGAATTGAAACCTGAAGATGTACGAGCCGTCCCTGCCTCGCTATCTATACATCGTGTAGAAATTTAAGAGCAGGTAGTGACACTGCAATGCAAGGCTCAAACCAACTGGGTATTTGGAAACTTCTATGCAAAGTGGCATTTTCGGTTTTTAAACACGGTGTTATTTGTACTTCAAACAGGTAACTGTTTGGTTCCCTTGGAAAAAATATAGCCATAAACCTGGTTTTAAAAAAAAAAAAATACGGGAGTGGGTATGAGAGAGAGTAGCTTAGAAATTTTAAAAGTATCAGCAGGGAGCAGTGGCTCATGCCTGTAATCCCAGCACTTTGAGAGGCAGGCCCAAGGGGCCTTTGAGGACACCGGTCTCCTCTGCTGCCTGCCTGCTGGACTGACCCCCCAGGACATTCACTGGGTTTCCACCCCGTCTCATTCAACATCCCAAGGATGGTCTTCATCCTCATCTGGGGCTCAGCTCTACCCCAATTTCCTAAATCTCTGCCTTCAGAGCCTGAAAACACCTACGCCCAGGGTCACCCTAAGTCCACGTTTACCCCAGAGAGTCCCAATTTTATGTTTTCCAGGCATCGCCTTAGTGATAATTTATCCTGTAAATTCCAACTGCCTTCACGCCTCACCCCTGCTGTCTCCCAGCAGACCCCACTCAGATGCACATGCTCCAGACCCCACACCCAGGTCTGTGCATGCTGCCCTGCTCTGCCCATGTGGGGACCACCTCTCTTTCTTGAGGAATCAGCTGGCGATCATCTCCTTGTGGAGGGCTGCCCTGACTTCCAACTCTCTCCAGCAAAGGCAGAAGCCGTCCTCGGTAACTTCCCCAAAACTCAGGCCAAGTATGAAGATGGCGCAGATGCTAGCTGTGCCTGGGATGCCAAGGGCAGGGTCCACAGATGCTCTGCACATGGCCCGGGGCACCGCCTGAACACAGCAAGTGCTGAAGAAATAAAACTGACGTGCGATGACCTCTGATAGGGCCTCCTTCACCATCCACATCTGTCTCCCCTCTGGACAGTAAAATCCACAAGACACAGAGGGCTTGTCTCACTCATCTTCAAACTCCCAGGGTCACCCTGGCAGGTAAAGGGGACACAAATGTCTTCTGAAGGAAGCAGCTGGTTAGCTGCCAAGTTAAAGGGCCTCTGAAATTCAGAGCTCTGCATAGGAGTCCAGCACACTTTATTATGAATGACTCCAACCACGGCAGAAGTGGGCGTGGAACCAGTGCTAACCAATTCAGGGTTTGTTCACTGTTTCTCAGTTCATTATCACAACGCATTCTCACAGAGCAGCCGCGCACAGATCCTCATACATCTACACAGAGTGGGACGATGGCGCTGAGTCACATCAACGTCCTGTTGCAGACTGGGAGACACCGGTCAGACACGGAGCCAGGCAGAGCACAGACTTCACGTTAAATCGGCTCCGTGTAAACAGCACTCCCTACCAGGCCCTTTTCTATCTGCACAGCTTCTACAAATTCAACTCTCGCACCTGACACCTAAGAATACTGCACACCCCCCATGTGAATCCCCTACTCACCTCCCAAAATGACCCGCCATGGCCGAGTACAAAAAATTTCAACATAAGGGAACTGGAGGGCATGTGGGGCTTTCTCGAGTCCCTGCTGCCTCCTGATGGGAAGACCCAATGCTTCACACCCCTAGTGAAGGGCGGGTCTCTTAGGCCCCCAGGCGTTGACCCGGAGCTTAAATCAGCATTAACTAATTTCACTTTCCAGGACCAACTTCAAAGGCCTGCAAAGCCAGAGAAGGGAGAGGAGACGGAACACGCCCTCACCTCAGACCTGCTGCAGGCACGTACTTCTCAGATGCGTCCCAAGGTGCACAGCGTGTCCGATGCCTGTTTCACATCCACCGACCTGCAGGTCTTCTATGTGGCATCAGCCTCCTGGGCACTGGGAACAAGAGGTATAATGGCAAGTCCCTTCTACAGCAAAGGTGAGGCAAAGGGACCCAACACATTGGAACTGACCTTTTTCTGACAGTCTCAAAACAGAAGTAAAATACTGTACAGCCAACTTCCCCTCAAGCAGGTTTATTTACCTGTGACTCAGAGGCCATGACAGACAACTTCAGGTTCTTACCGATTCCTATTTTCCCCATCCAGGAAGCCTTTGTTTTTAATATCGTACGAACTTGCCATTTTGTAGGCCAAAAACAGCAAATATTGGCAGTTTCCTACAGTTCAACTGAATAAAATATGATCATGGCCTTTTGTGAAACCATGAAGAAAAGGTGGATATTTCAATATGTGTTTCCAGACTGGCTTTGTTCCTGAAGCGGTAACTCTGTTCACTCAGGATTTTAGACACTGAAGAATGAACATCAATATCCCACCAAGAAAACCAAAGGAATGAAATAATTTTGCATCCACCTTGGAGCCTTTTTAGGACAAGGCAGGACACAAACTTCTAAAAAGCTGCAATTATCCCTCTGTATACACAGGGACATGGATTCCAGAATATGCCCCGAGTTTACCCAAATCTACGTATCCACAGGACCCCATGGACGCCCTATGGAACCACATGTAGGAAACGTCGGCCCTCCACAAAGCCAGGTTTTTTCAGTAAGGGTTTGGTTGGAAAAAAAATTAACATAAGTGATCCTTCGAAGCTCAAAACCCATGTTGTTCAGGGTCAGCTGCATTTATTACTTGTATCATATCTGAGGCCTGAAAGCCATCATTCTCGATACCTTAATGTGACAGTTAACAAACTAACTGTTCTGATTAGAAAGAGGAAAAAGCTTATTTTTAAGCTGACAATGAGAGTGGATGCGGCTACGGTGAACGGAGAACAGACCTAAGCAAGCACCAAGGCTGGGGTGACTGCCTGTGCTCAGACCCACCAGGGCCTGTTCTTCCATCTCCCTCTGCTGAAAGAGATAACCTCCTTCTCCCCCACGACTAAAGGGCCTTTTTTAAATATTCACACGAGAAGTGCTATGAAAAGCTGAAAGGTCACAGATAACATTTTTAAAAATAAACATTAACGTAAGCATTTAACAAACCCATTACGATTTAAGGGGGAAAAAAAACGGTATTAAGTTCCTGGGTGCAGTGGCTCATGACCGTAATCCCAGCACTTTGGGTGGCCGAGGTGGGTGCATCACCTGAGGTCAAGAGTTTAAGACCAGCCTGGCCAACATGGTGAAATCCCTTCTCTAACGAAAATAGGAAAATTAGCCAGGCATGGTGGCGGAAGCCTGTAGCCCCAGTTACTTGGGAGGCTGAGGGAGGAGAATCACTTGAACCCAGGAGGGAGAGTTTGCAATGAGCCAAGATCATGCCATTGCACGTCAGCCTGGGCGTTGAGTGTGAAACTCCATCCCAAAAAGAAAAAAAAAGTATAAAGTTTTCCTTCCAATGAACCTATCATTCAGCCACCGAGGTATCCTATAGCTACTTATTCAGCCATGAGACACACCACAGGCGATATAGGCGAACAGGACACAGTTCTTCCCTGAAAGAAGGCTGCACCCTCAACAGAAGGGAGGCACATACTCCGAATGGAATCGGCATAGGGAACAGATGCTGCTGCAGGTGGAACTGGCTGCACAGAGCACCCGCTCAAGTGTCTGAGAAATAAGGAGCGGTTGGTGGCATCACCTTCCGTACCTGAGCTGGGCGGTGGGGAGCCTGTCATCACCACCACCACCACCACCACCCGGGACAAAGACCCCCAGAACCACACAACGAGCTTACAAACTCACCGAGGCGACGACCGAGCAGTATGTGTGGAGTGATGCGAACACGCAGACGTCAGGGCCACGCGCGGCGTTGGTTTTGTGCATCAACCTGAGCGTGCCTGGGGTGCCCAGATGGCTGGTTCTGCATTATTTCTGTGTGAGATGCATGTTTGCCTCTGGACTGAGTGGAGACCCATCCTCGCCAGTGTGGGGGGCACCACCCTATCCACCCAGGGCCCGAGTAAAACAGCAAGGCGGGGAAAACTGGGTTCACTCCACCTGTCTGGCTGATGGGCCAGTGACATCTGTCTTCTGCAGCCCGTGCTCCTGGGTCTCAGCTCCTCAGACCCCGGTGGGATCTGCACCCTCCGCTTCTCAAGTCTTCAAGCCACACCCTCCCAGGACTCTAGCTTGCAGGCTGTGGGTCCTGGGGCTTCTCGGACTCTGTAATGCCAGCAGCAAGCCTCGCCCTGGAGACACACGCACACCCGGCTGGCTGTCTCTGGAAGCCCTGACTAAAAGCCGCCCCTAAAAGTGGTCTTCAGAGTTTCTTTCTAGCCCTAAGATCCCAGCGCCCCTCCCTACAATTCCAGGTGGAAAGGTGAACGGAGACCAATGAACAGAGGTGTGTGTGAGGACACGCCAGGCAGCAGCACTGGGCAGGAGGGCACTAACGCTCACTAAGCAAAGAATCAATGTTGCTTGCCACAAAAATGAGAGCAGTAAAGATTTCTTCAAACAGAAATGAGTTTGTTTCATGATTTGCTCTTAATACATAAGAAAGCATAAAATTAGGCCTATTAACAATTACATAAGTCTTTAGAGGCCCTTGAACTACTTCTGCCCCGAGTCCTTCCCTTACTATTGATGGAAATATGGGAGAAACCAGGAGGTCTGAGCGTGGACCTGGCCGTGCTCCCAGGGACCGAGGAAAGCACCCATCTGTCCAGTCTTCCCTCCACCCCGCGGTTCCCTCTTACCCAGACTCTTGGGCTGACGCGGCTCATGCACTCAACAGCGCCATCATTAAACGTTTAGCTTCGCATCACGAGGGCCTCCTCTGGCCTCCTCTGACCACTCCTGAACCTGCAGTCAGCACTAGTCTGCAGGACACGCGTGGACAAAGTTGATGGATCACGGCCTCCAACGAGGAAGGTGCCAGGCAAGGAGTCGGAGAGCCGAGGATGGAGCAGCCCTCACCCAGGGAGGCGAAGGCCAACAGCAGCCACCACCGAGGACCTCCCTTCCAACCCTGAGGGCAGCTCACCCAGGGAAGCGAAGGCCGACACCGGCCACCACTGAGGGCCTCGAGGGCTCTCCCCACCCCGAAGGCGGCTGCGATCACATTTCCCATCGCACCAAGAGACCCCTGTATTGAGCACAAACCTTTCCAACCTTCGAATCAATAAGGAATCACAACACAGACATTCCCTCAATCCAAATGGCCAGCCCACAAAACAGACACGCAATTATACACATTTCCTGTGGGAAAATCAGTCAGTCCCTGGGACCTCGCGCCAGGGGTGGGGGGGCATCATGGGGAGATGCCCCAGCCCCAGCCTGGCTCCTCCCTCTATAGCTCCTTTCCCCCGCCCCTTCCCACCCCCTCCTAGCCTCAGAGGCTCCTTCCTCAAATTCTTTCCCCTTGATGAAGTCATTCATGCCCGAAATACAAGGCAAAGTCATGGGGGCTCAAGAGAAAATCCATACCGTGGCTCGCGTTTTAGATTCTCATAAGTTTGAGAATAACCAAGCAAGAATCTTTGGCATCTGAATGTGGTCTGAAGGCATCTGAGCACAATGCCCGGCACTGGCCCGGAGTGGATCATGGGTGTCTCAGACATCTTCACAACTCTACACCAGTTATTTTGAAACACACCAGCAGAATAGAACCATGTGAATAGCTGCTTCTTAGTTAAAAGTAGGAAAAGACTCCAAAAGCTGCCCTCAAGGAACATCCTTCCCACCAGGAGTTTTCTGCATCGGGCCCTTCAGGTACAGGCAAGGCCCCTGGGCCCAACTCCCTCATCCCTGCGTCATAAAGCAGCAAAGACGGTGGGGAATAAAGCAAGTGAAGGAGTCAGTCCCGCACAAAACGGGCTCCAGAAGCCACAGCCACTCTCCCAGTGTGGGAGCCAAGTTCAGAGACCTGGAAACACCAGCGTTCCCCAGGGAGGAGGGCAGAACAATGCCATTTCCCCCTAGTTTAGGGAGACACCACCCCACGTCCTCTGGCCTTAAAAGAAGAGAGACTTCACATAAATGATTTCAATGACTCCACCACACACAGAAAGTGGACTGAGGGCTAACACAACCATATAAATGCCTGGCAAAAACACATTAAATGAACACACAGATAAGCAAGGTTCTCCTGTTATCCACGAAATATTCAGAAACAAATCCAGTAAGCAATCTCTTTGCAATCAAAAGACCAATTCAGAGGTGCAGATTAAAAATAAACATACAACTGAACCCTTAATACACCAAGAACCAATTTCCACGGAAGTGCTATCACATCACTACCTCCCAGCTGAAGGAAGCAGCACTGGCCACTGACCAGCTGTTCACTCGTGGGTCAGTGAACGAAAGGCAGTGCTGTCCAGGACAACGATGAGATGTTAACCTGAAAAGGGCAAAATTGCAGAGGCTGGAGGGACCTTCCAGGTAACCCGGCCCCCTCAGTGGACAGAGGACCCCCGTGGGACCACAGAGCCCAGAGCTCCACTGTGTTCGGGGCAAGGACTCAACTGCAACCCTGATGATGTCCGAACGCCTTCTGCCCTTCTGTGTCTCTGCCCCACTAACAGGGAATCTGTGAATGCTAAGGAAATGTAACACATTTTACAATACATGTAGATTTTTAGCAAATTAAAGATAAACAGTGACAAACTTTGAGAATTAACCAAAATATAGTTCAGTGAATGCCCAAACTCAAAGCTAGTCTCCAAGAGGTGATAAGCTGTGTGTGGTGGTTAACGCCTGTAAATCCCAGCAGTTGGGGAGGCTGACACAGGAGAATCACTTGAGCCTAGAAGGTTGGGGTTGCAGTGAGCTGTCATTGCACTACTGCACCCAGCCTGAGAAACAGAGTGAGACTGTCAAAAACAACTACAAAAAAAAAAAATAAAGGAGTTCAAATGAATTTGCCCATAACGTTTAAATTTTCATTTGGGTACATGGGGTGATCGAGTTCCTTTTTCCCTTGCAATACATGAATAATCTAATAATTAAATGTAATCTAACAATTACATGGGAAAATTTAATTATTTTCCCATTTCATTATTCCCTATCTCAGGGAAAAAGTTAAAAATTATTCCCTATTTCAGGGAAAAAGCTAAAAATCATTTTAAACCTTCCTTCCACAAAACAGTATACTCAGTCATCTCTATCTGCTTTATCATGTGGAATTCAGCTTCACATGTCTACAATACGGTTTTTGTTAAACAGCGTTTATGTAGACAGGCGAGAGAAAGAAACACTTGGTCTATGTAGAAGCAGCAGAAGACACGTTTTAACAGAAAAGGGAGAAGATACCACCGTGTGAATCTGGAAATTCTGTCCTTATCTTGTCCACACACACAGAAAACACCCAAGCACGTGCCTAGTGTCCAACAGGAGCACAGAAAGGACAGGGATCCCTCCAGTTTTTTAATGACCAGCCCCACTTGTCACCGCCACATAACAAAATCCGCACGGCAACTTCAGCACGTTTCATTCACGATTCCACGGAAATCAGGCTGAAGAACATACAGATGTTTTGCCCACATTTAAAAATCCAAGTGTGGGACTCATAGAAATAAAACACATTATGGATTCACTTAACTTTTCCAAATTTTTACTTGGAGAAACCTATAAAGTTCTTGTCAGTTACATCCTTAAGTTTTTCAATAATTTTTAAATGCAAAGGTCGGGCAAGACTTGTAAAGGGGTACACACATACGGCCCGGCGCAGTGGCTCACACCTATAATCCCAGCACTTTGGGAGGCTGAGGTGGGCAGATCACGAGGTCAGGAAACCGAGACCATCCTGGCTAACACGGTAAAACCCCGTCTCTACTAAAAATACAAACAATTAGCCAGGCGTGGTGGCGGGTGCCAGTAGTCCCAGCTACTTGGGAGGCTGAGGCTGGAGAATTGCATGAACCCGGGAGGCAGAGCTTGCAGTGACCTGAGATCTCACCACTGCACTCCAGCCTGGGTGACAGAGGGAAACTGTCTCAAAAAAAACAAAGGAGGTACACACATACATGCCACGTTCTTCTCTCAAAGAGACGGGCCCTTTTTTAAGATTTCAGAAGTAAATGTGGTTGTCACCCTGCTTTTGAGAGGATGGGCTGTGTTTTAAGCATGAACAGACTTTCCTCCATGCACCAAGGATGCATCATGGGGGCAGTGCTGCCACCCCCTCCCCAGTCTCTGCTCAGGGTGGGGCAAGGGGAGCTCCGTTGTCTCCCGTATACACCATCAACAGGCCAGGTGCTCAGAAGGAGGCTTCCAGGACTCGCTGTAGGCATTTGTCAGCAGGGCAGGCAGTGCCTCGTGCTGGTGGGCATCCAGCAGTAAGGGGGTCTTGCACTTCTCTCTGGGCCCAGCCCCAAACAGAGGGGAAAGAGACACCTGTATCGTAACTCATGTGTATTTATAGACACACAGAGACTCTGCAGTGCAAGGTGCAGAACTAGAAGGAATGATGGAAATAAGAGGGAAGACATTTGCTTACGACTGGCACAGCCACCTCAAGCCTCAGCACTTCCTGCAGGAGCCCTCACTGACCAGACTCCTCCAGGGTCACTGCCACTGCCTTGCCCAGCTCATGACAGGGCAGACAGTGACAGAACCTCAGAACAACCTCCCACTCCTTCCTCACCAGCCCAGGGGACGAGCTGTTCATGAGGGTCCCAAAGCCTGAATGTGGGAACACAGAGGTGACTGAGCAGAAAGGGGGACAGCCACAATGGCCGCGGGTGTGCAGATATTGCGGGGCACCCCAGCAGCCCTTTCCATCTTAAAGAGGGTGGCCACGGGTGTGCTGATGCTCCCGCATGACCCAGCCGTCCTTTCCACCTTATAGGGGAATGGCCACGGGTGTGCTGATATTCCCGGGTGCCCCAGAGCCCTTTTCACCTTAAGGAGATTTTCACAGTCTCATATCAGTCTCCAAACTATTCAGTGAGGTTGGAGGAGTATCACTGTGGACCAACACTGATTGGCACCAAGTAAGGGCAATTTTATAACCATGTCTCAACCATGAAACAATCAGGTCTTTGGCCATCTGGTCTAAGCTTTTTCTGTAACAAAGTTGGATAATTAAGTTGAACTTTGGTTTTCCAAAGCTTGTTACAGAAACCACATCTTCCTAGGTGTGGCTCTGTGGTGTCACGTGCACACTTCAGTAGCCAGGCTTGCCAAGACTCACGGCACATTACACGTTCACCTGAGAAGGCTGCTCAATCATTGAGGGCTCTGGCATGCTCTGAAATGAATTTGCCACTTCAGCCTACACTCTACTCCCTTGTTTGGTTAAAGAAACCCAAAAAGCAGAATTTGTTTTGGCCAATCGCCTGCTGACCAACTGCAGAGGTTTTAATTAGACTATTTTCATTGCATCATAGAAAGCAAAGTCATATAGATCAACTCATTATTACCACTCCAAAGGTTTAGTAAATCTCCAGATAATCAGGCAAACATTTTAAGAAGCTACATTAAGGTTTACAATACTCAAAATTTAAAACTACATCCATGCTTCAAAAAACCACCATTCCCATTTTAGATGGCCAAATGCATATGATAAAGAAAGAAACGTGCTGAGCGCATTTTTTGGGTAATCTTATGGAGAAACTGCCACTTTAAAAATGGCTCTAGTTCCTGGCTCCAGATGGGTGTGATGGGTTGCCTCACTCAATTTCAACTCCACCCGAAGCTGGGACACTAGAAATCCATTCCCACACTCCAGGGCACCAGAATTCCCACTTCTGGAAACAGCCAGGAATGCAGACCTGTAGCAGAGAATTCTTTCCTGCCCACCCTAACTGTCCTCTGTGGAAGGCGACAGTCAAAGACAAGTCCACCCCCCTAGGCGCAACTGCACCACGAAGAACCATTTCAAGGTGGGAAGTGATTGATCCGTGGGAACAGGCAGTTTAGCTAATCACTTATAAGGCAGAGAAGGGGGGTTTGAAGGCCTGTATCTGGTCTTGTCCTCGGTAAATGGTCATCCGCCAGTCAGCCTAAGCCACATGGGAAGGCGCTTCTTGCAGTAAAAGTGGGGGTGCAGTTGTGGGGAGGGGGAATGTCTTAACCATCACTGTTTTACAGGATCACAGGGCTCAGGCAATGTTCAGTATTGTCACACAGCAAGGTTTTTACAGTCTGAAGAAAACTACAGTCCTAAGGTGTCAGTTCTCAAAGTCCTTAAGTTCCTCCTGCTAAGATTCCCAGAGAGTCTCCACTTCTTGCACCGAACCCCAACTTACACAGACACCTGCGTCTTCCTCCTGCAGCAAATGCAGATAAGAAGCTGTGGCTCTGCTGCAGTAATGATGCCATGCAGCCCTAACACTACAGCAGAGCAATGGCTCTGGCCTGAATGTCCCCAAAACCTCATGCTGGAACCATCTCCGATGGGATACATTAAGAGGTGGGGCCTTTGGGAGGTCCTGCTCTCAGAACTGGGGTTGGTGTCCTTGTTGGGAGGCCTAGAGGAACCCTCCTGCTCCTCCACCACGTGAGTTCTGACGAGACGACCGCTGCCACGAAAGACCTGGTGAGATGCTGCCGTCTGTGAGCCACAAGCCCTGGGGCACCAGATCTGCAGGTGCCTTGACCTTGGACTGCCTTGACCTTGGACTTTCCAGCTTCCAGAGCTGTGAGCAATAAATGTCTCTTTACAAATCACCTAATCGACAGCAGCTGGACAGACAGTAATGTCACAACATGAGTCACTTTCTCAGTGGGCCAGAGGACTCCCCATGAGCCACCACTCTAAAGCAAGAACTCCCTGGAGGATGGAAAGGGGTTCACAAGGAATTCTACCCAGCACCAGGGTATCTGTCCTTTCTTGCAGGAAGATAGCTGAGCCATGGCAGGAAACTACAGGGTGGGTGGGGCTGGACAGTAATGTGTCACCTGCTCATCTAAGCCTCAGTCTCCTGCCTCTCATCACGACAGTGGGGGTAACACCCCCCTCACCTGAGCTGTTGGGGGAGGTAAGAGTGCTGGGTGATTAACAATTGTTAGTTCCACAGAAATAAGGCAAAGAATCTGCCCCATGTCTTATAAAACCAAACCAGCCCAGGAATTCCACATCACTACTAATTTGCATGGGAAAATGCCAGATTCTCCTAAGTTCTGGCATGTCATTTGTATTAATAAAGTTTGCAGAGTTTTCACATACTAAGTATATAAAACAGGAAAATAAATCATGCAATTTGGAGGCTGAAGCAGGAGACTCACTTGAGCACAGGCGGCGGAGGTTGCAGTGAGCTGAGGCCTCGCCACTGTACTCCAGTCTGGGTGACAGAACGAGACTCCATCTCAAAAAATAAAAAAAAAAAGATTTTGCTGCTTCATACTAGTAAAGTGGGCAGACTCTACATGCCAACTCTTATTCAAAGGTCGCCTAACACTGACTCAGGAACTCTGGCCCTGATGTGCTTGGAGTTTTAATCCTAACGGTGTTAAAGACCACTCGCCCAGGAGCTCTGAACAAGTACTCCAGGTATACGCTGAACAAGACCACACACTCTGACCGAAATCTAACTTCCCAGACCCAAACTACAGAACCACAGAAGACACTGCTTCTGTCCAACTTTGTGTTCTGCCATCGTTTGTGTCCATTATTTCCTACAAACCATCTCATTAGAATTTAGGGCACACAAAAGGCCAATACAACAGGGTTACTTTTCAAAGGTTTGGAGGTGAAGAACAGATACAATGCATTAGCTTCCTATTGCTGCTGCAACAAATTACCACCAATGCAAACCTCCTCTCAGCCCTGGAAGTCAGGAGTCCCAGGGCTGAAGTCAAGGGGTCAGTAGCTTGTATTCCTTCCTGGAGTCTCCCAATTCATGGAAGCCACCATGCAGCTTGACTCACAGCCCCACACCCCTCCTACCACTGCCCCGGCCTCAGCCCTGCACTCCTCCGGCCCCTGCCCCTGCCCCACACTCGCCCTCAACCCCACAGCCCTCTGGCCTCTATCTCGTCCTCAGGTCTCCTCCTCTGAGGCAGACCCTCGTACTCCCTTCTCAAAAGGCACATGTGAAGACACTGGACCCACCTGGACAACCCAGGGTCCTCTCCCATCTCACTGTCAGTTACACTCACATCTGCAAAGCCTCTTTTGCCATGGAAACTTCATTATACTAACAATCATTTAACAAGTCCATTATAATGATGTGAAAATTGACATTGTTTTCCTCCTAATGAACAGATCAGTCACCCATGTAACCTATAAATATTTGACTATTAAATATACAATACTGTAGGAGACAGAGATGAGGAAGACGGTTCCTCCCTGAAAGACGACTGGACCCTAGACGGAGGGATGAACATTCTGAACAGAATCAACATAACTCAACATTTGAGTCGGAGAGGTCAAGCAATAAGACGTTCAAAAAAGCAACCAGAAAGTATGTACTGTGCCTGTAGTTCACATCTGCGCCTGGCATCATGAGCACGAGCATGCGGACACGCACACAGGGCCGAAGTTTAAGATCAAATATAAGGAGCTTCCCACTGTAGTATTTAACTAGATCTTATTACAAAATAGCCTCCTGATTTTTATCCAAAAAGTTCTCTGTAATTAAGGAAATTAATTTTCCCCTAAAAGGCATTTCTCTATCTATCATTCCATATAAACTAAATGGGCATATTAAAGAAAAAAGACAAATGTTTGACTTCGGGGGTTTGCCTACGACTTGGATAAGCATGATTTTCTTCTGGCCAAGCAGGGAGCAGCTGGACCAGACTGGAGGGAAGGAAGAACAAATTTCCACTCTGACCTCAGTTGGGCACCAGAGTCTTCCCTGTCAGAATGTGGGTGTGGTGCTTCCCACACACCAGCCTCTGACGAAACTCAGCCCAAGGGTGTGGGAAAAGGCTGTCTACTTCTAAAAAATCTATAAAGTGCAAATACATCAAAAGCTTCAGAAGACTGTAAAGGGCCAAGGAGACCACTACACCCTTGGAGTTTACAGAAAATGGTCAGCATCACACGTGCCTGAGGTCCAGGGTCAGCTCCCGGCTGCCGCGACGCCGTGAGTGCAGCCCTGGCTTCCCCTCTGATGCAGAGAGCTGGTCACTCTGCCGGCAGCACTCAGAGCTCAGAACATTCTAGAGGAAACCAACGTGTTCCTTTTAAAATGGGGAACTGGGGCAGCACAACTGAAGCTCTACGACTGTCTCAACTACTGGGTTTCGGGGTAGCATTAGGAAATCGTGAGAATCCAAATCTCAATTTCATACAGATTCCAGATTCACTGCAGGTTCCAGAATTTCCTGAAACATTCTTCCAATTTATCACTCAGGATTCCCTTGCCAAAACTAATAAAGTCTACATTCCTTACGGAAAACCCACCATAAGCACCACCACAAGTAAGATCAACTGACGCCCGCCCTTCGCACCAAACATAGAAACTGTTACTCACACAAGACTGTGCTGGAGGCAGCTCTCAGCTGAAGCCGAATCCGTGAGACATCATTATCCCCATTTTGGATTGAGTGTGAAGACTGTCAGCAAACCAGGGCCCCAGTGTGAAGCAGAGAACAGATCCTCTGACGCCTGCCTGAACATTTCCTTCCCACCTCTGTCTTGGATATTGAACACCCTCAGAGCTACTGAGTCACCCACATTTGCAGGTCATTTATCCAGCCACCAGGATAACACAATTATGCGATAAAAATGCCTTCTCAGGGCTTTGTCATACTCAACAAGGAAGCTCAGAAGGCTAGGTAAGCACAAGAAAGGGGGAAGCGTCCTCCAAACAGACAAAAACCAAGGAAAACCGTGCAGAGACTCTCCAGAGAGAGCAGAAACAGAGCCCGCTGTAGCCTTTCAGGTCCTGCTGGCCGCAGCCCTGCGTTAGGTGGCACCATTTCCACGGATGCATCCTGCTGGGCCCATTTGAAATGTCCCGCTTGCGAGACATTCACCCCCACCTCCAGCTCCTGCAAGACCCGCTGCAGCCCCACTCCATCCTGGGGGCAGACTGTGCAAGTCTTCCCGGCGAGACCCCTCAGAGCCTACTCAGTGTCTGAGACTGGGAAGCACCAAGGATCCAGAAAGACACAATCCCGTTCTCCTCGTGCCGCTTTCTGGGTTCCAAGTTGTCTTAAGAACCAGTCCTGCATAAACCCTGGGCTGGGGAGCCAGCCACAGCCCAGCAGCACCCAGCTCATGTGCTCCACTCACCCCACAGAGGACCACGGAGGCCCCAGCACGCTCTGTCCGCGGGGCAAGACACCAGAAACAGCCACAGTTCAGGGTTCTGCCACCCGCCCCACTGCCGTCATTACCTGCTGGGATCTGAATTCTCATTGGTTGGAAAGGTGATCCCACAGCTCCGCTGCCTTAATTACCTGCTGGGATCTGAAATTGCATTAGTTGGAAAGGGGATCTCATTGCTCAAGCACTCCCTGCTGCCTCCTTGCAAACAACATAAAAAATCCAAAACCCCTTGTAAAGAACGTTTACTATAACCTCAAAACAAGACCCATCCTGAGACCAAGGAAGATACACACGCACATCTGACACCTGGTGGACGTCAGTGACCAACGCCACAGCTTCCGTGTGGCGTGTGAAGCAGGAGGCCTGTCACGGTGACTCAGGCTGGGGTCTGAATAGGGGTCTTCCAAGCAACTAGGCAACCAGGACGCACACCCCAAAACCCAAGTCCCCGCACTCATGTACCTGGCAGAAATGCTGCTTGGCCATCGACACCAGTTGTGAACCAAGACCGATCTGTGTCCTGTGGCCCTCACAACGTCCATACATGCCTGGGCCCAGCACAGGCCCGCACGGCACCCTGCTCGCCTCCAGTGGGGCTCTCTCCTGCCAAGGGGGATGGCCCTGAAGTCCGTTGAGATTTCCAAAGCTCTACAAAGTCGTGCTTCCTCCTGCTTGTTCAGAAGGCCTAAAGCCCTGAAGACACCAGTGAGAATTGACCTAGCCTCTTAAGGCAGCTCAAATACCTAAACACAGGAACGCTGGACCTCTCTGCCCTCGAGAGCAGCTGATAACACACTGGGCTAAGCAGAAGGCACAGATGTCACATCCAGAAGCCAGTGGAGCTCAGGATTGCATTCCAGGAGCCGCCCATGTGAATCCCTCCAAGGCTTCCAAGTCCCACTTGATTGTTTTCATCGTATCTCTATAACATCAGAGACATTATATCTCACGGTATCTATGAGATCGTCTCTACTTTTATGAGCACATATGCTCCCTGACTTACCATGGGATGAAACTGTTCCAATAAACCCAGCGTAAGCTGAAAATATCCTAAATAGAAAGTGCATTTGACCTCATAGTTTCAACTTACAACGGGTTCATCCAGAGGCAGCCCATCTTGGGCCAAACACTGCACTGAGTGTGACTAGTTCACACCATCACAAGGTTGAAAAAAAAAATCACAAATGTAACCATTGGGAGCCAGGGACCATCTGTATTGCGGCTCCTGTCTTCAGAGACAACAGAAACCTCTTCTTAGACAAGAATCACAATTTATAATCCTCAAAATGTTAAACTTAGTAACAATCTAGAGGTTCAAACAAAGCCAAAGTAGGCCCACAAGGCCGTTTGTGCCATTCACTAAGACACACGACTCTGTAATAACCCTCACCACAGCCCCTCAGGGTGGGTCCCAGAGGCGGCTGAGGCTTGTGGCTATGGACACTAACGAAACCAAAATCAGAGTACGCAGGTACAGTCAAGTCATATGACTTCTCCACTAGCATATGCACAAATGTTCATCAGCAAATCTCATCTTCGCTTTACCTCCCTCCCATGACCTAAAAAGGAGTCCACCACACACACCCATACACACACACCACTTCAAAACCATAATTAGTACTTGCATTCAATTCTGGGCATTCGGAATAGACCTAATGGGTGATTAAATCTCTCCTCTAACCCACTTCTTAGTCTTCTTAGAGGATGAAGGATTTTGCATAACACAAGTCAACATATAAAAGATCTGCTATAGAAACAGACTTTCAAGTGGTCCTCATTATAGTGATTCAACTAATATACAAAGGACCCAACACACAGCACAGTGTATATTAGAAGAATGATTAATTTGTTCCCCTAAAAATCCTAATATCTACACAGAAAAAATACCCAATACACATTTTATCATTCTTTACCAGTATAGTCATACAAAGGAGTATCACAAAAGCAAAAGAACGCATTTGGTTTGACTCACAGTTCTAAATTTAATATAAAATTGCTAAAACCACCAAGACAAACATGACTATGAAATATTTAACGATCTTCACCTAAATTCAAGTCACCATTCAACCACCAATACCTCTGCTCTCCTTACGGGAACTTTCCAAAAGTAAATTCTGGAATTAACAGGACAAATTTTTCTGGTGATAGAAATTAGGAAGAAATTGGTTGAAGGCGGTTCCTTGGCTGTCAAACTTTTTCTCAATAATATTTTGTAAAATAAAAGCATCAAACAGATCTTTACATTAACTTACAATCTATCAAGCAATACTGGAGCAAGCTTTAAATATTAGCCACATTCTGTCAGGGCTGACTAACATTAAATCAGTATCAGTCTCATGTCTTGCAGCATCCACAGCTCATCTTCTTAAAACCACTTAAGATTTCATAATTAACTCAAACAATGTAAGTCATCTCCTTGATCTTTGACATGAAGGGGTAATTTTCCCCCAAAATAGTACCTCTTTCCTTGACATGATTTAATCTGTGGTTACAGTATTTAACAGGATTTCTTACCGCATGTTCTCACTCATAGGTGGGAACTGAACAATGAGATCACTCGGACTCAGGAAGGGGAACATCACACACCGGGGCCTATCATGGGGAGGGGGGAGGGGGGAGGGATTGCATTGGGAGTTATACCTGATGTAAATGACGAGTTGATGGGTGCAGCACAGCAACATGGCACAAGTATACATATGTAACAAACCTGCACGTTATGCACATGTACCCTACAACTTAAAGTATAATAATAAATAAATTTAAAAAAATAAAAACAAAAACAAAAACAAAAAAAAGAAATGCTAATTTTATAAGCCAAAAAAAAAAATAAATAAAATAAAATATACACCTTTCCAATATGAAAAACTCTAACTAATAATGCTGTAGCTTAGCCAGGTCTAAAGCATTTTTTTTAAGTTAAAAAAAGAACCTAACTGCATCTTTGGACCTTATGTGAGGTAGTGTCCAGAGTCACTGGGACCTCTGCTTGGCCAGTGTAGCTGGGTACCAATTAAAGACAGAAACCCAAGCATTCACTCAAAGCCCCTTCCCAGCTGTTCATCCTAGTGGAAGAAGCCATGGGTACAAATGAATGCGGCATTCTACGGAGGGCTTTGGGGATAGGCTGCTTGAGAACATCAAAGTGGCTCATGTCCCCCGAGTATAAAGCCAGTGACTGCTCTCAGCTTCCATCCACAGTAGCCAAGGTCTGGAATCACCTGAGCGCCCGTCAACAGGGGATGAAGGGAACGTGGCCCGAACATAAACAGGAGCAATACTCCACCACACAGCGGAGAGCCCTGTCATCCGCGGCAGCATGGATGGAGTTGGAGGACATTACGTTAAGCAAACGAGCCAAGCAAGGAAACGGCGCATGTTCTCACTCATAAGCAGGAGCTGAGAGCAGATCTCATGGAGGCCAAAAGTAGGTGGTCAACAGGGCCCAGCAGAGCCCACTCATAAGCAGGATGGGCAGAGGCTGGTAATGTGCACAAACACACAGCCTAATGGGAACACGAGACCTACTATTGATAAATCAGCAGGGGGATGGCAGTGGGTCATCTACTGTGTATTTCAAAACAGCTAGGAGAGAATAACTTAACATAACCAGCACAAGGAAAAGAAACTATTTAAAGTGAAAGACATCCCAAGTACACAGATTTCATCAATATAGGGATGAATCAAGGTATCACATGCACTCTGAAAATATGTACATATATTATGTATCAACAGAAACAAAAACCAATGACAGAACCATTTGCGAAGCACGTGCAGGAGAAGAATGGGAAGCCTGACATGGTGTGGCTGTGTGTCCCCACCCAAATCTCATGCTGAACTCTATCCCTGTATTGGAGGTGAGCCCTGGTGGGAGGTGATTGACTCATGGGGGTGCTTTCTAATGGTTTAGCATAATCCCCCAAGTGCTGTCCTCATGATAGTTCTGAGATCTGGTTGTTTGGAGGTGCATGGCACCTTCCCCTTCACTCTCTCTCCCCTTCCAGCCATGTGAAGACATGCCGGCCTCCCCTTCACCTTCCACTCTGATTGTAAGTTTCCCCAGATGTAGAAGCCTGTACAACCCACAGAACTGTATGCCGATTAAACCTTTTTTTCCTTATTACCCAGCCTCAGATAGTTCTTTATAGCAGTGGAAGAACAGTACAGTCCTCAGGACCAGCAATGTTTTCCTTCTACCCAGCGGCCAACAAGGTCCTACACCATAGCTGGTTTTCCAAAGCTTTGCCAGAATGCTGAAGCTGTTTTGGGGATACTAACTTTCCCCATCTCTGGCAAACCAGATGGGGCATCCTATTTGCCTCTTACCACCTTTCTCAGAGAAACCCCACCTCTGAAACAGCCTCCACCAGGTGCCTCCTTCAGCAGCAGCAAAGCTGAGTGTTCCTTGCACACTTCCCTTCTTCTGAACAAGTAAACATCTTAAGCTTGTTTTTCCATCTTCCCAGCTCATTGAAGAAAATATCTTATGCTTTCTATTTTCCTCACACACACACACATGGAAGAGAAGTGCCGTGAGGGCAGGGGCTCTTGTTTTCCCGGATCTGAGCCTGGCCCTCAAACACTAGCCAAATACTAACACGATATCCAAAGGCAGAAATGCAAATATCCACACGACTTCAAATACCCTAAGGATCTAACAGGCCGAGTGGCCCATATAACTATGGTGTGCTGGGCCATTCAACTGGTGTCCAAATCCCTGTCCAAGTGAGCTATTTAATTGAGACTTTTCAGACAGCTGTTTTGTTATTGTTGTTGTTCTGTTTTGTTTTTATTAAAGGGATATGTTACAGTTATAATCAAGAATATCCCAGGCCGAGTGTGGTGGCTCATGCCTGTAATCCCAGCACTTTGGGAGGCCAAGGTGAGCGAATCACCTGAGGTCAGGAGTTCAAGACCAGCCTGGCCAACATGTTGAAACCCCGTCTCTACTAATACAAAAATGAACCAGCCATGGTGGCAGGCACTTATAATCGCAGCTACTCACGAGGCTGAGGCAGGAGAATGGCGTGAACCAAGAGGTGAGGCTGCAGTGAGCCAAGATCGTGCCACTGCATTCCAGCCTGGGCAACACAGCAAGACTGTCTCAAAGAAATAAAAATAAACCAATACTCCCAGTTCTTCACCAATGTCAGATACATCAGTTTAAAGAAAAATATGAAAGCATGTTTTTAAATTTCAGTGTTGAATTTAACCATATCTTTTAAGAAGATATGAAGATAGAAATTCCCCAAGGATCGGGGGAGAAAAAAGCAGTTAAGAAAATTTTAAAACCTCAGGAGAAAAACAAATATGGGTTAAGACCTCAAGGCAAAACTTTTTCTTTGCACTTTGATTTCAAAAGAACAGAGATGCCCAAATTATGAACTCTCCCATCCGCATTTTATATTCGTCTGTGTCCTTTGAAAGGCTGGAGATGGGATCCCAGGTTCCAAAGTGCCTGGCCATGGCTCACATCAGGCGGCATGTTTCACAGCCGTTTACTCCCCTGACTGTGGCTAGAGAGCTCTCTGGCCCAATTTACAAAAAAAAAAAGTCCTAATTTACTCACGTTCATCACTTTGAGCAGAGTCTGAAGAAATGAGACAAATATTGACACTCCACAGAAGCAAGTACTCTCTTCCTAAAAGTCAAGTGTCAGGTTCCCATGAGCCAGGCAGCTTGCTTACAGAAAGCACTGGCTGACTTGCTGGTTTAATGTTAAATGCATTTAAAATGTTAAGTGATCAAACCCCCCTCCCAGTGGGTGTGCGCGTTGAGCTGGCTGCAGTAGTGATGCAGAACACGTTCTTTCCTTTGGTTTTGCTTCAAGCAGAGCACCTCACACCCAGGAAGAGGCCGAAGGATGGCATTGAGGTCTAGGACAGATCTAAGGAGAGCTGCAGGCTGACTGCCCTCATCTGCAAATAGTCTCTCATTTCAGAGAAAATCACTGAACAGAGTTCATAACATGTGAATTTTTAAAATTCGTATTTCTAATTTCATCCCATTAGAACTTTTGAACGTCCACCTCCCACCTAGAGAACGTCAGCTCAAGCCGATCACAGCGCAGTGCGATTTTCTATAAATAATGTGCAAGCCTGCATCTGAGCTGAGATGTGAATGTCTGGAATGTGCCTGCCAGGCCCAGGAGGAACTGCAGCAAGTGTGGGGACACAAGCCGCTAAGGAATCTGATTTGGAGGGAACTGGAGGCAACTAAAACTAGGTCCACTGGTTTTTCTTGGTAAGGTTTGACCAGGCAAACTGTTATCACTGTTGCTAATTTATGGTAATTGGCATGGGGACTTAACAGTAGGTAATTAGAGCAATTACAGAATTTGCTACTCAATTACAATGGCACAGATTCCTGAGAATGGAAGAACTGTTGCCCAGGAATAGAGTTCAAGAGGTCCTCCCCATGCTCCGAGGAACATGGCATTTCCACGCACCCCTGCTTTGGTCCCTGGCCACCACCATCCTGATCTCGGCCATCTGATGGCATCAGTCCCCAAAGCTGGAAACACCTGACACCTCTTGTCACCCTCCCATCTGCCCTGCCTTCCTCCAGTCCGGGATATTCAGAGATGCCCACATACAGGACCAGGAAACCAGGGTTATCCCAAACCAGTGCCTGCATTCAAAGTCCTCCACGGCAGCACAATCACCAATGGCCAATACTCCCAGAACCTTCCACCTCAAAACGGGAGCACATCTGGATTCAAGCTGACAATGCTGCATTCTCTTTGCCATGTACACATGGAGGCATGTCAGATTCCACCTAAAGGTATCAGGTTCCACGCTGGTCAGGAGCCCAAACCTAGTCACTCTGCATGATCTCAATTCACCATCCAGAGAAGCCTGCAGTTTTCCTCTGGTGCACGGTGTGGATGGTGGATGGTGGATGCATTTCCCCTGAAGACTCGGAAACAGGAGCCTGGCCAAGGAGGCCAGTCACCCCATCCCCTGAAAGGCCCGGACGTGCCCCTCTGCTGTCTGCACACAGTACCCAAGTCTAGCAGTGCTGGCTCTGTGGTGGGATCCATCTGGGCCTGCAGAGGACCCGGGGCACAGGAACCGTGCAGCCCGGCTACAGCCAGAGGCCTAAGGGATCCCCACGAGGCTCTCCAGCCTAGGTGCCCTCACCGCAGGAAGAGCCATGCAAGAGAGTTGCCTGCTGAACTGGAAACGCCCCAATCTGCTCAGCCAACACAGAAAGACAACAGCCACCTACAGCTGCTGAGCCCCGAAACGTGGCCACTGGGCCTGAAGGGTTGAATCTGGAATTTAATCTGTGAAGTTCTTTTCAAATGTGTTTAGCTATGTAATCAAATCTTTATTCTAATTAAATTTAAAGGAGCCTCTGGCTATGGGCTCCCTTGTCGGGCATCACAGCTCCAGGGAGTAAGAATGGGAGAGAGAGGCCCAGAGCCTCTCTGCATTCTCCACGCTAACAAGTCATCATAAGGAAAGGCACTCCAGCAGGAGAGGTGTACACGGGAAGAACTGGGTTGGCCCTGACAAGCATGACCCCCATGGCATCACAGCTGCCTCAGGCAACAGGCAAAAGACAATGATGTCCACCTGGACAGGCCACCGGATGTGATGATGCACACCCAAGCCCTAGTCCCACAGCAGCCAGAGACCACCCGCTGCTCATCCCGGGTGAAACAGGCAGAGCTACCCGAGCTATGAAAAGCAGGAAGAATTAAGGAAGAGATTCCCACGACACACGTGACACTCCTTGGAGACAGACACAGGCTTCGCTGTGAAAGTGCAGAGGACAGTGGAGTCCCTAGGCGGGCTGCTTCTTCCAATGATCGGGAAGAAACCAGATCCATTTCCTTGTAGGAGAATCATTTGTACCGTGATTAGACAGAAGGTGGCTGATGTTATCAAATCATCAAGCACCTCACGGCTGCTTCTCCAAGGAAGGCCTGGAAACTTGCAGCCACCCGCGTAGGGGCCGCAGTGTTTACAATGGAGATACGGGTGACTGAGCTCTGGCTTCCTCAGGGAAGCTAAATTTGAACTTTCACCACTGAGGAATCGGTCATTTACAGTCACTCACCCTCAATGCAGAAGAGGGCTCAAGACACTGCACCAGACTTCAACACTCAGGGTTAGGGCCAGGGTCAAATTCACAAGTTTTACAAAATGTATTTACTTGGGATGCCAGAAGAGATGCAGCTTCACACCCCTGACCTCCATGGTTTGCTTAGCCCCTTCACCAGTGGATCTCACCTACAGATGACACATCCACGCCTCATCCATGGCAGCACAGAAAACCACTTGGAAGACAGCCACTCCCACCAAGCTTCCTGACTTTGGTGTTTAAAATCTGCATCGTTTAAAATCTGTATCTCATACGTGAGATTACACTCCTCTGAACAAGACACTGCGACTGTCATTTCACCCAAAAGGGCTTTAGGAAATGACACGCGGTCCAGACGCCAGAGGTCGCCGGCCGCCTTACTCTAGCCTAATTCCTTTGTGCCTGTATGGAGGCTTCACAGATACAGCCCATTAATGACTGTATGAGAAGCTCAGGGCATAGACGAACTCAGTGCTGAATTTTTTCCATTTATCACCCTTCATTTTGTCCAGAAGACAGCTGAGAAAGGCGGGGGCAGATCATCTCCTCGATTGTAATGACTCTAGCCACTTCTCTTCACCCCAGGTCACCCCTCAGTCAACACCCTTTTGAGAAACCAAAGCAATTCTGTTCCCTTCACTCTGGGTTCCAAGCACTAAATTCCTCCGTTTTATCAATTAGATTATCAAGCAGCCGTTTGTAATCTGGACTGCAATCTGATACAAAATTTAAAGCTAATTTAAGTTGCGGTAATAGCTCCTATTCACATTATAGATAAGGCATGAATGAAAACTTTAATCTGTTCATAGGACCAACTTTGTAAACAAACCAATTATTCAAGCAATGATTGTCTTCAGTTAGATGCAAATTACTTTGCTCATAAAATATTTTCTAGTAGGAATTTTTAAATCCATGGTCTGTCTTTTCTGAGCCTGTCTCTGCACCTTCCTCTGAGTGCACAGCAGGACTTCTCAGGGCATCCCATCAGCAGACCCACTGAAGAGAATAAGCCCGCAGCCCCCAGCCCAGGAATCAAGTCCGAGCCCCAGCAGCCCTTCGTCCAGCCGGGGCTTCCTGACCAGCACAGCACCTAGAGGTCTTCCAGGTTTAATGCCACGTGTGCGTGGAAGGTAGAGTGCTGGAAGGAACACAATAGACATTCAACAAATGCAAATTCCCCCCCTGGAACAGCCCAGCAACCCTCTGTACCTTCCCCAAAGTACCCATGCCAGGCAGGCGTAGAGTCCAATGGGGGTGCCTAGGAATCAGCATTTAACACTATTCTGATGAATAAAAGTTTGAGAGGTCGGTCAGCGAGAGGCTGTCGTGGCCTCCACTCATTTGCAGGCTCTGAAGAGACACAGATTCAGGTAACGGGCCAGACAGGACAGGACAAGGATGGGGAGGTGGAGGGCAAATTCCATGGACCACCAACCACCCCGCCATCCCCACTGAGACTCCGTGATTTAAAGAGAGGCAAAGCCAGGGAGAAAAGATGCCCGCACCACACAAGCGACTGAGATTTCACCTAAAGCACGCAGCATGTGGCTGAGGGCCAAGGTTGGGCAAGCCAGGAGCACAGAACGGGGTTCACAGGCCCAGAGGTGTCTCCCACACCCACACCCCGTGCAGACCTCCCAAGCACTGCCTGTGTCTCCTGCCTGGTTTAGTTCCTCCCCCCCTTCTACTGTGTTGGTTTCTCAGCCGCCACCCACCACCACACAACCCTCTCTACAAGCTTGGTGGACTGAAAAGAGCGGGGGCGGGTAAGATCTGGGCTTTGGGGCCAACGTCCTGCCGGAGACATTAGTTCCAACCCACCTAGCTGTGATGTGAGCCCCCGAGATTTCTCAAATGTGAGATGGGAAGGTAACTGAACCCACTCACCAGGACGGCTGTGCAGACTGAGATTACATATAGCCACACCTCGGCATCCACCACACGTGGGACCCCAGTCGTGTTGCCCCGATGGGAATCCCTCTATGCCCCCTCTGCTACCAGAGCCAACTCCCAGCAGCAGCTGTGGAGGGTTCATCCTCTATTCCCACTCCACTCACCTCCCATCGCTCCACGCAGTGACCTGCCACGCAGCGGCCACCAGCAAATCCGGCCCCACTGGATAACCGACCACCAGCCCCCCCCCTCACTTTGGGGCGTCTTCCACTTGCAGTTCCGAAGCAGGCCAAGAAACTGCCCTCAAGGGCAGTCACCTGTTCCTTAGTACATGTAATGACCTGCCACGCAGGACCACCAGCAAACCCAGCTCCACCATCCAGGCTCCTGTGGATTAACCGAACCCCCACCCCCCACCTTGGAGCGTCTTCCACTTGCGGTTCTGAAGGGGGCCGAGAAACCGCTCTCAAGGGCACTCACCTGTTTCTTATTGCACGTAATGACCTGCCAAGCAGGGCCACCAGCAAACCCAGCTTCACCGTCCAGGTTCTGGTGGGTAACTGCCCCCGTCCCCCGCTTCCTCCTGGGGTGTCTGGGAGGCTCAGAAACTGCCCTCCAAGGGCACTCATCTGTTCCTTATTGCACTAATACCTCATTTACAGAAATCCACTTTGACTTTCCAGCACTGCAGTTGTGACAATTTAGCAATCCTGCTTGCAAGCTACAAGAGCTTGAGGTCACGTCCACCTCACCAGTATCCCAGAGACCCAGCACTATCCCACTGTGTTTAAAATTCCAAAATACTCCTGCAAAATGCTACTGGCATTTGCTTTGCACATAAAATGCTAAAAACCTTCAAGTGAAACAAATATCTTCAACAGTTTGATACAATGACATGTGAGTTACACATCTGCCAAGTTGTAAAGCCTCATGCATTTATAACATTTTATGTACGGTCAAATGGTTCATTAATATAAATTATGAGAATCTCTAAGAAACAGGTTTCTTCTGGCATTAGATGACCAAAGGAAAACTGGGTTCTGGCTGGCTTGCGGGCCTGTAGAGGCAGACATATCTGCTGACACAACGAAGCTCCTTCCCACTGATGTGGCCTCATCCCAGGCCCCTCACCCGGATGCCTGCAGGCCCCTGGAGGAGCAAGCTGACCTGTCCACATTTCTCAAATGCACAGCTGTTGCTCACACTGCAGATAGAGTTCAAGGCACGAGCAGGCCACCACGCTAAAAATACCACGCAGCGTCCATGCCAGGTGACGGTGGTTTTCACTCCATCCCAAAGCCCCAGGTATGAGTTTACAGCCATGATTACCACATGAATTTTTAGACCCTCAAGACATACTTTGTTTCCTTTTATGCAACAAAGTTAAAAGACTATCACTCAGATATAGGCTCTGAAACTGTGGAATAATTATTTGGGAACAGAGCCTCTGCCAGATCAGGATTAGCACTTGGGACAACACCCCGTGACCTCGGTCCACACAAACCCATCCAGACCAGAAGCCTCCCGCACTGTAATTTCTGTGGATTTCTGTAAACGAGGTATTACTGCAATAAGGAATAGATGAGTGCCCTTGGAGGGCAGTTTCTGAGCCTCCCAACCACACGGCCACGTTCAGGCTGAAGCCGCACCACCTCCAGAAACACTGTCCCTCGCCGAGGTGTGCCTGGCTTCTCCCTTTTTCCAAAACTTAACAAAACCTGAAAAGGACAGGTCTGTGTAGAAAAACACAAACTACTTGTGATTCCTCTTCCCAGTTAAGGCTGTAGGAAGCTCGTCTCGGCCCTCACCGTGTTCTGACTGTGGCTTGGTTCCCATAAGAAATAAAGTCAGAATTCTAGTCCCTTCTCCTGGGCAGTGTGGCAGGCATACATACCTTCAGTTATATGAGGAAAGGCGTGGCGAGCCCCCTTCCTTCAGTAAAACTGCACAGTTCCCAGAACCCTGATGCCATCCCCCTCACACCACTGTGAACACGTGGACAGAGCACATTTCAAAGCGTGCACCTTTGTGGGCTAGTTTTCTATTTCTCCACTAAATCACCCCAAATTTAGCGCCCTAAACTCTGACTTATTTTCTCACATTTCTGGAAGCTAGAGTCCAAAACAGGTCCCACCATCTAACGTCGAAGTGGCGGCAGGGCTGGCTCTGGGGAAGCGACCGTCTCCTTGTCTCCCGGAGCCTCTAGAGGCTTCCGCATCCCCTGGTCCATATGGCACCCACTGTCTTCAGGACCCACAGCGGCTCTGACGGCCCCTCAACTGGAAGACGCAGAAACGTCAGGAGACCGGGATCTAGTGCTAGGGCCAAGCCTCCCCACCCTCCCAACTCCTCACACACTCCCGTGTGAGCTAATATAGATTCCACTTTAACTAGTGTCACCTGTGTAAGGGGTAAGTGCCCAGCTGTGAACTGGTTAACCTCGCCCACACAAACCCCGAGAATAAACTCACAGGCCATGGACCACTCCACAAGCAATAAGTGACCACCTGCTCAGGGACCTCCATGACCCAGCAGAGCCCTCCGGTACCTCCTTGTGAGCTCAGACTGGCGGCAGGGGTCTGCAGCGCCAGAGGGCCCTGGATAAAAAAGACAGCTCCCATGTCGGGAGGCACCCGCCCGCGGTTGGGTTCCCAGTACTTTAATAGCCCAGGTGGACAAGCCGCGCCGCATGCAACCCCATCACCAGAATAACGGCTGCACGTGGCGAGTGCACGGGTAGCCACCACTCAGCCCAGCTGGCCGCGCTAAGCACATCACCACCGTGACGCCCAATCAGACTCAACTGCTGGAACAGTCCCGGCATCGGCCCCCAACAACATTCTGGATCACAATTCAGAGTAGTGATTGCGATCAGGGCCACACGTGGCTGAATGTTTTTACAGGAGGACGCCACAGCTGGACTGACGCCACAGCTGGATCTGGCTGGACTGAGAGCATTTCCCACTGTACATTCTTACAACACCATTTTATTTGCGCTTTATTAAACTTCTATGGCTTTTTTCTGCTTATCTACTTTATGGGAGTGTTTCTTGTTCTTATGACTGCGGTGATACTTCAAGCTACAACTATCAATGTGTAAAATTAGTTTGGAAGTCGCCTTATCATTAAACATTTCACAAGCAAGCAGTCAGAGGCACCTAACCCGGAGGCCTTTTTTCTTCTCTGAGCCAAAGCTACCTTGGACTCAAAGAAAACGGCACATGGAGAGGGGCTGGGTCTCCAGCACCCATTCCTAGGGAGCCTCCTGGGGAGAAGATATGGAGGGAGAAGCCCTGGGTTATGGCACTGTCGTACTAAAGAAAAGTCTATTTGGGTAATGTAAGCACCAGACTTAAGAGATTAAGCAAACCATGAAAAGAAACCACTAACCACAGCTTCTCCAAAACAGAACTAAACTCCCTTTAGTTTGAATTGGAAAAGCAGAAGTGATGATCAGGATACAAAAAAAAAAAAAAAAAAAAAAAGAAACAGTATCTGAACACAGGAGAATAATCAAGGGCCACTGTCTCTTCCTGTGTCAGTGGGAGCCTCGCATCTAAGCTGGATTTAGAAGGTTGCTACTTTGGACTGAAAGGTATCCCCAACCCTAGTTTGTAAGCAAGTGGAGCAGAATGCTTCAATTATTTCAAGGTTTAGGGGTAAAGCTCTGCAACTCTCACAACCATTTTAGTTGGTGTGAATTTTAAAGTGACTCAATCTGTTGGCTGGAGTATCTAACGGCTTAACCACGGGGTCACGTTGGAAAATTTTTCCAATTGCTTTTGTTTTTCCTACTGAAGATGCATTTGAACGTTCTTGTAGTTTGCAGTTGGCTGGTTCTGATGTTTGGTCCTGAGGAGGCCCAAGTATCCGTAGAGGAAGAATCTGAAACCTCAAGCCACTCGAGTGCTGTCTGGGCAGATGGAGACCCCAACCCGAGGGACACTGACGGACTCAGCATGGGTGCAGGGCCACCCGATGCAATGGGCCACGTATTTGCCGGTTACAAAACAACATAAGCACACACCCCCAGGTGTGCACACACGCTCTGTACACATCTGTCCCTGTCAACACCAGCACACACCCCCAGGTGTGCACACATGCTCTGTACACGCTCACGTCTGTCCATGCCAACAACAGCACACACCCCGAGGTGTGCACACACGCTCTGTACACATCTGTCCCTGCCAATGCCAGCACACATCCCCAAGGTGTGCACACACATTCCATACGCGCTCACATCTGTCCCTGCCAACTCCAGCATACACCGCCAAGGTGTGCACACACGCTCTGTACACACTCACATCCCTCCCTGCCAATATGAGCACACATTCCCAGGGGTGCACACAGGCTCTGCACATACTCATGTCTGTCCCTGCAGCCTGAGTCAAACAGTCACAGAGAGGCAGAGGAGGAGGAAGAAGGATGCGATGGGCACTAAGGTCCTGGGCCGGTTCCCCTCCCTACCTCGGGAGACACCCCTCATGTGATCCTGCCATCACTCACCCTTCCGCCTCCATCCTCCATCCTCCCACAGGGATCAGGAGGATGCCCACTGCACAGAGCTGTGATGAGCATGAACAGAAGATGGCAGGAGCTCACGCCAAGGTGCTGAGCACGGGGCCTACGGAGTGCTTCTTTCTGCTGTGGCTGACATCATCAAAGAAGAGACTGACACAGCTTCTGCAGAGAATGTCACTTGCTGAGAAACTGAAACGTGTGACCTAGGAGCCTGTGAAGGTCTAAGAACAAACCAACAAACCAAACGGTTTTGTTTGTTTTTCAAACACCATAGCCTGTTTTTTCTTTTTTTTCATGCTCTACCTTGGGTATCATTTAGTTAAATCTCAAAGTAAGTCCAATAAATACACAAAATCACAGGACTGAGCATGGAGCATTGTTTCACTTCATGTCCTCCAGCC
The DNA here is from genome assembly GCF_049350105.2 of Macaca mulatta. Taxonomy (NCBI): domain Eukaryota; kingdom Metazoa; phylum Chordata; class Mammalia; order Primates; family Cercopithecidae; genus Macaca; species Macaca mulatta. Next base: position 717,290 of record NC_133423.1, read on the forward strand.
TTTAGGACACATTAAGGAAAGACATGATTCCAGGATTCCCATTAGAAAGGCTGCCCTGAGGCACCTGCTGGGGCAGCCAAATTGCAGCTGTTGATGCTGCCCCCAAGCTGCTTGGATGAAGCAGAAGATTCTGGAGATCTCCTCTCTTCTGCCCCTTGTCCAGGAGAGAAGGTGGGGGGAGAAAAGTGAGAGAAGATAGGAAGAAGGAGGGGGGAAGGAGGGAAAGAGGAGGGGGTAAGGAGGGAGAGAGGTGGGGGGAGGGAGGGATGGGGGAGGGAGGGAGGAGGGGCATGTTCCATCCACCAAGGCAGCTACACTGCAGAGAGAATGGAGGGTGTGTTGCCTCTCAGGACAGCAAGTTCAAGCTGTTTATAATTGTTAGCGTAAACAGAGACCAGCTGAGGACAGGGCTGTCATTGGAGTTGACGTTTTATTTTCATAGTTGATATTGGGGACCTGGACCTAAAGCACCGTGCCTTGCCCTTTTGCCAGATGGGCCTATGCTTCTCTATACTTGAGTCTATTTGACTAAATACCCGATATTGACTAGGAATTATGACGTGTAGGATACCCCTTACCACAGTAACGTCAAACTCATGTTCTAAATGCAATTTGTTCAGGAACTGGCTTCTAACTCTGGGTGGGAATGTTAAGCTCAGTCCAGTTCAATTCAGTAAGCATTTATCAAGAAACTCCTAGACCAAGAGCTCTGTTAGACACTGGGTATGGGGTGATGGGGATACGAAGATGTGGAATTAGAACTCGAGAAGCTCAAATGCTTCCATTTAATTCCCTAATGCAATTACTAAGCTTCAACCTGATGGCTGTAATGTCTAAATTCACTTTTTCTTTATTCCAGTTCTACATAACAAAGCACAAATAATCACAGAGGAATGATTCTGTGTTGGACTATTCAGTGGACAGAGAAGAGCATTCTGACTGGCATGAGACACTGTCTCCATTCCCAGGGAGCCCGTGAGGTGGCTGCACGGAGCACACGCGTGAAGATTCAGGAGCACGAGCGTCAGGTGGTGGGAGGGGCACGGAGACAGCACCAGAAAGATGCCTGCCGAGGGGCCGCTGCAGCCGGGCTGGCCGGGAAGGTCACGGGAGTGGGCACAGGCATCTCCCTCCAGCCACACTTGGTTTTCAATAGGACACATGCAGGGAAGGGGATGACACCGAAATGCTGTGGCACTGAGGGAAGGAGAGGAGGGACACAGGGCCAAGGGCTGGCCACCATCCCTTGCGTCCCTGCCCCTATGAACGCTGCCAAAATCAGCCCCAACGGGGAGAAGTGAGATGGGTGAAAGAGGTGGACAGACTTGGCTTCCATGGAATTCACAGATTCCAGTCATTAAAAATCCCTTCTGAGTTTTCATCTGGAAAACTTTGCAAATGTATTTAGCGACAAGAAGCAGAAGATGAAGCCAACACAGTTGGGCTCAAACCGCCGCCCTTCTCCTTCTCTCTGCATCCAGGATCCACCCTGAGCCCCTGAGTGCGAGGACCCGGAGCTGCCCAGCCCAAAGGAGTGGCCCCTGACCAGAAGAGGGAGACGCACAGCGGGGCCCCCAGCACGTGGATGGCAGGATCTGTGCTATGTCAGTCCCAGGGCCCCAAGCACAGAAGGCCTGGGGCTCCCAGCTGAAGTTTTGCTGTCTCCTCTGTCACCAAAGTCGAGAAGGACTGAGTGAGACCAACGTCGGAGCTGCTGGCTCCTCGGTGGCTGCCGATGTGGCCCTCAGGCTGCGGGTGAAACCCTCTAGGGAAGCCGAGACAGTGGCTAGAATCACAGCCACGAGTGTTCCAGGGGCCCTAAAACACAAGCGCAGCCTGAGGAAGGCAGCGCCCGCTCAGATCCCCGTCCAGGCTTGTGTGCCACACTCGAGAGACACACGGCACCAGAACATGGCACTTTAAGTGACTTTGTGGGGTGTAGGAACACAAAGTGGGGCCTCGAGTGGCTCAGAAGTCACTCCCACCAGCCCACGGGGACCCGGGCGGCCCCTCTGGATGTGGCTGGCGTCCCTCCAGGGCGGGCTCCAAAGTCCTATGGAGGAGGTGAGTGTCGGTCTTGCTCTGAGGAAGGCCCCTGACAAGTATCCTGAACATGCAGGCACACAGCTGGCTGACTCATCTGAAGGAACCTGTTGAGCCACTAGCCAGGGAAGGCTGGAAAGAACTCGACTAACACACGATCCCTGCCCAGGCGCCCACCTGGGCCGCCCACGAGAAAACTAGGGAAGCTGTGAAGATGGAGGTGTGCACGGGGCTGGGAGAACCCTGGGAGAAGCCGCACTGGGGACAGGGAGGGACGGAGAGCTGGGCCCCACAAGCAAACGAGGGAGGCGCTCAGTGCCATGAAGACCCCGCTGCACCCACAGCTGCAGGCCTGGCTGGCAGCACGACCGTGGCTTCAGGCGCGGGCCCAGGAGCACGTGTGTTTGGCAGGAGCTGCCCTCCTGGAGCCACACTACGGGTACCGTCATTTTAGAGGCAGGTACCTGATATCAAGGATGACAATCAACCATGCCACCCTGAATTACAGCCATGTCCTCAGCGGGTCACTATTTACGCTGACAATTACAAAGAGTTTGAACTCACTGTCCCAAGAGGCAACAAGCCCTTCATTATCACGGCCGCAAGCCTCTGTGCGGCCCTCCTCCCCCTGCGCTTCCCGTCGGGGCAATCTGAAGTCCCATGACAGTGACTCAGAGCCAGCCCAGTAGCTTCAGTGCAGGAAAAATCACAAAAACTCAAACACATCCTAAACATGGGCAGTTGGTAGGAGCTGATTCCTAAATTAAACCTGTTCGGAGGCTCTCTGGGCTAGCACAGCTCTGATCACAGGCTTGCGCTTTCTGCTCTCTGTGAAGGGCGGCGAGGAGGCCGGACTCTGCCATTCTGCAGGCTCCAATACATGGAGCCTGCCCTGTGGCATCGGTGGCCTGTGCCAGACAGTGTGACCGTCGCCCGCAGTGAACACTCGGCACAGCAGAGCAGGCTTGGGGAAGAACAGAAAGTGACTTCTAAGCCCGCAGAAGATGCTAAGCCACGCACGGCCTCACGCGCACTGCGTGTCAATCACGCAGAAGCAGGAACGAGCTCTTAGTAGTTCCAGTAAATGCAAAGGCCGCCCTGGAAAACTGCGTGAACCTTTCTGACTACTCACAGGTGGGGAGCCACTGCCTGAGACACAAAGGTAAAGAATTAACCTGAAACTGCATATTATGAAACTTATTTTTAAATGATGGTGCTTAATTTGAAAGACTCCCAAAGAATACTGCATTAGAAAGTGACAGAGTGAAACTGTGAAGCTGACCACAGGAGTCCCTGGAAATTTCACCAAATGTTGTATCAAAACTGGGAAACAAAAGAACCACACCTGATGAAACATTCAATTAATCACTCAAGTCCTCCCCACATACGAAGCTATGTTAAAAAGTGTTCCAAAGGTGGAGAGGATGGTATTTCTTCCGATTTCGCAGGGGATGTACACCACCCATGCAATATGGTTCCTAACATCCAGGGGGTGAGAGGATGATATTAGTCTCAATATTGCAGGAGGTGTACACTCCCTAGTGACATTGTTCCTAATATCCAGGGAAGTAGAGGAAGATATCACTTCCAATAGAGCAGGGAGTGTACACCCCTTCTGTGACATTGCTCCTAATAGCCAGCAGGGGAGAGGAAGATATTACCCCCAGTATTGCAGGGGATGTACACCCCCTTGTGATATTGTTCCCTATATCCTGGGAGGGAGACGATGATACTCGTGGCAATATCGCAGGGGGTGTACATATCCACTATGATATTGTTCCGAATATCCAGAGGGAGAGAAAATGATGTGACTCCCAATATCACAGGGTGTGTACATCCTCCTGTGATATTGTTTCTTATATTCAGGGAGAGAGGATGATATTACTCCCAATATCGCAGTGGTTATACACACCTCCTGCGACATTGTTCCTAATATCCCGAAAGGGAGAGCAACATATTTCTCTCAATATGGCAGGGAGTGTACACCTCCTTTGTAATATTGTTCTTAATATCCATGAGGGGAGAGGATGATATGACTCCCAATATCGCAAGAAGTGTACAGCCGCCTGTGATATAGTTCCTAACATCTAGGTGGGGAGAGGATGATATTAGTGCTCATATCACATGAGTTGTAAAACTCCTTTGATATTTTGCCTACAATCCTGAGGGGAGAGGGTGATATTGCTCCCAATATCGAAGAAGGCTTACACCCCCCTGTGACACTACACCCAATATCCACGTTGGAAGACTAAGACATTACGCCCAATATCGCAGGGGATGTACACCCACCCTGGGATATTGTTCCTTATATTGAGAGGGGGAGAAGATGCTATTGCTCCCAATAATGCAGGGGCTGTGGCGGTACACCCCTCCTGTGATATTATTCTTAATATCCTAGGGAAGTGAGGATAATACTACACCCAATATCACAGGGGGTGTACACCCACCCAGTGATATTGTTCTTAATGTACTCCACCTCCCACCACCAGGGATATCGGTCCTAATATCCAGGGGAAGAGAGGATAACATTATGCCCAATATCGCAGGGGAGTGTACACACCCTCTGTGATGTTGTTCCTAGTATCCAAAGGTAGAGACGATGATATTACTGGCCATATCGCAGGGGGTGTACACCCTTCTGTGATACTGTTTTTGACATTCAGTAGGGGAGAGGACAACATTAATCCTAATATCACAGAAGGTGTACAGACCCCTGTGATGTACACCCTAATGTACAGGGGAAAGAGAAGACTATTGCTCTCAATATCGCAGGGGCTGTAACCACCCTGCCCCCCGTATATTGTTCCTAATATGCAGCGGGGTGGAGGCTCATAGTACTCCCAATATCCGAGAAGGTGCACACACCCCTGTGATAGAGTTCCTAATATCCAGCAGGAAAGAGGCTGATTTTACTTTCGATATGGCAGTGGGTGTACACAGCCCCCAACCCTAGGATATCATTCCTAATATCCAGGCGGGAAGAAGATGACATGGCTGACAATATCGAAGTGGGTGGACACTTCTTCAGTGATATGGTTCCTCTTATTCAGGGGGTGAGTGGATGATACTACTCCCAATAAAGTAGGAACCATACAGCCACCTTGGGATTTTGTCCTTAATAACCACAGGGGAGAGGTGATATTACTACTAGTATTGCAAGGGGTGTACACCCCTCCTGTGATACTGTTTCTTATATCCAGGAAAGGAGAAGATGGTGTTAGTACCAATATTGAAGGGATGGACAGCCCCCATGGGATATTGTTCTAAAGATACAGGTTGAAAGAAAATGAGATTCCATCCAATGTAACAAGGGGTGTACACCTCGCCTGTGATATGAATCCTAAAACCTAAAAGAAGAGAGAATGACATTGCTTCCAAAAACACACAGGGTGTAAACCCACCCTGTGATATTGTACCTGTCATCTAAAGGAAGAGATGATGATACTACTCCCACTACCGGAGAAGGTAGACACCCCCCTGTGATATTGTTCCTCGTAACTTGTGGGGGAGCATGATATTACTTCCAATATGACAGTGGCTTGACACCCAATCTGTGATATTGCTCCTAATTTCCAGTAGGTAAAGTATGATGTTCCTGCCAAGAGAGTAGTGGGTGTACAGTCACCCTGTGATATGTCTCCGAATATTCAGGGAAACACAGGACAACATTACCCCAAATCTCTGAAAAAGTGTACACCCATTATGTGATATGGTTCCTAATATCGGGAGGTGCAGAGGATGGTAATCTTTCTCCCATCGCAGGCTGTGTACACACAACCTGTGAAATTGTTCCTAATATCCTGAACAAAAGAGACTGCTAATAATGGACACACATTGCAGGGGGGAGTAATTGGCTCTTAGATCCACATCGCAGGGGGGTGAGGCACCCCCCACCATATGGGGAGTAATAGCAACCCCCTCTTCCCCCCCCCCCCCCAGCTATTATGATCCACATCGCACGGCAGTTCAGGACACCAGCCCTGCCCCAACCTTAACCCAGACAGTGGGTGTCATGGGACCACTTCAGGGTGGGTGGCAGCTCAGCTCTAAGGCATCCCTGCTGCCAAAGACCAACTGTTCCTGCTAGTTTGAATATGGCCACAGGGTCTCTGTTGGTGAGACAGATGACCATGAGGCAGACACCCTGAAATCTAGCACGACAGAGCTCAACGCCCCATGAGAGGCACCATAGCACGCAGACTTTGCAGACATACTAGCGAAGGCCACAGCAGGCCCTGAGTGAGGAACAATCTGACCAAGATCCTGGGATCCTGCTGCACAGCCCTTAAACCAGGGACTGGAAACTGTTTCCCTAAAGAGACAGGAATCAGTATTTTCATCTTTGCCAACTGATCTTTGTCTCAAGGATGCAACTCTGCCATGGCTGCATGACAGCAGCCTTCTGCAGGTGGCCTGTGAAGAGATAGGCATAACTGCACCCCCATAAATCTTTACTTATGGACATGGAAACTTCTCAGTGTCATGAAGTGTTATTTGTTTGTTTGTTCAACCATTTGGAAATGTAAAATCCATTCTTGATTCACGGGCCACAAGAGCAGTCAGGGACAGGCTGCCCCTTGCCGACCTCTGGAATGAGCTTAGAGAAGGAAATGACAGGCTGGGCCAGCGCAGCCTCCTCACAGCAGATTCGCTGCAGGAGGGTCCTTCTTAGCAACCACTTCTCATCCTTCGTCGTGGCTTCAAGTGCAGTTCAGGTGGAGAAAGAGAGAACAGAACTGGCCTCGGCAACAAGAAGGAAGGAGATGCAGGGTCAAGCAGCTGTGTGGATCGATCACACTCAACAGTCACACCAAGCGGAGCATAGGCAGGACCAGACGGGGGGGGGGGCCGAAGTGGAGGCTCTCTGGGGTGAGGGACCTCTGGGTGGGCAAGATTCTCTACCTAAAACTCATATAGAGGTTCTACACAGCAGTAGTTAGAGAAAACACACACTAAGAAAAAGGCCAAAATAAAAATAGAACACCAAGTTTGGCCAACTGGGTCTCACAAGCCAGTAGGTAAGAAAGCCCAAGTGGGACCACCAGAGGAGCTGGGGGTGGGTTCCTGCCTGCAGGGGGCCTGGGACACCACATTCTCACAGGTGAGGACCGAAGCTTTGGGGAGGAAGCTGTCGTAGTCACCCAGTGAGCTGATCAGAGCTGGAGCCACAGAGCAGGTGAGCCCTGGCCACATCCCCGTGTGGGCTGAGAAGCTGGGGTGGGGGCACACCCCCAAGGGCCGATGCAAACAGTGGACCGCGGGCCCTCCTCCTGCTCAGAGGATGCTCAGCTCCCAAGGGACCACCAAGGCCTGGAACCCAGGGACACACCACCTGACCATCATGCCCAGGCCTCCTGGACCAGGCAATGTCCAGTACAAGCAGGCAGTCTGGGCTTGGGGCCAGGATGGGGGTGGATATCCTGGCCTCCTTCTCCCTACCAGCTGGGCTGGTTGCACTGTAGTTTTGGTTCTGGCAACATATTGCTGCCCACGTTGTCCACACCAGTCCCTGGCTCCCTGGCTAGGCCCACTGCTGTCCAACTCACCTACACAGGCCCCACACACCCAGTGCCCACCAGACTCCTGTCAGCCAGGAGGACCCATGCTCATCCCCTGAAGTATCCGTGGGAGCCTGCATCCCACAGGGACCTACAGTTCAGGGCCAACCTCCATGGGGGCCTCTAGGTTGTGGTGGTAGGGGCGGGGAGGCGTTAACCTCCAGCCCTCCCGTCCTGGCCACTGTGTTTTGTGGGGATCATTCAGTCCTGGGAGCTTCCTGGGGACCCCAGAAGGAAAATAACAGGGTGGTCATGGCATCCTCAGCCCCAGGCTCTGGGCCCAAGTGCAACAGTCTTTCGATTCTGGTTTGATCTGGGTGGCAAGAGGTCTTGTCATTCACACAAGGATTGGTTTCAATATAATTCATCAAGGGACTGTAGAGGACACAGATCAGCCTCCAGACCAGTTACACGTGGTGACTTAGCCAGTGCAGGCTGGGGAGTGGAAAAGCTGACCCCTGACCTCCCCACCTACCCTGCCCACCGGATGCCAGTAGCGGCCAGGGATCCCTGACTTCAGGCAGAGGCAGGCAGCACAGTTGCTGCCTCCTTTGATCCCATCCCAGGGCCCACAGGGCCTGGAGAAACTTGGCAGGGGCTGAGTTGGGAGAATCAGGCAGGGGGATGCCAAGTGAAGAATGTGAGAGACTGGGTATGAGGGGCACTAAGGGCACAGGGTCTGCTTCCCCTGGGGAGGTGGCAGTGAGACATGGAGTAGCCAAGCCTCCGCAGGCACCACTCTGCTGCCAGGCACACGTGGTGCCCATATCCACCCCAACGGCTGCAGGAAGGTTCTTCATCAACAAAAGGGGAGGACTCACCCACACCCACATAGGCATTGATGCCCACACACATCAGAGAAGAAAATTACTGCTGCGCTCAAGGTGTGGGGAAAGGGTCAATGTCCCCTTCCTCCCCATGGTGGGTCCAAAATTACCTGCTCCTGCCAGCATCCCCACCCCCAACCTCACAAGCTGCTGACCTCCACCACAGTGCCATGCCACGTGCCAAGAACAGCTCATGGGTATATCCCAAAGGGTGCTATCCTGGAGCAGCTGTGCTGGGCAAGGGACATGTTTCCTAGTCACAGAGGTTTTCTTTCTTTACCGCTCACCGGCCCTGTGCTTCGGTTTCTCCCACTGTGGCACAATGTAAAAATCCCATCTTGAAGGCTAGGAACCCAGAAAGGTCACCACACCTGGTGAAATGGGGGGTGAAACTCCCTGCCTTGGACCTCTTGCTCCAGGACTGATATCCATTGGGACATAGCCAGGCCAGCATCCTGGGGACGGCTGCATTCCTTGCCTGGGGAACCTTGCTCCCAGTTAGGGATCACTGGAGTTGAGGCCCCTAATGGATTGGGGGAGGCACAGGGGTAGAATGGAGGATGGAGGTAGCCCCATCATACGCGCTTGTGTAGACCCCAGAAAACAGGCATTGAGTTCAGACTCTTGTCTGAAGCTGGCCACCTGAAAGTATTTGGGCTTTGGAGTGTGATGAGGGCCTGCAGTCAGGGAACAAAGTATGCTGGTTTGGACACGCAGGAGGTTCTCTGCAACTCTCTCAGGTACAGGGTATGTTGTTAAGTATATGCTTTTAAAAACCCTAGGAGGAGGGGGCACCCAGAAGGAGCCCTGAAGTCAAGGGCAAGGTCCAGCCTTTCCACCTCCCCAACTGAAGACATGCTGGAGGACAATTCTCCAGAGTTTCACAACAAAGAAGAGAAAAAAGAAATCAAAAAGACCTGGAGGATGGGCAAGCTAATGAGGGCTTACTGGGATTACCCTGCCTAATCCTCAAAACAAGCCTTCCCTATCTGTCCTCTAGGCCCGGTGAGGAAACAGGTCACAGTAGGACATTCAGAACCTGGGCAGACAGCTGGCAGCCTGGAGCCCAGGAGGTGCAAACACATTTTTACTAAGGCACATCCTGCACAGCCCTAAATCCATTCGACCTTGAGTCAATAGAGCACATGCTTCTGGGAGCACAGGGTTGGGGCTAGGGTTACAGATTAACAGCATCTCAAGGCAGAAGAATTTTTCTTAGTACAGATCAAAATCGACTTTCTTATGTCTTTGTCTTTCTACATAGACACAATAACAGTCTGATCTCTCTTTCTTCCCCACACACAGAGTGTCACCACTGTATGTCAGCCACTGGGGGGCAGGCTTCAGCTTACACCCACCTTCCAAATTCCACCCTCTCACCTTGGCAGAAGCTGGCCAGGAATTGGGGCTAATGGATGGGTGGGGTCTGCAGACGACACCTGTTCAGGTCCCCATGATGGCCTCACACATGGGTGGTGGCCCTGCAGTTCCAGGTATCACACACACGCCAGCCCCTGCTCGGGCCCTGATCTTTGAGGAGGGGGAGCAGCAGAACCCGGGCACTGGCCCCACAGTGCCACTCACACCCACAGATGATTCTCCACACAGACATCAGGTCTCTGTCCTGGCCACCTACCCCTGCAGGGCCTCAGCCCTTTCCCGGGACTCACGTGGTCCTTCCTCACATGTAAGTCTGGAAGGATGCATTGTTCTGTACTCAGGGGCTCTGAGGTGACAATGGCCACGGTCATGCAGAGTGCAAGGGCACTGGCTGGGTGCCCATTGTGGGGACCCTGACTGCAGCACTCCCAGACAATCATCAGGCATGCTGGCCCCCAGGCTTAACTAGGGCACCAGCGGTAGGAGTGCACTGCTATGGACTCTGCAGGAGGAGGACAACTGTCAGCACATCTTTATGTTCTCCTACTGGTGTCACTCTGTGCTTCTCATCTCCTGGTTGTAGGATTCAGGGCAGAGTCTCTGAACACCTCGTGAGAAACAGCAGAGTCCAGCAAAGAAGAGGAGAAAAGCCCAGCTGCAAAGATGAAAAAATGGAAGGTGTGACATGGGCCTCCATTCAGATTCTGTATTTAAATGAGGTCTTCCAGAACACCTGCTCTCATTAGAAAATACTTCAAATATATATGTGTGTGTGTGTGTGTGTGTGTGTACATTTTAATATATATACACACATATAGTATTTATTTATTTAGTTAGTTAGTTTTTTTGAGACAGAGTCTCGCTCTGTAGCCCACGCTGGAGTGCAGTGGCATGATCTCGGCTCACTGCAACCTCTGCCTCCAGGGTCCCAGTTCAAGCAATTCTCCTGCCTCAGCCTCCTGAATAGCTGAGATTACAGGCATGCACCACCATGCCCAGCTAATTTTTTTTTTTTTTCTTGAGACGGAGTCTTGCTCTGTCACCCATGCTGGAGTGCAGTGGCACAATATCGACTCACTACAATTTTCACCTCCTGGGTTCAAGCTATTCTCCTGCCTCAGCCTCCTGAATAGCTGAGATTACAGGCATGCACCACCATGCCCAGCTAATTTTTTTTTTTTTTTCTTGAGACGGAGTCTTGCTCTGTCACCCATGCTGGAGTGCAGTAGCACAATCTCGACTCACTACAATTTTCACCTCCTGGGTTCAAGCTATTCTCCTGCCTCAGCCTCCTGAGTAGCTGGGACTACAGGCGCCTGCCACCACGCCCGGCTAATTTTTTGTATTTTTAGCAGGGACGCGATTTCACCGTGTTAGCCAGGATGGTCTCGATCTCCTGACCTCATGCGACAGAGCGAGGTCACTTGGGCAACAGAGCGAGACTAAGTCTCAAAAAAAAAAGAAAAAGAAAAAAGAACAATATAAGCCAAATTCACTTAAAAGAAATAAAAACAAGATGACAAGTCAATGGCACTGAACACAGAAAATCAACAGAACTCAATAGAACAATAGCTGTTTCTTCATAAAGATCAACAAAATTGGTAACTATCAAGCCAGGCTAACAAAGAAAAAAATAAATCATACAAATCACTCTAAGATGAGTACAAAAGTAATGGCAGTTTTGCATTCTTGGAATTTGCTGTTTGATACTGGAATACCCTCTTAAATAAATGTGGTTATGTTATTCATCATTCTAATGGGCATTTCTTGCCTTTTTTTTTTTTTTTGCTAATGACTTATTACTTATTTATTTTAGACTATGAAAATGATGTCAGACCAAAAGCAAATTCAAGCGACTTTCTTATTCGAGTTCAAAATGGGTCCTAAAGCAGGGAAGACAACTCACAACATCAACGCATTTGGCCCAGGAACTGCTAATTAATGTACATCGCAGTGGTTCAAGAAGTTTTGCAAAGGAGGCGAGAGACTTGAAGGTGAGGAGCGTAGTGGGCAGCCATCGAAAGTTGATAACGACCAATTGAGAACAACCACTCAATTCCATCCTCTCACAGCTACACGAGAAGTTGGTGAAGAACTGAATGTCGACCATCCTATGGTCATCTGGCATTTGAAGCCAATTGGAAAGTCGAAAAATCTTGATAAGTGGGTGCCTCATGAGTTGACCAAATATTTTAAAAAACATCCTTTTGAGGTGTCATCTTCTCTTATTCTATGAAACAACAATCAACCATTTCTTAATCAGATTGTGACATGCCACGAAAGGTGGATTTCATACAACAGCCAACTCAGTGGCTGGACTAAGAAGAAGCTCCAAACCACTTCCCAACGTCAAACTTGCACCAATAAAAGGTCATGGTCACTGTTTGGTGGTCAGCTGCCTGTCTTCTGATCCACTACAGTTTTTGAATCCTGGTGAAATTATTACATCTGAGATGTATGCCAAGCTAATCGAAGAGATACACGGAAAACTGCAGCACCTGGAGCCGGCACTGGTCAACAGGAAGGGCCCAGATCTCCACAACGCCTGACCACATGTCATACAACCAGGGCTTCAAAAGTTGAATAAACTGGGCTATGAAGTTTTGCCTCATCTGCCATATTTATCTGACCTCTCGCCAACCAGCTACCACTTCTTTAAGCATCTTGACAACTTTTTGCAGGGAAAACAAGTACACAACCAGCAGGATGCAGAAAATGCTTTTCAAGAGTTCATCCAACCCTGAAAGCACAGAATAAACAAGTTTATTTCTCATTGGCAAAAATGTATTCATTGTAATGGTTTCTTTTCTTTTTCTTTTTCTTTTTCTTTTTTTTTTTTTTGACAGAGTCTCACTCTGTCACCCAGGCCAGAGTGCAAAGGTGCAATCTCGGCTCACCGCAACTTCTGCCTCCTGGGTTCAAGAAATTCTCCTGCCTCAGCCTCTTGAGTAGCTGGGATTACAGGCACATGCCACCACTCCCGGCTACTTTTTGTCTTTTTAGTAGAGACGGGATTTCACCATGTTGGTCAGGCTGGTCTCAAACTCCTGACCTCCTGATCCGCCTGCCTCAGCCTCCCAAAGTGCTGGGATTACAGGCGTGAGCCACTGTGCCCAGCCCATTGTAATGGGTTCTATTTTGATTAATAAAGGTGTGTTGCAGCCTAGTTATACAAATTTAAAATTCATGGTCCAAAACCACAATTACTTTTGCACCAACCTAATACTTTAAGAATTAAAAGAAGCCTTTATATTAGAGAGCCCATGGATGATAAAATCATAAATATTACAATCTCCATAACCCACAAACTTGGTAACTTAGACCAACTGGATGAATTAAAAGACACAATCTATTAATACTAAAACACAGGAGAAATAGGTAATCTATATATATTGATATCTATTAATAAAATGGAGTCAATACCTAATAAAGTGCCGAGACGGGTGGATCGCAAGGTCAGGAGATCGAGACCATCCTGGCTAACACGGTGAAACCCCGTCTCTACTAAAAAATACGAAAAACTAGCCGGGCGAGGTGGCGGGCGCCTGTAGTCCCAACTACTCGGGAGGCTGAGGCAGGAGAATGGCGTGAACCTGGGAGGCGGAGCTTGCAGTGAGCTGAGATCCGGCCACTGCACTCCAGCCTGGGCGACAGAGCCAGACTCCGTCTCAAAAAAAAAAAAAAAAACTTATATATTCCATAAATCTGACATTCTGTCATATTATTCTAACTGGTGGGATTCAGGGATTTCCATTTTGATAAGAACATAGGTGAGTCTCACACACTTAATTTTAGTGCTCATTGGTCAGAAAAGCCATGTCCACTATAGGATACTGCAGAGCAATGCGTTATGGAGAATTTAGGCAAGATAATATGATTTTCAGAGTTAAAGGAAGACAACTTGACTTATGTATAGTAATTCCTCATAATATCATAGGGGATACCATATTTAAACTTTGGGGTATCCCCAGGTATAATTCTTATTTGAGCCACCTGTGAATTTCAGACACGGAGGCTTCCCAACTTTGGTGGCTTTCAATAAATGTGGAAGTTAACTCACAACCTATTTTGTGGAGGCATAAAATTCAATGAGCACTCATTTAACCTTTTATATTAAATATTATTTTTGTAAACTTGCATTTCCAATTAGTTGAAATTTCAAACCTGTTTCAGTTCCTATCCACTTTTTTTTTTTTTCCCCCTGAGATGGAGTCTTGCCCTGTCACCTAGACTGGAGTACAGTGGCATTGTCTCGACTCACTGTAACCTCCGCCTCCCAGGTTCAAGCGATTCTCCTGCCTCAGCCTCCCGAGTAGCTGGGATTACAGGTGTCTGCCACCACGCCCAGCTAATTTTTGTATTTTTAGTAGAGATGGGGCTTCCCCATGTTAGTCGGGCTGGTCTTGAACCCCTGACCTTGTGATCTGCCCACCTCGGCCTCCCAAAGTGCTCGGATTACAGGCCTGAGCCACCGCACCCGGCCTCTCCACTCTTTTTAGGTGGAAGGGAGTAAGGGTTTCTTGGAATTAGGAAGAACTCCCATGTACCCAACCCATTTGGGTAAATTTCTTCCTTCAGAGTTTTTCAAATCAGCATCACCATTGTTAAAGGCCTCCCACATGGTAATAATTGTGCTATAGGGTTTTATAAACGTGAAGTTTATGTTTGGCTGAATGAACCTCCTTGCTGTGGCACAAGGGGGCCATAGGTGTTTTCACCAATTATGAAGCGGGTTCACTGTGCAATGGCTACCAACTTTTCTGAGTACAATGAGGCCAAATACATTCATAGATAAATTCCATGAAGTGAATTTATTACTTACAAATAGCAAATAAAAGACAACAGAAGTCTAGGATTCAATATGAACCACTACCACAAGATCAGGAAGGTTACCCAGAGCAGATGGATGGAGTTTTGACTATAAATGCTTCACTTGCACTACAACTGAGGGACCCCAGAAAGAAGCCCACATTGAGTTTTCTCCCAGGATGTGGTTTGCTGGACACAAGCGTTAAAGGCCATTCTGTTTCGAGCAGGGACTATAACAGAGCCTGGGCTGTTCTGACCAATGTCACTTGATTATCAGGATATTGCCTTCCCAGCATATCATACAGTAATCTTGAGAACTACCAGTAAGAAAGGGAGGAAAATGGCCCTGCACCCTTAAAACTGAAGGATCAGGATATTTGCTGTGACAGAGGCACAGACAGTAGCGACAGAGTGTTCTTGTGAGCCATCTACTAGTTCTCTTAACCGGAGCGTGGCACCAGACCGCTTTTCTATTTCCTTTCAATGGAAACTATTTCAGAATATTTTGAGTTTCTACATCTATAGAGTTGTGGCACATGATCACTGGCAGTGTAGACTCTCTGCATGGTTAAAGGAAAGAGTTCAGAAGCCCATCAACCCACATTGGAGGAGACCACCTAATCCTCCAGAGAGTGTCACTCCATCTTCCTGGGGTTAGCTCCACATGCAGTAAGGCCACTACAACTAAGGCCGTCAAGACTTGCAGTCCAAAGATGAGACTTTTGACATGCTGATAAGCAGCAGTGATAAGAAAAGCCCACACACTGGTCAGGAATTTTTCAATGAAAGCAGCTGAGACGCTTCTTCATATGCTTCGGTAGGGGCTAATATCAAACTATTTCTTCCCATTTTCTTTACTCAGCTGTGCCTGAACCATGAGGCACCATAGATGTACATCTCATCAGGAGGGTGTATGGTACAGCAGGAAGGGGAGCAGCAGCACAAGAAGTAAACAAGGCCACTACTTCTGCTTACATAATAACTATTGTCTTGGAGTGTAAAATAATTAATAATGTTCACATGGCTGCCCTAAGCACACAGAGATGGTGACCAGAGCAGATGCAGGGACTACAGAGATACAGCCTGATTCTTGCTAATTAGGACTTAAGTGTTGGCTTATGTGCTGTGCTTTTGTGCATTCATAAGCCAGGGCCTCAAAACTGCCTGCTAAGCACAGGCCAAAGGTCATGCTGGGGTGCAGTTAAACATTGATGTCTAGGAGATGAGAGCATTTTAGTGTGGAAGAAGATGACAACACCTGAAGACCACAAAACACTGTGCAGACCAAAGGGAACGCCCATCGTCAGCTCACGGTTCTGACCCAGGTGACTGCTGATGTGTTACGGAACAGTCAGCCCACAGCAGGTAGGTCAAGTTGAGCTGGTGTCCTGCATGAGGGCTGATCCATTCCATTCGTGTTGCCAATTGTTTCAATAGCGTCTCATGCACCCCACTGGTGAGGAAGGAATTAGCACCCTACGTTTACTGGCACCATTAAACACATAACATCTATTACTAAACAGATAAGCCAGACATCAGTTATTAATTACATACAGGAGGATGGTGTAAGCTCCCACAGGCCCAAACAGGGATTAACTTGAGCGCAGAGAGTGGTATAGCATTAAAAAAGTGAGGATGTTCCTTTTTTTTTTTTTTTTTTTTTGACACAGAATCTCGCTCTGTCACCCTTGCTGGAGTGCAGTGGTGTGATCTCGGCGCACTGCAAGCTCCGTCTCCCGGGTAAATTGTATGTACTTAGGAATTAATACCAACTCATTATTAGCAAAAAATAAATATCTTTACATCAAGAGTAGTTTTTCATTTAACAAAAATAGGTGGGATGTGTATAATGGACAAGGGATAATCAAAATTTGCCAAATGAGGCTAGTAAGACAATCCCAAGAATTCACAATCATTATTCACTGGTCCATTAATCACAGGACAATACATACAAATGAAACTTACCTGACCGGACGCAGTGGCTCATGCCTGTAATCCCAGCACTTTGGGAGGCCGAGGCGGGCAAATCATGAGGTCAGGAGTTCAAGACCAGCCTAGCCAACATGGTGAAACCCTGTCTCTACTAAAAATACAAAGAATTAGCTGGATGTAGTGGCGTTCACCTGTAGTCCCAGCTACTCGGAAGGCTGAGGCAGGAGAATCGCTTAAACCCAGGGGGTGGAGGCTGCAGTGAGCCGAGATCGCACCACTGCACTCTAGCCTGGGCAACAGAGTGAGACTCCATCTCAAAAAAGAAATAATAATGAAATAAAAAAGTTAAACTTACCTACATATTAGAAAAACATCCAAATTCAACCATGAATCCAGCACATTATCAAATGAATAGACAAAAATTCTACCAACAGACTTAAGAAAATATCATTATCTATGAAATTCAAGTACTACTGCTTAAAGAACATTTACAGAACTCTCACCTCAAGGTTTCCCTGCAAAACAAGGTGAAATGCATACTCAAGACTCTTTAAGAATGGGCCACTGATAAAAACAATATACTTGTAACTTGTGTAACATTTCATAGATTTTTTTCAAGTACTGCACGATAATTAATTTGCATCAGGCTTTCCAAATTAGAAAAGCTTCACTTATAGAACTTCTTTCCAGTGGGAGTTTTCACACGGCTTTTCAAGTAAATGTTAAAACTGAAAATATTCTTGCAGTTTCTAAACTGTTAGAGTTTTAATCCTGTGTACGTTCTTGTATTTACAAGGTCCAGCCAGCTATAGCGTGCATTTTCATATGACCTTGAGTGGGTATGAGAGAAATGAAACACTTAAACATTCTGGACATTCATAGGGTTTTTCTCAGGAATGAGGTGATGTCTTCAAATGGAACTAATACAACAGAAGGCCTTACCATAAATTTAAATTCAAAAGCCTTTTCTCCACTCTGAGCCCTCCCAAATCTTCAGGAAAATCCGAAGGCTTGACCACATTTCCTACATTCTTAAGGTTTCTCTGCAGTGTGAGCTCTTTCATGTTTATGAGGGAATGGGAAAGAGTAAATGTTTTACCACATTTCTTACATTAAAGGGGCTTTATTTATTTATTTTTGAGATGGAGTCTCACTCTGTCGCCAGGCTGGAGTGCAGTGGAACAATCTCGGCTCCCTGCAACCTCCACCTCCTGGGTTCAAGTGATTCTCCTGCCTCAGCCTCCTGAGTAGCTGGGATTACAAGCATATGCTACCACACCCAGCTATTTTTGTATTTTTAGTAGAGACGAGGTTTCACCATGTTGGCCAGGATGGTCTCGATCTCCTGACCTCGTGATCCGCATGCACAGGGCTTCTCCCCAACCCTCCGTGGCCTTTTATGTCCTTGAAAAAGAACTAAGACAACTGAAATGGGCCACCATGCCCAGCTAATTATTTTCTTTGTTTTTGTTTTGAGACGGAGTCTGCTTCTGTCGCCCAAGCTGGAGCGCAGTGGTGAGATCTCGGCTCACTGCAAGCTCCGCCTCCCGGGTTCACGCCATTCTCCTGCCTCAGCCTCCCGAGTAGCTGGCGTGAGCCACCGGGCCCGGCATTATTTTATTTTCTGTAGAGACAGGGTTTTACCACGATGCCCAGGTTGTTTCACATTGTTTTAATCCAGGCTGGTTATGAACTCCTGGGCTCAAGCAATACACACACCTGGGCCTCCCAAAGTGCTGGGATTATAGGCTGAGTCACTACACCTAACCTCTATATCATGACTTCTTTAGTGGCACATAAGGTAACTGGAACGAGTGTAGGCTTTACTGCATCTCTTAAATTCATAGGGTTTTTCTCCAGTATGAATTCTTTCGTGGAGGTGAAGGGAACTGAGGCGACTTAAGGCTTGGTCACATTGTTTACATTCATAGGGTTTCTCTCCAGTATGAGTACTTCTATGGTTACAAAGGGAACTCAAAGGACTAAAGGCTCTGCCACATTGTTTACATTCATAGGGTCTCTCTCCAGTATGAATGCTTCCATGGTCATGAAGGGAAGTGGAACAGCTGAAGGCTTTATCACATTTGGCACATCTCTCTCCAGTGTGAGTCCTTTCATGCATCTTAAAACAAGAAAATCTGAGTGTTTTCCCACATTCCTTACATTTGTAGGGTTTCTCTCCAGTGTGAGTTCGTCCATGTATTAGACAAGAACCGGGAACAGTGAACGCTTTACCACATTGTTTACATTTATAGGGTTTTTCTCCTGTGTGAGTTCTCTGAAGTCTTTCAACTGAATTGAGAAAATGAAAAGCTTTCCCACATATTGTACATTTATAAGCTGGATTTCCACTGTGCATTATCCTGTGTCTTCTAACACCTGGAACAGAAACAAAGAGTTTCCCACACTGTTCACATTTATATTGCTTCTCTCCATATGATTTGTATCCTGAGTGAGCTAGGATGTGCCTATTAAGGAGGGAATGATGTACAAAGACTTTTCCACAAATACTGCATTCACATT
The DNA here is from genome assembly GCF_049350105.2 of Macaca mulatta. Classification (NCBI taxonomy): domain Eukaryota; kingdom Metazoa; phylum Chordata; class Mammalia; order Primates; family Cercopithecidae; genus Macaca; species Macaca mulatta. Next base: position 736,362 of record NC_133423.1, read on the forward strand.
GTTTTAATCCAGTAGAAATGTTCTCATTCAGATCAAGATTCGGAATCTGGCTGACAACTTGTCCATACTGACTACCTTCTTTGCTTTCACGCAGTCTCTGTACCATATGATTTCTGTAAAAAAAAAATGACAAGCACATTATTATTGGTTGGTTTAATAACTTTCTACTCATTCATAGGTCTTCGACTTACACTGCTACCAATACTAGGGAAAATGCATTTTTTTTTGTTTTGTTTTTGTTTTTGTGCCATGACTGAATTATTTGAAAGTAAATGGGCTAATACTGAAAACACAACTACCACCTGCATGGCTATGACCAAAATAGTAACATTCGTATACACAATTTTGTAGTACTATTTTCAAGTAAACTGTTTTCCAAACACTGACTGCTACACTGATGTACGTTACATTTTGGGTGAAATTTTTCTAAAAGGAAATGAATTTCAAGTGACTCATTTGCTTTGATTGCTTGTTTTTAAATTCATGACATGCTAAGATTCCTTCAGAGGACTTTATTTCCTCTTCTCGGTGCAAATTATATTGTATCTTTCCCAAGTTTTTTGAAGTGATCTTCAATATTCTGGTCTTTCCGTTTTTTCCTAAAATGCAGACGCACAAAATTATCATGAATTATTTCTAACTACAGAAACATTACTAGATTTCATGTTCATTGTACACAGTGCCCATGCCTGATTTATTCACCAAATCATTCCCTTGCCCCATTCCAAATCACAAATAGCACTGATGATAGGGAAATACTTCTGTAATTAAGTGAAATGTGTTGTCATTCTTACCTACAGAAGCCAGGTTCCTGCAGGTTTCCTGCATCACTTCTCTGTAGAGATTCTTCTGAGAAGAATCTAGCAAAGCCCATTCCTACTGGGTAAAGTTCACAGCCACATCCTCAAAAGCCACGGAGTCCTAGAACATTCCACACATGTGGATAGAAGGATGAGTCAGACTGAGAGCACTGGGAATGTATACTCAATTCATAAGCTGTTTACATGATTCTAAAATTTCCAAGCATTTATTCTATGACTTGATTGTCATAACTCTTACTCTGTTCACACATACTCCCTCCCACACAGCAGTACTAATGCTAGAATTGAACTATTCAAAAAGGCAACAGCAAAGTAGAAACACCCATCTCATTAGAGAATCCAGGGAGTAAGATGTGCTGCTAGGAGTTACCTTTTAACTTTACTTTGTACATTTCTAGTATCTGTCATACTAAAGTCCTACCTGATATGCATAAATGAGTTAATATTATCAGTCCTGAGACTACTTATTCTTAAAAATACCTGCTCGCAAAGTTCAATCTTTGTTTGTATTAGGAACTTACATTTTGAAAGGGATTCCACCAACCCAAGTAATAAGAATGACTCACTGCATCTAAATGGCTTATGCAGTATATTTTCCAAAACTTCTTCTGCTGAAAGTCTATTATTTTGTGTCCTTGCAGTGGTGCTTAGGGAACCAGACACAAAAACACAGTCTGAACACTAAGTGTTCAATGAATTTCCCTGGTAGACAATATTTTACATGTGCTGTCACTTGTTAACTGTGGAAGTGAACCCATTCCACGTGATTATACCAAGAGAGAATAGGCTTATTAAATTTAATTTAGTAAATAAAACCAATAATTGATATTTAACAATACTAATACAACAATTTTTCAAATTTCTATTGCACAATATCAAGGCAGAAAGGAATAAGAGGAAATAGGACACATGCTTTTTAAAATGACATTAATGTCACCACTTCCAGATGCTATTCCTATGAAACCACATAAATTCCCAAATCAGGTGGTTTTAGGCAAGAAAAGCTACTCTTTCATATGTAGTAAAAATTACCAATGTGTAATCATTTTTAGTCATCTAAAAAAAGAGTGATGGCTTGTCTAACATACTTCTAAGATTTCCAAACAAAAATATTCAGGACAGCACAGTGTTAGCAGACAGATGAGCAAGCAGACCAAAGGAAAAAAAAGTCTTAATGACCCAGCATCTATATGGAAAGTTGAGGAATGATAGAGTAGGCACTATAGAATAGAAAAAGAAATTATATGCACTTTAAAATATGAGGCAAACCAGGCTGGCATCTATTTGGGAAAATGCATTGCATTCTTCTCTGTTCCATGAACAATAATCATCTTATTATATATTCAAATACAAAAGATAAAACCAGAATACTTTCAGAAGTCACAGGAAGATTTTTTTTAACGAAGGATTAGGCAGAATTTTTTTTATGTAAGAAAAAAAGTGATAAAGGAACAGACAAACTCAAACATATTAAAATTTAGGGAATAAAAAGAAAATAAGAGTGGGCCAGGCGTCGTGGCTCACGCCTGTAATCCCAGCACCTTGGGAGGCTGAGGCAGGGGATCACCTGAGGTCAGGAGGTTGAGACCAGCCTGGCCAACATGGCAAAAATCCCGTCTTTTTGTTGTTTGTTTGTTTGTTTATTTGTTTTTGAGACGGAGTCTCGCATTGTCCCTTGGGCTGGGGTGCAGTGGCAAGATCTTGGCTCACTGCAACCTCCACCTCCTGGGTTCAAGCAATTCTCTTGCCTCAGCCTCCCGAGTACCTGGGATTACAGGTGCCTGCCACCATGCTCAGCTAATTTTTTCATATTTTTAGTAGAGACAGGGTTTCACCATGTTGGCCAGGCTGCTCTGGAACTCCTGACCTCGTGATCCGACCACCTTGGCCTCCCAAAGGGCTGGGATTACAGGCATAAGCCACCGTGCCAGGCCTAAAACCCTGTGTTTACTAAAAATATGAAAATTAGCTGGGTGTGGTGGTGGGTGCCTATAATCCCAGTTACTCGGGAGGCTGACACAGGAGAATCACTTGAACTCGGGAGGCGGAGGTTGCAGTAAGCAGAGATGGCGCCACTGCACTCCAGCCAGGCTACAGAGCAAGACAGCATCTCCAAAAAACAAAAAACAACACTCAGACACCCAGATAAGAGGATACACATGTGTCCACTGACATAAATTCTTCACCAAGCTACAAGAGGGGAACTGATATTTTGATGAATCTTTATAAATCATCAATTTATCTATCACACTTTTATTTCACCAGTAGCATTTACAAAGCTAAGTCCTACAATTCCATTTGAAATTACCCTTAAAAAGAACAAAACTTTAGGCCGGGCGCGGTGGCTCAAGCCTGTAATCCCAGCACTTTGGGAGGCCGAGACGGGCAGATCACGAGGTCAGGAGATCGAGACCATCCTGGCTAACACGGTGAAACCCCGTCTCTACTAAAAAATACAAAAAACTAGCCGGGCGAGGTGGCGGGCGCCTGTAGTCCCAGCTACTTGGGAGGCTGAGGCAGGAGAATGGCGTAAACCCGGGAGGCGGAGCTTGCAGTGAGCTGAGATCCGGCCACTGCACTTCAGCCCGGGCGACAGAGCGAGACTCCGTCTCAAAAAAAAAAAAAAAAAACTTTAAAGCTTACTACACTCACTCTGGGGAAGAAATAAATACGAATTTTTAGCAAATGAAATACATCATTTTACCTCGCCCTTTGGAAATAGTATTTTTATCTTTCAAGCTGTACTGACAAAATGTATCTTACAGTGAAAACTTGAAACTCAAATAAGCGGACAAGCCTTTTCAAGGTAACAAACTCAGGGAGAGGCAGTGCAGACTCCAACGCAGACCTTTCTAAGTGTCACGGCAGGCCATCTATCCCTTAGGACACCCATCCTGTTCAGTAAAGTACACAATGACCACCTAGGAGGCACTGGCACTGCTCTTTGTCCTCCTGTGTGCCTTAAGTGCATTTTAATATTCAGGTTCTTGCACATCCTCTCTGGGGTGGGTTTTCCTTGTCCTTTGGGACGGTTTTTCTCTCTTCACAAGTCCGAGACAAGCTAGAGAGCAGAAATCATTTCTGCCTTTTCCTCTCAATATCAGCATCCAATTGGCAAACCATCAATGTGTCTTCGAGGAATAAAAACTCGGGCTGGAGGAATAATTTTAATGACCTAACTTTCATGACATTACATTGTATTGTCCATTAATTTTAATGTCCTAAAATTTTAATGACCCTAAGGGGTCACCGTTTTAGATGAAACTATACCAGGAGATTCCTCTAAGGCCAAGAGCATCCAGCTGCTAACCTGAGAGACTCTACCCCCTACCTCAGGCTGTCCTTGGGGATGAGATGACCCCGGGGATGATACTCACTAGACCCGCCAATAGACATGGCCACTGTGGGTATCCTGGGTCATCTCCAGACGGTTCTAAAATGCCAGGACTAGGAAAAGACAGGAGAGTGGCTGAGAACACAACACCCTGTCAAGTTTTCACGGGGGACCTCAACCTAAAGACATTTTGGTCATATGTACACTTAGGAAAGATGAAAAGAAGAGAGGCACAAAGATTTTTTTTTTACAGTACAGTGTCGGATGATTTATTCTCCGCTTTCCTCTCATGTAAAATGTTTGGAAACAGAAAAATATTTTGGCCAAGGTGCCTCACGCCTGTAATCCCGGCGCTGAAGGAGGCCGAGGAGGGTGATCAATTAAGGTCAGGAGTTCGAAACCAACCTAGCCAACATGGCGAAACCCTGTCTCTACTAAACATACAAAAATTAGCTGGACATGGTGGTGGCGCCTATAAGCCCAGCTACTTGGGAGGCTGAGGCAGGAGAATCGCTTGAACCCGGGAGTCAGAGGTTGCAGTGAGCTGAGACTGCATCATTGCACTCCAGCCTGGCGACAGGGTGAGACTCCGTCTCAAAAAAAAAGAAAAAAAAAAAAAAAATATATATATATATATGTGGATATATGAGTATATATATGCATATATGTGTGTGTGCATATATGTGGTTTGCTTCCTCATTCACCTTATCAAAGCCTCTCATTTACGCCCCTCCCGTGAACCCCAAACCACAAACCATGACTGCGGTACCCGTTTATGAATCGCGTTTGCTCAAACACACCGTTTAACGCTTTAACAAAGCCTCAGGTTAATTTTTGGGGCAGAAAGGTGGGACTGGAAGCTCCATGAACCACAGCTCCTCCCACGCTGGAACCCCGCTCACCGTCAGGGCTCTCCCAGATCACCCTCCCGTGGTCACCGCACTATCTGGGTGGGGGAGGCGCGGGGTTCCAGAGAGGGCTCTGGCCGGCGGAAGTGGCGCCCGCAGGTACAGACAGGACGCAGGGGTCCCGCTGCCCGCGCCGCCCGGCCCTGCACAGAAGGGTGACTGAGGCCCGGCTGCGCGGCGGCGACTCGGTCCGCAGGTTCCGCAGCCCATGGCTGGTTCCAGCAGGTTTCACCCAGCCCTCTTCCCCACTTCCGGAAGCCAGGCGCAGTCCACTCACCGTTCCTCAGCTTCCCTGGTGTCCCGGCGTCAGCTAGGGATGTCCCAATACCCGCAGGTCACAGGGTGGCCGAGGCTGCTGCAGAGCCACCGGGCCTCCCAGAGCCAGGAAGTAGCAGCGGAGACTAACAGGAAGAGCCTACCGTGGCAAAGGCGAGACAAAGCGCCCGCCAGCCAGATCCCGGAAGCCGCCCTCTCCTTTCCGGCGGTGCGCCTGATTGACGGGTCCCCACCCCCAGAGCCCCTGATTGTATGGGGCTTCAGGCCCCGCCCCCTCAGGCCCTGAGTGACAGGAGATTGCGATCTCACGTGAGGCTGGATATGGCCAGAATGACCGTTTTGGCCTAGCGGTTTATAGGGGGTGTGTCCCTCCTGCGCTGGGATCTGACCATGCAAGGAGCACATTCGCATTTAACCTTGTATACAAGATTATAGCTATTTTGCGTAATAAGATATAAAATTGCAAGCAATATAATGGCAATTCTGTAACTGCCCAGTGGGTTCACCTTGCCCGCTACCTAGACAGAGCCGATTTCTCAAGACGGGGGGAATAGCAATAGAGAAGGAGTAATTCACGCAGAGTCGGCTGTGCGGGAGACCGGAGATTTGATTTTTATTTTATTTTATTATTTCTGAAACAGAGTCTTGCTCTGTCGCCCAGGCTGGAGTGCAGCCTCGGAGTTTTATGATTATTCGAATGAGTCTCCCTGAGCATTTGGGGATAAGAGTATTTAGAAAGTTTATTTTGCCAAAGTTGGGGATGCTTGTGCATGACACAGCCTCAGGATGTCCTGATGACAGTTGCCCAAGGTGGTCAGAGCACAGCTTGGTTTTGTTGGAGATAAATGCTCGGTGACGCAAAGTGAAACCAACACTTAAGCAAAAGTTTTCTCAGCAACGCAATTTACCTCTGCGGAAGCGTGCTGCTTGCATCAATCACAATCGCAAGAGCACACGGAACAAAGGAAAGCAGGGGTTTTTATTCCTAATGCAATCCTTACCTCTGGCATGGGCTGGGGCCAGACCTCAAGATCTACACTGACCCCGTTGGCTATTTGTGAATATTTTCCCAAATAAGGAAGGGGGAAGGGAGTCGTGAGTTACAACGGTGGGACGTGTGGTTTGGAAGGGAGAAATGGGTGCAGAGCAGGTAACCAAGGGAACAGATGTGAGTTATTGATTAGAACTGATGGGGGGAAGGTTGTTTACAGTAACTAAGGGCAAGGAGGCATGGAGAACAAGAAAGTTGAGTTCGAGAACAAAACACAAGAAAGTTAACATGCCAAACCTTGGAAGAGAAACTGACTGTATCTGACAGTTTTACACATTTTAGGGAGACAGGAGACATCAATCAACATATGTAAGATGATCACTGGTTTGATCCGGTACAACCTGAAGCAAAAGTGGGTCAACTCGAAGCCAGGAGGGGGCTTCCAGGTCACAGGTAGGTGAGAGAGGAATGGTTGCCTTCTTCTGAGTTTCTGATGAGCCTTTCCAAAGGAGGCAGTAAGATATGCATTCTTCTCAGCCAGCAGTGGATGACTTTGAATAGAATGGGAGGCAGGTTTGCCCTAAGCAGTTCCCAGATTGATTTTTCCCTTTATCTTAGTGATTTGCGGGGCCCAAAATATTTTCCTTTGCAATTTCCCCCTTTTGTTTTAAAAATATTTTGGAGAAAGCATTTTAGAAGAAAATCAGTCTCTGGTGGCAGGTTTTGTCTGACTTCTCATGGAGTAGTTGAGATTACAGGCGAGCGACACCACACCTAGCTAATTTTTTTTTTTGGTAGAAACGGGGGTCTCCCTTGGTTGCCCAGGCTGTCTCTGGTGCCCAACGCAGGGCTCCCCGTAATCTCTACAAATAATCCAGTGAAGGAACACCAGAGCATGGAAAGCTGAGGACGACCGACAAAGGATTCCCAAGTAGGTTTTCACTTCAAGCTCTAGGGTAAGGAGGGCGCTCGGGGAATTCCAGGGAAACCTCGGGAAAATGTGGGTCCAGCTGAGAGTAAGTTCACTAATTACTTAAGCCTTGTGCAGCAGTTACTGCGCCACGGAGGGGTAATTGTCAGTACCCAAAATCTCACATCTTTGTTCCGCCTGGTAGACAAGTATTCTCCTTGGTTCCCAGAACCATGAATGTAGAAGTTTGGGACAAGGTCGGATCAGACTTAAAAGGAGCACAACAAGAGGGCTGCGATATTCCCGTCTCTGCTTGGTCTGTGTCGTCTGCAATTAAAACAGCCCTGGAGCCCTTCCACACTGAGGAGGAGAAGGAGGATTTTCAGGATGACAGGAAAGTTGAATAATCAGGAGTCTAATTATCAGCTAAGTGAACCATGACAGTCTCATTTAAAAAAGGGCGAGAAACGGGAAGGTATGTATGCTAATCTCCAGAGACTTATAAAAGAAACTGTGCCACCTATTGCACCTTTAGGGGAAGGTCTGGAATGGCCACCCCCAGGCCAGCCTTGTGAATATTTGGAAGGGGAGCCTGAGACCCACGCCTTGCCGCTCCCATTGTTGCAGGCCCTGCCAGTAACTATGGCAAAGGGAAGCTTCAGGCTTGTCCAACAGCCAATTAGGATGAGGGAATGATCCAGGCTTGCCCACCTGTTAATTATGGTAGAGGAGTGCTGCGAGTGGGTCCAAATACAAATTATGGCACAGGGACAATCCAGGCATCCATTCGCCAGGCACAAGAAATGGGGGATTTGAATGCTTGGCAGTTTCTGGTAAATATTTCACCAGCTGAGGAGGCCAGAGAACTTATTCAAGCATGCTGGGAGCCATTTCCTTTTAAAATATTAAAAGACTTAAAGCAAGCAATTGGACAATATGGGCCAAATTCCCCTTATGTTCTTTCCTTGTTACAATGTGTGGCTTATAACAGACGTTGAATACGTATGGATTGGGAGGCATTAGCCCGATCCACCCTGTCCCTCTCTGAATTTCTCCAAATGAAAACCTGGTGGATGGATGAAGCAACAAATCAGGCAGAAATGCTCAAACCCAACATCCCGTTAATATCACACCTGATCAATTGCTTGGAATCGGACAGGCATGGGGTACTCTAAATCAACAGATGGTAATGGGTGATGAGGCTGTTGATCAGCACAGAACTACATACCTAAGAGCCTGGGAAAAAAATTCACGACCCTGCTACTGCTTATCCTTCTTTTCACACATTTCAACAGGGTCCAAGGGAGCCTTATCCTGATTCTATCGCCTGTTTGCAGGATGCGGCTCAAAAGGCTATTTCCAATTCTCATGCCAAGAAAGTGATCGTTCAGCTGCTTGCTCATGAAAATGCTAATACAGAATGTCAGGCAGCAATTAGAACTATTAAGGGAATGGCAGATCTAAATGAGGAAAAAACTTTAAGTGAATACATTAAAGCCTGCGATGGCATTGGGGGGCACTTATATAAGGCCAGCCTCCTTATATAAGGCCAGGGGGAGGGGGGGATGCTATTACTCCCCAAATCGTGGGGGTTTCTCACCCCCTGCGATGTGGATTGTAACAGTGAGGGGGAGAGAGAGGATAGCTATTACTCCCCTTTACGATGTGGATCTTAATAATTATTCCCCCCTGAAATGTGTGTTCATTATTAGCAGTCTCTTTTGTTCACAATATTAGGAACAATTTCACAGGTTATGTGTACACAGCCTGCGATGGGAGAAAGATTACCATCCTCTGCACCTCCCGATATTAGGAACCATATCACACAATGGGTGTACACTTTTTCAGAGATTTGGGGTAATGTCTTCCTATTTTTCCCTGAATATTGGGAGACATATCACAGGGTGGCTGTACACCCACTAATCTCTTGGCAGGAACATCATACTTTACCTACTGGAAATTAGGAGCAATATCACAGACTGGGTGTGAAGCCACTGTCATACTGGAAGTAATATCATGCTCTCCCCCCAAGTTATGAGGAACAATATCACAGGGGGGTGTGTACCTTCTCCAGTAGTGGGAGTAGTATCATCATCTCTTCCTTTAGATGACAGGAACAATATCACAGGGTGGGTGTACACCCTGTGTGTTTTTGGAAGCAATGTCATTCTCTCTTCTTCTAGTTTTTCGGATTCATATCACAGGCAGGGTGTACACCCCTTGTTGTATTGGAGGGAGTCTCATCCTCTTTCAACCTGCATCTTTAGAATAATATCCCATGGGGGCTGTCCATCCCTTCAATATTGGTACTAATACCATCTTCTCCTTTCCTGGATATAAGAAACAATATCACAGGAGGGGTGTACACCCCTTGCAATATTGGTAGTAATATCACCTCTCCCTTGTGGTTATTAAGGACAAAATCCCAGGGTGACTGAACGGTTCCTACTTTATTGGGAATAATATCCACTCACCTCCTGGATATCAGGAACCGTATCACTGAAGAAGTGTCCACCCACTTCGATATTGTCAGCCATGTCATCTTCTTCCTGCCTGGATATTAGGAACGATACCCCGGGTTTGGGGGCGGTGCACACTCACTGCAATATCGAAAGTAAAATCAGCCTCTTTCCCGCTGGATATTAGGAACTCTATCACAGGTGTGTGTGCACCTTCTCGGATATTAGGAGTACTATGAGCCTCCACCCCGCTGCATATTAGGAACAATATACGGGGGCAGTGTGGTTACAGCCCCTGTGATATTGAGAGCAATATTCTTCTCTTTCCCCTGTACATTAGGGTCTACATCACAGGGGTCTGTACACCTTCTGCGATATTGGGATTAATGTTGTCCTCTCCCCTACTGAATGTCAAAAACAGTATCATAGAAGGGTATACACCCCCTGCGATATGGCCAGTAATATCATCGTCTCTACCTTTGGATACTAGGAACAGCATCACAGAGAGTGTGTACACTCCCCTGCGATATTGGGCATAATGTTATCCTCTCTTCCCCTAGATGTTAGGACTGATATCCCTGGTGGTGGGAGGTGGAGTACATTAAGAACATTATCACTGGGTGGGTGTACACACTGTGATATTGGGTGTAGTATCCTCCTCTCTTCCCTAGGATATTAAGAATAATATCACAGGAGGGGTGTACCTCCACAGCCCCTGTTTTATTGGGAGCAATAGCATCTGCTCCCCCTCTCGATATAAGGAACAATATCCCAAGGTGAGTGTACATCCCCTGCGATATTGGGCGTAATGTCTTCATCTTCCAACGTGGATATTGGGCATAGTGTCACAGGGGGGTGTAAGCCTTCTTCGATATTGGGAGTAATATCATCCTCTCTCCTCAGGATTGTAGGCAAAATATTGAAGTGGTTTTACAACTCGTGTGATATGGGCAGTAATATCATCCTCTCCCCACCTAGATGTTAGGAACTATATCACAGGCGGCTGTACACTTCTTTTTTTTTTTTTTTTTTTTTGAGACAGAGTCTAGCTCTGTTGCCCAGGCTGGAGTGCAGGGGCCGGATCTCAGCTCACTGCAAGCTCCGCCTCCTGGGTTTATGCCATTCTCCTGCCTCAGCCTCCCGAGTAGCTGGGACTACAGGTGCCCGCCACCCCGCCCAGCTAGTTTTTTGTATTTTTTATTAGAGACGCGGTTTCACCGTGTTAGCCAGGATGGTCTCGATCTCCTGACCTTGTGATACGCCCATCTTGGCCTCCCAAAGTGCTGGGATTACAGGCTTGAGCCACTGCGCCCGGCCTCGGTTGTACACTTCTTGTGATATTGGGAGTCCTATCCTCTCCCATCATGGATATTCAGAACAATATTACAAAGGAGGTGTACACACCCTGCCATATTGAGAGTAATATTATGCTCTCCCCTTTGGGATATTAAGAACAATACCGCAGGAGGTGTGTACAACCCCTGTGATATTGAGAGTAATATCATCCTCTCCCCCTGAATATAAGAAACAATATCACAGGAGGATGTACACCTCCTGTGATATTGGGAGTCATATCATTTTCTCTTTCTCTGGATATTCGGAACAATATCACAGTGGGTGTGTACACCCCCTGCAATATTGCCACTAATATCATCGTCTCCCTTCCAGGATATAAGGTATACACCCCCTTGTGATATTGGGGGTAATATCTTCCTCTCCCCCGCTGGCTATTAGGAACAATGTCACAGAAGGGGTGTACACCCCCTGCTCTATTGGGAGTGATATAGTCCTCTCCATCCCTAGATATTAAGAACAATATCACTGGGGAGTGTACACCTCCTGCAATATTGAAACTAATATCATCCTCTCGCCTCCTGGATATTAGGAACCATATCACAGGGGTGGTGTACACCCCCTGCGAAATCGGAAGAAATGTCATCCTTTCCACCTTTGGATGTTAGGGACAATATCACGGTGGAGGTCTACGCCCCCTGCAATATTTGGAGTCGTATCATCCTCTCCCACCCAGGATATAAGGAACGAGATGACCGAAGGGTTGTACACCCACTGCGATAGTTTCAATAATGTCATCCTCTACCCCCTGGCTATTAGGAATAACATCATAGAGGGGTGTACACTTTCTTCGATATTGGGAGTAATATCCTCTCCCCGCCGGATATCAGGAACAAGTCTATTAATTATTAATATTAATAAACATAAGAAAAATTAAGAGTAATCATCAATGTTAATAATCACAATAAAGATAGTAAAAA